>NC_064305.1:15892274-16582274 GCF_023373825.1 Bactrocera dorsalis
CTCTTATATGAAAAAAAGTTATAAGTCGCTACATATGGTAACTCCGTTCGCTTACTCTATACCTATGCATTTTAAGTCTTGCTCAAATGTGCGCTGGTTGCACTTGATTCGGCGCTGTTGCATTAAAGAAGCCAGTTGACCCCGAGGCCAGCAACGAATAAACGTTCAAGTTGTTGCTGCTGCTGTTAATTCTACGGCAACGGCTGCTGTTGATGAGTGTAATACCACAACAACTGCTACAACAACGCCAAAAAGAAAATAACAACAAAGGCGACACGTTTAACACCACAAACAATGGCCGACGCCGCAAACAGTGTCGAGTGTAACGTGCAACAACTCCACGGCCACGCAAAGTGTTGGTCAGTTATCAATTTTACTAACCAGCTTGCCATGTGGCGATGTGCTGGCACAACCTGACGCCCGCCGTAGCCACCGACTAGCTGCTAAATGCCTAGACAGCGCGTGCGCGCGCCCAATTGCCGCTGTAGCGATCACTACTAACCGTCCAAACCGTCGTACAGGCATTCGGCAGGCTGCTTGTTAAGGCGCCTTTTTGTGCCGCGAACTCGCGCCGTATTCACATAAACGAATTGAACGTAAATAGACAAGATATCGCAACCGTCATACCCCTGGTAGGAATGTCTGACTAACTATTGGCATTTCCTCCCAAACCCGGGCGAGCAGTGAAAGGGCTTTGGCGTTCTTGTGCATTCGTTTCAATGCAATTGACTGCCGCCGCTTAGAATTTGGTAGTGCCTTCGAACAGAACAGGCGAACGTCGATTAATAAAGGATTTCGTGTGGTTAAAGATTTGGAGATTTCTTTCTTGGTGTCCGTGTTTCATTCACACTCTATTCAAACATTTGTCAGAAGGTAGTTATGAGCTCATATCTTGCGTGAAGACTTTGTAAAGTTTGCTCGCCATTGAGCCGCTGTGCCCTCCAACGTTTGAAGTTCCTACTTGCTGTTTTGGTGGAAATCTTCTCATACTTTCACGTGCCACAATTGTAAAGGGTGATTTTTTAAGAGCTTGATAACTTTAAAAAAAAAAAAAACGCATAAAATTTGCAAAATCTCATCGGTTCTTTATTTGAAACGTTAGATTGGTTCATGACATTTACTTTTTGAATATAATTTCATTTAAATGTTGACCGCGGCTGCGTCTTAGGTGGTCCATTCGGAAAGTCCAATTTTGGGCAACTTTTTCGAGCATTTCGGCCGGAATAGCCCGAATTTCTTCGGAAATGTTGTCTTCCAAAGCTGGAATAGTTGCTGGCTTATTTCTGTAGACTTTAGACTTGACGTAGCCCCACAAAAAATAGTCTAAAGGCGTTAAATCGCATGATCTTGGTGGCCAACTTACGGGTCCATTTCTTGAGATGAATTGTTGTCCGAAGTTTTCCCTCAAAATGGCCATAGAATCGCGAGCTGTGTGGCATGTAGCGCCATCTTGTTGAAACCACATGTCAACCAAGTTCAGTTCTTCCATTTTTGGCAACAAAAAGTTTGTTAGCATCGAACGATAGCGATCGCCATTCACCGTAACGTTGCGTCCAATAGCATCTTTGAAAAAATACGGTCCAATGATTCCACCAGCGTACAAACCACACCAAACAGTGCATTTTTCGGGATGCATGGGCAGTTCTTGAACGGCTTCTGGTTGCTCTTCACCCCAAATGCGGCAATTTTGCTTATTTACGTAGCCATTCAACCAGAAATGAGCCTCATCGCTGAACAAAATTTGTCGATAAAACACATTTCGAACCGAACACTGATTTTGGTAATAAAATTCAATGATTTGCAAGCGTTGCTCGTTAGTAAGTCTATTCATGATGAAATGTCAAAGCATACTGAGCATCTTTCTCTTTGACACCATGTCTGAAATCCCACGTGATCTGTCAAATACTAATGCATGAAAATCCTAACCTCAAAAAAATCACCCGTTAGAAGCATATCAAGCTTTCTGCGTGCACAAATTATAAGCTTTCATGCGAGTGCAAGAAACCTCACGAAATCTTAGACAGCTTTTTTGCGATTTGAATGTTGATACCTTTCCTTTTGCATTTTTTTGTTTTTGTTCTTTGGAAAGTGTTGTTGAAAAAAGCATTTTGTCATAAGACTTATGGAGCATTTAAAAATTTTATTGATTTACAGTTTAACAGTTTCCGAATTAAATTACGGCTTACTGACGATCCGTCCGTTTGGCTGACTAACCATCTAACCATCTTTCATCCGTGCAAGATGATAATTTGATTAAAAATTTGCGATATCTTGACGAAACTTGGTACATGGGACTATACATTTCCAAGCCCCATATTCCGAATATGTAGAATGCCTTTTTTATAGTAGGGGAAGCATCGAAAGCCGGAGCGCGGAACTTTAATCCACTAAACCTAACCTACTCCCAACTCAAGACTTTCTCACCCAACCACCGGTTAAATAGAACTTCATGGGAGGGACAGTGCATTTAAGTCTCCTCTATTTGGCGAACTGACGGACGTCTAATCTGTTGAAAAAGTCGCAGTTTTGTCATTATGAATACTGACGCCTGTGTCAGATGGAAATCGAGGTATCCATGTCGTCTGTCTATCCACGAGTGGATGCCGGGTATAAGTCTGTGTGTCCAACGCACTTTGGATTAGGAATTCCACCGATCCTGCCAATATTTGGTGCTCTTGTTTCTCTCCTGGGTCTTTGCCGATACTGTTTTAGGCGCTGATAACTGATATAATCGCTCGAGTTCATCTTTCTGTATGTCAATGAGCAGGGTAACACTTCAGCAGCGTCGATTGATATAGTTCGGATAGCACTTATTATTCGAATTGCAGAAAGGCCATGCACTGCAATTATTTGTTTAGCATACGCTTTTATATCCATTGGCTGTATCCATACTGGTGCTGCATACAATACTCACAGAGGTCGGTACGATGAAGGCTCTTCAGGCGGTTGCTCACAAAACCAAGCACTGTACTTTACAAGTGTCGGGAAACACCTCTTCGTTTATATATAAGCGTTGTAAATTTTAGTGAATAGTTGTGGTTTTGAGCGTATAGCTTCCTTTAAGGCTCTGTTGGGTATGCCATCCAATCCAGGCGCTTTGGGGTTTTTGAAATTCTTTGCCATAACCACTAGTTCTTCTTCCATTACTAACTGTGGTGACTATGCAGCTTTCTTTCGTCGCTTGGTATAGGAAATCCGATCGTGTTTTGGGAATAATGCTTCATTGCGTTTTCCATAAAAGAAGCATCTTTAGGTTGCTGATGCTTATTCTTAAATCTGGACATACAGATTTTGTAAGCACTTCCCGAGGGTTTAATGTTTGCTTCTTCACAGAGATTTTCAAATCATAATTTTTTTTCTACGGGGAATACCAGACTTCAAGAGCTTCTTGTGACTTGCTGCGACTACTTCCTTTCGTACTGCACATACCAAGTGGGCGGCGTCGTGCCTATAGTTGATCTTTTGCTGAAAATGTGGGGCAATCAGTGGCATATTCGATTTCTAAAGGTCTTGTACAGTAGTTTTAGGTAACAAAACGGGCCGTCGTTCTAAGCTGCCAAAGTAATATCGTTGTTAGGATCGATCTCTTAACATAACCCGACCTATATGACTTTAAACTGTTTATTTTGTTCAAATATGTGATGTGACATGTGAAAAATGTAGTAATGAAACCAAGAGATGACATTGCAAAGGATTTTGTCTTCGTTTTGGGCGATTTCCGAAGTATAGCTTTTAGGGTTTATAAAAATTTGTTCTTTCGTTTTTGAGATATTTGATATTCCATTGATTATTTTTCGGTTTGGGCAACTATATCACATATCCACATTACAAATATTTTCGATTATTCCGATTTTTTTGACTTTACCTTAAAAATCGTTGGCTTCGGGTGTAGAACAATAGTCTCTTTGGCGGAATGAGCCATTAGAGCATTTTTCATATTGATGATTTTATAGAAAAACATAGACCCGCTCTATAAAACATGGTTGTTTTCCTTGCTAAAAGAAAACAAAAGATTCAATGAGCTTAGATTTTTGTGCTCTCTAAAGGTAAATAAAAGATTCAGTAACCTAAGGCTGTTGTCTTCGCTAAAGGTAAACAAAGGAGTTGTTGTTCTTTTTTTTTTAGTTGAAAAAACATTACTGAAATAATTTTGAGGTATACTGCGAGTTGACATTCGTTAGCCGTGTAAAAATCCGGGTTCCTTCCTATTACGTTGATCCGACTTTCATCGGTACAGATCACTGACCTCAACTGGTGAAGAATAATAAATTTTTGCGTAAAAAAAAATTAAATTTTTTTATAGTGTGCCCTTATATACCAGAATCATCCCCGTTAAACTAATAACGCTGTGTAAACAGACGTTGAGCAATACCAAAAGCTCCGTCAGGATCGGGAAGGACCTCTCCGAGACGTTCGATACCACCGAGGTTTCAGACAAAGCGACTGCCTATCGCGCGACTTCTTCAATTTGTCATCTGAAGTCATAACCTCAAAGTCGTCGAAAATTTCGTCTATCTTGTAGCCAGTATTGAGACTAATAACAAAGTCAGTCCACAAAATCTGAAGAAGACTTTTCTCAATACACATTTCAATTCATGCAGCGTGTCACACTACTATTTCTTGCCATACCTAATGGACCTTTCGGCTTCTCGCAACATCTTGCCTTATCAAAGAATACACACCCCACTGGTTGTCTGCTACGTTTTACATATACACACACGCTGGCAACTTCATGATGACGCGTAACATTTGTCCGTCGTATTTTTTCTTAATTCAACCGTTAATATTTTTTTCGTTCAACCCCCAAGGCGTTCGGTCGTTCATTAGATTTTTCTTTGCTTATAAATGATTTTTTGTTTTTTGTTGTTTCTGCATACTCCTTACTACTCGAAGTTTTCCTCATTATACGCTGTGCTCAGTTCATTCTACTCATTAGCGGTGCTGCTTTGCATTTTTTCTTGTCTTTCGCGGCATTTTCTTTCCTTTTTTTATTTCTTCGAGTTTTATTGATTTTTTAGTTACATGTTGTTTGGATTTCTTTTGTGCTGTTTCTTCACTCATTCTGTTGCTTTTATTTTTGTTTTGGAACTTTTTTCTCTTTTCTTCTTTTTTTAGCCTGCCGCTGCTGTTCTCCACATGCCTTCCGCTGGACGCGGCTATAAGTTTCCTGCGCTGCTTCACTTGCTAATGAGCTGTTGTTTGGCCGCTACCACAGTTTCCGTTAACCGTCGCTAACTCAATTTCTACCTCAATCTCGCTGGGTATGGTGGCAACTCGCGCGCTTTGGTAGCTTTAGCCTCGGCGGCGTCGGCGTTAGCATCTGCAACTTCAACATCAGCAACTTTATTATGGCTTTGTTGTTGTCTTCACTTGATTATAATCATAATTTGTACTTTCTTTCACTTTGATAACTCACGCATCACTGCCCTTAGCCAATTCTTCTTCCACTTCCACGCGTTGATTGCGCGCGCCTACGGCCCGAAGTAACGCGCGCGTGTACTCGCATCGTCCGCGCGCTGTGCTGAGTGCTGAGTTGGTGCGCTCGTGTCCAGGCGCCTTAAAAACTCTAATTACTATTATCACGTCGTTGCACAGTTAGTCGCGTTTAAGCAGCATAGCGAAAAATCTATTGGCGCTGTGTCGTAGATGTGTGAATAATGCTGTGGCGCACATGCGACCATCACGGCGTCCATCAATTCCGGCTGCCTTCCTCAGCAAACCTTCAATCACTTTGGCGCGTATTATCGCGTAAGCGTTTTGCACTATCAGCTTGTTTCTCTGTGCCTGCAACATCACCAGCAGCATCCAGTTCGATTAGATTTTAATCAAGTTTGACTCGATTCGATTAAAAGTCGTTCAAATCCATTCAAGCACATCCTTCAATCATGTCGGTGCTTTACCGCCCGACCACATTGTCCGGCTATTATAATTTGATGTACGCGTATCTGGAGCGTGAAGAGTGCTAGCGCGCAGTAAGGTAGCGCGTTTGTTGCAGCTAATGGATAATCGAATAGTTGAAAGGACTGTACTCCAAAGAAAATTATTAAAAGGAAAGGAGTAAGAGAATATAATGCGATTGAAGGTATCCAGTGTCCCCGAGTAATATTATATATCTTGTATTATTTTTACTTACAGTTAGATCAGCTGCTTAGATAAAATGAACGAATTTTCTGTAGGAAAGTAAACATTTCCTGAAAGTCTAATGATCAAGGTTAGGTTTGTTAGGTTAAGTTGAATGGCTGATCTCTTAGCAATGCAGTGGGATCACACTTAGACTCTTATATACAGTTCTAAAACTCCTGAAATTGAATATCAGCTAACAGCAAAACCGACCTGAATCTCTTACCAATCTGCTTAGGTAGCATATTTCTACCTCGGCTATGTCATCTGGTTGACTATAGTATATGTATGACATCCGATATGTTTCTGCCTAGATCTGACGAAAGCTGGAAATTGGAGCAGGAAGTGTTGAGATAAACCTATCTCATCTTTTCCCAAACCGCTGATGCAGTTGGCGTCCGGCAGGATATATAATCTTAATGCATGAATTCCGATTGGACAATGTCCAGCTAGAATGCCCACAACTATTGAAAGCTGAACCTTGCTCTAAACCTCTTACGATTTACCCGAGGCCAGAAAGACCTTCCGACTGCACAGCCGCTGGTAGTCGACCAACGCTTGCTGGTTTAGTCTGAGGCCCAACAGTTCAGTAGTGAACCACAAGCTCATTCCTATTCCCATTCCGCGGTAATTGAAACTAAAGTACTCATCAGCCTTGCAGTTTAATGCAATACAGTGTAATCATAAAGTAACTCGATGCTTGATATAGAGAATTTAGAGATTATTTTACTAGTCTTTGGTGCAGTCAGTGAACTCAAAACTAATGTCGTTGGCCTACTATCGGAGTGGATAGTCACCACTATGAACTGCTCCAGAGCAGTAGATCTACTGCTACCTTTGTAGGAGCCACTTCGGCTTGGAAGATGCTTCATTGGTCAGGTAGCCTAAAACTGGAGCTGATGGAATGTTTCCGATAGTGTACTCCTGCACCAACCCTCCCCGCAAGCTTTGATCTATCCGTAAAAGAGCTCACCAACAAGTCCTTTCCTCCCATGACTCCCTCGGCTGTAAGTGAGTAGAGAAGAGACAGCCAGATCTAGATTCGACATCCAGGTAATCCGATTTTTTTGGAATTAAATTTAAGCCCACAAGGATTCCAGAGGGCTCAGGCTCGTAGTCATGGTAAGATGATTCTCTAGGTGGTGAGGGCAGCGATACACTTCGCGTCTATGTGTACAAAAAACCAACCCAGTTAACAAACAAACCCAGTTAACAAAGTACAGTCTTTTTATTATCTTTGAAATATCATAAGCCACACATAAATCCCTTTTAAAATAGTTTGTCGCTCGATCTTTTGATACTTACTTGGGCAATGACCAGGAATCCCTAGATTTTGACACCCACTAAGGTAGGTGTAACGTAATAAAGTCGATTTACATTATCAATTGAGATGAGGGTGAAGTGAGGGAATCAAACACCAATCACTGTTATGGATTCTGTAGCTTAACAATCTTATGGGTTTTACTGATCTTAATTCAAAAATAAACTTTTAGCTTTCTGGAACAAATGTTTAGTGCGGCGTCTTTCGTCTACGATTAATGCCCTTAGAAAATAACGGCTATGCTTACAGAATTTTCGGTTATGACTGTTGCAGTGGTCGATGAGAAATGAAAGAAAGAAGAATATTGAGCGATGATTCGATCCTTGTTTTTGGAAGTGAAATCGGATAGGGAAATCAAAAAACACTCGGATGTTGTACACTCTGACGCTTATCTTTCGATGAATTTCACGAGTTACATATTGGTCACAAGTCGCGTTTTGATAACCCAAGGATAGGTGCCCCGAAAACTAAATTGTCGGAGAGAAAGATGTTCGGCACAAAATCATAATCTTAAGATCACTTGACAGCAACCGTCGATATATAATGAAACCAAGGACTCGGGTAAACTTGCGCCGAAGAAGGAGAATTTCTTCCTATTTGCCAGAGCCACAGATTAGTTGAGTTTCCATATGATCTACATATATCGAATGCTTGAAAAAAGCAAAATGGTCTCACGACTCATTCGTTCGGATGTAGCATATGTCATTATTGAACAGTCCTTAGACATTTTTTTTTTTAAATTGAAGAAAGGAATGTATGACCTCGCTATCTGTGACATCAAGTTACTTCCAAACTTAACACTTAACACTGTCCCATTTGGCACTCACGCGGTGAAGCTAAAAGTTTGGAGGACGCAACTAGTCCAAATTGTAATGAAGAAGATGAAGTGGACACACCTTGACACCTTCTTCTCTTCTAGCTATCTTTCACTTAACTAAGGTTGAAGCATCTCGGTTGCCACAGTTCCTACATGCCACCATGAATTGAATGGAGTAGATATCAGCCAGCTCAAAAAACACGTAGACACTTTCTCCTCCTTTGTCCAGCTTTGGTCAGACTAAGGTTGAATCATATCAGTTTCCTTATTATCTACGAACTCGTCGCATTGGCTCGAATAGCTATCAACCAGTTCTAAAAAATGACTATAGAGCTCGCTTTGAACCGCACTTAGGAGTTCTGGGCATTAGAACGGACAAACGTCTCTATTAGTTCAAGTGGGATTCGTGATCTCAAGACCTACTCTCGTTAAGTTACATTTTTTGGTAAAAATGTGTTACATTTCTTTCCATGGTAAAATCGTTTCTTAACCTAGAAAGATAGCTGGTAGTCCTTGTTTACATATTCCACGGTAAAATAAATTCCTTACGCAATTTTTCGTTTAAGGTTGCATCTTCAACAAAATTGAAGTTCTACAAATATTTCCCTATGTCTCAGAAATGATTGCCAACCGCTCGTTAAAACACCCGTTCAGCCCGCTGTCGTTTAGTTAGTCGAATGGTGATTGCAACAAATTAATAAACATTCAATTTGAAAGTAATATGGCGCCTAGCGGTCAAATGGACAAAAATCTTTTCACCAAACGACGGTGGAGCGCCTTACAAGCGAGTACAGGCTGCGCAAGCTACACGGTCATAAGCGATGTTGGCGAATCGAACAGACAGATTGCATTGACTGCGCTTCGGTCACGATTGCGAACAAATCAACGATGGTCTGTTGAAGGGCTGCAGCAGCAGGAAGGCGACGCATTATAGACAATAGTTCACAGCGGCTGGCAAATGGCAATAAAGGAGTTAAATAAATCGTATGCGATAGAAATGAGCATCGAATTCTATTAAAATGTGCCGGTGGAGCGCTTTGAAGCATGCCGCCACCAACTAGTTGACCACTATGCCAGTACAAGCCGGCAGTGACACCGCGTGCAGGCGCACAAGTGCAAGTTCTATGTCGAAGCGTTGGAGCGACAAGTCCACATGAACGCGGGGCGAGACACAGCGAATGGATGTGGAAATATTTCAATTAACATAAAACCAACCGCCGCATGCACGCTGATCGTGGCAGTGGCAAAGACTCGGCCAGGCAAACGGCGCTGCGTTGAGTCGGCCAGTCGATGGTTGCCACCTCGAAAGCAATCACATAGTAATACTACGCGCATCCACCTACCGACGCCGTCGCCGTCGCCGCCACATTTGAAGTGAGTGAAGTGAGCGCATACGCGGCGTGTGATGTGTGCGCAGGCGCATATGTAGTACTAGGCGGGAACTAGCAGGATGCATAAGACAATAAACAATATTTTGACAAATCGCTGAAAATTGAGTGCGCAAAATATTATTTTCAATTTCACTGCGAGACCAAGGCTAGAACGGCGAAACCGAGAACGGCTGCTCAAGCGGACGGCTGCAGCGCGTACTCGTTGTTGCGCCATGTTCATAGCCGCAGGATGCTAATGATTGCAAATTAATAATTTAATATTGCAACATGAGCGCAACGTGTTCGCCGCAATTGCGCAACAAGTTTCGCGTCGGCAGACGCGCCTGCGCAGTCACACGCGCATATTTTCTCAAATCATATGAAGATAAATTTCAATGTAATCCTATTAAAGTGTCGAAATGAGGCGCATGCGGCGATTCGTGGCGCAGACTTTATGCGCTTTTCATTAGTCATTTTATTACCATTTTGACTGTTTTATGTGTAAACATGTGGCATATTTCGCGGAGATAAACGCAGGAATGGGTTTTCCAGAGGTTGGCAAGGGTTTAATAGTCTTTTAAATGTGCAATCATTGTAGGTTGGCGGGAATGAGTGGCTTAGAGTTCTGAGAGCTTTATATAGTTACGATTTCATGAATGTGAGCTCGATTATTAGCCAAAGAGCCATATAAAACCCTTGCTGGAGACTACGGTCGCAAAGACTCCAACGGCCATCCAGTGAATTCACACACAAGTAAGGCTTGCTGCTAGCTGGCTCATAATTTTAAGCCGTTGGAAACATGTTAGGCGTCATTACGGGCATGGTATCACATTCGACCAAATAAACTCCGGCTAAACTGGCTTTGTGATCAAAAAAGGGACCCACAAAGAACTAGACACAATGTTTTTATCTACCTGTAGAGGAGAATAGACCAATGGTTCTGTAATCGACAGTTCCAACGGCGAAATCAATATATTCACTAACGGATCAAAGTGTGAAACAGGAAAAGAAGCGAGCTTCTTCTATAGTAATCCGTACACAGAAGGCTGCTTTAAACTAACCGACTGCAATACTGTCTTTTAGGTCAAAATTGTTGGCATAACAGAATGTGCCAAGGGGAATACTGTTTTAACCAGCAAGCGCCAATACTAAGACTCATTGGAACTGTTTTTTTTTGTACTCTTTTTTACGTGGCGGGTCCCAAACCCAGCGTACAACCCTGCGGAGGGAATGTGTCGCTTTCTCACTTTAGCTCGCCTTCAAACGTATGTCCTTAGACTACCCAGAGGATACTTGGTCAAAGACCGGAAGTCGTGAGCTGCTTGAGTCATATGTAAAAGAATCGTTTCTGACCACTCCCAAGTGACTGGCGATCAGAGAACTTTCCTCACTTGCGTGAACTTCTACACATGACTCCACCCTCCAGGGCCTTCCACTAGGTTATTTAGGGGCTGGTTTGATGGTGGTCAGATCAGAGAGCTCTTACTTCTAGGCGAACGAGAACTTAGTAACATTGTAGGGGTCATAATGGGGCACATACTCTTAAGATCCCACCGTCACAAAATGGTAATAGTTGATTCGGCGGAATGCTGAAACTTTATTTATGCGAATGATCAGCTTTCAGCCGGATGAGTTCCGTCTTGTTGTTGTTAACGCGCTCTAGACCATGCTGCTCTGTATATATGTATATATGTCTTTAGCTATTCGCCTTCGGGCTATCGCATTAGTTTTACCACTTGAAGGATGCCGAATACGTGCCATCTTGCTAGAAAACTTATAACCGTGAAACCATGAGTTCATTTCAGAGCAGTGCTAAGGTTGTTTAAGCGCAAATCGAGCGAGTTTTCACATCATTACTGGAAGGACGATGAAAAACGGAACCAGAGGTATATGATAAGCTGCTGCGAAAGAACCGAAGTCACTTTAATTGGCTCAACGAGTCTCTGCGTGGCCGCATGTCGGTTTTCGTGGAGCTACGATTAGGTTTGATGTTGATTGAAGCTGTCGACTTTATGGAAACTACTACTCGTAAGATCATTACATTGCAGTGTTCAAGGTGATAACGATGAACGATGATGATCAATGTAACCAAAGACCAATACAAATTTACTGCGAAGGAGTTTCCCCTCCTTCTCTGCTATGGGTTGGAAATGTAACGGCCACAAATTTTTGAAACTCCCAAAGTATGTTCTATATCGAATACTCGGAGAAGAGAAAACGAGTGTTACTTCTCCACTCTACCTAAATATTGGGTTGTTTCGGTAAGTAAAAAAGGTCTTGCATAGATAACCATGGGGTTCATAAAGAGCAACTGACACAAGGTGCGGAGATAGCGGGTTGAAAGGAAGTCCCACTAGAAGAAAAATAATATACCGCAAAAACAACAGAAAAGCTAAAAAAAGAGCAAAAAAAAACAAACGATGGCCAAGACGAGGAAAACGGGACCGTCTTCCGTTGAAGTAGTATAGTACTTCAATCTCTTATACTCACCGTCACTCCAAAATAACCCTAGAAAAGGGCAAGGGTATCGTACAAATTATGAAGATGGCGATGGCAAAACAGAAGAAAGTTTGCATGGATATTAAGAACGGAACGGCACAGCTAGACGAACTGTCAACGTAATAAAAAGTTACTGGTTCATCGCAGAAAATAAGGAAAGACAGGGACTTCTAAGCAGACACATGAGGACCTCAAAGTGATGCGCTACGACCTATGTGGAATCTGTAGAAACGGTGCTACCACGAAACGAAAAAGACGCCCGGTGTTTTGCCTAAAAGTGTAAGAAGGCCCCATGCAATCGAAGGAACGGTGGAATAGCAAATAAAAACGCCAAAGAAAGGCAACAAGGGGGGAATATAGCTGCAAGTATATTGGCCAGCGGGAGATAATAGTAACGCCGCGGTCCTAAAGAATATCCGTAGCAAAGTAAACTTAAAGAAGCAGAGGTTAAGATCAAAGGGGTCCGCAAAACAAGAGTCCTACTATTAGAGCGAGGCACTCAAGGTCAGTTTCGGTTATGTCTTCTGGTACTCCGAAGGTTAGTTTACGGACATGTTTCATCCTCAGTCTTACGAAAGGTGGGAAGTGTAGAAGAAAGTGCCTGAGTGTTTCCACCTCACACTCCATAGAGAAATCTGTAGCAAAATATCGTATCCTAGACCTACCAATGACAAATATAATTTCAAGAATGTTGAAGTAAATAAATTAGTACCTAGTATGTACCATATAGACATATTTACTTTGTCACTGGCAACCATAATATTTAATATTTCACTCCATCTCCAGCTTCAGGTTGCGATAATATTTGCATAAATTAAAACTTTCTGCATCCCAATCGACCGACCATAACCAACGCGAAGTCCACTGTCCAACAACCGAGCAACGTCAGTCGCCTAACGATTGTGACAATAACAGCGGCAGTGACAGTTTTGTGACAACTTACATTAAAAACAGCCTGCCTAACGTGACGGCTGGAAAAGTGAAAGAAAACACGATATTTTATATTAACTGACGCCATTATGCCGCAGCGCGGACTCTATGCACCTACCGAGAACTCTTCACCATGAATGTTAATCAAGCAAAAACTACAACAAAACCACATAAAACATAAAACCAAGCTAACCGCAACTTCATTTTAATCGCGACATCTACACCCACCCACGACGGCGCGCAGGAAGAAGACGAAAATAAATAGTAGATGAGGCATCAGGGCTTAGAACAGCCGCTGTAGACGACAGCTGCTTGCGGCCCACAGTGCACACCGACATTCTTGTAGGCTACAACTTGCGAGTATACTCAAACTGACAGCTATAAGTACAGTTAGAGCCGAAGGCTGCTGGATTTCGCTATAGAAAATGTCAAAGTATATAAAATTTTGAAAACTCACACAAAAATAAGGCAAAAAGTGTAGAGGAAAGTACGACGAAAACAGCGCGAAATTTGCGTGCGTTTTGTCTCATTTCTACTGTCAAATGGTGACATGTCCGAGGCGAGCTGCGTTGCCTAAATTTGATGGAGCATACAGAAAAATCCTGCAAATTAAATACTACAACAGACAAAAAAAAGTTTTCAAGCAAAGATGGAAGCAGGATGGATTGGCGTAGCGGGGTAGAGACGCACAGAGAATAGTAGGATGCGCGTTGTCTGAACGCCTACCCGAAACATGCGCTCCCTTCCACTTCACACCCAACGCTAACTCAATAGAAACGCCGAAAGCCGCGAATGTTGTGGACGTTGACGATGTCAAGTTGAAACTTTTTAATGTGGCTGCACTCTACACTAACACCCGCGACGCCGTCGGACGTCCTACTTCGAAACACACACCTACCCACCTCTGTAGTTATATATTCTTCATACATTTTAGTCCACATTTACCCCCGACCTACGCACGCCACGCGCAAACATAACAGTGTTTTGCATAATTTAGTGCGCTGCATGGCGCGCCTCATGGGGCTTCTCGCAGCCGTCGTCCGTCTTTGCGTTGTTTTGGTCCAGTCCGTTAGTCGAAAGTACGGTCCCTACATGCTTAAATGCCGCAGCGACTCAACCCAGTCCAACAAACGTAGCTGCTCGGCTGGCACACCATCACGTGCGACTGTCTTTCTCAACGCAACGTAACGGCAACTTTCTTTCGCTTGTCACACCAATAAGGTGCCCATTCAACCCAGGAGCTTATGAGCTTAGCAGCAGTCCAACAGCTCATCGGCCTATCCATTTGCTTACATTCGGGCGCCCAACTGTAATCTACCTCCCACCACACACACGCACGCACACAGACAGACAGACAGCGGACTTTTATGGACTCTATCCGCTGACGGTGTTCACATCCGCTTCCGCATGCTACTACTTGGACGCATCCACACCCACTCACTCCGCTTATCACTCAGTCCAGTCTGTGTGGCGGGCAGGCAGGCGGTCGCGTATAAGTTTATGAGTACGAATCTATGGTGTTCGCTCTGCATTTGTAGTGCCAACATACCACCCATTTAATAATCAACCCCCACTCGTCTTGTCCGCAGCCTCATGCAAATGATTTTTTTTTCTCCAGTTCCACTTGAGGCGCTTACTCGACTCGCAATACTTCGATACAAACGTGTTTACATATCTACATAGACTCACTTGTAAATTAGTGCAAATTCAGTTGTTCCTTCTTTTTAGTTTCTTTACCTTCGCGTCTGCCATCTTTCCATATATACTTATATGTATGTAAATTTTCTCCACTTTGTCGCTGTTGTTGTTTATATGTAGTTGAATAATTTTTTTATGCGCTCGTTTTTCGTTGTTGTAGCTTTATATATGACTATTGGATTGCACGGTCGCTCGGGGAGTCATTTGTATAAGCGAAGGTGAAGGATTTTCAATTTCTCGTATTCCATTGTTTTCAATTCGAAAGTTTCGCATACCACTGCAGTCGTGGCATCACTACAACAAAGTGACAGCTGAGTTTTGAGTGATGGCACAGTGGGCGAAATCGTGAAAATCTAAGAACCATCGCTTCCGTTAGCTTCTTCTTTTACGTACAATTTTTTCATTATTTCTCTCTTGGACCTGATGTCTTTACTAATACTTTTTGGAGTATATTGCCTTAGGACAGTACACTGCTTCCAACTACATATATTTCTGGTATTTGGAATTACCAAGTGCCGTGGGTTTTCAATGAGTTTCGCTTAGTAAATACAGTTTTTAGAAGGGAATAGTTACGTTAGGTAGGTAGAGTGAATGTACGTTGTCGCACCTAGGCCTTTGGAAGCCCCATTGTCAAACCGCCGGCACTATAGTCCCCTCACTCTATTATACTGTATACGCTCTGAATCCCTCCTGCTTCTGCTGAAGTTCAGCAGTTCAAAAAGATTTATCTGTACAACCTGCGAAACATCGTCCAAAAGCCCTCGACCAATAGCTGAGATTATTTTCCAATACAAAGCTTTACTTAGGAGACGTTTTATAGACAGCTTCTCTTGACAACTTCTCTTGACAGCATCTGATCACTGTATGGAGTCCCTAGTCTGCTGGCAAGTCTGTTACCTAGATAGTGGCCTGTCAGCACTCTTACTAGAGTTGTAATGTCAGTTAATAGTCGGCATATGCGACCAATATTCGATTTATGCCACGTTTGTCTGCTTGTTGAGACCCAGTTATAACTTTAACATGCTTCTCGATTAGATATCTGTAAGTAGCCAGAGTCATATATCTAATCTTTTTTTTCGGATTTTAATTTTAGGTCGGTGATTGCTCTGATTAGTTTATTTGCTTCCGCGATATCTCTATGTCATGGAACCCATTGCAGGTTTATAGTGAAATAGGATGTTAGATCCACCGACAGATCATGACACTCTTTCACTATCCTTGATGAAACCCTAAGACACTTTAGCGATCTTAAAATCGCAGTTGACTATCTGGGTCTATAAATAAATTTCTCTTTAATTACTGTAATCTCCGCTTGGAAGACACTGCAGTAATCTGGTAGGCGGCAGGCGATTCTGAGGCTAATTTTGCTGAACACTGGGTTATTTAGCTTGCAGTCATCCGTATAGATGCTTATCTTGCGTTTTGTCCTCCTCGCCCTTTTCTCATTTTTTTCTCTAAGGGAAGCCAATATTGGGAACGATTGGAGGACGATGTCATGTATAAAAGTTCGGGTCTTCCTTTCTTAGACTAAGTACCCTCTGGGTAGCCAAAGAACATCCGTTTGAAGGCGAACTGAACTGAGAAGGCGAACCATCCCTCCCCAGGGTTGTGAGTTCGGTTTGGTACCCGCCAAGTAAAAAAAAAAACCCCAATGAAGGGGAAAGGACAGCTTCAAATGAGAGACCGCCTTTTGATCACGAAAGCGGCTACGCATTAAGGATTAATATTTATGCACATGCATGTAGAATATCTGGTCTCTTAAGTGGGAAGGTGTCGCTGCCCAGCTGGTTGATGTTCTAGTAAAAGTAAAGGCTGACATCACGCCGTCCGAACAGTGCGATGGACGGGATAAGGACTGAGACGAGTAGGTCCTTGTGGCATTTACTACAGTACGTCTAGCCACCATCCGCATTAAAACGAAGTTCTTCAACATATCGCTGACGTGCGCGCTGCGGATAGAAGGACAATGTGACCAAATATATCGTCTATGAGGGCTTAGAGAGCTTCCCCCGCTGCGACTGTAACGCCGTGGTGGGCAAAGAAGGTATTTTTGTCACAATAGTCGGTAAATTCAGCCTCCACTATGAGAACATCCCCAAATGGGTTGATGCAGGCAAGCTACCTAGCTGTCTACGGATCGAAAAGCCTCCAGCCGGATCGAAAAGCCAACAGCCGGAACGATCACCGGCTTAACTAGAGAAAACTTCAGCGGAACCACTCCGATTTATTCGGCTCGCTGAATAAATGAGTAGAAAGCTTTATACTACTTGCTTAACGAGGTTGCGTGCTGGGTTTGGGACCCGCCACGTAGAAACTACTCGCAATAAAAAGGAATGAAAATTCATTAAACTCATTAATAATACTGTAAGCTAGACTGCAGTTCAGAATAAATTCATGCTTATACTACTGAAGTTCTCTGACTAAATCGAACGTTCCTTTTTTACAGCAATCACGGTCCACTGTACTTGATATCAAATGTATACCACTAGAGATTCAAATTCATCTTCTCAGCTGCCACATTTGGAGCCGCTTTTAATGTTAATTTTTATTGCATGTAAATATCGTAACGGCAAAGGGACAGGCCCACGCCATAGAATACAGGAACAGTGCAACAAAGGAAGGAGTAAACGCAACACAAATACATGGAAAGCAAAATTTATGTATTGTAAGACAGAATGAAGGCGCACGAAAGTAACACGAACCGATTGTAGGACTAAAATGCTAAGAAAGTAGAAGACTGCCAAAAAAAACGAGAAAAAGAAAATTAATATGGGCAGAGGGCTGCGCCGAAAAAGACATAGAAAACACACAAAGAATAACAGGGGAAGGGTGGTTGGCAAGCTAAGTTGGACGGTCGCTTGTACGCGCGCTGTCGGTTGGTCGGACACGGGGACGTTTGGTGGGACGCGGAGACGTTTGGTCGGAGGTGGTGTCGCTTGGATGCTCGGTCGGTTGAACGATTGGTGGGTTGGTTCTGGGGACGAGTGTTGGATCGCTGGTTTGTTTTGCTGGCTGGCTAGACTACTTGGCTGTGTATGTTGGGCGGCGGTGTGGTTGGAAGGCGACAGGCGAAAAATACAATAACAACAACGCTCATATATTTACAATAAATATGCAGCATTAACGCCGCTGAGCCAAAAGCGTTGCTGTTTACCAATTTTAATGCGAAGGACATGGCGAAGTGACACAGCAGCGGCAGCGCCCAGTTGTTGGGGATAATACATAAACATTCATATATGTAAATATATGTGTGTGTGGACGAATTTGGCCGTGTTTGGACCACAGAAACGGCACGAACGCTGCGCTGCTGCAATTGGTTTGGGGGACTTTAAGGATTAGTCGACTGTGTTTGTATAGGAAAGCGGCAATATGTATTTATTATGTACAAATATGTATGAGCCACAGGTCACACACACACACATGCATGTATATGGCATGTATAAACTACTTATGCAATACAGGTTTATTTACTTATGTAGTCTTTGAGATATGTATGTGTCTTTGGTTGTCATTATACTCACGAAAAACTGTAAAATATTTAACAAGTGAAGCACATGCATGTGTATTGAGAAAAAATGGGAAAAACGTGGCACAAAATCAAATGAATTGGAATGGCGTAAATTTTAATTTATACCGAAAGCTATGCGGCTGCTGTGTGTGTGTGTGATATTTTTGAGTATTGGAAAGGCTTTTGTATGGAAATCAGCATACCCATTGAGTTGCCTGATTGGATTGGTGTGCTTTGTTCGGCTGCACTCTCTATCCTGGCAGCTATAATAATATCAATGTAGGTATACATATATGTACATATGTCTGTAAGTATGTATTTATATATGCATGTTTTATAATTTAACATGGATTTACACTTACAACTTTAGTCTCACAAGCATACATCGGCAATGAGTATTCTTTTAGCAGACCGACAGCTTTTCTGATTTTCTCAAGCGATTTAGTGAAAAAAAAAATGAAAGAAATTATAAGAAAATGAAACGCAAAAGAAAAAATACGTTGAGTCCGACTGCAAAGAACCTTTAATACCCTTAACATGTGTATTTATTACAGCAGAAAATGGTATGAAATACTATATTTTTATTGGTTTTCAACGGTCAGTATGTATGGCAGCTATAAGCTATAGTCGACCGATCTGAATAATTTCTTTGGAGATTATACAATTGTTATCGAAAACAATATTTGCTAAATTTTGTGAAGATATTTCTTCAAATAAAAAAGTTTTTCATACAAGAACTTGGTTTTGAAGGGTCACTTTGTAGGGCAGCTATATGCTATAGTCGAGCGATCTGAACAATTTCTTCGTAAAATGTGGCGGTGTTTTGGGAAATAATCCGTGCTTAATTTCGTGAAGATATCTTGTCAAATAAAAAAGTTTTCCTTACCAGGACTTGATTTTGAAGGGTGACTTTGTATGGCAGCTATAAGCTAGAGTCGACCGATCTGAATAGTATCTTCCAAGAATGTACCATTATTTTATACTTATAACGCATGCCAAATTTCGTGCAGATATCTCTTCAAATAAAAAAGTTTTTCATACAAGAACTTGGTTTTGAAGGGTCACTTTGTAGGACAGCTATAAGCTATAGTCGACCGATCTGAATAATTTCTTTGGAGATTATACAATTGTGGGTGGAAACAATATCTGCCAAATTTCGTGCAGATATCTCCTCAAATAAAAAAGTTTTTCTTACCAGAACTTGGTTTTGAAGGGTCACTTTGTAGGACAGCTATATGCTATAGTAGTCCGATATGAACAATTTCTACGGATATTATAGCGTTGCTTTGAAGAATAACTCGTGCCAAATTTTGTGCAGATATCTCGTTAAATGTAAAAGTTGTTTATACATAGACTTAATTTAGATTTTTCAGTTTGTATGGCAGCTATATGCTATAATAATCCGATCTGAAAACTTTCTTCGCAGATTATAGCGTTGCGTTAGAAAATTATTCATACCAAATTCCGTGAAGATATCTCATCAAATGAAAAAGCTTTCCATACAAGCATTTTATGCCGATCGTTCAGTTTCTATGACAACTATATGCTACAGTGGTCCGATATCGGCGGCTCCAACAAATAAACCGCCCCTTGTGAAGAAAAAGATGTGTGCAAAATTTCAGAGCGATATCTCATGTCTCGCTGTCTGGGTGCTAAAAGCTTCATGTTCAACTTCAAGTCCTCCAAACCTCACAGTACACATAAAATGCCTCGTTCAGGGTATAAAATTATAAATGCAATCAAAGATAATAAAATGAAAAAATTGCGATTTTTTAATCATAGAAAGTAACTGAAATTTTGGTGATTTCTTTTGTTCGCTGACAAATATTTTTGTCGCACTTGTCATCAAGGCTGTCATTGAGATTACAAATGTGGCTCGCTTTGCCGCTTCCGAGTTGAATGTCAATCTTTACAATCTAAGAGTAGACAGGGTAGCATAAGAAGCGACGTAAGGCTCCTAGAATTTATTATGATAAATTATGATTAACTGTTGTTATTCAGAATCCACCCGAAGTGCTCAGTAATGGGAATAAATATTGGTGCGTTTAATGGAAAATATTTGTTGCAATGAAGGGAGAGGCGGAAGCGAGTAAAATTGAAGCTAGAATCTTTTTTTGAGATTTGTTGTATGAAGCAAATAAAAAAGAAAATAGTAGGTAGATGGGAAGGTCGGTAGACTGGATATGACTGACGACGCAACTTGGCTTGTAGGAGCCCTATTGTGAAGCCACCGGAACTAAAATCTCTCCATTTTCAAACCGTATCTTTGAATATGATTTCATTTGCAAATAAGTGCCTTGTCTTCTACTTTTTCTTTTTTGGAATAGACACCAGGCCAACAGCGCGTCAGTCGTTCTTCCTTTTCGCTTCTTGGGGGCTATTGCAGATTCCAAGCGAAGTCAGGTTCTTCTCCACCTGGTCTTTCCAACGGAGTGGAGGTCTTCTTCTGCTTCGTATATCTCATACAACTCATCACTCCATCATCTGTGTCGGATTTCGAGTCTGTCATTCTTGTTCCTGTTACAACTGGTTCCAATTATTTACGACTTCGATTCCATTCACTTAAGTATGTTGTCAGAGACTTTAATATTCGTGAAGCGAAGCTGGACAGTTAAAGAAAATTCCGTGTTGCTTTGCCTCGCCTTCTTCAATCCAATTCGAGCAACTTATCATAGTCTTTGACCACATAAAAACCCAGGTCCAAACCGGTTACGTAAACCCAACTGTCGTGGGAACGATGTCTGTAACTAAGACCTCTACTTTGAATCAAAAGCACCTTACAGCGGCTGGTGGTTATCAAGTTCACTCGAATACCGTCCGATGGGTTTTAAAGCAGCAGGACCGATCCACAAGGCAGTCTTATTTTAATGGTATGAGGGTAAATGCCTTTGGGCTTAAAGTTTTCAATGATTTCATTCTGGCTAAATACCCATAATTCTAATTTCGAAAAAGCTCAAAGCAGTTCTTATGAGGCTAAGTCAGTATGCTCACAGCCAGTGTTGATAGAGACCGCACTCAGAAGTCGCTGCCATCAACCGTATCTATGGGCTTCGTCCAATCACAGTTAGTCTTGATAGCGACCGCTCTCAGAAGTCCCTTTCATCAACCGTAGCCGTGGACTACGTTTAATCCATGAAAAAGCTCATCCTTAGCAGATCCAAAGAGTTCAGGAAATTGCGATGCGGATGACATTTGTCTCCAGTTCGTTTTTCGTGTTGCCAATTATGGTCTTACATCTTACTATGGTAACTATACTTAGACGGTGTTGGTATGGGAATATACTATTCAGAGTTAGACATAAGACAGCCTTTTAATCTTTCGGACCACCGCAGTTTATTTGAAGCCGAGGCCTTTGCTTTTGCCAAAGGCGCGGATCTAGACTCAAATGCAACAACAGTCAACTCGAGAGTCAACATCAGCCGTTCCCCCAACAGTCGAGTCTACGTAACGATGGGACCCTAACTTTTTATCCGGCCAAGGACTCTCAACTCGGCAGAATTCTGTCGCTACAATAACAACAGACTGAGCATCTATGAAAATAGCTAATCAACAATCAATGCTTTAACCTCGTTTTGCGTATCTGAATTAGCTTTAAAAGCAATGCAGCAGTGGAGAGTATCGCCCGAATCAAGCGACTGCAGTTCAATTAGGTCTTAGGTCACAAAGGCATTGATAGTCATGAGGTAGTAGTCCAACGCTGGCATCGTGAAGGATGACTACTTATCAAGAGCTACGTAACGATACTCCATCTGACATCGCTGAGTACCAAAACTGACGTGGCGTGGCGCACCTAATATTTATTTAAGTATTTGAGTAATAAAAGTTTTGGATTAAAACAATTTACCACCATAACCAACAGTTTTCTCCGAAAATTTTCACTTTAATCTTATCTTTTTCGTTTATCAATTTTCTTTGAGCTCAAAAAAATTCCCACGCTGTTCGACAATTTCCAAACCTCACATATTGCCAAGTAATTTCCATATCAAATGCAACGGAATTTTCCGAACCCTCAACACGGCACGCAACAATTGCGCTCGCAGCCAAACAACGGCAGCCTTGCATAAATTCCCACACTTTTATCGGAGCCGGGCGCCACTTATGCGAATGGGTCGTGCGAAAAATCACCCTTCAGCATAAAAGCCAATTTGCGAATTTGCAACCCTCCAATGCAAAGAAAAAGAAAGACAACCCGAGCAAACAGCGGCGGCAAGAAAAGAGGAAACCAGAAAGTGAAAAGCGCAAAAAATCGAGTGCACTTGGCTCGCCAACAGCCAGGCAACCGGATATCCTTACGCAATTTTTGCACAATTGTGTCAGACCTTGACTTGGCGATGAGGGGTTTCCGCAAACACACACACACACACACAAATATCAAATGCAAACACGCACACCGCCAATTCAACGGAACGTTGCAAGAGTGCGAGTCGCGGTGGCAAGTCCAACAAGTGTGTTATCGGCGCTTGCAATTTCGCCCTGCAGTTGCATTGTCTCTCGCCGGCAGCGCTGAAGTGCAAGCGAGCTGGAGTGAGGCTGCGGCGCGTGTTATGGGCTCTACCAACCCCTGCTGACCCTGGCTGGCGCTTCCTTTTGCTTGCAACACACTTTTGTTGTTCTAGTGTTATGCAATTGTTGTTCTAGTGTTATCCTCTCTTGTGCTGCCAAAGTGCAACGCCTTGCACACAAGCGAAATTGACAGCACTTTTTGTTGTTATTGTTGTTGTTGCGTTGTAAGCGCTGAAATGGTGCATTTTTCCTTGCAATTTATTTTTTATTGCCTCGACGAACCCTTTTCACGACACGTCAAACGTGATCAGCGTCACGGGCGGCGCGACGGTTGGAAATGCAAATTTGCGCATTTTTTATTGCAACGCATTTGCATAATAAAAATATTTGCGCACAATGATGCACAATTGCATGTTGTATGCGCAAGTTGCAACAACAAACATAAACACAGGCAGCAAATGGCAATTGTAACAGCCGTTATAGCGGTAATATGAAAAAGGCGCCAAAGCAAAGGTGTCGCATTGCGACTTAAAAAATTGGAATGCTTCTTTGGGGTTGTTTCATTCTGGTGATGCTTTGGTGGGTCATTATTTGTAGATAAATTTGAATGCGTGAGTAGTTAGGAGACTAAGTGACATCACGGCGGGCCGAGTGGGTCAATAGTTAATAAAGATAGTGTCTTCAGATACACAAGTGTTCTATTTCGATCCATGCGCCACGCACCGTCGACTGGAAGTACTACAGGACTAATATACTATATTTCGTTCATCTTGAATCGAACGTTGTAGAAGTAGTTTGTATGTAAGGACTCTGTGTACCTCGGAACCAGAATATATTTCTATAATTACGATAGATTATAATCTAAGCGCTGAATAACTCTTGCCAATAGATACTACTATGGGATAGGTAGGCAGTTGAGTACCAGATCCATATTTCGACGACGACGACAAAAAATACGCTCCATAAGTATCTCATTAGTCACATCCCATTATACGGCGCATAAACATGCACGATGATGAATTGAGATGAGAAAGCCCTTGAAGCTTTCGGAAGAACTGTTCTTCGTAATATCTTTGGAGCCATGAATATTGAAGAAGATGGAACCACGAAATGTATGAGAAAAATCCAACGAATGCGCTGATCAGGCCAGTTCGCTCGCTTGGACGATGATGCTCCAGCGAAAAGCTCCTTCAATTCTAAACTTATGGGTGAATAACGGAACGTCCGTACTGCATCCAATGGAAGGACCAAGTGCATAGCGACCTGTCTGCACTTGGTAAGTACAGCTGGTGTGAACTCTCAAAGATTAGAGGCGACTGGCGAAGTTAGCTGTTCGTGGTCCAGAAGAAGAAGAATGTGGTTAACTTAACGTTGCCTTATATACGAGTATAATATCATTTAGCAGATGCCGTCACATCTAGAATTTGGTTGATACTTATAGTATATTTGTAAACGCTAGTGCCTCTGGATCAAGTTTCTTGATGCAAATTCGTTCACAGATCTTACCGGCATTCAGTTCAGTTCATCTACTAAATATTTGTGGCACTTTGAGGCAGAGTCACAGAGAATGGGATAACTCGCATTTTCACGTGATATGCATAAATAGCATGGATTCGGTAGAGAAAATATTGAAAGAAATATTGAAAATATTGGGAAAAAGAATTTGTGTATCGATGTCTCAAAAACTTAGGGCGCAGACGTGATATACAGACAGCCGGACGTACACGGCTAACTCGACTCAGCTCATCGTGTCGATTGTTTATAAATACTACGTAATTTCAGCGGCTACGCTGGCTAGGTCATGTCGTCCGAATGGATGAAAACAATCCAGCTCTGATAGTATTCGACGCATTAGTCGCCGAGGGAAGCAGAGGAAGAGGAAGACCTCCACTCCGTTGAAAAGACCATGTGAAGAAAGAACTGGAATCTCCAAATGGCGCATTGTTGTAAACTCGGCTAGTACCACGTAGATGGCATCTACACTAATAAAGGATAACAATGACAAAAGTTGGAGGGTCTAAAGGAAGCAATCGTCCAAAAACCGTCACAGTTCACAGGTCTTTTCCAAGATTTGGCTAATGTTAAAAATATGGTCGATAGTAGATCTCGCAGGCCTAAAGCCACATTGATAAGGTCCAATCAGTTTGTTGACGGTGGGCTTTGATCTTTCACACAATAAACTCGATAAAACCTTTTACACGGTATCCCACGGTAGTTGACACAGTTTGTGGGGTTCCCTGTACCAGGCAGAGCACACTTAAATTCCAATGCACAGACATGCTTTTGTCCGACATATTCTACAAAGAACCTGATGCATGCTCTTTATCAGTTCTTCGCCGACGTATTTGAATAGCTCGGTCGGCAATCTTCGGTCCTCGCCGCTTTGTTGCTCTTCGGACGGGTAATTATTATTCGAACTTCTTCAGGGTCGCGCAATGGAACGTCTGCTCCATCGTCATCGATTGAGGAATCGGGTTCACCATTTCCTGGTGTTATGCCGATCGGCTGGAGAAATGTTTTTCCATAATTTCCGTATGCTTTGGACATCAGTCACTAGATCACCTCTGGGGCTATGCTTCGGTCTTGAAACGTTCTATTAATCACCGTTTCCATTTCTAGAATTTCGAGCATTAGCCCTGTCGGCCAGCTTGCCAATCTCTTCGTACTCATGCATTTCAGTTTCTCTCTTTTTTTTGTCTGCAAATGCGACAGTTGTCATTACATGTTCGAATAAGAGTTTGGCCGCAGAGAAGCTGTTCATTCTAGATGATTGCCTGCCTTTAAACCTTAAATAACGCTACTTCCTCTGGTTTATTTCCAAGTTAGTTCAATACTTTCTAGGAACAAAAATAACTAGTTTCAACAGAATAAATTCGGAACTAGTTCAGCCCTACTCTTTTATTGTTTCCCAGTTCTTAAAATGTAAGCCGCGCCAATTTCGTGCTATATATGAGTTAGTAATTAGTGCTACATATATATTCTTACATATACATGTGTATGTATGTGTATTTGTAGCATACTTGTACGTGTATGTAAATCTAAATCGCGTCATCGCCGCCTAATCGTAAAAGGGACTTAACACAAACGCCCAGGCGATTTGAAGTGGCAGGAAAATTAGTCGGTTTTGGTCATTAGCACAAAAGTTTATGCATCGCACGTCGGCGGCATGTGAGTGTGCTGCTTGTGGTTAATCGCCTTCGTGACTCCACGTGGAGTGTTGCATAAATTAAGGCGCTCAAGCCACATATAGTAGCAAAATATAACAATTGAATAAGGCAACTGATAAAAATCACGCAGTACAGTTAGTTAACTGTACATATGTGCCACGTCAAGTCACATGTATAATGTGTGCTTTAATGACTTTTCCCCAAATCACTTTTATTATTTTCGTATTTATAGTGCAAGGTAAAATGTCGTAAAGTATGACTTTGGGCTTATTTGACGTTAACTGAACTAATATGACGTCTGGTAGGCATAATAAAGTACTTTAGAAGTTTTTATACCCAACGATTGAATCGTAATGTTACTTTTTCATGAGTTCACAACTAGTAGCAGCTTTAGACATATTGCCTAGTTTTCAGCGAACAGCGAGTTCCAGATAAGTCTATAGATGCTTTAGATATTAGAAAGGCCGAGAATCTTGTAATCGAGTCTAATATATTCATTAGTACCAACTTCTCACTTTTTATACCATATATGGGTTAGAAAAATTCTCAATTTCGAATCTTAGGTCTTTATTGTTGCAATATATTTCTTTTATATAGAAATTTTCTTGAGGTCTGTGAACAAGAAAAGACCGCTGGACGCCAAATCGCGATCGCAATTTAAAACGCAGTATTGTGTTGACCTTTACTTCATCGCTTTTTGATTAAAACTGTGATCAGTTTCCCCAAATTACATCCTCTTAACGTCCTCCTAACGCAATATATTAGTCACTTATCTACATAACAGCTCCAAGCAACTCAGTTTTTGAAAATAAAGGTATCTCACTCGAGAGAACTAAGGAAAGGGATCTCATCCAAGGGAACCTTTGGAGCAAAAAATTATTGAAACAATTTATCCTCTGACAGATTTTTATTTGGGACTAGAAATAGCTTATGAAATATGCACCGAAGATGTGTACGCAATGGACGCCCAAAAGAAGTTTTTAACGACGAAAAACTCACAAATGTTCACAAAATAGTTTTGGATGAATATGGTTCCATCATTTCACACCGAAATAAAATCCATAGTCCTCCGAGTGGACCGCACATGATGAAACCGTTTGGAAATACCACGAACATTGTGTCAAACTCAAACATACCCGAGCAAGCCTTATCGAAACAAATTTTCTTCGCGATTTACCAACAATGAAAAGCTAGCAATTACGGCTCCCGAAAAGGCTACAATTGCTAAGAAGCTTAAAGTCTTTCAAAAGAACGGTTCTCAACGGCATCTCCGGTACATCTCCGGTACCAAAAATAGCAATTTTATACATAGCACCAGTGAAAAGTGCCGGTAGGGGTATTGCTTCGTCCTCACCAGAAAAATCAAGGTACTTCATCGCCAGAATCGTATAGCTGCCTGGTCATAGCGATGAGCCGGACTGAAAATTCTTATAAATTAAGGTGAAAACATATAGACCCTTTTCCTCTATTGTCCTACCTTTGCAAATTTAAGAATCGCTGGCTACTGCAAAGCCGATAAACTCTCCAGCGGGAACAGCCTTAAAGGTGAGGTGGAAATATACAAATCCTTTCTCCTCTATTTTGCAGTCTTTGCAACACTGAGGTTGAAACATTATTAGACGTCCCAACAAATTTGTTATAGGCTCAAATCGCTTTGTCGGTCTGTAAGGGCCTTCTGCATGCAATAAAGGAGTTCTAGTTACAACAATCGGCGTGTAAAGTTGTCCAGTAAGATCCTTGTTGGGATCGACCTCTTAATCTAACCTAATCTAACTGGACTCAAACTATTTAACAACGGCAAGTCAAATCAATACTTATGCTATATTTGATTAATAAATTAGTCTTGCTAGGAAAAATAATGTAGTAGCTAATCTCTAACGCGTTCTGTAGTCTCTGTGTGAAGGGAGACCAAAAAACAGAGTAAAGCCCCAAGATTCATATATCAGTTTTGTCAAATAACTTCTTTAGATTGACTACAGAATACCATAAAATGGTAAAAAGTACAAAAGAGTAGCTGGAAACATTAAAAGATTTCGCCCCTGTAAATAATGAGGACTTCGTGGGCAAACAAAAACAAAACAAAAGTTCTAAGGGAATAGTTCTTTACCTTGACTTCATTTGTTACGAGTATAAGCCTCTTTTGACACTTTTAACGATGCAACGAAACAAGATGTGGTTCCAACCTCCCTGAGGCGAGATACTATTCGATTTTTCCCAAATTCAAAGTTGTGCATCGGGTAAAAGTGTTCATATAAGACTATAAAAAATTATTATATATGTTTATTTTGGCACTTTTCGGTGCCTCCAATTTTGTTACCAAAATTCTCGTTGTAATAAAGGGTGATTTTTTAAGAGCTTGATAACTTTTTTTAAAAAAAAAAACGCATAAAATTTGCAAAATCTCATCGGTTCTTTGTTTGAAACGTTAGATTGGTTCATGACATTTACTTTTTGAAGATAATTTCATTTAAATGTTGACCGCGGCTGCGTCTTAGGTGGTCCATTCGGAAAGTCCAATTTTGGGCAACTTTTTCGAGCATTTCGGCCGGAATAGTCCGAATTTCTTCGGAAATGTTGTCTTCCAAAGCTGGAATAGTTGCTGGCTTATTTCTGTAGACTTTAGACTTGACGTAGCCCCACAAAAAATAGTCTAAAGGCGTTAAATCGCATGATCTTGGTGGCCAACTTACGGGTCCATTTCTTGAGATGAATTGTTGTCCGAAGTTTTCCCTCAAAATGGCCATAGAATCGCGAGCTGTGTGGCATGTAGCGCCATCTTGTTGAAACCACATGTCAACCAAGTTCAGTTCTTCCATTTTTGGCAACAAAAAGTTTGTTAGCATCGAACGATAGCGATCGCCATTCACCGTAACGTTGCGTCCAACAGCATCTTTGAAAAATACGGTCCAATGATTCCACCAGCGTACAAACCACACCAAACAGTGCATTTTTCGGGATGCATGGGCAGTTCTTGAACGGCTTCTGGTTGCTCTTCACCCCAAATGCGGCAATTTTGCTTATTTACGTAGCCATTCAACCAGAAATGAGCCTCATCGCTGAACAAAATTTGTCGATAAAAAAGCGGATTACGGAACACTGATTTTGGTAATAAAATTCAATGATTTGCAAGCGTTGCTCGTTAGTAAGTCTATTCATGATGAAATGTCAAAGCATACTGAGCATCTTTCTCTTTGACACCATGTCTGAAATCCCACGTGATCTGTCAAATACTAATGCATGAAAATCCTAACCTCAAAAAAATCACCCGTTATTTGCTTTCATTGTTTCTTATGCCTTGTTCCATGTGCCTTGTTCTTTGTTCCTTTTTCTAAGCGAGTGTGTGTCGCATATTAAAAAGCAATTTTTGCCAAATTCATTTACATATCCTTACAAGCTTTTGGGGTTATTCGGCTAGTGTTGCGGGTTTTGGTCACCGGAAGTTGCCCACATACAGGAAATGCGTGAGTTTTGTTACGTAGTCAATGTTCATTAAGGATATTTTTGACATAACGCATACTAATATGCGGATGTGTTCAAATACATATATGTACATATATTAATGTGGTATGCAAATTTGTTATTTCACCGTTATATGGTCCAAAAATGTAATTACACAAGCCTAATCGACATCATTAGTTTTTTAGGTTAAAAAAGTGTGGCAAACTTACGTCATGAATGTGGGGCGGCAGGCTCATATTTCATTTCATGAATACTACATTCGGCTGCCTTTTGAGATCTATATAGTATATATGTATATTCCTACTCATACCTGTCGAGTTCAAGCACCGTTGGTCCACAGAATTATTTGCATTTGCAAAATTTCTCGCTTGAACACCTTCATCTTCATTTTCAACATCTCAACGCCACCTCTTAAACCAGCTACTTAGTTGTGGCTTGGAAATTGCGAAAATCAAATAAATTGCTTCGGGTTTTATGATTTTATATCCATTTAATATGCAACACGCACAGTTTTGCAAATTGTGTGCAAATCTTGAATTTTATTTGTTTTACGTGATTGTTAAGCAGTTTGCTTACATTTTTCACTTAGTTACACGTTTCTTCGTCAATTGAGCGAAGACAGCGGGATGGTGCAGTAATGCTCAGTTTGTAACTTCATTCATAATTGGTGATTTTTATACTATGAACAGGATATGTTCACCTTGCCTCGAAGTTCTTAACGAATAGATTAAAAAGTCGGAAACCATATGAAATATATCATATATCTAAATGATCAGCGTGACGAGTTGAGTCGCTAATTAGTCCCTCAGGTTTTGAGATATCGAATATCTATTGGAAAGTGTCCAATCACATTCAGGCGAGACTGACTTCACCAGAAGTCAGGGGTTCGGAGGATCTATTACGGTACACTCTTGGCTAGAAGAATCTCGCAGCCACACAAGTTCTGTTGTTGAGCTCCCTGTGGAGTTGAAGATTCAACGCCAGAATGTTGGAAGAGATTAAAAAATCGACTCACTTCCAATCAGATGAAATTCCGGCCTAGCAAGTTCATCGGCTTTGCAGTTTCTGGCGATATCGCTGTAACCGGGCATCCATAAATGTCTATAATGGAAAAGCTAGAAGCTATGAAGAAATGCACTCCTTGACTAGTTTTTAGCGCACAATCAACGAATTCAAAGTCAGTATAACCGATCGGCTATTGGAGTGAACGCACACCACTCTGAAGGAAGCTGTACTTCGAAGCAGTACCTCTGCTGTCACCTTGATAGCAACCAACTCCGTTTGAAAGACATGACAATCGTATGAATGGTCTTAAACTAGAGTTCATGGAGAACATCCAAGAGAAGATTTCACACCCTAAACTCCCTCTTGACTTCGTTCCTTTCGGAAAAAAAGTCCAGAAATCCTTCGCGGTTATGTGAGCTGAGAAGGAACCACCACTTGGAGTTTCTGCGATGCAGTGACATAGATTGTAAGGAATGCAATCCAAGCAGTGGAGAATTTCAATGTGTGTCCTGCCCAGGGCCACCTGAAATAACCAACTTCCCTATTTCGAATAGCATAGTTACGTAAGGTTAGTTTAAATGACAGATCCCTCAACATTGCGGGGTGATCACACTATGGCTGTAATGTACAGCCTTTTTTGAAGCGAAATTGAAAACTCCTGTAGTCGGATATCGGCAACAGCGTCTTGAATCAAACACAAATCTTTTATTGCTATTTCCGGTATTTCAAATGGATGCCCGGAACTGTGGGGTCCGAGTTGATTTTGCTTTGATCTGGCAAAAGTGAAGCATTCGTGGAGGAAGTGTTGAGATGATTTTATCATACCTTCTTCCAAACACCTTTTGTAGCTGACATCCGGTAATGTATTGATATCTTGCTGCAATAATCCCGATGGTACAACGTCCGATTCTACAACCCTTTAACAGGTCTTTACCGAAGGAAGACCCTTGCGAAGAGTTTCCTAGACCTGCCGATATTTATCATGTATCAAAGGTACAGCTGCTGGTAGTCAATCGTCCTCAACTCATTTGGGGATGTTTCATCATGGAGGCTGAGTTCACCGACAATTGAGCCAAATATGCCTTCTTTGCCTGTCCTTTAAGCGCTCATAGAAGACATATTTGGTCACATCATGTTTCCCTTCCCTCGGGGCGTGGGCGCAAATCCGTGATATGTTAAAGAACTTCGCTCTGCGGCGGCTTGTGGCTAGACGTTCATCCACCGGGGTGAATGACAGTACTCGGCGACGGAGTCTCTCTCCCACCAAGGGATCTCACACCGAATTTGCGCTCCTTTATACATATGGTCAATGTAATAAAACTTACAAGGAAGTACTCGTCTCAGTCCTTGTCCTGTCCATCGCAGTTCTTTTTCAAGCAAGGAACCTCGTAATGGATCTCTATTTATCAACAAATAACATATCCGACTCACATAACTAGCTTCATTTCAATTATTTTGTGGTAGATTTGCCTGCTTAAAAGGAAACAAAAAAGAACGTTGCCTACATTTAGGCTGAAAGTGAATAAACGATGCACGAAGTCAAAAGCACAGCGAGGAAAGCAATAAAAAAAGCGAATTTTTATAAAAAAATAGAATTTTCACTTTTACGACCACACACATACATATGCATATAAGAACGACAACTCAACGGTAATGAAGATTCTCCACATTCATTAATTTCCATCAGGAATTGGCGGCAGTAATCCATGGGTAGTTTGAATTCATAAAAAGCGCGGCAGGCGCGTATCTCCTAAAAACAAGTTGCAAGTGACGACTACAAGGAAATACATGTATGTATGTATGTATGTATGTATGTGACTATGTATTTGTGTATATATATTCATATCTGTGTATTGCTTTGATTGGCAGTGATAACGGCAGCGAGCGAGCTTGTCAGTTGAGGCCTATAAAATACAAATTTGATTTGCGGCAAGCGCACTTCTTTTGGGGGGCGTGTAAAATTAAAAGTAACAGTAAACTGACACAACAACAACAGTAACAACAGCAACAAACGAAAACACGCAATATGCGGCAGAAGAAAAATGAATTTTGCATAAACGCCAAAATGCCATGAAATATCCTTTGTTTCGATATTTTCGATGTTATGAGGCTTAAGCTGTTGTTGCTGCACTGCTAGTTGTTGTAAAATGGCATTACAATGAGATGTACATGGCGAATGTATGGCTGATGAGCAGTGATAGAATGAATAGTCGAAGCCACGAACTGCCTGTCTCACTGCCTGCCTGAGTGCGTATGTGTCTGTGCGTGAAGGATCGTTGATTCTTCAAGAATCATTAATTTTTAGAGCTTAAGCAGATGACATGCAAAGCAATACACGCAAAATATTAAGCAGCAACAAAAACACAAACAACATACAAATAAAAAACGCTTCATTGGTAAATCGTATAAAAACTGCGGCTCGACGGAAAAAAATAGCGAGGAACAACATTTGCCAAGCCGGCGGTATGGCGGTAAGGAAGTAGCTAAGGCCGCTACGAAGGCGATAGGGGTGAGCTGAAAGTCGCTGTCCTCGCATGTGTCATTAGGGGTCGCTTTTTGTGTTTGTGTTGCAGCCGAACAGTGAACATCTCAAGACAAGCGAAGAAACAAACATTTCAGCTGGCGACCATCATCAAAGGCACAAAACATAGCTCAAGAGCAATCAGCAGAGCAGAAAAATTGAAAATCAACAATAAAAACAAAAGCAAAGGTTTCGTGACATTTTGGAGCCCACTAGAGTTTGACATGTTAGGTAAGCGGCGCCGTTAAACAGCGGCATCAAAGTCATTTTGGCGCAACAAAAATGAAGAAAAATCGAAAAGAAAATAAAGCGGCGAAAGAGAAATACATGAAAATAGTAAAAATGAAAACATGGAACGGCAGAGGAGCCTTTTTCATCCTCTCTCATTCCGCGCTCTTCTCTAACTTTCTTTTATTGTTACAATGTTTGGTTTAGACACTTTTTCGGCTACTTTTTCGCCAGAAACTTATATTGCAGTAGGCTGTCAAACAGTTTGCATGCGGTTAAATTATCTAAAGGAACTCATCCCTACCGGAAGTTGATGACTAAAGAAGCAGAGATCAAATGAAAATCATTAATATTCATCAACATAATTGTCAAGTCTCGGTGTACATAGTATGTATGTTTATAAAAGGCCAGCTCTACCCACTGTGAGCTCCACCCTTTGTGAGTAAATTAGACAATCTCTTCTGTTTTATTAATGAAAACTAATGTAAAATTCGGAGCGAAAATATAAATATGTCAAATTAAATTTTGAAAAATTTTTAAAACTGTGTACGTCAGCAATGAAGCTTCCGGAAAGTATATCCAACAAGGAGAGTCAGTTGTAAATACCAGGAAATATTTCATAAATCAAAAATTTTGTACTTAAAAAAATTAGTTTCATATAAAATTTCAAAAAGGTGGCAACATTGTCATCATACTTTTTCATTTTTAAGCCTTATCAAACTCTTCTCTCAATGTAGCAAAGAGCGTAATTGAAAACTTTATTTAAAAAATAATAAACATGTGGCAACCCTCGCTCAAAAATTTTCTAATGAAAATATTTTTTTAACTTTCAACTCTGGTTTCCTTGTGTTTTGCCTACTTGCATTTTTATGTTTTTAAATATTTTCCAAAAATTTTCTAACAGGTGGCAACATCTATTAAAAATATTTTCTCAAACTTCTCAGTCCGCATTGTAGCAATGAGCTTATATTGTAAACTTTATTTAAAAAAAATACTAAACATGTGGCAACACTCGCTCAAACTATTTCTAACGACAAGCTGCGTTACACTTGTTTACTCCTCCTTGTTTTTACCTTTTTGATTTTTCTTTTATTTTTCTTATAAATTTTCAACCAGGTGGCAACTTTTTCAAATGCATTTTCAATATTTTTGAAAGCCTTTGATATAGGTATAATCATAAGCCTGTGTTCAAATTTAGTTAAAACTCATTTTGAAAAATTACCTAAAATATGTGGCAACCATACTACAAAATATTTCTAACGTAAAGCGCCGTTCAACCGTATAACTGTGTTTTTCTTTGTTTTTTTTCTTATTGCATTTTTTTATTTTAAAAAATTTTCCAAAAATTTTCAATCCGGTGGCAATTTTTTCTAATATAATTTCAAACTTTTTTAAATTCTTTGATATACATAGGAATAATCATTACCCTCTGTTCAAATTTATGTAAAACTCATCTAGGAAAGTTACCTCAAACGACTGGCAACCCTACTTCTAAATATTTTTAACCAAAATCATAGTTTAATCTTTTAACTCTGGTATCTTTTCTTAATGTCTTATTTTTTTAATTTTTTTGCCAAAATCTTTTAACCAGGTGGCAACTTTTTCAAAATATTTTCTTTTATATGTAAACTCTTTCATATATGTACATAGGTATAATCATTATTCTGTGTTAAAGTTTAGGTAAAACCCATCTAGAAAAATTTGCTTAAACAAGTGGCAACCCTATTTCATTTTTTTTTTAACGAAAATCTTAGTTAAATCTTTGTACTTTGATATATTTTTCTATTGTTTTATTTTTTTGAATTTTTTCCAAAAATTTTCAAGCAGGTGGCAACTTTCTCAAAAATATTTTCAAGCTTATTTAAATTCTTTGATATTTTTTTTTACTCTGACACCTTTTCGTAATGTTTTTGTTTTTTGTATTTTTTTTCTCAAAATTTTGATAAAGGTGGCAACTTTTTCAAAAATATTTTCACTCATTTATAAACTCTTTGTTATAAAGGCATTAGTCTGTTTTCAAATTTAAGTAAAAACCAACCCGAAAAGGTACCTTAGCCCCGTTAGCAATAAAGTGGGAACGGTTTCGCTCCGTTCTCCTCGTTCGTTCTACAACTTGATAGCTGGTTTCGCGGAAGCTTGGTCAGCGCTGGGCTACCAATAGTTCTTGCGCTGTCGCAAGATTATTTCGGCTTAAAATGAATAGCAAGAGGTTTAGTAAGCTCTTCGCCCTCAGTAAGGTTAGCCTTTCCCTAGTTTTAGCGGTTCTAATTAGTCATTACTCTATAGCAGGTGTAACCACGCGGTAAAGTTTAGAATCTTACCAGTTGCTAGTGATAGAAGCTGTTTGGAAGAAAACGCGGTAGAAATATATCAATACTTCCTTCTTGATTGCCTCGCCTCTGTGAGTTCAGGGTTTATGCACCTTTAACAGGGAGGAATAGACCAACTCATCAGGATGCCTGAAAGTTTAAATCATTTAATCAGTTTTTTTGGCTTCAGGACACTTCTTCTTATTTACTGTCGTGGACCCCGCTTAGAATTTCTTTTCCCAATGAAGCGCCAATTGGATATTCCAAGCGAAGCCAGGTCCGTCTCCACTTGGTCCTTCCACCGGAGTGGGTGTCTTCCTCTTTCTCTGTTTCCCCCGGCGGGTACTGCGTCGAATACTTTCAGAGTTAGTGCTTTCGTCCATTCGGACGACATAACCTAGCTAGCGTAGCCACTCTCAAAAAGACTGTAAATAGTAGTAAAAGGGCAATTCCTATCTTGAGCATCAATCTTTGAACCTAACCCTAACGCATCTTCTTTTCATAGACAGAAGTATACCTACTCAAGGAAGTAGTGTCAGTGGAATTGAAATTGCTTATAAAATCGTGAGAGAGTAACACTAAACTCACGGTCCAGAAATATAAGTTGACTTAACCTAACGCTAAATGAATCCACAAAGAGTTCATAAGTAAAACAACTGACTCCCGAAGGCTACAAATCCTGACAATGAAAGAAAAACTTTGATTATTTGTCACAGCAAAAAAAGAACTTTAAAATATTAAGTCCTTTCATCCATAGTCCTTCCATTAAATATCAGTGGTTACGTTCTAGTGAGCTTATATGAGGTCCAGACAGCGTTTATCAATTACGAAGACACCTGAATTAACTTATTGAGCATAAATCACTCAAAAGTGATCCGGTTTGGCCAATACGAGAAGAATTGTGTTCCATGAGTACAACACGGAGATACACATAACGACAATGATTCGCCTAAAATCCCGAGAGCTTGGTTGAGAGATTCTTATACATACGGTCTATAGACCGAACTTGGCACCAAGTACATATGTAGTTATTACCTGTTCCTGCCAATGGCGAATGATTCTGATAGTAAAAAATTGATTCAAGAGAAGGGTGAGGAAATCGAAGGTCTTAACTTTTGGTCAATTGCGTAGAGGGTTCAAACGTTAAGAGCGACATTATGATACTACCTCTAAAATGACAATAAGTTATCCAACAAAACGGTGCATACTTGAACTAAATCAGATCTTTTTAACTATAAAAAAGAAAACCTTTAATTTAATGGAAAAATAATTACTTTCTTTGTGCAAGATATTATATATAAGAGTCGGTTCGGTGCCACGCTCAGCATTTTGGCGTCAATGGAACCACTTTTAGGGTGAGTTTTACAAATGATTTCAACATGTTTTCTTTTAAGGAGAAACTAAGGTGAAAGTTATTGCGAAGCAACGTCACTTATCGGCTAAATAATAGTTCATATAACCGACACTAAACTTGATTGCTAAATAAAGGGTCGCATATCGTAGAGTTTCCAGTAACCAGCAAAAACTTTCATAATAAGCTTTAGAATAGAATCCAAAACCTTCTCTTAGTTCCACTTTTTCCCTCCTTCTTGTTTCCCTATCAAAATTCTAATTATATTCACCCTTGACTACTTGTGAGTCTATAAAAAAATCAAATATCTTTATTGTCAATTATAAAACAATTGAAACTGACCACTTAACGGTTAATTGCACAATTATCCAATTGACCGAAACAAACAAGTTTTTAAACTCATATGGTAAACACATGATTATCACACCTATGCTTTTCTCCACACACGTTTGTGTGCTACTGTGGCGAAGAGGTGTGATTTTAATGTCATCATTCAAGTGACCCTCAAACTGGTTCCCGCATTGTCCACGTTGCCTGCGCTGCTGACCACCACGAGCAAGTACTTGTAATCGCTGTCATTCCCTATTATTTGCGGCCGGTCAAAGCTGACCAGGGTGTCTTTTACAAAGTGAGGCAAGCACCGCCCTCCTATCTGGACACATGTCATGCATGTTTGTGTTGTTGCAATATGTAAATATTTGCGTGTCCACAAAGGTAGCTGAAGTGGACACTATATGGACGCTTGTTGTAGTGATTGTTATGCGCACCTTTGGTCAGCTTAGGCTTGTTATCCTTTGTGGTGGTTGCATGTTGCACACCCTTTTGAGGGGGGTTATAGCGCTTGCTGGACATGCGTGTGGACAGCGGTCAGTAAATATGACTTTTTAAATGGTTTATGGTCATTTGCGTTGTGGCTAATTGCACGTGGAAATTTGCATAATTCATGTGAGCAGATCAAGCAGATAAGGATAACTGTTTATTTATTTTTAGAGGGCAGACAAGGCGAGGGATATGTGTTGTAATGTCAGCACACAAACTGTTAATTACTGGTGTGTAAATTTGTTAACAAACCAGTGTGAAATGTCAGAGCTTAATGAGCTTAATGAGGGAATGAATTATTTCAGAACTGGTTTTTGGAGTAGAGGAGTAAGGATTTGTGACGCCTCGAATATAAGACTCTACCCAGTGTTCATTGCCAGTGATACTTAATGAGATATTTGTTTAAGAAACTTATATGGAGTTGAGAAAGTATTCGACCAAATGATCGCCGCCAGCCAAGAGTCCCAACTTTCGACCACTTTTGACAGCAATTTTAGCCATATGTCACCATAAATGCGCCGAGTTTTCTCTTCCAAAATGTCACTCGTCCCAAGCTTACCTGCGTTCACTAGCGACTTCACAAAACCCCACCAAAAAAAGTAAAATGGTGTTCTAATGCACGATCTTGGCGATTAGATCACAAACCCACGACGTGAGATAATGTGTTCACCAAGAGTTTCCTTCAATAAATTGATTGTTTCTTATGACATGTGGCACGATTTAGTTGAGAACCAAAGGTCGTCCACATCAACAACCTCCAATTCAAAAAAGAAAATATCTTTAATATTGTTTCTATAAGTTCCTTACTGACTGTAATATTATGGTTGGCTTCATTTTTGAAGAAATATGGACCAATGATTCCGTCTGCCCATAAATCAAAGACTTTTTGCGGATGTAACGGCATCTCAACAATGGCTTGTGTATTACCATTACCCCAAATGCGACAATTTTTCTTTTTAACGGACTTATTCAAGCAAGAGTGGACTTCATCGCTTAAAAAAGTTCTTGTGAATATAGGAATCGTTAGCCAAGTCGTTTGGTTTTACTTCTAGCACGAGATGGATTTAATAAGCCCGCAAATCACGAGCCTTTCGCTCCATTTGTTGTGCGCGATGGCGGTCGGACTCCTTCAGTCCTTCTTCGATATATCCACTAGATTAAACGTGAGGTGAAATCGATCCATGGTGGCTCGAATTGCCGGAGTTGAGCTCTCTGACCTTTAGGTCTTGTTATTAATTGAATCAAGAAAATTCGTGGCAATTATTGTCCGGATAGCAAAAAAGACGTAAGTACAACAAACGGCACGTTTTTCACCATGGCATGTTCTCACGACAGGCGAGTCTAAATAATCGGAACGGACCCAGAATTCTATATAGCCAAAAGCTGTCACCTCGAAATTACTTCCGACATGCCTCTATAACAATAACGTCGGACTGGCATCAAGTCGTAGTCGGCTATCCTTAGTTGGCTTAATACTGAACGGTTGACCGTCAGGCGTCAACTTGAACCCGCTAATGTGTGCTTCGAGATCTCAGTTATGGGGTTTTAACCGTGCATGCCATATGGGCATCGGTATTCATTTCATTGACTGTATCTAACCTATGTAATTTTGTTAGAGCTCACAATCCTTCATACATAAGCATGGTAGCACAATAAGTAGACATTCTTTTGTATAAAAATAATGTCCTTAAGTTCTGGAGTACATATCTCTAATAATTTCGAAAACACCAGACCACTCTTCTTGTTGTTTGCTGTTATAATGTTCGTTGTTGTCAATTACTTAATGTCCATAATTTTTCTTTCGAAGAGTCTTACCAATGGATTTTAACATCAGCCATGATATTTCTTTCTTATAAAGCTTCAGTTTTATTCGTTGTGGTCAGAATTATGGACACCTATCATGAGAATTGAATTCTCATTCTAAGTGACACTTTAGCTAATCTCGTCCGTTGAAATCAAATCAAAAATGTTACTGAGGAGGCATAAGAATAATTAACAGGGTTGCAACTGAAAACAAAATACTAATAATGTGTATATCTAGACATATAGGCAGCAATGGAAATAAGCTAGTCCAACTCCTCCAATTAAGAAGAAGATCTTCTGGCGAATGAAGCAGAAACAATCAGCCCGATAGGACCCGGGCGGTTCTTCGCTATGGCTCCCACACTTTACGAGAGCAGCTACGGAAAAAGGAAAGGGCTCGTAGAAAACGTCCTGCCAACATGTGCCTGGGCTTCGACAGACGAGACTGTTTCTAGGAGAGTTAGATACAAAATTTTTCAAGAAACTAATTCCCCTTGTGGGGTTTTGTTCAGCTCACTGCAGGCTACGGTGTCATCTGCACAGTTTTCGATACCGCTGCAAGCATATGTGTGGCTCCTAAGGCCATTGAGCAAAGGCAATGGAGCATATACCCTTGGATTGCCTCGAAACAACATTTACAAAGCGTTCAACTTTATTACGAAAGTTCACCTTCTGTAAAGAATGTGTTTCGATCGCTTCGCTCAACTCATGGTCAACATAATCAGCCTACTGAGCATACTATTCACAAAAACATCACCCATCTTGAGACCAAGCTTTAATAATTGGATAATATTCGTCCGAATATATCACGTCCAGCACGCAATGAAGACAATATATTAGCCGTAGCTGAGAGTGTACACGAAGAGCATGCAGAGTTTATTCTGCGCCATTCGCAACAATCCGGACTGACATATGGAACGACTTAACGCATTTTATACGTCAAGATCTTAAATTGAAAGCGTACAAAATACAGCTTGTGTAAGAACAGAAAGCGCTCAACCTTCCCAAGCAAGATTGCTTCGTTCTATGGACACATGAAAAGTTTTAAAATGATCTGACCTTCTAGAGCCAAAGTTTGTTCAGGGATGAGGTGCATTTGGGACGAAGAGCAACCTGAAGAGATTCAAGAGCTGACATTTCATTCAGAAAAAACAACGGTTGAGTATGGTTTGTGGGCCGCTGGAATCATCGGTCCATATTTCTTCAAAATTCCGGTGAAAATGTAACCGTCAATGGCGACCGTTCTCGCGACGTGATAACCGACTATTTGATGCCTGAAATAGAAGCTCGTGGTCTCGGCGACATTTGAATTTTTGATGACACCACTTCCCGCGCAACGTATCAATCAATGGATTTATTAAGAGAACACTTCGGTGAGAAGATAATTTCACGTTTTGTGTCGGTCGTTTGGCCATCAAGATCGTGTAATATCGAATCATGAGACTTTTTCCTGTGGGAATATGTAAAGTCTAAAGTCAATGTGGTCAAACCCGCTTCGATTCAGGCCTTGGAGCAAAACATCATTCGCCAGTTACTAGTGGGAATACCTAGACCCACATTTATGAATACATACATAAGTATGTAAGTGTGTAAAGTTCTAAGTTCTAGGATTCTTTGAACTTGCCAACCAGTTTTTCCGCATCGAAAAAGCATTGATTTGTATTTGGAAAAATTAAGTAATAAAAAACGAAAAAACTGGTATTTTTTCTGCCAAAAAGCCGGATTTTTTACGCCCGAAAAATTTGTGACTTTCGTGCGCATTAAATTTTTATAATTTCCACATTTAATGAACAGCGAAAATAAATATAAAAGAACTCACTCCGCGCTGCTAATTTCGACATTATCGCCGTCACATTAAACATTGCGCCTATTGACAGTCGCGCTTTGTGTGCGTTCTGCATATGTGTGTGTGTGTGTTCGCGTGCGTTAATGGTAAATTATCGCTTTGCTCTGCATGCTCAGCACTCACTGACCAAGCCATGTGCACGCACGGCAAGCGCGGCAATGATTATCCGCCAGGACCTGTTCCAGGCGCCCGCCGACACCTGCCCCTGTCCTTGCCACAAGGCTACTTGCAACTTTTTAATGTATATAATCTTGCTTAGCGCAGCTGTCTGGCGACGACAGGGGACACATTATTCTTATTTTTTTTCGCTTCTTTTCCTGATTTTCTGCTATTTTTCATGGCATTTTTGGATTTTTTTTCGCCAGCAGTTTTTCTGGTTTTTATTTTGCTGTAAATTTTTAAATATCCACAATGTGTTTTTTGGGGTGGTTATTTGTAATTTATGCTGCCCGAGCCCGAAAAAGTGATTATGGCCCAAAATGAGTTTCGCTTTGCATGTGCGTAGATGCGTGTGTGTATGTGTGTAGTGGAAATGTGGTTCATTTGTATGTGTGTGTGCCTGATATTTAAAGGTATGTGTTAACGCATAAGTTTAGCTTTATAAGAATTCCATTTAGCACTGTAGCCCAAGTGGAATGATAAGACTGCATAAGCGAGATAAGAGTCTGACCGGGTCCAACTGGTTACCATGATCCACTGATTCAAGATCATAATAGAAACCACTCATATTGAAATAAAATTTGAGTTTTGGTTATAAAATGGTGATACATTAGTTATATATTAGTTACATATTGGTTATATATTAGTTATATATTGGTTATCATACACTCATATTGAAACAAAATTTGAGTTTTGGTTATAAAATGGTTGTATATTAATTATATATTAGTTACATATTGGTTATATATTGGTTATCGCCCACTCATATTGAAACAAAATTTGAGTTTTGGTTATAAAATGGTTGTATATTAGTTATATATTAGTTACATATTGGTTATATATTGGTTAGCGTACACTCATATTGAAACAAAATTTGAGTTTTGGTTATAAAATGGTTATATATTGGTTATATATTGGTTATGAATGGTTATATATTGGTTATCGTACACTCATATTGAAACAAAATTTGAGTTTTGGTTATAAAATGGTTATATATTAGTTATATATTAGTTATATATTAGTTACATATTGGTTATATATTGGTTATCGCACACTCATATTGAAACAAAATTTGAGTTTTGGTTATAAAATGGTTGTATATTAGTTATATATTAGTTATATATTAGTTACATATTGGTTATATATTGGTTATCAAACACTCATATTGAAACAAAATTTGAGTTTTGGTTATAAAATGGTTATATATTAGTTATATATTAGTTACATATTGGTTATATATTGGTTATCAAACACTCATATTGAAACAAAATTTGAGTTTTGGTTATAAAATGGTTATATATTAGTTATATATTAGTTACATATTGGTTATATATTGGTTATCGTACACTCATATTGAAACAAAATTTGAGTTTTGGTTATAAAGTGGTTATATATTAGTTACATATTGGTTATATATTGGTTATCATACACTCATATTGAAACAAACTTTGAATTTTCGGTACAAAATGGTTATATATTACTTATATATTGGTTATTTATTGGTTATATATTGGTTAGCATACACTCATATTGAACAAAATTTAGAGTTTCCGGTATAAAATGGTTATATATTGGTTATTTTATCTGATAACGATTTCAATTTTTTTTTCAATGATATGGTGGTTTGCATTTTAGGTGACGATATAATCCTGGAAGTCGTATTCCATTTAAGAGGATGCCTGTAAAGCTTTGTTGCATTCGAGAACTATGGAATTAGCGTCACTGTCGGGTTCTCATACTCTGAACAGAATACATTAAGTTTGCCAATAAGTTTCTAACACCCGTAAGTTGTCCGAGATATAAAATATTTATATATAAAAGTCCAGCCTGACGAGCTGAGTTGATCTCTGAGTTGATTGAGCCATCTTCATCCATCTGTAATTACCCAAGCTAGCCCCTAAATTTTTGTGATATTGATCTGAAATTTCTAACGCGACTTTTTTTCTCTAAGAAGCTGCTCATTTGTTGGAATTGTTGAAATCGGATCATTATAGCATATAGCTGTCATACAAATTGGCCGTTCAAAATCAAGTCATAGTAGGAAAAACTTTTTTATTTCTCGAGGTATCTTCATAAAAATTGGCACATGTTGTTTTCTTAAATATCGCTACAGTCTTCGAAGAAATTGTTGAAATCGGACTTCTATAACACATAGCTGCCATACAATCTGGCCCTTTAAAATCAAGTCCTAGTAAGAAAAACTTTTTTATTTGTCAAGATATCTTCACGAAATTTTACACAAGTTGCTAACTCAAACGCCGCTATAATCTTCGTAGAAACTGTTGAGATCGGACTACTATAACAGCTATATGCCATATAAACTGACCGTTGAAAATCAAGTCCTCGTAAGAAAAACTTCTTTAATTGTCGAGATATCTTCCCAAAACCTAGCAAGGATAATTTTCTTAGACATTGCTATAATATACGAAGAAACAATGCTGATCGCACAACTATAGCATATAGCTGCCATACAAACTGTTCGATCGACCTCAAGTGCTTGTATGGAAAACTTTTTTATTTGAAACCATATCTACACAAAATTTTGCATGGATTATTTTTCAAAACAGTGCTACAAATTTTGAAAAAATTGTGCAGATCGCACAACTATAGCATATAGCTGTCATACAAACTGAACGATAAAAATTAAGAAAAAAATATTTTTATATACAAAATTGCACTTGTGTGGGGTATTATAGATTCGGTGCAGTCTTACTAAGCATTTTTCTTTGTTTTATAATTGTTTTTTTTTTTTTTGATGAAAGTCAGTCCCCACCAGCTCTTTGCATTTTGAGCATATTTCAAAAATTTTCCACACGGGTGTCCCTTCGAGTGGTGGTATTGATTTGATGTATGAGCGCACTTAAATGCTTACATATATACCGACATAAACACATATCTTTACACTATACATACATATGAACATACATATATACATACATCTACATACTTACACACCTAAATATATACACTTGTGCGTTTGTATTGCATACACATTTTGTTGCTGTTCAATTTTTTATGTGATTTCTCCCTCAAAAACAAAAACTTTTTGGAAATACACAAGCACTCACACATGGCAATACAAAGCTTGAGCATTAGCATTTCAAGAAAACACCCCACCCACCGCCGCACGCACAGCATCGCACAAGCTTCACAATCACATTTGGCAACGCGCTTACAAAACTACAAAAACAATAACAAAAATTTCCACACGAAACAATATTTAAAAGGGATGCCTTGTAGATGGACGCTCGGGCGGACGCGCGTGTAATTTTTTCGATTTTTTAATGTAAATTCCGCCATCCACCACACCCGCCAGCGCCGAAAATCATACCAAGAAACAGGTCTGCACTTATTGTTGTAAGTACTATTTTTCCGTTTTCTACCCACATTTGCGCTTACGATTAATTTCTGTTTATTAAACATACGCATTTGCGTATCAGCACATGCATGTGTGCGTGTGTGTGTGAGTGTTTGTACTTTTTGTAATTTTTCCAATTTTTTAATGTTGGTCTTCATGCGTTGTTTTCTGACTGACATAGTCAGACATTAGTGATGTACAGATATATATATGAACATATATACATAAATACATAGATAATTATATACACACATATATACAAACACATATCCATATACATATATACTTATTTGAAAGTACATATGCGCCTTCCGACTACTCATTTGTGCGTCTGCTGTGCTACGCACTGACTGTTGTTTTTGTTTCATGCTGCTAACATTTGCTCATTAGTGTGGGTAAAAGTTACAAAAAGGTGAGGTAAGAAAAAATTTGAATTTTTTAAGATTTTTGCGGGAAAATATGTTTGTGGTCTAGTATATCTGGCTTCGTCGATCTATGACAGTCTGGTGAACCACTTTTAGGAGTTTAAAGCTCACATAAAGAACGATTATTAACTGTCCAATAGGGATCCAACGATTTTGGTTCAACCCTACGACGTAACCTTAACTAACCGAACTTAAATTTGGATCTGACGTATAAGAATGCTTTTTCTGTTTAAATTTTCTAAACATTGTTTTGGTATGAAAAATAGTTTCCAAGATAAGGGATAAGGGAGAGCTTAGTGGAAAGGCGATGCGGCAATAAATCTATAGTATTTTCTCTCTTTATATTTATATCGGTCATCAGCGTAGGCATTTAAAAATAAAATTAAGCAAATCAATTGAGTAGTTCGACCATAATCATATCCGCCAGTTTAAAATAGTGTGTTTTGAGACAAACGTGTTTAAAGTTTGAGGTGAGGAGGCACTCCGAGCGCATCGAAAGTTGAGCAGTATTATTATTTGTGGGCTATTTCGAAACCTTCCAATGGTAAAGTGGGTTTCTACATTAGCTCTAAGGGTATAAAGGAACAGAAAATGAAAAAACAAAAAAAAAACAAAAAATGTGATGAAAAGAGTTTACCCTACTCACCCTTTAAAGAAAATGCACTATAGGGAGGGGTCTTGTTTAAAACCTCGCTTGGCATCGAACAACCATGATCTACAGTACACATATATGTTAAAAAGTTAGAGGCATAGAAATCGTTGCAAAAATTGTATAATTCTTGAGGCTTGAGAAGACAATCCACGTGAAGAACGTTCAAAAAGCGCAACAACACCAGAAATCATAGCCAAAATACAATATATGGTTTTGAAAGATCGTCGATCGACTAAGAGAGATTTAACAGATGTTCTACATATCTTATTAGACAGTGTGAGCCATATTTTAAGAGAGGTTTTTAAAAAGCTGGGTTCCACATTCGCTAACAATGGAACAAAAACTCATTCGGATGCGACTTTCTCAACAACATTTAGAGCGTTTTAAGAAGAATAAAGTGGTTATTGTGCGTTTATTCTTCACTATGGATGAGACTTGAATCTATCACTATGATTCTGAATCAAAACAATAGACTAAAGAGTAGTGTGAACCTGGTTGTATGGCTTCGAAAGGAGTTCGTTTCCGGAAATCGGCCAAGGAGTTTATGGCATCAGTTTTTTGTGATGCGAGAGGAATTTTGTTAGTGGATTACTTGTAAACTGGTAAAACAATTAATTCTGAATATTATTGCAACCTATTGGACCAGTTGAAGGAAAAAATTGGTAAAAAAGACACGGTTTGCAGAAGAAAAACATCATTTTCCATCAGAACAATGCAACGTGTTACAAGAGCATTTTGACAATGGCTAATATACGTGAATTAAATATATTGTATTCACCAGATTTGGCCCTCAGCGACTTCCATTTGTTTCCAGAACTCAAAATGTATGCGTGACAAGCGTTTTTCATCAAATGTTTTAGGAGACCTTCCGGATTCTCACTTTAGGGATGGGATCCACAGATTGGAAGATGGTTGGAGCAAGGGTATTAATGTCCAGGGAGATTATACTGAATATTAAAGTGTATTTTGAATCATAAAATTGTGTTTTTCATATCAAATGAAAAAAACTTATTGAAAAACCTGGTATTTACAGAAATGGTCGGCGTGTCAAGCCGCGTTGATTAAGTCATGTCTGTTCGTTTGTCCGTCTGTTTGTATATACACAAACTTGTCCCGCACTTTTTGAGATATGGATCTGAAGTTTTGAACACTTAATTTTTTCTCGGAAAAGCTACTCATTTATTGGAATCGACGATATCGGACCACTATAGCATGTAGCCGCCATACAAACTGACCGATTCAATTTCAGTTTTTGTATGAAAAACTTTTTTATTTGTTAAAATATCTTTACGAAAATTGATAAGGATTTTTTTTCAAGACAATGCTGGAATAACCGAACAAATCTTTCATATCGGATCACTATAACATACAGCTGTCATACAAACTGACCAATCAATCTCAAGTTCTAATATGGAAAAGTTCTTTATTTTAAAAGATATCTGCACGAAATTCCGCACAGATTATTTTACAAAACAGTGCTACTGGGATCCGGACAAATTTTTCAAATCAGATTACTATAGCGCATAGCTGCCATACAAACTTACCGACTCAATTCTAGTTATTGTAAGAAAAACTTTTTTATTTATAAACATATCTTCACGAAATTTGGCATGGATTATTTTCCAATACATTGGTATAATATCCGAAGAAACTGCTTAGATCGGATAACTATAATATAGCTGCCCCACAAAATGATCGCCTAAAATCAAGCAAAAGGTATTTTCACACCCTTTGCTATAAGAAATACGCTTGTGATGGTTATTCTAGCTTCGGTGCAGCCGAAGTTAATGATTATTCTTCTTTTTAGCATGATTTGCAATATATTTGGATTATAAAATAGTTAAAAAAGTGCGCTCATTCGGAAATCTAAAATTTTCATTTTCCCAACCACCCTATTTGCAGCAGCTTAAACAACACAAAAACTTATAAAATGTTCAAGTATAAGTAAATATTGTGTATATGAGTATGTGCCACATGCACACACACATAGACTACTACAGTTGCGTTCTCGCTCAGGCCGCTACCTCCAATTCACATTTAAACAATGGCCACGGATAACCAAAACGGCAATCACACTACCAACAAAATGCATACATATTCATATATGTAGATGTATGTGCTTACATTCTCATTAACTTTCGCCCCTTAAGATGCTGGAAAGCGCGCTGCTCAATCTTAACGATTTTTTACTTATAACCGAAGTGGAAAAAAGTGAATTTTATTCTGTTTGTTTCTACACATTTTCTTCATTTCGCTTATGCAGCGCACCATTTACATATGAATTAACGATTTTTCCACTCAAGTGCGTGTATATGTGTGTATGTGTGTGTGTAGGTCTGTATTAAAAACTTGTGCGCGTATTTGTATTTGATTTGCATATGTATGCCGTATTCCTGCGTGATTATGTATACACATGTATGTATGTGTGCACACGCACTCTCATTAATTTTCTCTAGAAAATCAAGAAAATGAACTTTTCTCATTTTACCATCAGCTTTCTTCAACAGCTTAAACGCAACTGTACTTCGGTGAGTGCTAGTTTTGCCAGTGAATATGTAGGAATGTGTCCTGCCCTTTATCCACCGCGCACCGCGAGACAGGCACTTACAGCAAAGTTGATAGGTGTGAGAGGTAAGTTGTTGGTGTATATGAATGTTTCAAGGAGAATATGAATATGAGTAGAAAATGGCTTACAGTGCTCGTAGAGGCATGAGTAGTTTCTTCAAAGTCTCGCGGAAGAAAATGTGCTTTACTTGAAATTAGATGAAAAGCTAAGATTAGATGAAGAAGATGAAAGGGATAAATATAATTTCAGAGGCTACTTCACTACATACTACTGACAGACCCTAAAAGTCTCAGAGCCTATGGTAGTTGCAACCTGTTACTAAATCAAATCAACAGGATATTTCTGGTGTAAATGAGATGTGGTAGTTACTATAGAATATCCAGTTTTAGATAAGCTACAATCGCTATCAATCCCTACAACTGCATCGCGCATCCCTTGCAACGTCAGTAACTTTATGTGAGATACAATAACCAACCCATGTGAAACTCAGAGTCACGGCTTAGAGCAGTGGAGACTTGATACGTCCACTGCGAGACAGGCGAGTCCCGAGGAGTGGAAAGGAGAATGAAATGCGGCAGTAAAACAAAGATGGACGCATATGTTAATTAAGAACTACTTGGATTGAGAAAAAAGACTTTTCTCTGACGCATTCTTTGACAGCTATGACTGTTTCAGGGAGTACCACCACAGATTCTGGCACGATGACGACACAAAACGCTCTTTCAGCAGCAGTGCTGCATAAAGCGCCGAGCATATCTACCTTCGAACATCGATCGAATAATAAATCAAAGGATGACGTCCGACAACGTTATAAAATGAATATAGCGAACCAAGAACTTAGAATAAGAAAACGGCAGCGGAGAAGCATAAGACCAGCAGAATAGTCCCACAGGCAGTTTGTCAAGAGGCATTCTTGCCCAGCTTAGTCATGCGAAGTAATGGCTAACGCCGGTCCCGCAGGTTCAAATACAAGCTAACTTTAAGTCCAGTAAAGTTAGATAAAACTAACTGGACGTGATCCCGAAAGAGGTGTATCCTTAGCGGTTAATAAGAACCTTTGGAAGATTCTCCCTCCGAAAACAAAAAAAAAATGCCACTGCGAAATAATTGATTTATGAACTCAACAAGGTTGAACGGACTGTCCAACAGTAGATGCGGTTGCAAGCGTGCGTTCGAGAGGACTGTTCTCTGCAAGGCCTTTGAAGCCTTCCGTGCCAGCGATGAACATGGCAGAAGATGAAACCGCGAACTGATGAGCTCTACGGCGACATGGATGAAGCATATAAATGCGTTGGTTAGGCAAGGTCGTTTGCAGGTAATATGATGCGCCGAACAGAGCATCTTCTTGGGAAGAAAAGTACTGCGCAAATCTTGGATCGATATCTTAAAAACTGAGAAATAGTTCACGTATGTATGGACGTAAAGACATCCGGACAAACAGAAGGATTTCTGACGAACAATCTAACGGAAGGAGCAAGTGCATAGCTACCTGTCTCGTCTTGGGATGTACAACTATCGTTATCTTTCAAAGTATATAGGCAACTGGCCATATTTTGTGTTTTCGGCCCAGACTGTCCCACGGCTACAGTGTTAAGCAGAAGGAGCTGGAATTTTTCATAAGTTAACCGTCCTAGTTAGTTATCCGTAGCTGAGAGGCATAAAGACCACGTCCACGTCGATTTTTAACCATCTGCAACACCTCAATTGTTCCTCAAATATCGCCGAAACGTGTCTAGTTTACCACAAACTTATTAAGATGGTTAATATCAATCCGAGCCACTTATCTCAGTTCGGCAAAATCCGGGCAATAAAGGAGAAAGTGTCAAGATTCCACCTCGCCTGCCTCCATACAATGTATAGAACGACTTGACGACTAATTTCTTAAATTGAAAGTGTGCAAATTAGAGCAATGTGCAAGAACTGAAGCCGCTCGACCTTCCCAAGCGACATAACTTTGCTCTGTGGGCTCTTGAAAAGTTCCAAGGAGGTCTGATGTTTTCGAACCAAATTTTGTTTAGCGATGAGCCCCATTTTTGATTCAATGGGTATGCAAACAAGCAAAATTTCCGCATTTGAGACGAAGAGCAACCTTAAGAGATTTCAGAGCTGCCTTTTTATTCTGAAAAAAACAATAGTTTGGTTTGGTTTGTGGGCATTGTTCTATATTTATTCAAAAATGATGCCGGTTAGAACGTAACCGTCAATGGCGACTGTTATCCCGCCACGATAACCAACTATTTGATGCCTGAAATTGTATCTCGTGATTTTGGTGACATTTGGTTTCAACAAGATGGCACAAATTCTCATACGTTGCATCAGTCAATGGATTTATTGTGAAAACACTTCGGTGAGCAGATAATTTCACGTTTTGCGCCGGTCGAATGACCACCGAGTTCATGGGATATCTCACCGTTAGACTTTTTCCTCCGGGGATATGTAAAGCCTAAAATCTATGGGGACAACTCTGCTTCGATTCAGGCCTTGGAGCAAGCCATCACGCTGGTCATTCGACAGTTACCAGTCCAAATGCGCGAACGAGTCATCGTAAATTGTACCTAACGGATGGACCTTCTAAGACGTAGCCGCGGCCAACATTTGAAAAAGATAATGAACAAAAAATAAATGCCAAAGACCGGTCCAACTCAAATGCTTGTTGAGAATATTTTTATTTGATGAGATATCATGCCTAAATAGGGCATGATATATTACTCTGAGGAATTCTGAACGATCACAATCAAATCTTTATATGGAAAACTTTTTATTTGACAAGATAACCTCACGAATTGAGCATGGATTATTGTAAAAAGTTACGGAGCAATCTTCGGAGAAATTTTTCAGATTGGACAACTATATTATATGGCTGTCATACATGTTCAAAGAATAGAATCAAGTCCTTCAATAGAAAACTTTTTCATTTGAGGCGAGATCTTCACTGTGAGTAGTAATATAGCTTCGGAGCAGCCTGAGATAAAGGTTTTTTGTTTTCGATTCATATCAGTGGTATTAATGGACCACAGCGCTTATTTTCAAATGTGAGTCTTAGTAATGAGTCAGTCTAGGCATTACTTCCGCTCGCTTAAGCTTTTGCGCTTATGCATAATTCCTACCAGAGAGTAATTAAATTAACGCAGAGCAGCCATTTTGAATACTTGGACAGAGTTAAGGATTTTAATATAAGAATATGTAAACTAAGTGCACTTTTAGATATTAAAATAACATACATATATGTATGTATGTACGTATGTGTCTATATGAATGTAGATGGCGCAGTTCTTATAGCTGAGTTGATGTCTATATTTCTATACGATTTATGCATTTTATATTTATTTACTGAACTATCTACATTAACAAATAAGATATATATAATATATTAAGCAGACATACACACACAATTATACATATATGGTACATACATAACATTATGAATTAAAATCAACATGGTGGCGCGGGCAATTCCGCAAGCCAAAGCCAAGCCAAGAAGAAACCAAAAAACCACGAAAAATCCACGAATATTGCAAAGTCTTGGAAAAATTGAGAATCTTAATTTTGATGATGAGATTAATGCGAAGAACCGCAACCGCAGTGCGCAGCCGAGTACAAAAAGCAGGCTGAGCCGAACCGAAAAGGAGTTGGCGAAACCACAACTCCGCTTCTTCCAGCCTTTATTATGCCTGTGAACAGCGTATTTTCGTGAAAATCCGTTGAATTAACAAAATAATAATAATCATCATAATAATAACGGCGTTGGGGAGACAGACGTTGAAGTCGGTGGCTTTGGAGGCTTTGAAGGCGGCGCTGCTTGAGTCGCAAAAGTATTTGAAATTTTGAATATGCGAAATTTGCTCTTTCATTTCATTTCGGCGCTCGCACAATACTCGTAAAAAGCGACAGAGTTAAGCAGCTAAGAATTAAGCATTTATAGGCTGAAGATAAGGATAACGGCGGCGGCTGGAGCTGGTGTGCGACAGCAGGTGGACGCTGGTGCGTGACGCGCGAGCCAAGTCCAGCGCTAAGGCGAGTGAAGCATAGGCAACGAAAGAGGAGGTAGGTACGCTTAATTTTAACCCATTATACTCGTATTACAACAACAAACTTTGCGCCCACCTGCGCGCTAACGAACATAACTTCGGTGCTGAGTTGGTGATGGAAATCCAGACTGTGGATATAATATATAAACATATAAAGACATACTACATATGTAAGTATGTACATATGTATATAGTGGTATATATGTAGCTAAAATATGTAAAATATGCATAGCGTTTTCCTAGCGATCTGGCAACGCTACGCACAGCCAAATGGGCTGGTCCAGCTATATATCTAGATTTCTATACTAAGCATGCTTGTTATACATTTTTGTTGTTGTTTTGAAATTATTTGTTGTTGTTTTGAAACTTTTTGTTGTTGTTGTTGTAATGCTTTTGTTGTTGTAATGTTTATTGTTGTTGCTTTTGTTTTTGTTGCAGTTCTTTATGCACACACGCACTTTTTGCCGCTGCTTTTCAACCCTTTCGCTTGTCACGCACACCACCATCTCACCCACCCCTTAGAGCGCGTTGCCGCATGTCGCCCAAAAAGCGGGGAAAATTGTGCGTACGCGTTCAGCGCCCGAGTACATTATGTACACTGCTTAGATTGCTACATTCAACCACAGTGCGTATGTACTTACCACAGCCGAAAAATTTATCTGCGAAGCCACACATACAGACATGTGTGTGTGTATGTAGCTTGCGTGGCGACAGTTGACGCTCGGCTCGCGTGTGTGCTTATGTAAATACATATATATGTATGTATATTCCATATATACACCTAGATGATATCCGCTCATATACACCATATAATGAGTTTAAGTTTGTAAGCAGTCACACACACACACACACGCATACACTTAAAGTGCGTGCGTATCCTGGCAGCATCCTGCATCCTCAATCCATCGCCGCAACATTTGTTGCCAGTCGTGCGTCGCGAAAGGGTTGCTACGGTCATCCTTACAGCGCGGTGCTGCATTAGACTTTTACGCGTACGTTGGCGCTTTGATTTGATTACAAAATGAATTCCGTTTCATGGCAACCAAATGAGGACAAAAATGCGCAGATACATACATACAAAGATGTTTTAGTTTTTTATGCGCGGAAAATGTATTGAATTCAGGGAAGATATTTATTACAAATTCATGAAGAATTATTTTAGACCTAAAATCGTTGTTAAAGCAGTAAACTGGAGTCATATTTTTCTTGTTTAGTATTATAATATTATATACCCAATATTACCTTCCCTTACAGAGATGAGTAGGAAAAGTGTGAGGTGAACAGGCACACAGGGATAAGCATCTATATTGATGCGTTCAAACTAGTTGATCGAGTGGGAAGTAATGTTTTTTCAGCAAAATTGCATACCAAAATCGTTATTCAACTACCGAGTCTTCCAAATGGAGATCATAGCAATTAAAAAAAAGCCTTCTTGTTCTGACAAAGTCACAGAACGAAATATAGTTACATAGTACACAGATAGCCAGACGGCTTTGAAATCACTAAAGTCTCTTACAGTTTCGTTAAAGATAATGAAAAAATGCCTTGATCTCTTAGCGATTCTAACAACCTATTTCGCGATAAACCTGCAATGGGTTCATAGAGATGATATTCCTAACAACTGTGAAGCAGTTAAACTATATAGAACAAGCTCTATAAATCAACAAGACGGCGCCCCTACACACACATCGTATCAATCAATGAATTTATTCAGAGAACTTTTCGGTGAGCAGATAATTTCATGTTTTGGGTCGGTTGATTAGCCACCAAGATCGTGTGATATCACACCGTTAGACTTTTTTATATGGCGATATGTAAAGTCTAAAGTCTACGCGGTCAATTCCGCTTTGATTCTGGCCTTGGAACAAGTCATCATGCTGGTCATTCGACAGTTACCAGTCCAAATGCACGATAAATTGTACCTAACGGATGGACCTTCTGAGACCTAGACTCGGCCAACATTTTAAAGAGATAATCTTCAAAAAGTAAATACTAAAGAATGTCCTTTCGAATGATAATAAAAACTCCCCATTAGATTTAAAGTTTCTGCGTTTTTTTCTTTAAAAAAGTAGGGAATTGCTCAACAAGCAGGCAAAGGTGGGACGAATGGTATATAGACCGCATATACCGACTATTAAAATTCAAAATGATTTTTATAGAAAAACTGTAGTAGGCGTGCTAATTTTGAGACATGTTAGTGACTAAGAACACCATGCAATGACTTTTGTAGAAGCTGCCAAGAGTTGGAAAAAAGGAGTCCATAGAACATCTGCTTTGCGAATTCAATGCTTTGTAAAGGAAAATAATTTCAATCGGCAATCGAGGCTTTCTTAACGATGTTACGGAAGTTACACATGTAAAACTTCATTGATGAATTTCATCAGAAGAATACTTATACTTATACTTATGCTTATACTTATACTTATACTTATACTTATACTTATACTTATACTTATACTTATACTTATACTTATACTTATACTTATACTTATACTTATACTTATACTTATACTTATACTTATACTTATACTTATACTTATACTTATACTTATACTTATACTTATACTTATACTTATACTTATACTTACACTTATACTTATGCTTATGCTTATGCTTATGCTTATGCTTATGCTTATGCTTATACTTATACTTATACTTATACTTATACTTATACTTATATTTATACTTATACTTATATTTATACTTATACTTATACTTATACTTATACTTATACTTATACTTATACTTATACTTATACTTATACTTATACTTATACTTATACTTATACTTATACTTATACTTATACTTATACTTATACTTATACTTATACTTATACTTACACTTATACTTATGCTTATGCTTATGCTTATGCTTATGCTTATGCTTATGCTTATGCTTATGCTTATGCTTGTGCTTATGCTTATGCTTATGCTTATGCTTATACTTATACTTATACTTATACTTATACTTATACTTATACTTATACTTAAACTTATACTTATACTTATACTTATACTTATACTTAAACTTATACTTATACTTATACTTATAATTATACTTATACTTATACTTAAACTTATACTTATACTTATACTTATACTTATACTTATACTTATACTTAAACTTATACTTATACTTATACTTATACTTAAATTTATTATTTTGATCACAATCGTGGAAAACATAACCTCAACTGTAAGTTGAATACAAGAAAACATATACTTTTACTTGAGAATATAGAATATATTTTCGAGTGATAAACTAGTTCATGCTTACTTTATCACCAACTCATTCGTTTAGTCTTGACATCAATCACGTCGTGATATTTTTCTCCTGATTCCGAACATACCTTTTGATTCCACTAGATTGAAATTTTTACCACCTTACTCAAATTGGCCAATCGTTGCATTTGTCTGGCGTTTTCCTACAATTAAAGTCTTAAGGTTGGAGGGCACCCCACAGCCCTACAAAGCGAGATAATGTGCTCTCCTAAGTTTCCTTCAACAAAGTGGTTGTGTCGTTATCTCCAAGGCATATAGCACCGTTTTGTTGGAACCAAATGTCGTCCACATCAATATCCTGTAGTTCGAGTATAAAAAAGTCATTAATCATGGCTCTTAAGCGTTCATTATAACTTCACGGGCAACTACACTTTTCAAAAAATATGGATCAATGATTCTCTCTGTCCATAGATTATAGACTTTTTGCGGATGTTACAGCATCACAAGAATAGATTTTGGTTTATCAACACTCCAAATGCGACAACTTTAATTATCATCCATCCATTCAAACAAAATCCATTGAAACAAGGGTAGCGTTCATCGCTGAACAAAACTTTCTTGTTGAAATAAGAATCGGTTGCCACCTCATTTTGGGCCAATCCACCAAACGTGTGTCGCGCTTAATGACCGTTCGGCTTCAATTCTTGCACGAGATGCATTATGTAAGCAAACCAAATGAAGATCCTTCTGCTAAATTTTGCAAAAGTGGATGGACAGAGCTTAAATTATGACGGTTCAGAACGCGTTGACGTCGGACTACGTCCAGTACGGCCATCAACATTAACTGATGATCACCATGTCAAATTGGTGCTTGAGCATCAACGATTAACAGTCAGAGATCTTACTGTCATCGTTGAAACATCGGAGCGATAAGGGAAAACCATTTTGAAACATCATTTAGGCCTAAGAAAAATGAAAGCATGATTGGTTTCAAATTCACTTAATTTTTTCGAAAAACAGCGTCGCATTAACGTCTGTGAAACAATGTTTTCCGACTAACAGGATGTCATGAAACTACTACTGGCATTGAGTCTTGGATCAATGCTTTACGACCCGGAAACAGACGATCAATTTACCGAATATGCCGACAAAGGTAAGCCGAAGCCAAAAAATCGACGGCAAAACAGATCAAAACAAATCAAGGTTATATTGACAGTTTTCTTCGATTCTCGAGCTGTGATGCATATCAAAGTCCTTCCGATCGGCCAAACTTAGGGACAAGAAGGACTACTATGTGAGTATTATGCATCGTTTGCGCAAAGCTTTTCGTAAAAGGAGGCCGGAATTATGAGCCGACAACTCTTGGTTTTTGCATCACGGTAATGCGCCGTCGCATACTGCTTTAATTCTTCGTGAGTTTTTCACCAAAATTTCAACCAATATCAAGCCGCAACTATCATATACGCCTGATTTATTCCCGTGTAACTACTGCAAAACTCAAACTCAAACGACTACTCCGAAACTATATATCCACAATTCCACACAATCTTTTAATATAACAATCTGCTTATATAAAAATCAACTATTTCCCAATCGTCACAAATGAAGTGAAACAAAATAGAACAGACAATACAACAAATGATGCAGCATCCACACAGCACCTATCGTAAATGCGGCGATCAGTCATGTGACAGCTGCTTGCGCTTGCGCATTCATCGTTTATTTGTATATATGTATATATGTACATATATTTGTACATTCATATTATTGAAGGCAGCAACGCATTTGCATAAATGAATTTTGAAACTGCCGCCAAATCTATGAATAGCGCAGCGCCTGTGAGGCAAGGTTGCAAAGAATGCCGCGCACTTCATATGACACCGGCAGACAAACAAAGTTGGCGCAATTAAATGCAGCCAGCAATCGAACAGAAATGACATGTGAAAAGCATGCCTGAAAGGATGAAGTCGGGAGGAGGGAAAAATACGCTTTTCATATGCAAATTATCGGCAAAGGGTATTATATGGGGGTACATACAGATACATATGTATGTATATAAAAAAAATTGGTGAATTGAAAATTGATTAGTATTTTTTGTTAAGCGTGTATGTCATATGTGGATGGTGGGAATTTTAACTGCCAATTTTGAGAGAATGCAAATATAGTATGAGTAGTAAGTAGAGTTGGAAAAAGTTTGGTAAATTTTTTATTTGTTGGTATTTATGAGTTTCTGCTACAGAACTCGTGTTATTGTTACATGAATTTTACACCTCCAAATCCATTCTACAGGCTGCCGAAACAGAGTGATTTCTTTCCCTAACTGCTACCAAACTCAGCCAGCATCTTTCAAGCGAAAGTACTAGGCATAGTGAATGCCGGAGATGTTTTATTAAAGAACTATTGGAAGATACAGATACATATATACGGAAAGCTAGGAGCGTCACTTGACAAATCCGGTGCTTCATACTCACTTTGAATACAAGAATGATAAGACACTAACAAAGGACTTAGTACGTAAGCCCAGGAATAGTGCTTGAATTGAGTCCAGGAAGGTAGCACTTCAACAGAACTTTCTACCTACCAGTAAAAAAAAAACTTTCTTTGCAATAAATGGATTAGTATCTCACGTTGCATAAATTCGATTGAGTTGTGCTGTATGGGCTTAGAAAGATAAGACTTCATAGGAAAACAACTTCTCGAGCAGTTTCATGATTGCTTGTTTCAATATTGTTTGAGAATGCTTCAAATCCGATTATACTGGATCATCTGAAGGAAGCGATATTTCAGAAGCGGGTAGTTCTAACGAATATGAAAGGAATTGTGTTCCATCAAGACAACAACAGGCCACACTTTTTGAAAAGGGTATGAATGGTATGACGGATTAAAGACGTTTAATGGAGTGGGCGACGGAATTGATTGCTCTAATCTGGATCTCAGGCGACCATTCAGACTTTTAGAATATTGTAGTGTCTACCGGTTGGAAGCCCTTGTGGTCTCGAAAGCAGCTGAGATAGCCAACACCGCAAGAGCTATATGAAAGGGATCAATACACATGGCGACAATTAAAGTAATAATCTCAAGTCGCATTACGTTGGTCAAAGTTCTTAGAAGAAGGAAGGCAGTAGATGCAGGGGCTCCTGGAAAACATCTGCATACATACCAAAAATACCGTACGTCTGACTACCGAACCAGTACAGGTAATACATGAGGCTCTAAAACCGATACACCATGAAATTTTCGAAAAGACGGATACGTGGATCATGGTGGGATGGAATGCCTTAACGACATGCAGAATCGTCAAGATCATATGCCATAGTCGAACTGCAGGACACAACCCTCTGACTTCACATGCAAGCCGGAGAGCTAAATGTTCGGACGAACTTTGCAGAAAGTGCTCGAAAGTACATGAAAGAGACGCTGGAACAACACCTCTTATGTTTCTGCCCGACCTTATTTAAAACATTTCGTAGATATCTTGGATCTTCGAAGGAAAAGGAACTTTAAATTATTTCGGTGATATCTAGGTCTTCGCAGTTCAAGAAACAGAAGGAACTAGAACTAAATTATCCAAATTAGAAAGCAAGTCGATCTCAAAGCACTGATGTCCTGCTTGACGCATACTAAACTGGACCACTACTTGGTATTACCAAGGACCAGTAGATCTACGTATGGTGTGACAATGTGCCAGTAAAACCTAACCTAAACAAAGTGCTCGTGATATATCATAAAACAATTGGGGTCTCAAGTAATACTCAAATAAAGTACGTACATATAATTTGAGGCCTTTCCCATCATATTTACTACTTCACATTTAATAACTGTAATATTCTCTCTTTTTTTACACAAAAAAATCAATATGCAAATGATGCCTTTGCTTTTTCTTCATTCCACCAGGATTTTCATTTTTTCATTATTCTGCCAGGCAACGGCTGCTTCAACAAAATGGCGTCAACTTGAACTAATCCAATTTATTACAGCTCTATAATTTCATATACTCACACTCCGACGCACAACCCCGTTAGTGCGTAATAACAAGCCATACTATTTGCTTAAAATATTCCACATGAATATTTGTTTTTGCTCTCGCATTCATCTTCTGCGCCCACTCCAAACCAAGCACGGCAGACAAAAACACTCTATACACACCCACACGCACGACAAGCGCGACAAGCGCGAGCTTTGTGCTCGTATGTTGCATATTTACCCACTCTGGCTGATTTCTTCGGCTACAATAGCGCGTATGGCGGTGGCGCATCCTCCCCTCGAAAGCAGCCGAGCAAAAGATAAACGCTTCAAATGCGTCTTTTATGATAAATGGTGCGCGGGCCGCCACCACGGCAAGCCATATCGGCGTTTTTCGTTTGACTTTAGTAGCGGCTGTGCCGTCACTTGCGTCGCTCTTATCGTACAGCATCACCCCCCATGCCGCAGCGGCCAATCTCAACACTTGCAGCGCGGTTTCTTTCATATTTGAGACGCCATCAATGAGATTTGGACTGCAACTGACTGCTCACCGCGTGTATGAGGCGGTGAAAGGCTTTAATAATTTTTTATTATAAATAAAATGGACCAAATTGGAGTGTGTGAGGCATGGAGTTTTGAATAGCCCACATTGATTTCTTGAAATAGCTTGTCTAGAGGTAAAGTTTATCTACAGTTTTGGGCGATGAACTACACTTCATCACAATTCTTTAAACTTTTGATAAATCGCTCCGCACTTGAAATCCTAATCCATGTTGGAGTCTTTTTAAATAGTTATACAGGCCCTGAAGCAATTTAGATGGAATTCAAAACCAACTTTTTCGCAATTTTTTCATGTGTTAAAATCTTCATTTAAGGCAAATTGTATTCTTTCCTTTTAATATTTCACACACAGTAGAGGTCTCTTTATTTTTCTGTCATACCTAGAGCTGGGTCTTCGGCGCTCATTCTAACGACTCAACGTTCCCGTCGTAGCTGAGAGATCACCCTGAGGGAAATGAGATTTGAAATGGCTGAGCTTATTGCCTGCCATAAGACTACTCTTGCTATCTTTTGCGATATGCGCAGAGGCTTGCAAAACTGCTTACTCTTGCTATCCTATGCGAAGTTTCCATAAGCTCGCATAAGACTACTTTTTCTTTCCATTGTCAAGACATACCGGTCAAAAATCGTTAACAGAAACTTTCTTATTAATAACATAAGATTCCATACGAACTCCTCGTTTGCAATATAGAATATGTACTAGTTTTGGTCCATGACTTCTAATTTAAGAATTTCTATTTTGAAAATATTCTAAGAAGAATTCCATTGAAGTAATAATCAGCCTTCTTTAATAAAAACTAAATCTGTCTTAGCAGCGCTTGAAAGAGTTTTCTGGGAGTTTATCAAAGCTAGGTAGCCGTTTCGACAGTGGTAACCAAACAAAAGTACTACACAGAGCCAACGCAAAAGGTCACGAAAAATATGTATTCTAGAGATTTGTTTTGTTAGAAGAATCCTGCTAGTATAGACCCTGCTTTCTTACCCTCTAATCTAAATTGAAATTGTATTCCAAATGTCATTAGTAAAGCTCTTAGAGGCTCTTGAACTATGTAGCCATACTTCTCATAGGTCATAACAAAGATGAATTGTTGTCATCTAAAGTGGTCACCAAAGGAGAGCCCTACACAGAGCAAAGAAAACATCATATGTCAGCCACCGCAAAAGCCCTAGAGAAATATTTATCTTGGGGATTTAATTGTTTTATTGGAAAATTGCTGCTAATGTAGACTCTTTTTTCTTTAAACTCCAATCTAAATTGAAATTCTATTCCATATTTTCACCATTAATGCTCTTAGAGGCTATTGTATTATGGAGACGTTACTTCACATAGGTCATATCAAAGAAGAATTGTTGTGATCCAGAGCTGAAAAGTACTAGTTAAGCCAGAGTTGCGATCAGAAAGGCTTTACTAACTGTTTGGTGGGTTCGGAAAGGACATATAAGGATTATGAGCTCTTTTCCTGCAGCCAAACTCTTAATTCGGAATTGTACTCTTAGGCTTACTGAAGGAAGTAATCACTCAGAAGCAGCCAGTTACGACGAAGAGGAGATGAATTCGTAGATTTGATTATATCAAAGTGGAATTGTTGTCATCCAAAGGGAAGATCGTGGTTGTGAGAAATGCTGTATAACGAAAAATATATTCTAAAAACCAAAAAATCTAAAATTGTAGTGGAATTATTTTTAATTCCTGCTGGATACTGTAGTCAAATTAGATCTACTTCTAGTTTGAAAAAAAAAAAATTATAAAATCGGAAAGCCAGTTGAACTCGGTATAACTATTTGTAGGACCCTATATTTGTCGGATCTCATTCGAATGTATATCAAAAGTGGCATAAAAAGTTCGACTTAACCAAATACTTGATATTTTGCGTGAGATACAATTAGTTTTTTCTTATGTGCCTTCTGAAAAGACTATCGTATGATTTTATTAGATATCATATTTGTTATAAATGTTTAAGAAAACAATATTTTCATATCGGAAACAAGCTTAGAATCCTCTAGGAGAGTTAATCTTAAGAGTTTTTGTGCTATTTACATGATAATACTTTGTTTTATCGCCATAATCCAGCAAATCGTGCAAGTATTGCTCTCAACTATCGATGACTTTTTCGAAAAAACCATTTATCGTTACGTTTACAAATAACGCCCTTAAATACCTCGAAGTTAAGCAATAATGCACATAACAAAATTAATCTAAAAACAGAGGTCTTCTGGAAAATATTTCGGTGCGAACCAGAGATATGTATTTCACATATCTAATTATATATATTAAAAACATAAAATATAACATCCTACAGCATTCGATTATGCTCCTTTTTCGTTGACTTTCGGTATCGCCATTTATTAATTTAATGTTTTTATTTCAGTTGCTTCAGCAAAAACTGCTTTTGTCATGACATTCCTGCTCTGAGAACGCTCCTTCAGCGCACCATTCCACGCGCCAATTTTTCCAATACTCATTTGGCAACTTCCTTTGCTCTTATCTGGCATTTTTTTATTGGCTTCCCATTCTTTGTGTATTTCGTCTACTTACTTAATATATTTACATAAGCGGGAGTAAGCTCAGATTCCATTACTTAATATTATATTTCCCTACGGTGCTGCATGCGCAATGTTCTCTCTGCTTTAAGTTTTTTCTTTGCCGTTGTCTATTTTGCATATTTTATTTACATGTCAAGTGTATTTTAGAAAAATGTCTTTTGGTAGTCAATACTACATACATATATATTATTTGGCTATTGAATATTTCCTTTTATTCTTCTTCTTTTTTTATTGTTTTTCTTTAGCGCGTGGTCTAAAGCGAGCATCGAACGCACTTCATTTACTGTTGCGGTCATTTAATTTTATTTTATGTGTTCTCCTACAATAGGTTTGGGCGCTGGTCGCGTTAACAACTGTATTGCTTTGAAGCTGACGCTTGCGGATTTTTATTGTTGACATTTTTTAGAATTGTCGTACGTATCTGTGAAAATTGTATTTAATGGAGATATTTTCATTTTGATAAGTGAAATAATGAGCATTAAAATTTATGACCAAAAATTGTAGTTTTTTTTTCGGAAAGTAATGGTCAAAGATTTTTTAAATATTAGTTGTTCTTTGACTTTAGTAATTGAATATATACACTATATATATTAAATTTCTTCTCAGATATCATTAAATAACAGTTCTTGTAATCTTGCGGAGAGTATTGATGAAGGAGTACACTGTCGGGAACTTTCCATGAGCTTCAGCCTTAGCCTCATAACCACTGCAATGTCTTCCACGCGAAATCTTTAGAAATGGTTTGGAATAGGTTTTGAACTCAGTTTGAGACAAATATTTAAAGTAGTTCATCTAAAGCGATCAGATTTTTGTCAGATGGTTTTTGTTTTAACACGATAATGTAAGTCTGATTGTGGTTGAACTTCGATCAAAAACCAGACAATGTCTTCTCATTAGACGGATTGATATTTCTGAGTATTATTGATAGGCCGGACTACCAAAATATATTTAGATATGTACGAGTAGTTGAGAGTCTGAAAATCGATAAGTTTATGTGAGAAACTCATGATAACATTGATGAAAAAAGAATCGGTGTCTACCTCAAGATTGCAAGGAGAAGATTGACATCATGATAACGACATCTGGTACTAAATATAATAAGAAGTACTTAAAATAAACAGGAGTCTCTCCAATGTTGCTCTCTGTTCAGTAAGGCTCTTAGTCCGTAAGGCTCTCTGTCCAGTAAGGCAATACCTTCAACCCACTGGGCGCAGAGGTACAGACTGAAGCAAAACGAGGTTATCAATTTATCCGAATAACCTCCGCTCCTTCACTTCCCGACGGCACTTGGAGAAAAGGCAGAGAAACAATGATGATATAACATACATAGCAATTGGCCCATCCTGCTGGTGGCAAATTACGCAGTGAAACATATATACCTTCTAGAACTTCATACACTAGCAATGAGAGAATTTCCCTTGAAATCACCTGAAGACTAATCACAGACGAAGGCTCTTACGATCATTTTTAGGCATTATGACAGATTGCTTTCTAAGTAATGACATTACTTTGTTTTGCTTTTTTGAAAACACATCTGCTGATAAGGATGCTGTGGATCCACCAAAATACTGCACTTCATACAGTCGCAAAATGGATATTAAAGTCTCTCGGATACTGCCCACATACCGAGCTCTTCAATATCATGCCAACAGTGTATGTTGTGAAGAGTACTTGTCTTGAATAGAACCGTGCTCTAAGAATATCAACGAAACGTTCCTAACTTGCGGATGACGTCCAACATATTACACAAATCAAAGCAGACGAGGTCTTTTACAGACAAACAGTTAATATCTTACACAGGGAATGACTCAACAACTTTTCTTCTGGCGTTGCATCACTACTATGAGACTATTTCGTGAGACACGCGAAGTTTCGGTTGGAATCTTGTAGCAGCATAAGCTCCTATCTAACGTGGTTATACTCCAACCTAGCAAACGGATTTACCACACTCGACTAGTCTCTGGTTTAACTTAACCATCTCCTTGCTTGTCTTTTTACAGCTACTCAAATATTTAAAACCATCTGGCTCTCTTTAATCCTCAATTTGCTTGTACTTTTAATCCTACCCAACTATTTAACACCCTCTCGTGTTGGACTGAATTTGTTGTCGGATCTGCCATTAGATTGAATCTTCTCATCGATCATTTTCGTAGCGGCGTATCGAGTACGAAAGCAGAAAATTTTCATATGGCGGTCTGCTTGAATCGTAGTCACCTTCTAAAAACACCAAGATATGTTTCTTTGACTACGTCAACGATATCGAATAGTACACCGACCAGACTTCGGACACAACAAACTTTAGACACGCCATCCACAGTGGAGGCCATCAACAACTTCACCTCCTTTTCAGTGAATGATGTAGTTGGGGTTATAACACCCGTAGCAGACGTAGAGCTCGTGTTTTCCCGAGAATCTAGAGTGTCCCTTAATAACTTCATTCTATATACTGTAGCAGGCTAAACTCTTACTTATCCAGAATCGTCCTCGATATATCAAATATATATCCAACGTACACTGAGTTCTCACATGACTCTAATCACTTTTTTACATGTCCAACGAATCCCACTCTTCTAACACCCTTCTTTCAATGGTCCAACTCTGTCAAAACAGCACTTTTCCTGGGCTTATTGTTAGATGATGCAATCTTCGAAGAAATTGTTTAGATTGGGTTACTACAGCATATAGTAGCCATACAAACCGACCGATCAAAATCAAGTTCTTGTAAGAAAACTTGAATCCCACTGATCTAATATCCTTCTCCGTAAGGTTCGACCCGTCGAAACAGCACGTTACCAGAGCGTACCATTAGATGATTTCGGTGATAAAAAATCCGAACCTTACCACATTCGTGTTGAGTAGAAGTCTGTTATAACAGAATGAAATCGAATTTCTTAGCTTCGTACGGACAAAAGGAAATCTTATACGGATGTTAAAGTTGATTGAATTTTAAATTTTTCTTAGAGATGTGCTTATCCTTCAATAACCAAATGAAAACTGTGAAACCCAAGAACAGATTCAAGATTAAGATTATTTGTAGAAAGGCTGAGAACAAAAGCAACCACGCATATGCAAACAAAATGATCTTCGTGCGCTTGCCGAATGAAAGCAACAAGGCTATCACAACTACGAACAAACTGAGCGAACTAATAGAGTCCAGAGTTCAATGTACTGCCAGTGTATTGAGCAAACAGCTGCTGCAACAGCTGTGCGGCGGGAAGTAAAAAAGGATGAGTCTTAGAACCAAAAAAAAAAAATATTTTGAATTAACAGCGACTAATTTGCATAAAAAAGGCATATTTGTATGTAGACCCATAAATACGTAAATATGTATGGGGTTAGGTACCCGAGATTGATAGGCTCATAAATAAACGGAAGTTAACTGATAAATATACGAGGCGAACACGAAAAGGGGTGAAAGTGTTATGAGCATAACGCGAACGATCATGCAACAGGATCAGCGCAGACGAACGGTCGTTTTTTGTCGGTAGTACGTAGATTGGCAGCGCGTAAAGGAAGGTAAGTGAAAGTAGGAATGAGAGGAAGCCAATATTTGTACATAAATTACACTACCGTGCCACAAGATACACAGGTAATTTGGTAGAAAATTTTTAAATTTTAAATTTCTTAAATTTCGGCAACAACAATGCGCCGCACGAGGAAGTGCAAACGAGGGACGAGGAAATACAAGCGAAGCACGGCGCTTAACACAAACTTTGCATAATTTATTTCAATTTCTACCACGAAATTTGCGGCGCATTACCCAAAAACGCGCTTTATGCACTGCAGCGCCAACAGAGTACCCAAATAGATAACCGAAGAAGAGGATAACAACGCGGGAGATCCTTTACAATACGGTCGGCGCTGTGTGTGTGCGCTTGCAGTGAACTTTCGCCAGCTGAATACACGAGCGCTCCTTTGTATTGTGCATTTATTTCTCATTTGCATTTGCATTTTTCATTGTTTTTGCACTGAGAGAAAGATAGGGGGGAGAGAGAGAAGGGGCAGTGTGCACAATGCAAACTTGGTTGGTTCAGGGGACGCAGGATTTGCCGGAACTATTCGGAAGCGGGTGTATTGTGAGTGGGCGGTCCGTGACTGGTTGAATGCTTGCCGCATAAACACGCGATATTCTTCGTGAATATTTGTCAGCGCGCAATCATGCTTGCGAAAAGCGCTCTATAGTCCTGCTCCATGCAAGCGGCACGAGCAAAGAGCATTTGCACTCAGCCGGGCGCGCTAATAAGGTGCCAAGCAGTTGCATAGTCAGCTAACCAATAATGCATGTGACAGTGGGTTGGAAATATGAATGAATTCGTAAACATTTTTCTATCCTTAAAAAGTTTTCTGGTAGACTAATGTGCCACGTATAGACTACTTTGGGTTAGTAGTCAACCTTTAGGATGCCGACGCTGGACGCGAGTTTCAAACGACTCCATGGCTTCACTAATGAAATCTCTTCTAATGTATCATATCGTCCGTATCCGGAATGCTTAAAACGTAGCTTTGCCAATGTGCGAAGTTCACAAGAGATGCTCCATTGTTTCCTTGGTGTCTTGCTCTTTACATCTCCTGAAGTATGCTTGATCTATTAGCCCCTTTTTGTGGGCGTGTACTGCTATCAGAGTGTTCCTTGTGAGTATTTCCATAATTTTACGGTCCCTTCTATCGAGTGCCAGTAGGAACTTTTTGTATCTTTTTGTTCTACCGCTTAACTCATGACTTTTGCGGTTTTATACCCGGGCATAACGTTTCGACTTTCCTTGACGTGCTCCTGTCCAGATCTTCGTATAGACAAGGACTGTGTTTTCCACATTGTATATCACACTTGGCAATCGCGTTCACTATTTCATTACCCTCAGTACCTTTGTGTTTTCATTTCCAAGACAATAAAGCTCGTGGGTTTAGCACTAGTTCAATAGCCACCGTTGTAGTAGAGATCCCGTTATGCACGGCCTTGCCTCGTCAGACCTTGTTCTGTCGCTTCTACGAGCTTTATACTAGCTTACGGCTTCTCCACGCATTAATAACGAACTCTTAATTTTTTAAGGTATTGGACGAAACCTCTGACGACTTGTCTTATGTCTAAAGTCTAAAGTTGCCATTATTTTAATAACCTACACTTTTATTAGAAAAACGCGCTGATTACAATATCTTCTCTATAAATCACTTCTTCAAAGGAAGGAAAGGGATTCCAGTGTCCTTTGTTTATTGATCGAAGATTGAGATCCATAGGAACCCGCAGCTCAGTAGTCCGTATCGCCACTTAGCAGCTTTACAGATCCCAATCAACTGGACTGGCATTTTGGCTCAGATTCTTGAAGAGTCTGTCAATCACCGTAGCACTCTACAGTCTGACTTCTGCTTCCTTGCCGACGTTGGCTGCTTCCTTCTGGACGCCTTGTGGTTTCCTGAGGTCCCCGAACCTGACAAGAGTCTAGCAGAGGCATTCCTGCTGGTACTGGTGATTCCCCCTCGCAATTTATCCCTCTCTACAATTCTAGTTGGTTGGTTCCGGCCGACTCCCACTGGCTTAACATCCCCTTCTGGTAGGGGCCGCGCTTTAAAATGGCTCTTTGCAACAAATTTCGCAGAAGATAATTCCATCGGTCCAAGCAGGGACCCATCTGGCACAGTGTCCACTTTCGTGGTACGTTCTGACATACTATTCGCCTTTATGGTAAAAAGGTTATCACCGTTAGAAGGTGTAGGCTCTTACGGGTCTGAGCATTCACAGCTGACCAGCGCAAAGAGGGGCCTCAACCTACACCTACCACATCAACTTAGTGATGACGGGAGTGGAACATACCATAAGGCCTGCCAGTGTTTATAAGGATACGGAGGCAGACTCGGCATAAACCCGCCAGCCACTTTTACAAGCTATCACTTCAGCTGAGGGAATACCTCGACCACCATCCCGGTGTTTAATCAATCCAATACTTTAGTTCTCAAACATGGTTCGTGTCATATTTGAGGTCAGATGCTCTTTACGATTTTTTTTACAAGCTTATAGCCGTTACTGATCTGACTGTTGACAGCTGACCAGCGTGATCTCAACCTGCACCTATCATATCAACAACAAGATGACAAGAGAGTAACACACAATGAAGGCTGTCAGTGTTTTAAGGAATTGGATGTAGTATCGCATTAATCCACCAGTCATTGCTACAGGATATTGCTCCAGAAGACAGGTTGCCATGCCCATCCGGCCAATCCAATCCAAAAATTTAGTCCTCAAACATAGTTCGTGTCTGATTTGAGGTTAAAAGGTTTTTAAGACTTTTTTTAAGGCCATAAAGGCCTCAGCAAATTTAGTATTACCCAGGACTCGCCACACGGAGGGGATCCACTATACGACCTAACAAAAATTATTCGCCCGAAAATATGAAGGGAGTTTATGGTCCTGATACTCTAACGGCCAACATAATTACATAATGTTGTCTTCGTCTTATCGCTTCGGTTAATTTTGACCCTTGCATAGCCCACTGTGCCAAGGTTGTTAGCATGCAGTTGAAGCTGCAACAGTCAACAAGGCAGCAAGCCATCAACACCCGCACACTCACATGCAAACATATCCCTCCATAAGTGATGGTGGTATGTGGTCGTCCAAACAATTTTGTGGACTACACGGATGGCTCCGACCGGTTAGCTGGCGCTGCAAGTGTGGCAGTCACATTTTATGCATTTATGCCACATCAGCAGAAATTTTGATTTTTTCTACACTTTTTCTCGTTTCACATTTCGGTTTTCTTTAGCTCTCGGGCTTCCAAATGAGATATTTTCGCTTGTGGCCGGTTAATGTCATGGCTGCCGCATATTTATTTAATATCCTTGTCATAACCTTTAAAGCGTAAAAAATGTGTGAGTAAATAGTGAGTGAAGTGAAATGCTTTTGAAATTCTCGATGCAAATGCAAAACAAATTGACACAACATTTGCAAATTTTCAGCCAACTACGGTGTTCAAGGTGAGTATAATGGCGCTCCGGTATCAACACAAAAATCTACAGATTTATGAGCACATTTGAAATACTAAGTAAAGCAACCCCCCATCCTCAAAATAACTGACAAACAAACACGCTCTTTACTTCAGATCCAACTCAACACTTTTGTCCTCACACATGCCGCTCTCGTGCTCACATGCTGGGTGCGTGTGTGGTCAGCGCCGGGATACTTTACAAATTATGCAAATAAATCTTCTCTGTTACCCTTTTCTCGGCAGCATTATTTCGTCAGTGGAAAGCCTTTCATTCGATTGTGTGTCCTTTCTTCAAGATTATTAATTACAAAACTTATTGCTAGCATTTTGGTCCAATGTGTTGTTGTTTATGTCGATTGAACCTTTGACAAATTTCAAATGACCTTTTCTCGGCACTCTCACTTTGTCCATAGCAATTTACACATCTGTTCGGCACACATATGTATTTATGTTTGAGGTTATGCACTGACATACCGTACGGACCGTATGGAGTGACTGGCCACCCTATGATTATTACAAGGACATTCATAAATTATCTTCAATTTGTGTTAAATATTCGAAAATGTTCGTCGGAAAACAAAATATCGATTAATTTGGATGGTTAAAGGAGGTTATGTTGTGGTGTGACCGTTTGTGTGATAAATTTTTAAACAAAATGTGTCTAGCCAAGTTTTCTTAAGTTGAAGGAGATGCATATGGAGGAGCTAAGTATGGTCAGTACTTAGGTTAGGGCCAGTTTTGAAAGATCGTTGAAAACGTCAACAGGGATCTCACTTAGGATAGGTTAGGTCGTAGGGGTGATCCGAAATCGATACATCTCAGTAGGACAAATACTTTTCATTTGTATTACCAAAATCAAAAGATCTCTCTTGGACAAATACTTTTTCTTTGTGTTAGACGAAAACTCCTTAAAGTGTACCACCTCATAGATCGACGTAGCATTTTGAGCTTATCACAAATGGCGATAATTTTCATTCCGAGCTTCTACAAAGGTGTGTCTACCGGGATATTTCAGTCTCAGTCTGGCAACAGTTGGGCAATAGAGGAGAAAGTGACAATATGATTCCAGCTCGTCTCAATTCAGCTTTGGTAAAGATTGTCTGACAAAATATTTAGTCGTTGCTAGTGTGTTCTTTTTGAAGAGGACCAATCAGAACACCTACAAAATTGACTGCGAAATTGACATCGCTTAGTGGAAGTAGTTCTGCGAATCTCTTACGGTGCACTTTGGACCAGAAGGATCTCGCAGTAGCACAAATTCTGAGTTGGCCAGCGTCTGTCAAGCTCACTGGAGATTCACAATGATCTCACTTGGACAGCTTAAAACGCCGGTTCGTTGTGATATCTCAAGTTTAGACACGAGTATATTGGTCTTAAAACCCTCATAAATCGTCAAAATGTGTCAAACCTTTGAGTAAGCCAACATCAGTTTTGACATCTATCCTGATTCGCTGAAGGTATGATTGCCGATTCAAAAGATTTTTTAGCAAAAAATGTAACTTTGCTAGAAATGTCTCCTACGTTCTACTCTTGGCCAGCAAGTTCTCTAGGTCATCGATCAACGCCTTCTAAGCTAATGCAGGGTCTGTAGAAACATTATAGCTTTGTTTCTACAGACCCTGCATTAGATTAGAAGAACAGGACTCCAGCAAGTTATAAGTGGAACAAGGGTTCGGTCTCCAACGAGCTCATCAGCTTTGCAGTTTCCAGCGATTCTGCTATGCCCAGTGTAATAATGAAGTAAAGTTGCTTGGTAGTATTGATAATGAGGAAGGACACTGCGTTAAGCAGCGAACTCAACGTTAGTTTTGCTGCTCTGCTGTCATAGTGAATGCTTACGTTCCTATATGAGACTTTACTGCGGTTCAAGACATCTACCTACTGCTACTTTAATGACAACCATTTTGACCTGAAAATCCAACAGCAGTAATCCAGTAGCTTAAAACTAAGTTTAACGTAGAGCTCCTTACAGAAAACTCCCCCTCCAAACTTCCCCTTGAGTTTCGTACCATCCGTGAGAAGCTCGGTCCGACTTTTCTCCATATCGTCTCATATATCAGCAAAGGAAAAGATTCTGCGCTCCTCTTCCACTTAAGAAGTTAAAAAGAGATAAATGTGCCCATGTTTGGACCATTTAATAAGCCAGCTTCCCTAAGGAACCGAAGTCGCTGAAACGAGACCTGTTTTGAGTAATGAAGTGTTACTATTCTGTGTATTTCTTCCAAGCACAAATTCCACAAATGGCAAAATTCTTTAAACTAACCTCTTAATCTAAAAAGTTCGGTTTACTTTTGAAATTTTTGTTGAGTTCAACTTTTTTTTTATTTCGTCTCAAAAACTCCTAACCTTACTTTCCTCATTGCATAGTGTTTCCACTACTAAATATTAGTCATTGACTTGCAGATACAATTTTCCTTTTTTTTTAGGATTTGTGAAATTGAGAAAATCGCGTGCAATAAACAATTTCTGGCAAATAAATTTCTGGGGTGTTCTGCGAAATTGCTTAACAAAAGTATGCACCTGTCGCAGAGGATGAGCCAAAAATAATATATTACGAGTATATTATACAGAAAAATACATTATATTATGTGAGTCTCTGAGCTAGGGTGAACCAAAACGCTTATGACTGATAAACATACAACTTTTTCTTCGCTTTTTTGACACATTTGTTTTGACAGATGAGTGCGTTATATGCTTTCGTGTGAGTTCGTTCACATCGAGGTGATCCAAATGTTCCCTTTTCGTACATTTTACGCTTTGGTAATCCACCAGGGCCATTTCTTTAAGAGGGAAGCAGGGAAAGAAAACGTTTATTCTGACGTATCGTCTACTTTCTTCGCTTCCTTGCTGAAGTAGTTCTTAGCCCTCTGAAATATCATCATTCCTAGTTTTTAAACAATTCTTAGAATTCCAGCAAACTGACCAATAGTAAGAGACAAGCTACTATAGACTCATTTTGATCAGTAAGATTTGAGGAAAACCAAACTTAGAAGATAGGAGTAAAGACAGCAGCTATTATACTTAACACCGGTAAAACGCAGCTGGGGCCCAAATGGCGACTAACGAGTACGGTAAATCATTTACTCTCTTCAGTAGTTGTAAGGCCGATTATGACATTCGGTATATTAGTATGGTGGTCAATGAGGAAAAAGAAATACGCGGGGAGACTTATGAAACGTTTAAAAAGAGCAGATAGTATTTCCATCAGCGGAGATCTTGGAACAACGCCAAATCAAGCACTTATAATTACATTTACTGCCGAAAGACTTGTTTTTGAAGGAACGTAATTCTACAGAATTCATTTTCAATTCGGTCCCCCATGTTATCTTCTCTTTTAGAGAGAAGTGGAGAAAATGGCAAGGTGGATAAAGACTCAGGGATAAACATCTATACGGATGGGTCCTAACTAGAAAATCAAATAGGAAGTGATGTCTTTTCAGCAAAATTAGACACGGTAATCGCCTACTGTCTATCAGACCAATGCAGTGTCTTCCAAGTGGAGATCACAGCAATTAAGGAAAGCCTACTTGCTCTGACAAAGAGTATGCTCACAAGAAGGAATATATTTCTTATATAAAGATAACCAAGTGGCTTTGAATACTTTGAATAAAGTCTATTAGAGCTTCATGAAAGGTAATGAAATAATGCATTGATCTCTTTGGGGATCTAACATCCTATATCACGAAAAACTTTCAATGAGTTCTAGGACATAGTGATATCCTTGGTAACTGTGAAGCCGATGAACTAGCTAGAGCAGGCACTACTATTGTACGAGTATGTTGTAGATAAAGTTGAGTCTCAGTGAAATCGATCCCTAACTTCCTCAACAAGGAGGCACCCATAGCTTGCATGGCATTTGTACCTCATATGCCAACTATTAACAATCAAAATGGAGGAATGGTATAAGAATACTAGTTAAAGTGCTAACAGGTGACTGCCTAATTAGCAGAGATGCCTTGAGACTAAAATGACTGTTGTAGAAACTATCAACATAGTTTCATATATGTTGATCATATTCTATGCGAATGCAAAGATTTATATAGGAAAATAATCGCAACTATCGGCCGAGGGTTTCTTAACGATATTTAGAAGGTTGCACAGATAAAACTTATTGTACTGAAGAACTGTATCAGGAGCACGGAGTGATTCATAGAAAAGACAATGGAGTCATGTGTAGAAGTTCACACAAGTGAGGAAAGTTCTTTGAGTGTCATTCACTTGGGAGTGACCAGAAATGATTCTTTTACATTTGGGGTCAAGCAGCTCACGACTTTTGGTCTTAGACCAAATATCCTCTGGATAACCAAAGAACATCCGTGAGAAGGCGAACCGTCCCCCTCTAGGATAGTACGCAAGGTTTGAGGCCTGTCACGTAAGAAACGCCTCCAATGAAAAGTAACGCCTTTTGGTCTTAGACCAAGTATCTTCTGGGTAGCCAAAAAAAATCCGTTTGAAGTAGAGCTAAAGTGAGAAGGCGAACTGTCCGTATCCAGGGTTGTGCGCTAGGTTTGGGATCCGTCACGTAATAAACGCCTTCAATTAAAAGTAAAAAATAGCCTCGGAAGGAGACCGCCCTTCAGGGCCACCCTTATGTATACAAATATTGAAATGCCGGCATTAAAAAGTGATGTTGTAGAAAGGCAGTCGAAATCACATATGAATGTCTTTCATCAAGTTTTCGTGTATATACATATGTACTTGCATAGTTAGTACATCTATACATACTATATACACCCACAAACGTAACTACTATATTTATCATATATACTTTTAGGATATCTAAAAATACTTATAACTGTAGTCCTAATATCTCCATACGTTTTATGTCGCTTCATCAAATTATATTTGCGTTTTTTATTACGTCTAACGGTAATCTAAAATTAAAATCATTTGGCAGTTGTCGAAATTTATTTCACCGCACTGAGCGAGGAAAGGGTGTAAACTTAGAGGAAGGTGAAAGCACCCTCCAACGGCGCTTATTTGTGCTTTCACCAAGCTAATGAGTATGACAAACATCGCGTGGAGAAAATATATTATCAAAGTAAGTACGGCTAACGGTGCTTGCGGAATGTGTGAGTATGTTTTACATATCCGTTATATAACTATTATATATGTACATATGTATGCATGTGTGTGTGTCTCATGCAGCGGATGTCATAGGTAGTGAAAGGTAGCGAACTCAATTAAACAAACGCACGATGTGTAGATGCCATTTGAGCGATATGAGCGAGCGCCTGCGGCAAGTGATGCACATATTCATATATGCCGTTGTGTTTGGTACGTATGTATGATGTTGTATTTATTTTTAGTTGCGCAGACACATAAATTTTTATGTTTGCCTCATTTAATTTCCGTACTTATTGCAAATGCTTTCCAATTATATTCTCATTGAATTTTGGTATTTTTTTTTTGCTTTTATTTACTTTCACCACACACAATGGGCCATTTTGACAGCCGAAATATAGCTACCCGGTATTTTGTGGGTGTAGTCAACCCTTCGGAAGACAATTTTCACGTGTCTTGCAACATTCTTTTTAATTGCTTTTTGGTTTCGGTTGCCGCTCCAAATATGAGAAACATCATCGATATTAATCAATGGATGGCAGGGAGTTAAATACGGGCACTCAGGCTGACATATTCATTAATAACTAAATGCGAGTGTGCTTATATAATATTATATATACAGTTATACATATGTGCAAGTTAGGGTGGGTCAAAAAAATGTAAATATTTTTATTTTATACTGAATGTGCCAGTTTGCCATGTTATTTGTAACAGAAAGTGGTCGTCCCTCTGACTGTATATACGCGAACTAGTCGTCGACCTAAAATCTTGCACATGTCTTTTCCTCCTCATGAAGCTGCTCATTTGTCGAAATCTTCAATATTGGACGACTATAGCACATAGCTGTCATACAAACTGAACGATAGGCATCAAGTGCTTATATGGGCAACTTTTTTATTTGACGAGATAACTTTACGAAATTAAGCACGGATTATTTTCTGAAGCAACTGTGTAATATATGAAGAAATCGTTTAGATCGGATCACTATATCATATTGCTGCCATACAAACTGAACAATCAAAATTAAGCTCTTGTATGGAAAACATTTTCATTTGGCGAGATATCTTCAAGAATTTTGACATAGATTGTTTTTTAAGGCAGCGCTTTCATATTCGAAGAATTTTTTCAGATCGGGCTACTATATCATATGGCTGCCATAGAAACTAAATGATAAAAATTAAGCTCTTGTATGGAAAACTTTTCCATTTGACGAGATATCTTTAAGAATTTTGACATAGATTGTTTTTTAAGGCAGCGCTTCCATATCCAAAGAATTTTTTCGGATCGGGCTACTATATCATATACCTGCCATACAAACTGACCAACCAAAATCAAGTGCTTGTATGGAAAACTTTCTTATTTGATTAGATATCTTCATGAAATTTGGCATAGATTGTTCTCTAAAGTAGAGCTACGATATTCAAAAAAATTGTTCAAATCGGATAACTATAACATATAGCTGCCAAACAAACTTGTCAATCAAAAGCAAGGCCTTTTAAACAATTTTGAAGTTTTCTGTGCATAATGTAAAAAATTATTGATTTTTTCCACGCACCCTAATGCAAGTACATGACTAATGTGTATACAGACGTACTTACATTCACACATCCACAATTATATACCTACAAATATACCACAAAAGTCTATTAGTACCTTTGCCTTGCATGCTTAACTTTATGCCATGTTTTTGTACAACAATTTATTACAAAATATGCCTCATATATAATAATATTGCCGTCAAGCATTTAATGAAAGAAATCAACAGCAAAAAAATTAAAAAAAAAAACAATCCACTTATGCATATTTATGACATTCATTCATTGATTTCATTTGTAGACTTTATTTTTATAACCGAAAAAGTATGGCGTCTACTCCTGCGCTTTTCATTCGCTTTCGCTTGCGACTCAACTCTTGTTGTTGTTGTGTCATTTAACGACAGTATTTGTTTTAATTTAGGCAACTTCAACTTAAACTCCACTCCTCCAGCGCCTCTCCTCCACCTCCACTTTCACTGCATTCCCAACAGTGACATGTGATTCGTTGTGTGCTGAAAGGCTTGTGGAATGCATATTTCCAAAAATGTTTCGAAAGTCAGGAAACAACAACAAACAAATATTTCATAATATATTGCATGACAGCCTATGAATATTTATGAGTATGGATTTAATAAGGCAACGACAGCAGCAAATGAGTGCCCGAATGGTGTGCCTCGATAGACTAACTACCCTTTGATATATTTAATGAATAATAAATATGGGTACTTTCGGTTAAATATCTACTTATATGTGTGTAAATATGTATGTGTTTTTATGAACAGACGTTCCTACTCAAATATGTTAAATAGGTGTGAGTGAGTAACGGTAATCAATACAGTTTAGGATATTAACCAGATTTTGCGTATGAAAGAGTTTAAGTTATATGGAGGAAAGCATAGTCATGACAAGAACCATTCATACTAATTACTACGAACTACTCACCGACCCAAATAAAGTTAAAACACGGCTATAAGAGGACAGTTATGGTAATCATTGGTTAGATGTCATTCTCTAAATATAATGGTTAAAGTTTCAGTTATGAAGTCTTATACACAGTCTGAAAACAGTTATGGAAGCTTAGTCATGACGAGAACCATTCATACTAATGACAACGTGGAAACTACTTGCCGACCCAAACAATATTAAAGTGCCGTTATATTAGTCCTTGATCGTATAAAATCCGTCTCAATTTCGGTAACCCTTCGTTAGATGTCATTCACTAAATATAATGGTTAATTGGTCGGTTAGTTGATTGAAATGAGAGGTTGTCTTGAGCTCACAAGCAACTCCAAACTTAGTACCTTTCAATAACACATCGGATTCAATAAAATTCTTAAGCTTTCTTACACAACTTGTTCAATTTTTTTTAGATTGCCACATTGGGTATCATAGTAGATATTCCGTTACACTCAGAAGGCTGGGTTCCTCCTTATTAACTTTCTCATAGATAAATACACGAAAATGAATCCTACAACCAATCTATAATGAATCCACCCTACAACTTTCCCACTTTGCTGAAAGTATAAACCTTTTGGCCCGTCCACCATCGAAACTACTTATCGTAATTTTGTGGTACGCCCTGTATGGATGGCTTTACAAGATTTGAGATTCCAATACCTTAGACATATCTAATAACACTTGACCGAGTTGATAGTAGCCTTGGTCAGCTTATGGGTATAACGTTCCGGAACGACTAATTCATTTGCTTTCACGTTTCTTTTTATATAAAGGTGCAATCTTCTACAAAGACCGCGCCGTTAATACCGCTTTCTCCAGGTTGGACAAAGGATCGAAAGAAATGGGTCTGGCAGTGAACGAGGACAACATAACCTCGAAGTCCTAAATTACTTCGCCCATTTTGGCACTAGCATTAACACTAAGGACAACTTCATCTTCGAAATCCAATGCTTCGGTCTGAGAAGTAAAGTCCTCTTTGGATTAACCAAGACCAAACTCTACAAGTAACTCATAATCGCCGTCCTGTTTTATAGTGCAGAGGCATGGACGTTGACAACGGCTGATGAGTTGGCGTTACGAGTTCACACGAAAAAGGTTCTGCGGAAGATTTCTGATTCTTTGCGAATTGGCAACGATGAATACCACAGTCAACGGAAAGATGAGCCGTACGGGATATACGACGACATTGATAAAGTTCAGCGAATTAAGAGACGGCGACTATGCTGATCATATCATCCGAATGGATCCAGCTCTGAAAGTATTCGACGCAGTACTCGCCGGGGAAAGAGGAAGAGGAGAAAGATATGCACTCCATTGGAAAGAAAAAGTGGAGAAGGACCTGACTACACTAGATATCTCAAATTTCGCGTCAAGCAGCGAAAAGAAAGAAGACTGGCGCGCTGCTGTAAGCTCGGCTATAATCGCTAAAGCGGTGTCTACGCCAATAAAGAAGAAGAAAGTGTCGTTGTCTCTGCATTTTTCTAAACAAACTCTTTTCGAGCTTTGAGTCTACACCAATCAAAAATTTTTAAAATATCAATTCGCCGGTGATTCCCAACCGATCCCCAAATTCGTAAAATATTAAATCAGCTCTGATTCCAAACCGATGCCAGCCCTCTTGGTATAATAAATTCGCGGCACACTCAGAATTTCAGCAACTTGGCCGCAGCCGCCACCAAAAGTGTGAACATTTCCTTAATGTATGACTTTGAGTTGTAGAGCAGAAGCGAAGGCGGTAACTCGTGCCCCCGAAGCGAATGTGCAGTTATGGGTGCAACAATTTTCAATTTTTCATCGTTACCCAACGATCTCGATACTCAAGCCTAGCGATAAATACGACTGACCAAACAAGAGATGCGGCTATCGCTTAACAACAACAGCAGCAACAATGCCAACTAACTGCAAGGTCGAGATCATCGGCTGGAAATCAAAGCGCGGCGGCTGGGCCGAGCGGCAAGTGATCGCACACTCGCGGTAAAAACATTCGAAAACAAATGATTATATTTATGTTATTAAAGTAATTTAGCGAAAATGACGTAAACCGTAAACAGCGGCGCAAAACGAAGGTGGCAGCACGGCTTTCGCAGGCGCATGCATGGCGGATACATACATACTCGTATATATATATGTATGTGTGTTGCATGGCTGATATTGCGCTATTGTGTTGCAATTTGGCTGCAGGTGAAGTAGCGTTCTGTCTACTTTAGAATAATCGAAAATTTTATCATGTCGCTTAGGTTGATGGATTCGCGCTAACAAGTGGAGTGGCCAAAATGCGCTGCAACACGGCAACAGCAGCGTGAACGCGCAGCGCTTACAAAATGCTTGAACCCTAGCTATCAGTGTGCAGCACTACAAGTTGCTGTTTGTCGAAGACGCCACATTCCAGAAGTGGCTGGCAAATGATGGACCTTGTAAGGTCCATCTGGCAACTATTTGCAGCCACCGCTACTTGCAACGCCTCAACGGCGCAACGCCTTGTGGGCGCACGTTGCGGCCCATGTGTCGGTGCAATATTATTTCGCGGCCGCTTGCCAGCTCTGCCGTGCAGCGCATAGTTCGCGTGGCGCGTGCAAGTGTATAATCTTCACCTTTGCGAAATCGAGTTGCTGCCGAAGTGCAGCTCTGCATGCCGCGCGCTCGGTGTCGCCGCGCTGCGCTACAGCTCTATTAACCTCTGATTTAGTGATAACGATCAAGCGTAGCACTAACACCAACTACCTGCTACTTCTCAACTGCTTCCTGCTTATCGAATGCAACGCCGAAATTGTTGTGGTCGCTTGTTTGGCAAAGATTGTCTTGCCTTTATCTATGTAGGAGTTTACGCAGCCTGATAGAGTTTCATGTGGCATGTGTGGCAGTGTGTGTCCATAATTGGCATGCAATATGTGATTTGCTCCTTGTTGCCATTAACGTGCTCAGCTGCTTTCGTTTTGTTACCCCCGCTTGTTTGGCGTGGTTAACACGAGTTTCGAAGCTCGAATGGTTCATCAATTTTTATAGTAACAAATTTGTGCGCTCAAAGTTATTTCCGGTGACTAAGTTTCAGAGAGCGTTGGTATGTAGTACCGTTATATTTTGTTGCAACATCGCTTTTCTACATCTTCTTCTTCTTTATTGGCTTAGACAACGCTTACGCGGTGATACCAGAGTTAAGTACAGCGCCCAATCGTTCTTCCCTTTCGCTGTTTGTCGCCAATTGGAGATTCCAAATGTAGCCAGGTCCTTCTTTCCAACGGAGTGGAAGTCTACCTCTTCCTCAGCGTCACTTAGGGGGTATTGTGTCACATACTCTCAGAGCTGGAGTGTTTTCATCCAGCTTTTCAACGGTGTGGAAGTCTACCTCTTCATATGTTTTCCTTGGCTGATACTGTGTCGAATACTTTTAGAGCTGAAATGCTTTCGTCCATACGGACGTCTTGATCTAGCCAGCGTAGCCGCAGTCTCTTAATTCGCTGAACTACTTGTGTCAAAGACGTCGTATGTCTCGTATAACTCATTGTTCCATCGACTGCGATATTTGCCGTTGCCAAAGCTCAAAGTACCATAAATCTTCTGCAGAAACTTTCTCTCGAAACTCGACAACTCAGCAGCTGTAGTCATCGTCTGTGCCTCTGCACCATATAGCAAGACGGGAATAATGAGGGACGTATAGCAGATCAAGATAATACCATCAGCGGCACAACCAAGTCATATAACGACTTCTTGTCTAACTGTATAGTCGATTTGGGTTCGGAGTGCTTGCTGCTCGCTGATTTATCAGCATCGAGCCATTTCAGTCGAAAGCTTATATAGTTTTCGGCAGTCGGAGTAGCGAGGATCAAGCTTTCCATTAAAAAACTGGCTGTTATGAACATGGAAAAGAATGTAAATGTGTCGGATGAGGAGTTACTATCGATCTTCGTGATATGACGTTGTTCTGATGGAACACAGTTCAATCCAAAACTGGGGATTACTTCTTACAGACGGTCCAATTGTTATAGTAAAGGTTCTATTTAACAGTTGAACTCTAGAGGAGCAGCTTATAGTAGATGATTCTCTGCTAATCACACCAAAGCTTACCTTTGAGAAGATAAGGATAAAGTTATGGTTATACCAGTGGGCTGTTACGGCATACAGAGACCTACGGCCCTTAGTAAAGACAAATGGAGGTTCGGCTTAACTTCAGCTAAAGTATTTGTCATACGCTTATTTCGAACTTTATTTAAGTCAAGTTCCAGATAGTACTGGACATACCATATGTATACATGCAGAAAGTATCGTCATTACTTAGGCCAATTCTGCCAACATGTGATGCCAGTTAATTGTGAGCTGTCACTTTGCCAACAATTGGCCTACAACCCTCTCGAGATCGTATGTGTAAAAATCTTTTGGAAATGATGTCAGCGATCCCATTCCCATATGGCAAAAGGGACGGTGGACGCACAGACTAATCCCAGATATCCATTTGTGCATACCTGTGGATAGACAACATGAGAACCTAGACTTCCACCTTACCCAGCCTAATCATGGACATCCATTCGTGGGTAGAAATACAACATGGGGACCTAGACTTACACCTAACCCAAATACTGAGTGGACATGGATTCTTAGAAGCTATCTGTTCCGATTCCATCACGACCTTAGTCCACACTGTCCGACGTTTAAAGAAGCATAGAATCTTCTGGGAGTAGGTTAGGTTTAGCGGATTAAAGTTCCACACTCCGGCTTTCGGTGCTTCCTCTTACTATGAAAAAAAAAATTAATAATAAAAGATGAATGGAACAACTTAAATTTCGCTTGAAACCGTAACATGCTGCCTGTCGATTCCTGAGAATCTCCCTGGAAAGTCTTTTCAAAGAACGTTGCAGAACACAGAACCATTACTAGTTGTCCCAACGATAGAGGGGGTCCACTTAACCACATGTATATCTGACATAAGTATGTTACCAATTTCTCTCATTATTATTTGGGGCATCTACTCCGTCTTTTTCATAACATGACTAATACACGGTTCGCGGAATACTTTCGTAGGCCGCAACGAAAGAAGGAACTTCCGGAATAAGAAAACGCACTTTAATTTGCTTTTAACCGAATCCAATTGCACTTCCTATACGACTAAAGTAGGAATAACCCTCCCATACAAAGATACTACTCTCAAATCGTGATAAAACTCCAACAAATTAATCATAAAGGAAAAATAATTAATTTCCACGCAATTCAAAAATATGGCAACAGTAGAAGAATAAACGAACTCATATAAAATTTGCATAGCCCGAAGCATAAATAAAACTCCACGAAAGAAAAGATGTTCGATATGAAGCATGTGAAAAATATGCGCTCTCACCCTACTACACGCTCTCGTGTCGGAACATTAAATAATCACAGCGGAACGTGACATTTACGTAAAATAAACTTAAGTTACGGCGAAAAAGAGAATCAAATTGCTTTATTTGCATAAACAAATACAGTTGGATTAACAATAAAAAAAAAACTAAGATAAATAACGGAAACACAATGAAAGCATACAGAGAGAACATTTCAAAATACAAATGATTGACTGCTGACAAAAAGTTGACAAGGAAGAGAAACCATGAGCTGCTGGCAGCCACAGACGAGTGACAAATGTGTGGCGGGAACTGAGGCTTGTGGAAAACTTTTTGCAAGAAACGTGTTAAATGTGCATTTATCGAAAAAGTTCAACGTTGCAGCTTAAGACAAAATGACAAAAATGTATATAAATCAATAAGAGATAGAGAGATATGGAGAGGAGTAAAGTAGAGTATTGAAAAAAGAAATAGAAAGGAAGGTGTGGAGGATAAAAAAATAATGTTTTTAGTCGTAACGTTACTTAATTAAGTATAATGTGTTGTTAACACTACGTGAAATTGAATGGATTGTTGTCAAAATAGTGAGACCGCAGAGTCTGTTGAAATTCGCGTCAAGCGCAGGCATTCTAAAGGATTACTACTACTCTAGGACCTAGCAACTGAACTCCGTCTGGTATCGCAAAGGATTGAAACTGATCTATGCGTGGCTTATAGGCCTACCAGATTAACCTAACCTAACCGAATGTCCTCGTAAAACAAAAACTTTACGTAACCACAACTCAATACCTCTGTAGTAGACAATTCATGTCAGTTTCGGTCTCAGAAATGTTTGGAGTCATTGATATCTACTCTGTGGTTTCGCATTTTAGTTTCTACCTTATAACTTGGTCCTAAACTAGACAAAAAGCAGCCCTTTCAGCTGCCCTATATTCCACGCTGATATTTTTGCTATTGGGAAAGCCGGGGAACTAGACTTTATTTCATCTTTAGCCAATTCCAGAGTGAACATCTACTTATACAGCAAATCAGCAATCAAGGTCTATAAACACCTTTTGTGATCCGGAAGTGTCTTGAAAAGCAAAGCAGCAGTGGAGAATATCACCAAAAACAAACGACGTCACATCAACAGAGTGCATCGTTGGTAATAAGATAGTGGGACTAGAAACTGTAGGGCTGTAGGTGACCCATATTGGCACAGGCATTGGCTTTATGACAAATTAGACAGAAGTATGGTAAGGAAACTCAAAACTCCATAGAATGACTTACCGGAATGCAAAAGTGATGTGCAAAGCAATCAATTAGAAATATACAAAGTTCCTACTCATTAGTGATAGAAACTAATTTGGTCACGGCCTGCAGCAAGGTGCTGACAGATCAAGAATACTCAAGGAACTGTCAAGAGCAAGGCATCATGGATTTCACTTGGATCCATGTCTCCAAAAAGGGGTCACATAGGCTCACTAGCTCCTAGCAGTATACTCGTATTGGAACTTATCATTTTGCTGGGACTAGTTGAGACGCTGTGACTTAGGAGAGGGCACAATAGACGCTAGGTCACGGTACAATACTCACTTACTTATCTAATCTGAGGCATCAGAGAAATAATGGAGCAGTATTTGTCTTGCACTCTCAAAGCCACACTTTAAGCATTGCGGGCCGCACGGTATGAAATAACGGAAGAAGTATCGTTAGTGAGGCCGCAGAACCTATAAAAATTCGCGACAAACAAAACCATCCTTCAGAATGGATGACTACTTCGCATAAACTATGTAGCGGCACTCCATCTAGCATCGATATCGGCCAAATATTGGCTATGCGTGGCTCATTAGACCACCAGACTAACCTGATCAAACCTTATAACAGCAAAGATTTGATATTAAATCCCAAGTTTAGAGACATAATGCTCAGAAAGAGTGGCAATCAGTTTGATATGTCGACGTAATTGATTCAGTAAGGGCTATGAATGTCAAAATAAGAATATTTTGGGACCGTATATTAAAGATATGTGCTTGGACGATCTTTAGTTTGTCATTCGTGGCAATTCAAGATCATAACCGAGTCATAAGCGGTCTCCGGATCTTTAGTTCGTCATCCTCGGCAATTCAAGTTCTTAATCGTGTCATAAGCTGTCTCAGCAATGTGAATTGAAGATTTCAGAGAAACACTTTAACCACTGCGATGAATACTTCAATACTTTTTCTAACACTTAAAGTAAAGTAAAAATAAATCCATTATTTGATTAAGCCAGAAAAAATGTATGAAGAGTTTGTTAAGATTCGTAGGGAATCATCCAATACGACCAAACTCGTAATACGGTCTTGCAGTGTCAACATATGGACTATTTCAAAGAAGACATCTACCAGAAGTTTCCAGCTTTAGCCAATTGGAGAGAATTGATTTCCTTTAGGACAACGCCTGGCCTTCTTTTTCAATAGTAATCCGCGGGAAGCTTCGAGAGTTTGATTCCGAGGTTCTTCCAATGTAAGGCATCCACTTTATAGTCTGGACATGGCCTCAAGTGATGACTATCTGTTTTTGCCTCTAGCAAAGGATTTTGCTGGAGAAAAATTCGCTTCAAGAAAAGCTTGTTAAAGTCGACTGTTCCAAATTTTGTCAAGAGGAACAAGTATTTTAATAAAACGATTATTAGAAAATTACTCCAAATTGACAACAAGCTTTTAAGTAAAACGGTGTTTATTTCACCTAGATCGGACCTCTCTAACCATGTCAAACAAAACCTTCGAACGAGGTCACTTTCAATAAAGGAATGTTTGAATTTGGGATCATCATCATGTGAGCCGTGTCTGAAATGAGGTTGCCGCTCGGTAGGTAGAAAGTTTCAGATGTTCAGAGCCAGTTTGAAAAAAGAAGCTTCATCCAGTTCCAGTTTTAGTTTGGTCAACTTTAGAAAGCCATTCTTACCTTTCTTATCATGCTAAGAGTAAGATACGAGGCACACATAATATTTAAGCCTGAAATTGTTGTGTTTCGTAAGTGGAAAGTGTAGACCCTGAGTGATTTTCAGCGTATTGTTTGCCAACAAATTAATACCAAAACTTTTTTAAATCGCACTTATACTCCTGTCTACCTGTCATTTTTATTTCGCTTAAAATCACAGTCAACCACATTCGCACACATTCTGTAGCCACCTCTTTAGTCATACACAGACGAGCTTATAAATGCAACTGTGTTGATATCCTTGCAGCTAGACACTCGCCAGCATTGTACTCCGTATCTCTTAAACGTTGGCGTTTCTATTACTCCTGCCCGTTCACTCATATTTGCGCGAACACGTTCCGACAATTCATCATCACTCGCCGCCGATTGTGAATGCCACCACAAAACAACTTACGTATGCACTCCAACTCTCGAGTTGCTGCTGGAAGTTTGTTTTGGCAAACGCTGTCATTCTTCACAACGGCAGTTATAACCACAGTGATCTAACTGCATAGAAACAGAAAGATTTACAAAGAACCCGGTAGGAATGCTCAGTGATGGCTGCAGGAAAATGCAAGTTTTAGAAGAACTGTTAGACAAAGTTGAGAGTTAACTTCGTAGAGACAAAGTGGATAAGCATATTTAGAGCAAATAAGTTTCATTATACTTCTTAGCTCAGGATCCAGCAATTCAATCTTCCACCACAAAACAATTGATACTCAAATAGACTAAGACTTCCACTTGAATTTCTGGGGATCTCTGGGATCTTATGAGAAAAGTCTTTCAGATTTGTCTATAACCACAAGACCAACCCAGAGGAATACGATTTCGAAGAAACTTGAACTTCAAATATCCATAAAACAAAAGTGAAAACAGTTAGGTTCGAGCAACCATGCATCAGACGAATATGCAGGAACGCAGGAAACGTCACAAAGAATATTAACCCTTTCAGCCCCAAAGGACTTTTTAAACGATGTCAAACATATATAGAAGTTGCTTATAAGCAACTTCGGGGCTGAAAGGGTTAATAGATACTCTGATAGCCAAACTTCAATAAAAGCAATAATCTCAGCTCCAAGCAAGGACGCAATAGATATGGTGATTCCCGAAAAGCGCCTGCATAACATACATATATTGGAATCCAGGCTATAAGATAGTTCCAGGAAATGAAATAGCTACTAAGATTGTCAAAAGTGCCCTACCGAACCATTTCAGGAAATACGGAAGTCGATGAAAACAATACACAATGGCATTTCTGAAAGAGCTGGCATACGGATCAGGGTGAGTTGAAATGCCTTGCCGCTGATGAAATGAATATTCCACTGATATTCTGAAACTATTACCTTAAATGTATCGATTTGAATCTCTAGGTTAAAATCAAAATACCAGCAGTAGGATTTATGACCAGCTCCTCAGAAGATAGACATACGAGTATAGAAAATAATTGAGGTTTTGCACTACGACCTATGGTCTATTGTATCCGCTCCTATAACACATACGGTCCCTTTGAATAATACCACGAGCGATCTTGTCCACGTAGATATATTCTTGGATCCTAAGGATACTGAAGCTACTTATAAAATGTCGTACTTCATTGGTTAGAGCTTATCATATGAGGAACAAATTATTACTCTAATAGAGACCAAGAACCAGAACATTTACATATCTCCACTAATTCCCTTTACAAACACTTTCTCGCAGGGCAGTTGTTTCTTAGATACGCGTTCTTCTACGTACCTTCCAGGCGCATAGCACTAATGCAAGTATTAAAAGCTTTACAGCTTTTTAAAGAGTTTCAAATTAAGTGGCGACTTTTGTGGCTTCACACTTTAGTCTTTCTCCCTAAAAACTACCCACACTTAGCAAAGAGGCAGAAAACTCTTATTAATTAATATCATATGTGATCGTGATGTTGAGGCTGCCTCTTTATATTTGCAGAGTTTTTCTTGCTGTCTTTGAACTTCCGCTTTATCTGATTTCACGTTTATGATAGCATGTGAAAAATGATTACCGTTTTCTGGAAAGTCTACAGTGTATGGTAGCATATCAAAAATGTGGAAAAGATAGGTGGTAGGCGTACTCTTAGATATATTCAAGTAATTTTCACAGACTACTCTCGAAGCCGACTTTACTCCATTAACGGAGTTCTGCATTGATCGAAACAAATAGGAGTCCGATAGTGCAAGGTCAGGGATATATGGTGGATGCATCATAACTTCCCAGCGAAGCTCTCCCAGTTTTTGCCGAGTCATCAAAGATGTGTATGGCCTAGCGTAGTCCTTATGGAAGGCGAAGCCCTTTCTGTTGAACAGTTCTGGCCGGTTTACTCGATTGCTTAATTCAATCTCGTAAATTTTTGACAGTAAAATGTAGAACCAATCGTTCGACCAGGTTGGAGCAGTTCAGAGCGGATAATCCCTTTCCAATCCCACCAAACACTCAGTGTAACCTTTCGAGGCGTCAATTCTGGCTTTGCGTCCATTTGTTGAGCTTCACTACGTTTGGAGCATAATCTTTTGCTCACATTATTGTCGTATTTGATCCACTTTTCGTTTCTCGTTACCCTTCGCCTCAGAAATGGTTCGATTTCATTTTGTTTCAGCAAAGAATCGCAGATGTTAATTCGATCCATTAAATTTTTCACAAACAGTTCATGTGGCACCCAAACATCGAGTTTCTTTTTATTGCCAGCCTTTTTTAACAGGTTCAAAACCATTTTCTGATGAATGTTAAGTTCCTTACCGATGTCATGGCTGCTTATGTGACAGTCCTGACAGCGCTCTGAGAACTTTCCTCACTTACGTGAACTTCTACAGATGACTCCATCCTCCTAATTGTTTGCAACCCATAGTAAAAGATTCATGTATGGTATATATACCACTCTACCGATCCCAAGCTTAGATAAGGTTAGTCTGGTAGGCTAATGAGCGAAACATGGATGCATGGACCAGTTTACTTTGACTGCGATATCAAATGGATTTCCGTTACGAAGTCAATGAGGAGGATTCATCATTTAGGATGTTCTTGTCAATCTTTTCCACCCCTCCTTTGTGACCTAACACCCTGTATTGGTCACTTGGATTGGTCGACATTCTTCAATGCTGGCCTGCTTACCATGACACTTATGGCCGATATGCGAACCGGGGCTAAAGCATTGATTTCTGCTTGCCTGTCCATGAAGGTGGAGACTTTGGAGTTGTGTGCTGCTGCATTAGAGGTTAACTTTGCGGCTTTCCCAATAGCTAAGACCTCGGCTTGAAATGCAGTGACAAGCAGAGTCGTGTGTCGCTCTGTCCGTTCGTCTGTCCATATACTCGTATATGGGATTAAAGACTAAAATTTTTGAGATTTCGATCTGGTGTATCTCTCTATTGCTGCTTCGTTTCAGCCGAAGTTAACGTATTTTCTTCTTTTAATGTCCATGAAGAAAGTTTATAAAGGAATCAGAAGCCTCTTTAAGTGTTTTCAAGACGCGAGGCACCACTCTATCGGTTTATTTCAGTGCGGTACATCAGCCTAACCGAGCCAGAACCAGTGAGCGCGAGTAATATGTAAATAACGGTAATAGCCGAAGTCTCACAACACCTTTTCCAAAGACTGTTGATGTGAAGAGAGGGTTTCAGCAACACATGGGGTCAGCAATTATTGCTTCACACCCAATTTAATGCGTCCTGCTCCCACTGTGCCCGAAACAAATGGCACTGGCGAATACTCATTTGAAGCTTCTTAGTACAACAACAACAACAACGACAATGGGCAACTAACACCTTCAGTGTGTTAAATTAAACACACAGCAGCTGTAACAATGCAAATAACAAGAACAAGCAGCACAACAACAGCAACTTAGAACATTTATTAATGACCAGCGTGAGTTTTATTCAAATAATACGCGCACAACAACAACAACAATCGAAGCAAAGCAGAAGGATATAACAATAGTGTGGTATAATCGAATAACCGGTGAATGCACAGTAGTTGGTGGTGTTGTGATATCACAGCGAAATCATTTATCAGCTGCAAATTTGTTAAACTTGTTGCACAAAGAAGTTTTCCATGTCACGTGAGGGCAACGGGCCGCTACTGTTGCCGATGCCAGCCAGCCAGCCGTTTCGCTCGGTTAGTTGCCCGCTTGGCGTTGCCGATGCGTGATCTGCGAAGGCACATACATGCACAACAACAACAAAAGCAATAGCAAACAGCCACACAAGTCGACTGTTTATACGTCGACGACGTGGCGGGCGACCGGTTGATTGATGCTCCAGCTCCAACTCCAACTACGAAAAGGATACAGACACCGCAGCATGAATGGTTGAATTGGTGGCAAAACACACACACACGCTTGTAAATAAATATTATATTATATGTGGTTGCAATGAAATGATACCCATATTTATCTTAACGGTGGTTTAAATGCTCTGCAAATAGAATAAATAATGCCAACACTCCACCAGAACTGAAGGTAAAGGTGAATATTATGAAGTGGATGCTGCATTTCAGCATATGTATGGCGCAAATAGCTGTCTGCGTTGCTGCAACATTGATGCATGCAACATTAAAAATCACACAGTGTTGCTTTAGCCACATATCTCTACATATACCATACAATCTCATATGTACATATGTATGTATGTAAATATGTATTGTGTATGTGGTTGTTCACAGGTTATGGATATGAGATTAATGGATTTGCTTTTAGTGGTGTTGATGTTATCACCAATTGATATCCCTACAATGAAGCGTTTACAAGTGGCTGAGTTGACCATAAACTATCTGTAATGGGATCAAGTCGCCTAGATAGTGGGTGTTTCATATTTTATGAGGCAATAGATACAATGTAAAAAATAGCTAATTTTTTCAAAACATCAGGAAGCAAAAAACAAGAATAAATATTAACTACGACTGTATCGAAGCTTGGTGGATAATATAAACCCTATACTCTCACGCTTACTTGCGAGAGAAGGCTTCAAGCCAAACTAAAAAAGGGAGGATAGCACTGGAGCATGCGACAACAAACTGTCAACTTCTATACAGACTGATTAATAATGGCTAATGGAGTGGGTCTCAGGAGGATGGAGCCATGTGTAGAAGTTCCAGCAAGTGTGGAAAGTTCTTTGAGCACCACTCACTTTGGTGTGGTCAGAAACGATTCTCTACATATCTCTCAAGCAGCTCACGACTTACGGTCTTAGATAAAGTATCCTCTCGGGAACCAAATATCCTCCATTTGAAGGTGAGCTAAAGCGAGAAGGCGAAGATTCTGCGTGGTTTGGGACTCGCCAGGTAAAGAAAACACACCCATTGAAGTGATAAGAAAAAGATAGTGGATATATTGCTTGGAGTTGGATCCCAAGCGATACCTCAAGCCTCCTGAATAATGCAGCGTCTTTCAGGCGGAAGTCTTTGGTCTTTGTGGTCAAGAAATCATGTGAGATAGCTAAGAACACAGGATTCAATAAAAAGAAGATCATAATATACTTCAATAGTCAGTAGGCAACTAAGGCTTGTAAAATCTCGCAACGCATTAAGTCAGTTATTGTGCTTAGAAGCAGAGAGGATGTAGCGACTGACCGAAAAAGACTGAAAATATACTGTGTTCCAGGCCGCAAGAGCGTTCTAGGAAACGATCTAGATTATTAGATTGCCAAAATGTCATTTGGCTACCGAACTAATACAGGAATTACGAAAGGCTCTAAATTAGAAAGAAATCTGGGAAGGGGTTGACAGACGAAAAAGGGTGAGTTGAAATGCCTTACGGGCATGCAGTATCGTTAAGACCATGTGCAAGAGCCCCAAAGGCTAACGCGGATGCTTTTTACTCACATGGTCCCGAAATACGTAAAAACAGATTACATTCTACTGGCAACATAACGACGATAAATGCTTCTGTACCAGGCCAATATATAGGATAGCCACTTTTTACCTTAGTGAGTATTTTTTCGTGATTCCCCCACAAGAAAATAGGACTAATGTCGTTCATTACGAATTCTTCAACAACAAAATCATACAGGAACAGGAAGTAATCATTTCAAGCCAAGACCGGTTTACAAGGTGGATGAATGAGACTCTCCCAACCAAACTGTTGGAGCTTTTAGCGAGTCACCATTGATGTTTGTGATCTGACGGGCTACTATTAGCCAAAGCTGACCGCTTCTGGTCCATTGCGTATATAATAATTATCATTGCCGTTAGGAAAATGTTCACCTATGGTAGATTAACCGATCCCAAGGTTAGATTAGGTTAGTCCGTTAAGCTACAGAGCGACACATGAATCAGTTTGAGTTCTTTTCGATATCAAAGGGATTTCCGTAACGAAGTCCATAAGGATTAATCTTCCGTTATGATACTCTTGGCAATCTTCGCCACTATCTCATTGTCCTCGATTCTCTTGTGACCTGACATCATTTAGAAATAACATGACCTGCTTCAGGCGACACAATTGCAAAGCATTTATTGACATTGTCTGCTTCAGACGGCCCAATTGTTAATAGTACAGATCCGAATTAGGAGTTTGGTTGAAAGGAAGCAGCCCAGGGGACGCTTAGCGAAACATTCTTCTTCTTCTTCTTAATTGGCGTAGACACCGCTTACGACATTATAGCCGAGTCAACAACCGCGCGCCAGTCGTTTCTTCTTTTCGCAACGTGGCGCCAATTGGATATTCCAAGCGAAGCCAAGCCCTTCTCCACCTGGTCCTTCCAACGGAGTGGAGGTCTTCCTCTTCCTCTGCTTCCCCCGGCGGGTACTGCGACGAATACTTTCAGAGCTGGAGTGTTTTCGTTCATCCGGACAACATGACCTAGCCAGCGTAGCCGAAACATTATTGATCGTCAATCTTGCCTTAACCATCGTTTGTGTCGGCTCACGGCAATTCCATCAGGATGTTTTTCGCTTTATGTTGTCTTAAGTAACCCAGTAGTTATACATAGTTTGTGATTCAGATCGCTTTTGTTGTGATTCCGAAGAGATTCCCAGTTGGGAAGTTGTTCAATGGGATTTTTTTTGCGTTACCTCGGGTGGCATTCATACATCCAACTTTATTTAAATGAATTCCCGCGATTTGTTATGCCATGTTTGATTTCTAGGCAACCGAAAAAGTGCTTTTCTGACGAGCGGACTCAACGATTTCGAAAATTGGACTCAATGGATAGACCGTCTGAGGCGTAACCGCGGCCAAAATTTGAAAGAGATAATCTTCAAAAAATAATTGCTAAAGAATGCTCTTTCAAATGGTCATAAACATTCCCCATTAAATTGGAAATTTCTGTGATTTTTCTTCAAAAAAAAAAAAGTAGGGAAACTCGAAATGGATCAACTTCTAGAAAGTAGTGCTCTTGGGCAACAAAATCATCGGCAAGGAATCGACGAAACCAGGATTTTAATTTTCCAACATTTCTGGCATATTTTCCGACCATTTGAGATTATTTCACTTTTCTCCTCTGGAAGCACCAACTCACTAAAAATTTAAATTACAACAACTGTCGTTAAAATACTTTGAATGTATGCAAAATTTAGCAATAAAAAGCGCCACAACCGAACAAACATGCATATACTCGTATACGTTGCAAGTGGCATGCATTCAGCGCATACTGTGCGAAGACCAACTCAAACAGAGTACGGGAAGACGACGCATGGTTGCATGCTGTTCATGTAACCGAAGTCAAGTGATGTTGCCAACACTTTGTGACATGACATTTTCACACTTTGCTGCCACTGTCACTTTACGACTTTGAAGTTGCAACAGCGCCGCGTACTTGTTGCTGCAGCCGCTGTCTTCCGCCACAACACCCAAACGCCAAATGCAAAGGATAACAAGGATGTGTCGTTGTCGTCCTCGGCGTATATGTGCTTCCTGTTGCCGTTAGAATGCACACATATATATTTGCATGTGTCTGTATATGTGTGGCAGCATGTGTCGGGTTTAGAATCCACGTATTTGGTCAGCAGGCGGGGGCGCGCGTCCGCTATGCCCTGTGGACTGAAGTGAGAAATTGGTTTAAGTATTTGCGAAATTGGCAGCAAAATGGCTTTTTCAATTTTATATTTAACGTTTATATTTGAGTGGCAGTGCACTTCAAAGCAGTACCCCGATACTGACAACAACAACGCTAACAACAACAGCAGTAGCAACAATTTCGGTTTAGCAGCTCGTCTTGTATGTACGAATATCCGGTTGCCTACGTTTGTGTGGCAGAGGTCACAAAGCTTTGGACTGCTGTGTGGTTGTTGCATGGCTTGACTTGCATTTGCCCCCGCGCGCTGTCCACCGAAATCGCTACAATTTGGGCAGTCAACAGTCAACAAGTGGCAACAAGCTTCGGCCGCTTACTGTTTGCCAACTGAAATTGATTTATTTTTGGCGATAAAAAAATGTATCTAGTTGGTTAGTGGTTGTAACTATCAGTTGCCCATCCCGTGGACTGGGGAATTTGCTGAAATTCTGTAGTGGAAAGAAAATAGATTTTTATTGACATTCTTGTTAGCGGCGGCAGTAAGTGGCATCGATAGTTTGCCCAGCGGCAACATTGGCGGCAACAAGAGCTGCAAAGTAAGCAATAAATTGGAGAAATTTCAGAAGAAATACTAAAGAAAAGTTCGAGAGACTTGAATGTGTTGAGAAAAGTCAGTTGGATGGTGGGAAATCAAATAACAATAAAGTGCCTATATGAAGGCTAGGGGAAAGTAAGTTCGTTCCAATGTTGGCTTTCAGTTTTCCAACATGCAAAATAAATGCTAGAAAATCAGACCAGAGTCTTAGGAATTATTTCAGTCGATGTTCATCATCTTCCTTGAGGAACAAAATTATAGACAAGAAGTTGTAGCGATCATTGGGCGCCAGGTTCGAACTATAAGGTTGATACATGAGAACCTACCAGCCAAGCTTTCGGAGCTTCTGGCCGACCACTATGTTCTTGTAGCGGCATAGGTAGGAACTAGGAATATCCAGACCGAAGTTACGTCACAGTTACGGCCACTCTCGTTTCACGCGGCAACTCATGTACTCGATCTGCGATGGTTGGTTTTTTAAACTCCAAGGATGTCATTCACTGGAGGCTTAGGTTAGTTTAGGTCTTCTGAAATGGATTGATCTCATTTGGGCAGATACTTGTCCTTTGCGTTACCTCAAAACTTCTTAAAGTGCACGGTCACAGATCGATGAAGTGTTTTCAGCTCCCCACAAATTTATAAAGGCGGTTAATATCAATCCCAGGCACTGGGCTGGGTTCTCCATAGGTCTGTCTACCGAAAGACTTCAACCACAGCTTAGCAAATGTCGGGCAATAGAACAAAATGGTGACAAGATGATTCTACCTCACTTTATGTCACATAGTTTTGGAACAACTGCAATAATGGCGAGGTTGACTTTGCTATGGGCAGGTACTTCGTAAGACCTCATACGGTTCACTTTGGGCCAGAAGGAAAGGGAGTCAAATGAAGATGTTAATATCGCAACTGAGGATGTTGTCCAGTACATATTTTTGTTACTCGCGTTTTGGTCGGTTTATCGTCGACATAATGCAAGAAAGTTCTCTTGATGTGCCTTATAGGCGGTTTCGCTCTACAGCAGAAACTACGTGAAGAGCAGTACGTTGTGAACCTTAATCGGGAGTGTATAGGAATGATTGTGTAGATTTTTCTAAGAAGCTTGAACATGTTCAACGTCTTGTCTTCGTTTTTAAAAGCAATCGGAAAAGCTGCCTGCCTCGCAGAGGCTACTCCTGGCAGTTTTTCTCTTCTTGTTTATCGACATGGAATATATGAATGAGAAGCAGTCGCAGAAGAAGCGCAGTGAGCTTTTTCATGGATGGGTCGAAGGTAAGAGGGAAAGTTTCTTAAGGAGTTTTTCGTCAACCTTATCTTTAGACTATCGAACCATTGTAGCAAGTGCAGTTTCTTTCAGGTAGGTGAGCATTCACTTCAACAACAGAGTGGTAATACCAGTGATGAGATCGCTAACTGCTAACTGCAAAGCCGACAAGCTAAACAGAGCACCCTTGTTCCGTTCACATTGGAATGGGACTGAGTTGGACCTCCAATGTTATCTTGCCTCGCGTTAAAACTTCCGCGACCAGAAAACAAAGCCGAAGCTGCTTGAGGACGGGAGATATTTCGTCTTTCCTCCGTTCATGACCCATTCGATTCGCTTCCTTATCCAGTCTAGAGTCTAAGCTGTTCAAGTGACATTCCTGTTAGGATGGACCACTCAACCTAACCTAACCCAAACAAATCGCACAAGCCTTTCAAAAACCAAATACAGTACATAAAATCGAGACCCACAACAAAATAGAAAAACAATTTCAAGTGACGATTCGTATTTGTTTCAACCACAAGAAAATTGTTTGGACACATTCGAATCTATCCAAAATTTAGTACTATATGCGACTAGAGCAAAGAGCTCATTGACCTAAAATTACGCGAATCACTAAATTAGAAAGACCGTAAAGCGATCGAGCGCATGCGCAACTACTACGACATTTTCACACGCCAACAACGAAGAAGCATATAAATACAGCAACAATTACCGAAAAACCGCCGTTGCATTGGCAGTAAACGCTAAGCGTTCAAGCGTGTACAACATGTGACTACACGTCTGCGGCTATTACACAACTATTTGCGCGCTGCCAACGCCGGGCTATTGATGAATGTATGAACGCCTTGGCCAGTTCACATCTCATTCATTCGTGGCGATAATCATGGCTTACACCCAATCAAAGCGCATGCATCTCGCAGCCGAGCAACCCTACTGCCCACTTCACGCTCAAGCCGCAAGCCGCTGGGCGCCCACATAACGCTTGCTTAAATGCAGCGTGGACTTACATGGTTGCCTGACCGGGCAACATATGAGCAACGGCTTGGCGTTCGAAAAGTGGCGCATCCCCATTAAGGCAATTACAATTCGTGCGCAACTTCGATTCCGGCATGCCGACGAGCAGCTGAAAAGGGGAACGGCGTAGTCAAAGTAAACTGTTTGAACGGAGCCATGTGAAATTACATACTAAAAGACGCGCTGAGCTAAACAATCCGTCGAGTGAAGGGCGAACGCATGTTAACAATAAATTTTGGCCTCAACTCAAGTGATCAATCGGGAATGCGCTACAACAACAACGCACCACAACAGGCAGTATGAGTCAGGAAGTGAATGGAAATTGCTAGGCTTTCGTATGGCAAGTTGACTAGGCAAATGAATTGGTCCATGTGGTCTATGTTGTGTATGTGGTGTATATGTGTGTGTGTGTGTTGTTGCAATGCAAGCTCGCATTTAAAAAGCCATAACTCATATATGGCTGGAAAATTGATATGCTGGCCATAGATTACAGTGCTACACGATGAATTGAGCCGGGCTGCAAGGTGCTTTCGGTTGTGCTCAATAAAGGGTGTGCTATAAGTTTGTTTAGTTTGGACTTAAATTTCTTGAAACTAATCATTGTATTTAGTAAGACTTTTTTTCGAAAGGCGGTATTATATTTTCTCGATATTGCCACATATCGCTCTTCTGAAAGTGGATTACAAGTATAACCACAAGATTTTGGAGAAGCAACCCTTAATAAATTCCAGCCGAGAGTCCAACTTCGACTAATTTTTTGCAGCAATTAAGGCCATCGATTTTTTCAAAATTCTAGACTAGAATACCGCCTTAAGGCCATATGTCAGCAATAACGCGTCGAATATTATCTTCCAAGGCGTGAATAATATCGGGAACATCTTCGTAGATAAGCGTCACTATATAACCCCACAAAACCTAGAGCAGCGGTGTTAAATCTCACGAACTTGAAGGCCGTGCCTCAGGCACACCACGCGAGATATTGCACTAACCAAAAGTTTCCTTCAATAAATTGATTGTTTCGTTGGATATATGTATGACATGTAGCGCCGTCTTGATATCGACATCTATATTCTTCAATTCAGGCAGGAAAAAGTCATCAATCATATCCCTACAACATTCTCCATTGACTGAGGCATCAACATCGGCTTCACTCTTGAAAAAAATGGACCAATTTAGCACTCTTCCAAAAAGGCACCCCAATGAGAATGTAACGTCTTGAGCCTGCCAAAAATTTATTAAGATGACTAATATCAATTCCAGTGAAGCCGCTGGGTTCAAAAAAGTATGGGAGCAGAGACATTAGTCTAACGAAAGCCGCGAAGTGGTGGAATGTTTGTAAATTTTTCCATCTCAACTTGCTCATTGTAACTTTGACAAGTAGTGTCTTGCAAAATCGAAAGCCTCACCGCGGGATCGTCAATAAAAAAGTGCACAGTTAGGACGTCTATGAATTTGATGTAAGCCTTGCTGAGGACTAACAGTTCAAAGAACCCTTTACGTTCCACTCTGGACTAAAAGGCTTTCGCAACCCAATAAGTGCTGATTGCTAACCAACACTTGCTGAGCACACGCGAAGCCCGTAGATTCAACGGACGAGTGCACGAAGTCAGGGAAAGCCTTGCTCGTTCCCATCCTATATAAATTTCGATATGCGATATTCTTCTTACAAGTTAATCGGCTTTACAAATTCCGACGATTTCGCTGCAAACCGACATCCAGACAAGTTGAATTTGGAAGCAGTTCGTTGCTAATACCAGTGAGGTTACGGACTTTGACTGTCAGCGAGTTCAAAACCTGTAAAACAGCTCTGCTATCGGAGTAGATGCATACCCCCCTAAAAGATGCTCCAGTACGAAGAAGTACTTCTGTTGATAATTGTCGCCACTTCTAATTGAAAGACACTATAGTGGTCTGGCAGTCGAAAACAAAAGTTGATTGAGAGCTCCCTTTCCAACCACAGGTTCCACGCCGTAGTTTCCAAGCTATCAGAGAATCAGTTGAAGTGAGCGAATGTCCCTTACAAAAATATTAGGCAGCCAATGTCTTCCACGCCTCTTCCTCATCGTTGAGCTTCCATGTTACCTGCCTATCAAGGATGCGGCCTTTCCGACAGGGTGAAGTTGAGAGCTTCCTCATAAAGGAAGGAAGAAATGTTATACCTGGTTAATTAACATCAGTTCCGTCCAGCTATATGTATATACACTTTAAAAGGTCACGATTTTTTACGTTGCCGGACCACTACACCATATTTCTGGCTGAGGTCTTTATTATTGCGAAAGCCGCGGAGCTAGCCTCTAATGCATCTGCAGGCAATTCCAGAGTCAACATCTACATACGTAGACACCCAAGCAGCAATCAAGGCAGTAAACTCGTATCGCATATCGGCTTGAAGTGTCTTTGGAAGCAGGGCAGCAATGGAAAGTGTTGCCAGAAGCAAGAAACTAAACGTCTACTGGGTGCCAGGTCACAAAGTCATCGGGGGTAATGAAATAGTGGACGAGATTTCCAAAAATGGTGTGCGGCTAACACCCGAAAACGTGATCACCATTGGAAAACGCATGCATTATTTGTAGGAGGATCTGGACAGAAGCATGGTAAAGAAAATCAAAACTCGTTGAGCCAGCCACGTGGGGCAGAAATGCAAAATTCATGTGCAAATCGATAGATCGGAAGTACACTATACTCCTATTGGTATTGGATAGAAGCCACTGTAGCAACATAATCGGAACATTAACTGGTCACTGTCTGGTGGCGACATACGTCCGCAAAATGGTACTGGCAAATGGAGAAGACTGTAGCAAATGTCGAGAGCAAAGCAACAGAGAAACAATGGAGCATCTCTAGTGCATTTAACATTTGCAAAGTTAGGCTTTTAGCCTTTGAGAGCTTGACAGTATAAGATTCTGGAAGCGATATTGATAGTGAGGCCACAGAGTCTGTTGAAGTTGGCATCAAGCACAGGCATCTTACAGGATGTCTACTCCTCTTGGACCTAGTAACAGAACTACATCTGGTATCGCAAAGGACCAAAATTAGTTCATGCGAGGCGCCTTGGCCTACCAGGATAACCTAAATTAAGGTCCAGATATTTCATTCTCATTGTTACAAACTTCGTGTCAAGCTCTCTTAAGGTATGGAAATGTTCGATATCCTCGTGAAACTGGGATCAGACTCAACTATAGTCGCATGCTATTTTGAACCTCCAAACAAAATTACGCACCCATTATTTCTCACATATGTACAAGACCAAACCATAATGCCGTAGTACGAGTAGTACACTGTATAACCCCTTAAGTAGGTGTGTTTCTCACAACACACATATTGTTTAGACAAATTGTTGCGGAAATCAGTGCCAAACGTTTTTCCTTTCAACCCAAGCTCCGTCATATGTTTCCTCTCCTTTTTTGCTGTATGAGTATAGAGGAGAATCTTCGAAATATTTTATGGGTACCTACATGAAATAGCGCTAGCTCCAAGTCTATTATTTGCTGGACACGAGTAAATTGATTGCATCTCCAATTCCAAAAAAAAACCAAGAAAAATCGTAAATACTCATTGTATAATATTATATGTGCAACAATAACAAAAACACACTTTATTTTTTTTTCTTTTGGAAAAAATGCATTCACATGGAAATCTTGTAAAAAAAAAGAGTAACTATAAAGCAAATCAGAGAACCGCTTAGCTAGCAGTATATGACTGAAAACTCGTTTTAATGTTAGCCTTAGCCAGACAAAAAGCGCTAAAAACGCTCATAAAGCACAGCGAACTACTGCAAATACTCAAGAGTCACTTCGCGCAATGGAACTTCGCCAACATTTTGGCATTACCGATTAAGCATTTGGCTAACCGCAGACGGAGTGCTGCTAGCCCTCTGTATATATACAAGTATATATTGATGTATGTATGCCGCTTGAGTTGTTGCTTTGCGCGTGTCTTGGCCGTCCGACTGGTCGTTCGTTCGGTATTGCCGCCTTCGTATGAAGCTCTGTTTTTACTACGTCCATTCGTTTTCTTTTTGTTTTGCCTTCGTGTGGAGAAGCATTTAGTGTCTTGATCGGTTTATCACCGATTAATTGGAGTTTGATAAATACGCGCACGCCGTGAGTAAATAAATCATAGCAATTTTGTTTGCCTACCACGCGCCTCGCGCTCCTCGCCTTCGCCTTCAACGCAGTTGCATTCGCGTCGGTTTGAACGATATGAGCACGAATGTGTAGAGTTTACAAGTTTCTTTGTAACTTACGAGCCACAATTTGCCCTAATAAGTAGCATACGAGCTGTATTTATTGAAGACAAAACCGCTTTTTAAGGAAATAAAGAATTAAATGAGACATTTTTAGGTTAGGTTACATGGCAGATCACTCGGTATGGCTGGGGATCACACTTAGGCTGTGATGTGCAGTCCTTTGTAAAGCCAGACGAGAAATTCCGGTTGTTGGACTGATAGCCCCAACTAAGTAGTTTTCCTCTGCTTCCACCGGAAAGTACTGGGTCGAAAATCTTTAAATCTGGACTATTCTGTTACTTTCGGAACATTACCTAGCCAGCGCAGTCAGTGTCTCTTGGTTCGCTGAACTATGTCAATGTCGCCGTATTTTTTATACAGCCCATCGTTTCATTGACAGCGGTATTCGCCAATGTGCAAAGGACCATAAACCTTCCACCAAACTTTTCTTCCGAACACTCTTAAGGCTGACTCATCAGATGATTGTCTACAGTGACTGTTTGTTTGATGACATGAGGTATTTCGGCTTGTCCTCGTTCACTACCAGACTATTGTATGTTCCATTTTTATGTCCGCTTTTTCAACTGGCTGCTTAAAAGTATGAAATTCAAGGTATTTTTGGCTCCACCTGGCAACAGAGGGTCATGAGAGAAAGAAGTGTTGAGATGATTCTCTCTTATCTTGTTCGATACAGTTGACATCCGGCAATATTCGATCCTACTGCATGAGCACCGATCGGACAATGTTCAGTAGGAACTCCTGCAATAACTGAAAGGTGTCCCTTGCTGAGAGCGAAGCGTTCTCTATATCCATAGCGATTTAGTCTGACACCGAATAGTCCAGTAGTCAACTACAAGAAGTCAACGGACCTGCTTCCCATTCCCATTCCAGAGTTATTGAGACAGAGTACCTGTTGTAGCAAGCTAATCTTCCTTAGAGTTCCTTGCATTACTGCTGTGGCCAGACACCCATACAAGTCTAATCATAAATCAACTCGATTTTAGTGATAAGTAGTCTAGATATCTCTTCATTATTAGTCTGGAGCGCACAGTCAGCAAACTCAGGGCTTATAACACTGCCCTACTATCGAAGTGGATAGTCACCACTCTGTAAGAGGCTGCGCTCTGGAACAGTAATTATACTGCTATGGTACCTTGATAGTAGCCATTTGTCGGAAAGCTTAAAACTGGAGCTGATTGAAAGTTCCGGACAGTGTACTTTTCTAGCGACCCTGGCGCAAAATTTGATCCATCCGAATGAAAGCGTAGCCCCTCTCCTTCAGCGAGTTCTTCCTTCCCAGTTAAGTGAACGAAGAAAACAAAGCCAATACTAGGCGCCTGGGTAATTTAACTATTTTGCGAGAGTTCCTCAGGGCCCGGTGCGATACGATACTAAGAACGCGCCCTCAAAACCAAATACAATTATTTGAAAAAGCCAATCACGCGCAATTTCGGGTTATTCGATTTCGTTCTTCCTTGCAAATATCGATAAGGTAATTGGAATCATCAAATCCGAGGTAGGAATTGCTTCCGACCATCCCAGGAGCTAAACATCGCAAAAAGGTCATTTGGAAGCATATGCATAAACTTTATATAAGAGAGCTCCAAGAGCTTACGCAAAGAAACCTCATGTACAAAATTTTCCAGCTGCGAATCGGAGCAAAATCGAACCATTTTTAAAGCAAACGGTACTGGTGATAAAAAATTGTGTGCAAGAGCTGGCCAAGGTAGGATTGATGGTCGGTAAGGTTTTGCTATGCGTTTGGTGGGACTGCTAGTAAATCACCTACTTTGAACTGCACCATTACGATCCAAATCTAATTTCGGATCTGTATTGTCAACAATTGGACCGTTGTAGGGAAATAAAGAGACCAAAAGCGGCAAGCTTTCGTCTATAAGAGAAGGATTCCTTTAATGCCACACAATATACATTTATATTGACTCAGCAAAAGCACCGTGAGGAAGCTCCTTATGGTCCATCTTAAGTTCCAGACTTGGCACCAAGTCTCTCCTTCCTATTTCTATATACATCGAATGATTTTTTTGGTGAAAAATTCACATCAATAGAAGCTAGTGAAAATCTTCTGTCACAGATTTTTTTGCCAATAGGTACTAGGGTTTCTTTAAGAATGAAATTATCTGCCCGATTGCAACAAGTTATCGAAGAAAATGGTGAATATTGGACCCAAATGGAATCATTCTAGCTATGCACCATTTCGGTTGTGGGTAGATGCGGTAGCCAACCCGTACCGAGCCTGGGGTCACATATAAAAACAGAGAGGAATCTCTGCGGAGCCACTCCGACGTATTCGGTTTAAGGGTTCGCTGAAGTATAATCGCTACGTCTGTTCACCAGAGTTGTGACTGCGAGCGGGCGTTGGTCTTGAAGCAAGCATGTTTAACTAAATACGAATAAAACTTTATACTATCCGCCTAGCGAGGTTATGAGCTGGGTTTGGAACCCGCCATCTAGCAAGCACTCCCAATGAAAAAAGAACAGCTGCCACGGATGAAAGATCCCTCTTTTAAAATAAAGAAACGACTGGTGCGCTTTTGTTAACTCGGCTATAACCGCGTAGCGGTGTCTACGCCAGTAAAGAAGAGGAAAAAGTAGTCCAACAGCAAAGCATGACTGTGAAGTTCGTAGTTGTTTTTTGAATTGGAAGAACTTTCTCTTCGTTGCTTCTTCTCTCGCGGGATTTCAACAGATTCATTCGCGATATTAGAAAGAGTTGAGAGGGACATGTGTGAAATCTATGAAGTTCGACGCCAAATCGGAACTATGTCTTTCTTCACTTGAGCTTGTCACAACCATCAATAGCTTCCGAATTTTTGCTGTGCTCGGACATTTGTAACTAAATGAAATTATTACAATATTAGCCGGTGAATAATTTAACTCATAAAATGTAAGATAAAATAATTTTAAAATGTATGTATACAGTTAATAACTAAGTTTCCTTTCTTCTCCGGCAATGCGACTGCATTTCACCGAAGCAATGATGCCAGCTCGAGCGCTGTTTGCAGCTGATGAAACCCGACCGCAAAAATCATGTTATGCCACAAGTACTGCAGCGCTGCGGCGCCGTGCAGCGTGTCCCGCAAGAACAAACGTTGTTGCCATTGCCAACAGCAGCGGCGGCAACAACAAGTGTAGCAACTCATCAGCGCCTGCAACTGGCAGACATCTAAATAAACAAAAGTCGCTGATTTTTCTGCTACTTTTTTTGCGATTTTCATACACAAATACGTTGAGTATGTACGAAGGCATAATGGAGAGAAAAAGAGTTGCATAGCATAATGGTTAAAATGATTTTGAAGTGCAAAAGAAAAAGTGCAAAATGTTTCACAACAAACAGCCAGCAAATTATATGCAAAAACAGCGGCGGTAAGGGAGCTGCCACCACCACCCGTGCCCAGGGTGTGGAAAAGTGCATTCAGCGCCGTTGCAGGGGGTCGGCAAGCGTGTGCTACAAATAATAATGATGATAAAAATACGAAAAATAAAAGATAACGGCATTTCGCATATGAATGCTGTTGAAAACGAAAATAGAAATTAAAAATGCCATTTTATGAAAAAAATGAAAGGTAAAATGTATATTAATACAAATTAGCCTGTTTTTTCCGACTTCAAGCGCTTGTGTGTTGTGTGTTGATTTTTATATGTTTTTGGCAAATACTCAAAGGATTTCATAATTAACGTGCAAAAAGGTAGCCGCCGATTTTTGTGAATTTTTTGTTTCGCTTTCGTTTTGGGCAACATGCCACTCAGCAAACATCATGCCACCTTGCCACATTGCCACAAACGTTCGCTGCTCGGCGTTATACGAGTACTTTATTTGTTTGCTATTTTTTGGCACATTTCATTCAACACATTCTGCATGCGGCGATGCAGTGTCTAGAGGAAGAGAGGGTGTGAGTGAACTTTAAGATTTTAAAGCATAAATTATCTGGCATTTCTTTAATAAATATATTCAATTTAAGAATGCACCAATTAACTGAAACAACCTAGTATTCGAGTTATTTAAGCTAGAAGTCAAGAAGAAATGTCTCCTGTCATCAAGCAAACAATCGTCGCATTCGCTACTTGGCTCCCACGTCACTGTTGACAGTCATAACTTCGAAGTCGTAGATAAGTTCGTTTACCTTGGAAGCAGCATTAACACCAACAACAAGGTCAGCATCGAAATCTAATGCAGCATTAGCTCTTGGCAACAGGTGCTACTTCGGACTAAGTATGCAATTGAGAAGTAAAGTCGCCTCCCTATGAACAAAGGCCAAACTCTACAAGTCACTCATTATTCCCGTCCAGCTATATGGACGATGACAATATCTTATGACTCAGCCTTAAAAGTTTTCAAAGACAGATTCTGCAGAAGATTTATGGTCCTTAGTGCATTGACAATGGCGAATACCGCAGTAGATGGCACGATGAGCTGTACGAGATACACGACGACTTTAACATAGTTCAGAGAATTAAGAGACCGCGGTTACGCTGGTTGGATCGTGTCTTCCGAATGAACGAAAACATTCCAGCTCTGAGAATTTCCGCCGCAATATACGCTGGGGAAAGTAAAAAAAGAGGAAGACCGCCACTCAGTTAAAAAAACCAGACGGAGCAATAAGGAAGAACGACTGGCGCACTGTTGTAAATTTGGCGGTAAGTGGTGTCTACGCCAATAATGAAGAAGAAGCTAGAAGTCACATAAATATAAAGTTCCTGTAGTAGTTTTTTATCAACCAAATACATTACTGAAGAATATTATTATTTCTTGTCTTTTTCACACTACTACAAGATCTTTTTGAAGACCTTGCAATTCCGACCTTATTTTCACTACTCTTTTTCACAGTGAACAATTGTGTACTTCTCAGTTATATCGTACCGCCTACATAGTTGTAATAACGATCATCCACTGTTTGGGTAAAAACAGCAATGACTCAACAATCTTCAGAGTACCTTAAGGGTGGAGCCTGCTTTAGAAGCTTCAAAAAATCGAATCTTTTTTTTTTTGCTTAAATCTCTTTAAAAAATATCGAAAAATATGTCCCCAAAGTTATAGATGGGAATTCGAAATATTTTCGCAGCTAGAAGAAAAATAGTGACCGAGCGTCTAGCAGATATCTGTGCGAAACACACAATTGCACACTCGAGGCGCCTCCGTAAATTTCTTCAAGCATGAAGACTATCTAATGTATTATATAATAATGAAAAAATTTGAGAAGACTTTTAAAATAAGAATAAATCCTAAAAGTTTCATTTCAATTAGACATTTCTTTCCTTTCCAAAGAAATCCTTGAAAATATAGATTTTTTGAAGCCTTTAAAGCAGGCTCCCCCCTTAATAGTAAGCCCAGGAAACGAGCTGTTTTGATAGGTTCAAATCTTCGGGTGTGGGAAGTTAAGTGGCCTGGTTACATAAGGTAAGCATAGAGGTGATTAGTGTCATGCGGGGACTCAGTACATGCAGGATATAGGTTTAGTATGCCAGAAAAAGTAGGAATTTAACCTGCTGCAATACCCAGAATGAGGTTACACTAAGGTTACTATTGTTTCACGGGGCAACTCGAGCTTTTTTTGTACTATGAGTGTTTGTACTCCAAATACGCCATTAACTGTGAGAGAGTCAATGAAGGTGTTAATAGCTCTCCTGTGGCGTTCAAGAAGTTGGTCGTGTCCGAAATTTGATCGGCATATTGTTCAAATTTGTCTACATATTCTTTCCAGGAGGGTGGGAGAGAGGTTGGTGACTGCAGGGATGGTTTCAGTGAAAACACTTGAGCAGAAACTGCTTGGTGAGAAGTGTATATGAATCTATACAGGGAGCAAGAGGGCCTCACTATGTAGAATTTCGATGAGAATTATCAGGAGACATACTGTACACTCCGTAATGCTTTATTCTGACAGGCCTGCATCTTCTCCATCTACGTTCTGCTGCAACTAGGTGACCATATTGAGGCGGCGTAATTATTGGACGGCCGGCCGATTGTTTTGTATGTTGCCAACAGCGCATCGTTATCCTTGCCTCAAGTGCCGCCAACTAGCGACTTGAAGATCTTGTTACTGTTCTGTACTTTTGTAGCTGTCGCGGTTGTGTGCGAAGTGAAGGACTCCAAACTGACGAACGTAAAGTTAAAATTTCAGGGTTCTTTAACGCCGATATTTTAATATTATCGCCTGAATTGTTGAAGTTTAGGCTTTATATAGGAGGAATTATATAAAGGAAAAGAGAGAAATGCTTTCAAGTAAAAAGTTCTATTTGAAGTCACCATAGGATACAGCTACAATTCTCTATGTTATCGAATCTCACAAAATATCTGTTTTTTTTTTTTTTTGTTAGCATTCTTATAATGAATTTCAAAGCAATTAACATGTGTGCAGTTTTTGCTTTTGTTTAGTTCTTTTGAAAACATTGTTCTAGACCTAGGTTCCAATCAGTAGCACATTAGGAAACGTCTTCAGCAAGTCCATAGCACTGACATTCGCAATAGGTACGGGTTAAAAAACACAGAGCTCCTATGGTAGCCAAGGCTAAGTAACTGGAACAGACCCCGACTTTTATCAGGCCAAGGATTATCAACTCGGCCTTACGGTACGACTTGCCGCATTTTACGTCGAAATCTTAAATTGAAAGCATGCCAAACTCAGCTTGGGCAAGAACTAAAAGCGCACGATCTTCCCAAGTGACCTTATTGCGATCTATGGGCTCTTGAAAAGTTTCTAGAAGATCCAACGTTTTCGAGCGATGGGTATGTAAACAAGCGAAATTGCCATATTTGGGACGAAGCGCAATCTGAAGAGATTCAAGAGCTGCCATTTCATCCAGAAAAACCAACGATTTGGTGTGGTTTATAGGCCAGTGGAATCAACGGTCCGTATTACTTCACAAGTGATGACGACTATTAGTTTCCTGAAATTGAAGCTCGTGATCTCGGCGACATTTGGTTTAATCAGTGAATTTATTAAGAGAACACTTCTCTGAGCAGATAACTTCACGTTTTGGTCCGATTGATTGGCCACCAAGGTCGTGTGATATCACGCCGTTAGATATGACTAGAAAATTGCATTTCACATTTTTGATTGATAACGTCTACGCTTTTTAGCATCAACTATCTTACAGCAATACCATGATTCAGTGACACTTCCACGTTGGTATATTTCACGGTATAACCTTTAATACCTGCAAGTACATGTGCAAATCCCCCGCTTACACTTCAACGCCCATAAACGTCAAGAACACGCTGATTATGTCGAGTGCGAAATGCCAACAATCACATGACAGCATTAATGTCACATTCATTATAAGCCTTGTATGTGCCGCATGCTTACTGTAATGTTATGTAATGTAATCTCTTCACAGCGCAGATTGGCAAAATGAGGCATGAAACACCCCCGCCAGTGCTCCCCTAAGCTTTGGCAAAGATGATTTGCGAAAAAACCGCACAAAAACACTTCAAGAAGTTCAATGGAAAACATGCGTTGACATTTACAAATACACCACAAACATTGTCAGCTGTCAAATGCCAAACGCACACATACATACGCACACAAATACAATTAAAGGAATACATACGAAGCAGCTAAACCACGCTAAATGTGTGTCGGCGAGTGGAAATTTTATTTAAATTTATTTAAAGCACGCGTTTGACTGCCGACGCCAACAACAATGGCAAACATGAACAGTTCGACGCACAATAACAAGCTCATTGCTTGCGAAAGCAGCGCGAAAAACAAACAACAACAAGCAACACACCCGCAAATTTACGGTTGCAATTTTTGTTGCCAGCGTATTTTTTTTGCACGCAGCAACTCGCTTGCGTTCGCTGAAATTTAACAGCAACCTAACCTAATAACCTAAAACCCAAATACAATCAGCGGCCGAACGGCGCGCGGGTGGGCGTACGCATGCAGAAGGACGAAGAGACAGGCAAACGCAGAAAAAATTGGCAAACAGCAGCAACACCCCCTCCAGCGCAGCACGCAGCCAGCCAGTGGGTGAGTCAAGACAGCCGACGCCAAGCCACTTCTAACCGAATTTAACCTACCTCTGGCACCACTCACGCACTTATCCGTCGCACCTTTGGGTCTTGCACTCGCAGGCAATCCGCGCAACAATCAGCGACATCGGCGGAAAGTGGCAAAATTAAATTTGCACAGGCGAAATTTCCTTTAACGCTTTCCACGACTTTCACTCGGCGACCGGCAATGCGCAAATCGGCGTATGATTGCCGCTGTGTGATATGCAAAATTTCACCAATCGCCCACACCCTCATCGATGACAATGTGCGCGCCGGTGGTGGTGTGAGTCTTCGCGGCTGACACGTGACACTTATCAATTATGACTGTAATTTTCTACTACAAGTTTCATGAATTATTAGTTACAACTGACTTTAACAGCACTCGTATGGGTGATTTCTGTATTTCTGGTATGAATTACATTTTAAATTAGGCCATGGAAAATGCCTCTTCCATGTAAATGTGTGACAAGTGACATAATGAAATATTTAGATTTGTGGATACTTACCGCCATGACTTAGATTTTGTGCTGAAAGTCCGCCGAAGCTTTGATGGAATTATACCTAAAACAACCTTAAAGTTTTAACAGTATGTTCTTTATGTGATTTTTTTAAGTCGAGCACCTTGAGGTCTCCTCGAAATGGGAACCAGTGGCCGCTCCTTTGACTTCTTGTGGTTCACTACTGGACTGTTGAGTCTCAGACCAAACCAGTAAGCGCTGGTCGACTACCAGCAGCTGTGCAGTGGTAAGCTCCTTCTGGTCCAGGGTAAATAGGAAGTTCAGTAAACTCTTCGCCCTCAGCAAAGTCCACCTTTCAGTGTTGTAGCAATTCTAACTGGACACTGTCCTATCGAGATTCATGTACATAGTAAGACTTAAATTCTTAGCGTATGCCAGTTGTATTACCTGTTTGAAAGAAGAAGCACGGGTTGCACCGGACAATGACATCCAAACTTAAGTTCCTCTTAGCTATCTTGCTGGCTGTTGTTGCCACGCTGGAATTGGAGGTTTTCTTGATCAAGCCTGACATTTAGCTTTACAGTCTCATCCCTCCATTTCGGTCTTTAGCCCATCTCGCTCTCTCGCTTTTAGCGAACAGTTGTCTTATGGCTGTAATTCACTCCTCGATCTGAGAATGGTTCCATGTTAACCTTTCCTCTTCTTCCTTCGTTTGGTTGAACTTGCAGCTAAGTCTTTTATGAACATTGACTGCGGCTTTGTAAGTAGCTTCCATCCCTCCTTAGTGGATTTCGTCATTGGCGGCCTAGACTTTTTTATTGAACCAGCTGTTTGGAAGAAATTGAAATGGAATCATCTCCACACTTCCTTCTCAAATGCCCCAAATTTTGCCAGATAAAGGCAAAACACCTCGGATCTCTTGCTTTTACAAATCCAAGTAGAAATACAGGAAATAGAAACAATAAACCTTATCAGATTTGCGATAGGTTGAGAGCCTTTTTGTCGACAACTGATATTCAACTTCAGGAGTTTTTCGTTTGGCATCACAAAAGTATATACATAACTGTCTAAATATGATCTCCTCACAATGCTGGGAGCTCAACCATCTTCCCTAACCTAATGCTTGAAATGATCGCATCCATATTTCTATAATGGACGGCGGAAATCGCCTACTAAGAAACCCCAAGCCAAGAAAAGCCAATTTGAGACAACGACACCGACTTTGTCCAAAAGTTTCGAAAATATTTTTATAAGACGACTATTTTTGGCCTTATAACTTCTAGCTTTAATATAAACCTTAGTCTCGCGGCTAACATTTCCTTGTCTTTAAATTTATTTCTAGCGAGTGTTCAGTTGACGTTTTTTCTTAGATGGTATTCGACACAGATTTGAGACACCAAGTAAAAATCCTTAAGATCCAGATCCGAAGAGTTTGGTTTATGTCAAAGTAATTCGAATTCCTATACATGCTATTTTCATACTTCAACTTTCCAGGATTCTATATAAAAGGCGCTGAGGAGGGATTTTCCTTTTCAAGATAACTGATGAAAGTTATTATAGCTACCATAACTAACTAATAGTACCCTCTTTCTACTCCTTGGATGAGAAGATACTCTTGTGGATTATTAATTCGTTCCCGGTATTTGTCGATTTAACACCGGAGTGGAATTCACTTTGCACAGACACCAGACTGGTTAAGGAGCGGAGCGTAAGGATCTGGTTGGGGTGACGAAAAATCTTCTACTTTCAATAAGTGACTTTACAGGCGTTAACGCAAAGCATCTGACCCGAAGATCTGGTCTTCAGAGATATGGTACCTTCACTTGACTTGGAAGTATGACTCACTAGAACCTAACCTATGCGAATGCTCATCACTCGGCCAGATGAGAAGAGTTATTCTCCACCGCTCCCAAAGTGCCAACTTAAAAGGTATCGGACATTAGGGTTATATTTGCTATCTCTACGACTCCCTTTTCTACCAGCCAAACAGACTTAAATATACTCCGTTGCCACAAAATTTAGAAGCAGTACCCACACTTACATATATATTAATCCTTTAAAAGAATTGAAAAAAATTATTTTATTAAATTTCTACTTTTTTCCTTCAATTAAATATTTGCTCAACACTTTATCAACCCCACTGAAATCCATTAAAAACAATCCAGACCAATTCACTTTACATGTCTACGAATTTCAACAGCAAACATTGCAGCATCTTGGCTTGAGTCGAAGCAACCGTGTAAACATACAGCATTCCATAAATAACGGTATGAAAAATATTTCTCAATTTATCGCACAATTAATATATTTTTCATATCCGGTGTAGCTCATAAATTTCTCACCTTCAACGGCAGCTCGGTTGCACCACACTCGACAACTCGGCGAATAATCGTTGCTGCATGCAACACCGCCTCGCACACAACGCAAGGCGACTTGGGCTCTCCTATTTTAAAAAGAAGGAGTATTAAGGAGAAAGAGTTTTAAGGAAGAGAAAGAGTTTTAAGTGGGAGGAGAGTGGAGTCAAGCGCTGAAGCTGGCAACCAAAAAAACGGTGAAAATTATGAAATAAACACACACCAAAAGTAATGAAATCGGCTCACCATGCATTAAAAACCTTTTAATTTGCTAAATCGCCTTCGCAGACAAACCGCTGCAGCGACGGCGAAAGAAAGTTGCTATTGCCACTGCGCAAGGATGTGACCGCTTACGATTGCAAGACAGCATAAGCAACTCAAGTCTGGATACATACATATCTACAAGCAAGGCATAACTACTGGCTTGCCGGGACTCGGCAGACGCCTACACGCCCTTTCACGCCAGCATTGCTATCGAGCCTTGAGCTTGGGATATCCACACACACCAGCTGGTGAAAGCTCCAAACAAATACTTGAGTCGGCAGTCGGCGTTTACCTTAGACGGCAAAATTTTCGGCAAAATCTCAAACCTTTGCTTATAAATAAAAGTCCCTACAGCATACTATTGCCAGCATAGGCTTAGTATTCCTTCGGCTATGTCTGGAAGGTAGGCTAATTTTCACTTTGTAAATCTCACTTGCCGCCAGCGCCGACTCACTGAGTACCTACATACATACATATACTATATATTAATCTGCTGAAATATTTTCGCCAAAGCCGAAATTCGCAAATAGCTGAGCAAATATCGAAGTAAAGAGAAGAGTGAGCACAACACATGGAAAATAGTCAAAAAGACATAGGTAAAGATGCTGATTTTATTTTCCGCTGTCAGCAAAGCGTTGGGTCGGTCGGTCCGTCGTCTGGCTGCTCTCAGTTGTTGCTGCTGTTGTTGCTTGCTACTTAAAAAGGTGCACTCAAGCAAATGTAATGATTTTTTTCTTTTTTTTCTATTTTTTCGGTGTATCCTTATGCGGATTGTTGCAAGGCTTCCGCTTCACCTTTGGCGCTCACGGGTGGCAGCAAGGAAGAAATACTTGTATGCATTGCTTCCTAACTGCATTTGTTGATGGTGTGGTGTAGTGTGGTGAGTTGAAACAATGCGTACGAAATTAAAAAATTATATTTGAAACTCTGCTGCGCCTTAAAGTTGAGTGCCCGGTGGCATGTTGCAGATGTCTATTTGTCTGTGGCTCGAAGGAAACTCGGAAATTTTTGAAGTAATGGTATTTTTTTGAAACCATCTTCATTTTTTTCTTGTTTCTCTGTTTCTTGATCGCTGGAGAGTTGGCAGTCTGTCCCAGACGCTGGAATATGCTAGCCAATATTAGCCAAAACAAGAGACTCCAGTTAGGGGACTAGTGAGTCTTACAAAAAACTGAGAAAATGCTCTGGTTACTGGAAGAAGGCAGAAAACACCAAATACCACACATGATATTGAGTTCGAAAACACTTCGCGGGAAGATGAAATCCAAAATCTCTTCTAAATCCTTAACGATCTCTCGCTTCTCCAACGTTGTTATCAACCGGGTTGCACTTTTTGAGACAAAGGTACTCGTACTCATACAAGTTTTTCGAACCTGCGCTACAAAATGTCCACGGCCGGCTTGTTTATTTGGAGGATGTAGTTATGACTACCAACCTCCTTGCCCGAGTTGGTGACCTTCAACATACTCCAATCTTCCGTTGGCTCATTAGTATTCTGCTTTTTAAGGAGTCGCAGTGTCTCCCTCCGGTTTACCTTATGAGTTATGAGCACCTTCACTTTCGGAATGGTCGGGATGCAGCTCCGGTCCGATCCGATCCCCAAGACCATCCTCGCCCATAGGCCTTGAGGCTCCACCACAGCTTCTTTTACCAATATCACCGAGAGCTCGCGCTTACATTTAAAGATTTTATCTACATTTAGACATTTCGCACCATGAAAAGCTGGCATAAACTTGCCTGGGCTTCTATCCATTTTCGCGATGAGCACATTAAGCAGCTTCAGTTCCACTGCTACTGTGTGACCTACCGCAGGAAATTGCTCCGGACAATAAGCCCCGCAATTAACTTGCTCTTAGCTATCTTGCTGACAGTTGTTGCCACGCTGGAAGTGGAGTGTTTCTTGATCAAGTCTGACATTTAGCTTTACAGCTTTGGACTGTCGCTGCGATGTTTAACCCACCCTGCTCTTTCGCTCTCAGCGGTCAGCTGTCTCTTGTCCGCATTCTCTCCTCGATCTAAAAATTGCGGTTGCGAGGCGTAGTGCGTTCAGTTTTCTCCATTTTTTCCTTGGCTGAAGTCAACCTTTCCTCTTCTTCTTTCGTTTGATTGAACGTTCAGCGTTCTTTCGTTCATGGACTTTCACCGCCGCTTTGTAAATAGTTTTCGTCTTCACTCCTGCTTTACTGAACCAACACACCTGGCATTCCTCTAAGCTAGTAACTTTTGAGGTCAGAGTCTTCAAGAACCGCGGCAGCTCTGCGTTCTAAAGCTTTTTGGGCAATAGCATTACAACCGCTGTAAACTGCTTTCTTCACAGCAGAGGTATGACCGCTGACGACAGAGCAAGTAGACTCACCGTGCCCGCGGGTAGTAGCTGCAACTTCTCCCACGGTCGTTCGGGCTAATATCTCAGCGCACTTTTTTCTTAAATTTTTTCACATTCTTAGTTTTATTTTTAGGGAACCTCTACCGCCAGTTACTAGATGAGCAATGACAGAGGTTTCTATATAGCTTCCACCCCAGAGTCCAATGCAAAGCAAGATTACCAGAAGGAGCAGGGTGGATATAGTATACCCCGCCTTAGCTATACGGCAACTGCCTGCAACTCCTAAACTTTCTCTAGAAACTAGAACAGGTTTCAAGCGGTGACGGTGTTAATCTCCACGTCCATTGCAGCATGCAGTCGGCATCCTCGACGAGGATACAGCTAAGAGGATTTCCGGAGACCATACATCCATTATGTATCTCTTCATTGAAGTAATGCTTAATACGGTGGTTCCGTGGGAGAGATATGAGTTGGAAGTAGTGGTCTTCCAACTTTTCATTTATTTCGAAAGAGGTCTACGACTCATCGATTCTCATCGATTTTCTTTCAGCGACAATTCTTTTGAGTTATAAACTTTGTCTATCTACAAAATCCCAATCAGCTTTGACAACCAGCTTTAACATCTCTAAAAATAACCTAACCTAACCTAACCTAAGTTTCATCAGCATTCCATTAACCAGCAAAGCAAATGCACAGCTCAATGCGAAAGATTCCCAACTCATTCCTTTAATTTTAACTTTTAATTTGCTTAGCATTTTCATAATAAATAAATTTTTGTTCGCTTTTGTTTTGAATTTATTTTAGATTCCTCGTTATTATGCCATAGTCAGGACATTACTACGAATTAAATGAATGCTTTGCTGTCCGGCTCTTTGCTTCCTAACCGATTGTTGTATTGTTGGTCAATGGTTGTGCTCGTTGACCGCTTTACGCTTGGCCCGTTTCCTATGCGATATACTCGTACCCTACACCACTCGTTAAGACTGCTCGGTTATGGAAAATATTTATGCGAACACAAATCTACTCACTCGGTCGCAGCGCCTTCAAGTGAGTGCTCACTTCGTTGTTTGTTTCTTACTTTGCACGAGTGTCCTTTCGTTCATTTATTTCCTCATCGCAAGTTGCGGTTTATGCACTCCACTCGAACCACTCGTTAATTTTGCACAATTATGCTGCTCTTTACTGCTGGTAAACAAAAATTCTGGAAATTTTCTTTTATATTATGAATATTATTGCTCTATCAAGAATGCTCTTGCTGCCGCTGTCGTCTTGCATGGCATTTCTTAGCTCAGCTTGGCAGTGTCTTTTAGGTTTATTTTCCACTACTGGTCGTATTATCCTTTTTATGCCCCACCGCTAGTCATCTGAAATCTATTCTTGGCCTTTGCATCTTAGCCGTTAGACTGTAAATCAAATATAGGAAATTATTTTCTTCGGAATTAGTTTTGTTTTAAAATAAATTCTTAACTTCTTTTCTTCGTTGAGTGGTTCGTAGATGCCTTGGTTGATTGCTGGCTGGTTGGTTGGCTGGCCAGTGGCTTGACTCGGTGCTCGCTCCTGAGATAAAGAACATCTTGTGGTTTTAATTCTTGCAACAAGAATTTTTGTTTGCCTTGGAAAATAATTTAAACTTAATAAATTTATTATTTCGGTGTATAGGAGGTGAGAGGGTGAGTGGGAAGTAAAATATTTTCTGTTGGAATTTATGCCATTTGAAAAAATGTCACTTTGAGTTCACTTACTTTTCTCGATTGCCAAAAATGCAATTACATTCACAAACTCAAGAGAGAGAGAGAGAGAGTAGTGACAATTCTAACAAGAAAAAACATTAACTTCGGTTCCGCCAAACACAAGTTCAGGTTGCAGTAGGGGTCACAAGTAGATGTTTCGGTTCTGAACGAGAACAAAGGTTAGCTTCGGCTGCTCCGGTGCCAAAAAAAACGCTATAAAAAGATGTTTAGCATATCTTGATTTTGATCAAACAGTTTGTATGACAGTCATATGCTATAGTGACCCGACCTGACCAATTTCTTCACAGATTGTACCGTTCCTTCGGACAATAACCTACGCCAGATTTTGTGAAGATATCTCTTCAAATAAAAAAGTTTCCCATACTACGACTTGATTCCTTGGTTATCAGTTTGTTTGGCATATGCTATAGTAGTCTGATATCGGCGGTTCCGAAAATTGAGCAGCTTTTTGGTGAGAAAAAGAAGTAGGCAAAACTTCAGGTCGTTGTCTCAAAAACTAAGCGATTTATTTCCTTACATACTTGACGGACAAAGCTAAACTCGTCAAGCTGTTCATTTCTTTACATACATATATACTTTATGGAATCTCCGACGATTCTTTTTGGATGTTACAAACATCGTGGAGAGCTTAAAATACCAAGTTTAGACTAGGGACAGGGTTCCATAGGCATTTACTAAGTAATATAATATGTATGTTACATGATCTAGCCAGCACAGCCGCTATCTCTTGATCCGCTCGTATATCTCGATGCGGCATTCGCCGTTGCCAATGCACAAAGCGCCATAAATCTTCCGCAAAACCTTTCTCTGGAAAGCTTGTATCGCCGACTCATCAGATGTTGTCATTGTCCATGCTTCCGTACCATATAGCAGGACGGCGATGATGAGTCTGCCCAAAAGCAGATCTAACGACACGGTTGTTATCGCCAAAAATATCAATGTCATCGATGTATAGTGGTTAGACCTACATATACTTAAGAAATCCATCTAGAAGCTGCACAGATGACGGCAGCAATGTTGATACAACCAAATATTGGCTTGATGAGTGTTAACCGGGTTATGCGCCAACCGAAGCAACCATGCTTTCGCTATTCCATAGTGGTTAACAAAATTATGTGCGGCCAAATGAGCTCTAAGGATGATAACTAGATTCACCAAACCAACCCCAATCTCAATAAAAGGAATGGCAATATTCCTATATATTAATGTGTATGTATATTGTAAACTACTTCTGCGATTACCGGATAAGGATCCCAGTGACTTTCTCCAGGCCAAAGTCATCGTTTTTAAAACAAATTCTACAAGCTGGGAATGTAACGGGTGATTTTTTTGAGGTTAGGATTTTCATGCATTAGTATTTGACAGATCACGTGGGATTTCAGACATGGTGTCAAAGAGAAAGATGCTCAGTATGCTTTGACATTTCATCATGAATAGACTTACTAACGAGCAACGCTTGCAAATCATTGAATTTTATTACCAAAATCAGTGTTCGGTTCGAAATGTGTTTCGCGCGCGTGTTTTGTTCAGCGATGAGGCTCATTTCTGGTTGAATGGCTACGTAAATAAGCAAAATTGCCGCATTTGGGGTGAAGAGCAACCAGAAGCCGTTCAAGAACTGCCCATGCATCCCGAAAAATGCACTGTTTGGTGTGGTTTGTACGCTGGTGGAATCATTGGACCGTATTTTTTCAAAGATGCTGTTGGACGCAACGTTACGGTGAATGGCGATCGCTATCGTTCGATGCTAACAAACTTTTTGTTGCCAAAAATGGAAGAACTGAACTTGGTTGACATGTGGTTTCAACAAGATGGCGCTACATGCCACACAGCTCGCGATTCTATGGCCATTTTGAGGGAACACTTCGGACAACAATTCATCTCAAGAAATGGACCCGTAAGTTGGCCACCAAGATCATGCGATTTAACGCCTTTAGACTATTTTTTGTGGGGCTACGTCAAGTCTAAAGTCTACAGAAATAAGCCAGCAACTATTCCAGCTTTGGAAGACAACATTTCCGAAGAAATTCGGGCTATTCCGGCCGAAATGCTCGAAAAAGTTGCCCAAAATTGGACTTTCCGAATGGACCACCTAAGACGCAGCCGCGGTCAACATTTAAATGAAATTATCTTCAAAAAGTAAATGTCATGAACCAATCTAACGTTTCAAATAAAGAACCGATGAGATTTTGCAAATTTTATGCGTTTTTTTTTTTTTAAAAGTTATCAAGCTCTTAAAAAATCACCCTTTACTATATAATTCTCGTTCGCCGAAAGAGGAAATCAATTCAGAGTTTGCAACTTCGGGAAGCATTGATAGATTGGGTATTGAGCTGAACAATTGAGTTCTTTGTCCTACTTTCTTGACAGTCGGTGTACCCCAAAGAGAGTGATTTAAGTATAAAACAAGTGTGGATTGAGAGCTCTCCATAGAAGACTCCCCTTTCAACCTTTTTATTGAGCTTCGATCTATCCGTGAAAAAACTCACTTACATATCGCTCAGTGGTACGTGCGCGGAGATGATACCACTAGGAGCAGACCTCGCGTTCAGGGATGCCGTTGCTACTTATCCATGGCTCCTGTATAAAGACAGCGTCGGCTGCGTCTCATTCTTGTACATCCTTCAGTATCTTCTTCAAAAGTTCGAGTTCGCAATACCATCACTATCCTGCCCGCTGTCCTCTTTGAACAGCTGCTCTTGCCTAAAGACAGATCCGTCGGTCGATGATGCGCCTTTAGCTTCTACCAAGCCCGAGGGGATGGCGTTGATTTCCATGTTTGTTTGGACGTTGCATCCGTCCTCCACATCACTTTAGGGGACTGTGGGTTATACACTCTGGTATGCTTTGGCAGGATCCACAGAACCACCTTCTCGAAACCATAGTTTATGGACCTCTTGTTATCGCTAAAAGAATAAAGAGCTTCCTTCTTTAGGAGTATCTGCGTTGGCGATATGGGGTGGGGAGTCGATTTATTCATGTATCATGTAATCATGTATGTCAGACCGTCTACCTTAATATGCGCTAACAAGTCCACAAATCAGTCAGCATAAGTTCTGTCCTGTTCTCAAATAATCTCCCAGGCTCCCTGAAATTCAATTATTTTGTAGTGGCTCGCAAAGCTCTTCTATATCGAGTTGCTAAATAACTATTGCTCTCGATCGTTAAGATACAGCTTTCAGAAAGGATTCTGACAGTTGGGTCTAAGTAGTTGAACCCGGTTATTTATCAAACGAAACCACGGAAGTTCGGAAAAAGTCCCCAAAATTATTCTAGATCTAAAATTGTTTGATGTAATGGCTAAAAAAGCTGACGATGGAATATTCCTGACGTTGTTACCAAAGCTAGAAAGTTTTTTCTTGCATTACCTCTGGAGGCTCACATAATCAATGAAGATGGTCCACATGGTGTTCAGTAGTCCTCCCTGTACAATCTGCGTGTAAAAATATAATTAAATTTGGTTTCGACTGACAACGCAAATCGGCAACGTACCAGCTTCCCAGCTTCAAAACAGGCGCACAACTATGAAAGCTCACCTTCATGCCCCAACCCAACACATTTCCTTCTTGCCACCTATGCAGTCTGCATGGCAATCGAGTGTTGTCATTGCATGACTTAATGGAAAACGAGAAAGCGTATGCAATGTGTGGAAGTTGAAAACGACGCTATGAGACGAATATGTTTTGCATGACACACCTGGGTGGTGAGAGACAGGAGGCTGCTGAAGGCAGAAATTAAGAAAAACTTCTTCACGCCCGAACTGACGCGGATGAGTTGATGAGAGTTGATGAGAGTGGCTGAGTATTGCTTGAAATTAAATTAAATTCAGGATTGTATACGAAACATGAATTGCGGAAGGAAGCTGTCGAACATGTCTCTGGCGAGCGGTTGAGTTGGGTGTTCATTACTTACGTAAGCCCACACCCGCAAAACTTTTTCTGCACTTTTTTGCCACACCACACGGTCGCCTAATGAATTGCCATTAAAAGCGAATTATCTGTTGAGTCAATGTGCTGGTGGGAGCGCAGCGTAGAGAAAAAATAAAAATTTGCAAATCAGCGACTGCGGCAGGACATGCGCTCCCCTGCAACGCCAACTCCGCCAATATTATTGCTTTGTCGACGACACGCATCTCCAAGGAATTTTGTAAATTCATTTCGATTTCATGTTAATCTACTATTTTGTTGTATTTTTTCTACCTTTTCCTGCCTGCTTCCTGAAACAAAACGATGGCGTGCGCAGAGGCGAAGACGGAGGCGGCGGAAACTTGTATAGCAGCAAATTCATTTCCATCAATGCGCTGCACTGGAAATGAGAAATACTTAATTTAAATTCGATTTTCGCATATAATCGTCATCCTATACAACAACAACAGCAAAAACACTAGCTTGTAAACCGTCTCATTGCAATTGCGGCAGTTGCGCTCGCATGATGAGAGGCAGGATAAAACTTTTAATACTTCAGCGTCATCAATGAATCCCTACAAGCCGTGCGCGAACTTCATCAAGCTTACCTCGGGCCACGGCAGTGAGTTGATGGCCGCTTGGAGCAATGATGTTGCCGAGTAGCCCTTGCACTGAGTTAGGCAGGCGGTTCGGCAGCGCACAGCCAACTGCTCGTGTTGGCTGTGGTAAGCGTGTGTACTACGTAGGAAATTATCTCCTAGGAGATTTTAAATTATTTTACCATTGAGTGGAACTACGCTGACTCACCATCTAACTGACTGACTGTCTCAATTGGTTTGATAGCTTTGGTTGCGTCGAACGGCTCTGCAACTAAGCTTTTGCGGTGGAGCACATAATGGTTCCAATGCTCCGGTGAATATTTGCAATCGCTAACTCATTTAATATTGTAAAATAACTAAATTATATTGCGATTCGCAGGAAATTTATTTATTATAAATACGAAGTGTAGGAGAAATGTAGAGTTAACAGATTCCAATAATAATCATCATAAGAGCTAACCATAGACGATCATCTGCTAGTAGAACACCAGAGGATATGGGAGCACCCACCCGCTCCCATTCTACGCATAGCGCTTCTCATCAGCTTTTCAATTTCCTGCAATTCCGCTGTTGCCTGGCATCCATACCACTCTTATCACAAAGACACTCGATACTATTGTTAGCGAGGTGAGGCACTCCTTGACCAACTCCGAACGCACTGTTAATGAGTTAAAGGCTAGTATCACCACTCTGCTATCTGAGTGTATCGTATGGTCACTTCTCTGAAGAGGGCTGAACTCCGGAGCAGTAAATTTACTGACACCTCGGCTCGGAAAACACTGCAATAGTCTGGAATTCTTAAGCTGGAGTTGATAGAGGGCTCATGACAGTATACCGATCCGCCAACCTTGCTCTCAAGCTTTGACTCATTCGTGAAGGAGCTCACTGCCCCTCTCCCCCAACGGCTTCTTCCCAACCACAACTCTATCGCCGGCATATAGACAGAGAAGCAGCCGTCAGAGTTCAGTTTGGCCACTCCATGACCCAAGTATCCGGTATAAAGTCAAAGCATGTGAGGATTTCCGAGTGTTTAGACACATGTTCTTTTAGGAACCCAAATTACTTTAGTCTGATCTGACTTTCCCGACCATAAATTTTCGACGATGTCTATAGGCAATATATATAAGATGACGTTAAGTGGTTGGAGTGAACCTTTAGTGCACCAAACATGCTGTTGAGCTCCTCCCAGTAAACTTTCTCGAGTTTCTTTGCAAGTGTGATCTTTTCTAGAGTCCTCCACCACATAAAGCCGCCATAGAACACAATGGGCTTAACTATGGTGTGGTAGAGCCAGAAGACCACTTTCCTCAGATAGCTTCCAATAAATACTTTTAAAAGTAAATTATACACCGAACACGGTTTATTAATATAAGTTTGCTACGAAAGATGTAATACCTAGAAGAAAACGGCGGAGACCCTATAGCTAAGTCGAGCTGAACTTGTTCCTTTAAGAACACGAATTTCCAAACCCGCCCCCGGGATGTTCAGCCGGCTGATCTCTCCCTCATCGAACCTGGCATTTAGTGAAATCTGACTATGCCTGCATGCAATACAAATTTTGGTTTAGTGGTATTCCTTACAGAATAGCTGTCAAACCAGTTGTAAAAGAAGCACCTGTTTAATATTTTTGTTCAGGCTTAGAAACCTTGTGTTGATGTTAGACTCTGCCTGAATAAACTGAACAAAAATGTCTAACATACATATAAACCAATACAATTGTCGTATTTGCAGACAGTCTTCTAGAAAGCTTTGATTCCCCAAGTCAGTAATAACCGTTCATGTGCTAAGTGGTTCAAGAAAAACCATCACTTAATTGGGACGAGCTTTCAGTGATCCAATTGATCTGCCGATAGACTGAAGTCTCGGTCAGATACCGTTTTATAGAAGGTTCGTCAAATGATCAGTCATTGATGATAAACTAGATTCGACTAAAGAATACTGAATGCGGCTAAGGCTGGCTTTTATGGGAAAACTAATGAATTGTATTTCTTCCATTAAGATTTTGATTGTTTACCTTAGGGAATATAGAATAAAGACTTTAAGAACCTCGTCTTTAAATAGGAAGCAGAAGTCAGACCAGCGTCTAGCAGCCAAAATTCTGGAGCGCTACGGTGACAGATTAACTGATAGGTAGGTATTTGTTCAGCATGCCTGAAGCCAAGAGTGAGCCAGAGAGCGCTGAACGAAGGATCATTTCAGGGAGAATCTTCTTACTATAAGAGACCGCATACGGGAACAGCGCCAACTTTTATCGAAATCGACAAGCCCAAGCAGTTCTAATGAGGGTGGTCAGAGGAAATCCTGAAATCTCTGAGGTGTAAAAGTGAGCGTTGGCATCATTGGTTTCACAAGGTCATAAGGTATGCTGATGGCCTAAATTTATTTAAAAAAAAGGCGCTGAGCTAGGGAAATGTCAATGGAGCAACTGAACAAGACATGTCTCTATCGCTGGTCGAGTGCCAAAGATCACTTGAGGGAACAACTTGTCACGGTAAAAGGGCATGTACGAGAATGTCACCAACGTTTAGCGAAATCGCCAAGTCCACGCATTCCATAGAACTTGGCGCATGCGACCACTGGAAGGAGCATGAAAAAGAGTAGCTACGTCCATTTTCGCAGAGGAAACCCTGGGCCAACTCCAAGGTATGAAAGTGTCCATTGCTATCATGGCCTTCACAAGCTCAAAAGGTGTGGTGATGAACAATCGCGAGCTCAACACAAAAAGGGTCGGTGTCTCTTGTGGGAGCTGCGTGGAAGGTGACAGATTGGAGGTCGTTGACAAAATCGAACTTCCACTGCGCCCTCAGGCTTGGGTCTGACTGCCAGTCGAAACTTCCTCCGCAGCAACAGAAGAAATTGGGGAGATATTGTAATCCTACGCTGTCCACGCACGATTTGCTGATTATACGGCTCGAAAAAACTGGGGAAGCTTAAGCGCTGATACTCCTGAATGCGAAGTCGCCAGCTCCTCTCTAGGAGTCCAATGGGGCATAAGCTATAGCTTTGAAAAGAGTGCTCTATAGATCCTCCCTGCGTATGCAATAGAGAAGAAGGAAGTAGCAAAAACAGAAAAAAAAACAAACGTGTTTTATTATGAAAAGGTATGTAACGGTTAGCATCTTGTACTAAGTGCCGCAATAGGAAAAAATTAGAGTGCCAGAAAAACAATACAATTACGCAGACGACACGCGACTTGCCAAAAAATATCAAGTGCGAGTGTCTTTATATAGACAACTTTTTTCTACTATAAAATACAACGGAAAAGGCAAGAGCTCTTTGGAAAACACATGTAACTGCCAGCCCATTTATCACAACGCCGAAAATGTGCATAATTTACAAGGATTGCTGCGAATAATTCGCACGAAGAGCGAGGGAGTGGGAGGGAGTATAGCACTAAGAGCATTTTAGAGGGCGTCCAACTCCCCAACCAACCGAATATATCTAAATATGCACACATGTTGCCACACATGCCACATACACCAGCCATCCGCCGTGTTGCTTGCAGATGCCACACACCCGCTACAAGCATATCCTTTTTACGCGGCGCATTGCGTGCTTGCAACATAATTTGCGTGTTAATTTTTTTATGATTTCTGCAGTGCGGCTTGGCTGCTTTTTTGAGCAACTCATTAAGCGCACACGCCACGCCGCACAATACCCAACACACATGCACCGCTCTGGTGGCACGGCAGTGTGGCAAGAGCGCGTAATAAGGATGCTTTAGCCGTGAGTGGGTATCCTGGCATAATTTAGTATGTTTGCTGAAGTGTTAATTTTAAACGACGTCATCATCGGCGGTGCCGGCGTGTTTTTCGCGGTTTTCGCGATTTGGCAGGTGATTGCCGCAGCACCAGGAGCCTGCCGTTTTTTTTTTGTTCCACAACATGCATATTTAATATGCTTTCCTTTCGGCAGCAGTCGCTTAATTTGCGAAAAAGGATATGCGTGTTTTTTGCGGCATCTCGTTACGCGTGCTGTGATGTGTGAAATGTACATTTCGATTTTTGTTGTTTTCGCACAGCACATGTGTTTTATACAGTTAATTTTTATTGTGCCAGAGTTGTTGGTGGGAGATGGAAGGGTGCGTGAAATATGACTTTTTAAATTCTTTGAAAAGATAGCAACCGAAAATGTTTCGTAGAAAAGTATTGCAAGTGCCAAGCACAAAATTTTACGAAGTCTTAAAGTCAGTTGAGGTAAGTCGGATAATAGATAGATCTAGTGGGGTAGTGACTGATGCCAAGAGTATGCTAAAATTATGAAGAGAACACTTCTCCAGCCTGCTCAATGGCAGTGAAGACATAACATCAGGAGAAGGTGAAGCCGATTCCCGAATCAATGACGATGGAGCGGACGTTTCATTATCAACTATGAAGAATTTCAAATAGCACTTACCCGTCTGAAGAACAACAAACCGGTGTGGGCCGATGGTTATTCAAATACGGCTGTGTAAACTGACGTTGAGCAATACCAAATGCTCTGTCAGGATCGGGAAGGCCCTCTCCGAGCCGTTGGATAACAAACGAGGTTTTAAACAAGGGGACTCTTTATCGTGCGACTTTTTTAATATACTGCTGGAGAAAATAATTCGAGCTCGGAGCTGAATCGAGAAGATACCATCTTGTATAAGAGTGTACAGCTTCTGGCAAACGCCAATGAAATTGATATAATTTGCCTCAACATCCGCGTCGTTAATTCTGCTTTCTCCAGACTGGATAAGAAATCGAAGCAAATGGGTTAGGTAGTGAACGAGGGCAAGAAGAAATATATCTGTCAGCAAAGAAATAGTCGTCGACTCGTGGTCCCATGCTCATTGGTAACATTAGTTATATGGCGACATTGACAAAGTTCAACGAATCTAGAGACAGCGGCAGCGCTGGCTAGGCCATGTTGTCCACATGAAAAAGAACACTTTAGCTCTGAGAGTATTCAACGCAGTACAAGCAAGTGAAGATAGTTACATGCACATCAACTTTTTTTATCATAAATTCTCAACTCAAGTCCGCTCATCCAACCCCAGCGCTTTAAAGAAGCCTAATACGGTAAATAGAGCAAAGTGTCCTCTTTTACAAAGTCTTTGTTCTGATAACACCGGTCCGAACAGTACAGTACTGACTTCTTTAGATGGTTTATTACTTTCCGAACTCTTCTTTGATGTATGGTTAAGTTAGGTTCAATGGCTCATCTTCAAGATGGGTATCGCTCTTCGAAAAGTAACTCTTGTAATCAAATCTTGTAAGTCAACAAGCGCCTTGAGGCCAACACAAATCTGATTGGGCGTTTTTTTTATTTTCACCAGCTCATCGCGATGTCTATAGTGTGAGCTCTCAGGTGGCTAAGTTTTGATTTCGTAAAGGCAGGAAAATCAGGAAGGAAGTGTTGAGTTGCTTCTAACTCATCTTCCACCAAACGACTTCTACAACTGGCATCCATCGATGAAACAACGAACAGTTAGAACCCCTATAACTATAGAAAAGTTATAATTACTGAAACAGAAGAGTTCGCAAGACCGCCTGCGATCAATTTTGGGCCAAGAGGATCTTGTGACAGTGCAATAACTAAAGGTAGCTTGGACCGGTTCCCATTATATTGATAGCAGAGCTAAGGTAAATTTTCTTGCCAGCTCATCAGCTTTCCAGTTACCTATGATTCCATTGTGACCCACCCATATTACTCTTATCACGAAGTAATCCGATTGATAGCGACCATTTCATTCCTTAACTAATCTTGAATGTGAGGTAAATGTCGTATATATCTAGTGTCTCAGCTTTTATAATCAGGTCAACTACGTTTTCGCTAAGCTCTTTAGCCCCGGGTAAAGTAATACCACTGACGCTTAGAATTCATGTGTCCGTAATGACGATAGCGCTGCTGATTAACACTGAATATGGTAATAGCTTCCTTGGCAACAACAGACTTACTGCAGAAACCTCCGCTTAAAATGTACTCGCCCTGTTTGATTTTCAGTCACACTGTCCCCGCACCAATTCGTTCGCTTATTTCGAAATTTGCTTCCTCTGGGTTTTTATTTCCTCTGCGCGGAGGAGTTCTTTATTACATACTCGTACATCTTGAAGTACGTCCATCCGTTTCCCTTAGTTTATTTCAGACTGCCAATATGCTTCCTTTTTGGCTTTGGTTAGAACTGAGGTTCTATTAGTTCTTCTGCGCGGAGGAGTTCAAGGGTATACCTCGAAATTCTCTCATTTTTCAATTACCATTTCTCCATTATAAGGACCAAAACCGACGAGTTACAAATACGATTTTTTAAAAGTAAGAAAGAAACCTTGATTAAGAGCCAACATTAGTCATGAAAGTGTTTTGATTGAGTAGCTTTTTCTTTAACTTATGGATATATGTACACAAAAGGCAAAATGTACACAACATTGAGATTCCCCTGATATGTTTATAAAAAATGTAAACGAGTGTTTCGAACTTTCGTTTGATTAATTTCCACGCCGAATAAGATTCACCTACCATAAAGCAATGAAAAAAGGTAGTAACTGTTACCGTTACTGATAAGCTTGGCAAACATTTTTAGATATCTTTCAAACTGTCAAAATATGTATCCAACATCTGTATCTCTCCGTGGGCTCTGGTATAACGGTCCCAGTATCATTAAAAACAATTGGTGGGATGAGAAATGTGTAGAATGTGTGGTGGTGGTGCAATAAATATTCAACATCTCCGTTTGATGGCGCCACTAACTAGAACCATCTAGTGGCACATCCGTCATCGTAAAGGCCTACTGTCAAAACTTCAATCGGCTTGGACTGGTAGTTTTGCTTTGAGCCCCTGTAGAAGCGGCGTGTCTGCTGATTTTAGAAAATTGATCTCGGTCGATCAGTCGATTTTTCCTTTTTAGAAGGTATTCTCACAGCGCTTGAATGCTGTATATAAGCTCACAACTCTGCCATCGCCACAAGCAAATTGCTCGATGTGTGATGTCCCATTCATCGTGTTCCCCAGAATTGTTTTCTTGTGTTCTAGGTTTCATTCCAAGCTTGAGAAAATCACTCGTTGAATAAAGAAATCTGAGTCGAATTGCGGAGTTATCGCTCAGGATATTTGAAGAACTCTAGAAAACGTAATTTTCGGACGGTTTAATACAGCTGGTTCAAGTGTATCGATCCAGTCGGATTTATGTTAAGAAACACGTCAATTTTTCAAGATTATTGGTTTAATTTTGCAGGGAAAGTAATTACTGGATGAACCCTTCGCAGAAAGAATATCTAAATACTCACCATGTCACTCATCCATCAGTGGCGTGAAATAACAACTCTATGAATAAAATGCAACAGTTTGCCTTTCTGCTGGACAATAATTGATGCCACCTCATTATCAAAGGAGCCACACCAAATCTAGGCAATTACGTTGCATGTACGTAGGTTATAAGAACACGTTGCAATAAGCTTGCAACAAACACACAGCAAACGCGCACACTACGAGCCGCCCGGCGCCTTATGGAAGTGAATATGAATCGAACATGACCTGACATTTGCAACGATTACCGAAAGCTGCAGGTGGTACAAGCCGACATGCATGCCTACACACTTGCAACAAGCAAAAAAAAAGTGGCGCAACTCAACTGGAGCAACGCCTAAATTCGCGAACAGACCAAGTTGCTGGCGACAAGTTCATGAGTGGGATTAAGGCTACAAGCGTATGCATTACATTAGTTGCAAGCGCAACAAGGCCGAGCACATGTTGCAACATTAATGTGCAACATGCATGTAGGCTGCATCGACTGTAAGCAAACGAAGAAAAAAGAAAAAATACAATGCTGAGATGAGAAATAAGAGCACTTAGCGTACAAGAAGACACAAAAATAATACTTGAAAATAATTACAGCGCCATTTGGACCCGCTTCAAATGCCTTGTGCTACCAAAAATCGGCAGAGATCAAACAGCGGTGTTTAGTGGCAAACAAAAGCACATAGAATTCTATTAAAAATTCGTTAATAGAAGTCACTCGTCACTGTCAAAGCGGGCGCAGATACCGAAAAGCTGCTTCCAAAGGATCTATTGACCAAAGCGACGACAAAAACACAAGAGCCGATTGGCAGAAGTTGCAAAGCATAAGAAAACGAGGAAGAACGAAGCTATAATATCTTTAACAGGAGAATTTTCTATAGCGGAAATGAAGGCAAAATACCCTTAATAGGTGATTTTTTATAGCATAAGAGGGTATAAAAATATCTTTTTTCAGTCGGTTTGTATGGCAGCTATACGCTATAGTGGTCCGATCTGCAAAATTTCTTCGGAGATTGTAGAAATAGCTTGGATAATAAGCTCTGCCAAATTTCATGAAGATATCTCGACAACTGAAACTTTTTCCATACAAGGACTTGATTCTGAGCCTTGAGTTTGTATGACAGCTATATGCTATAGCAGTCCGATCTGAATTATTTTTTCGGAGGTTACAGAGATGACTTAAATTATAAGTTCCGTCAAATTTCATGAAGATGTCTTGAGAAATGAAAAAGTTTTACATATAAGGACTTGATTCTGATCGCCTAGTTTATATGACAGCTATATGCTATAATGGTCCGATCTAAACAATTTCTTCGGATATTATACCAAAGTGTTGGATAATAATCTATGCTTAATTTCTTAGAGATATCTTGAAAACTGAAAAAGTTTTCCCTACAAGCACTTGATTCTGGTTGTACAGTTTGTATGAAATCTATATGCTGTAGTAGTTCGATTTGAACAGTTTCTTTGGAGATTATAGTGATGGCTTGAATAGTAAGCTATGCAAAATTTCATGGAGATATCTTGAGAAATCAAAGAGTTTCCATGTAAGTACTTGATTTTGATCGCCTAGTTTATATGGCAGCTATATGCTATAGTGGTCCGATCTAAACAATTTCTTCGGATATTATACCAAAGTGTTAGATAGTAATCTATGCTTAATTTCTTAGAGATATCTCGAAAACTGAAAAAGTTTTTCCTACAAGCACTTGATTCTGATCGTTCAGTTTATATGACAGCTATATGCTATAGGTGTTCGATATCGTCGGTTCCGGCAAATAAGCTGCTTCTTTGTGGGTAAAGAGCGTCTGCAAAATTTCAGAGCGATATCTCGAAGAGACTAGTTCGAGTATATGCAGACGGAAGCACAGACGCGGGTAAATGGACTCAACTTGTCGATCTCTTCATTTACATAGAGCTCAAGTTTGGGTGTTGTCAAACATTGCGGCTTAAACTTCAAATATCCCATTGAGGGTATAAAAACTGTAACAGAGTCGTATGTTTGTTCGTATGTATGTATTTTTTATTGGCGCACTGTCCGCTACGTCAATAATCCTCCCGCATGCAGCAGCTGTACACCCACTAAACACCGCCACTGCGTCCCGTTCTCGCCAATCGGCAACGGAGATGAGCAATTGTCAGTTAATAAAGTCGTGATCGGTCGGCACGCTCCGCTCACTTGCACCGACTAACGCTCTCATTGCGAATGCACTCGTGGCTGCATGTGGGACCCTGCAATCAGGAAGCCCTTCTCATTCGTAGTCCTGCTATTTGACCACCTACAAGTTGCTCGCTTATTTGGCGGCTATGTGCAAGCTTAGCGCTTTGTTGTTGTTTTTGTTGTTGTCTATGAAAGACTAGTCAATTAAATTTCATGCCAATAAATTGTTTACAGTAAAACGCTTAATCTGAATTAAGCACCGGCCGAATTTGCGCTTCTCTCTCTCTCCTCTAATTTCCTGCAATGCTCGCCTTGTCCAATCTATCTACATACATACACATATATGTATATGCATACGGAGTGGAATCAGCATCATTATAGCGCGCTGCCTCGCTTTGGTTTTATTTCGTAGACCTCATTGGTATCATCGCCCTGGTCATGTGTCATAAACAAGTTGCGCGGCGCCGGTGAACACTGATTTCGTTGAGTGCAATCCAATATTGATTCTTAGCCCTTAATGCATTTTTCCTCTATTGTTGTTATGTTTGTTGCGCAGCGTATTCTGAGCAGTGTCTTTTGTAGACGGAAGTGATTTGCGCAACAGGTACAGTGGTGTCGCTTTAGGAAAGGAGGCTACAGGCGAAAAACCTATGATTATGTATAACCTAAAATTATGTTTCTTCTTCTAAACTGTGGTTCTAATGTCCAAGCCAGGCAGTAACAGTAGAATCCTTTTATTAAGAATATTTGTCCGAATTGAAGAAGAAAGACTTGTAGGTTGGACAAAGACCTCACCAAGCACTGATGAGCAGCAATGCAGAACTCAATTTCTATTTAAATTGGAATGTAGCATTTTTCATCGTTCTTACTCTCTCTTTCTCTTTCTTCCTCTCTCTCTCCCTCTCTCTCTCTCTCCCTTTCTTTCTCTCTGCTTCTCTCCCTTTAGCTCTCTCTCTTTGTCAAGCATACTGTAAAAATATATAGTCTGGGTAATTTTTCATTCAGAAAAACCCCTAGTCAAAGTGGTAACCTTCTCCAGAAATCATCTCTAACGAGCCTGTGGTACTCAACTACTTCATACATATATATATGTATGTTATCGGAAATTCTAATTCCAGTTGAATTATGAAGTGCATTCAATGGGCAGTATGCTCTTAGAAAATAAAGCTTCTAAAAAGCCAGAGTGAAAAAGCCAAGAGAGGACTTAGAAAAATGCTAGTGAAGTGGAGAGAAGTCTTATTCCACAGCTGAAGCATCTTCTTTTTCTATGACGCTACAACCGTGGGTCGGTTTAGGCCAAGAACACAAAAATTCGCCAGTTGCTTCTATTATTTGCGAAGTCACGCCAGTTGTATATTCCAAGTGACCTGTCTGGTCACTATTCTATTGGTTCTTCCATTGGTTGAATGGGCGCCTTGGTTCTGTTGTCCACACATTGGCCCTAAATCAAAGGAGCTTTTTGGAATATTACCTGCCATGCAAACGACAAGTCCTAACCAGAGCATTCGTTAGATTTTTATGCGTTTATTCAGTTCTTGATTACTTCTTTCTCAATATTCATCGCTCACATGATCGGCTCCTAAGACCTTATAGAGAGCAGTGCTCTAGAATGCTTCAAGTACTTACTCATCTCTCTTCGTCAAGTTCGATGTTTTTTGTTCGTCGAGAAAGGAACCTGTTACTCAAATGTCTACCCATCCCAAAGTAGCGCCTGTTATAAAGAGTTATTGTCCCCTTTCAGCAGGCTTAGATCATTGATGGAATTCATGTATTGTTCAGAAATATACAAAGTCCTTAACTTTTTTAAACTTAAAGCTGTTAAGCTTTTTAGTTTCCAAGGTACAAGGTAATTCCCACGAAGTTGTACTTAACCGTTGGTTACGTGGGAGAGTCTTGAATGCCTTCCCTACTATTAAAAAAGGCTCAAGGAATTTTTGTGAGCCTCCAGGGACTTTGCTTTGGCTTCGTTCACTACAAGACCAACTTTTTTCGCTCCAAGGAGAACTGTTGGCCGACGACGGTCAACCCTGCAGCACTTCTCAAATTGTTCATGGAATATTTTCGCCCTCTACAAAAATATCAAGCACGAAATGTTAAATGAGTGTCTATACAAGGTGCTTTCCAAAGTACACAGGACTTTTTGAATCTAGAGAATAGATATAGAAGAAATGGTTATATTAGAAAATTTATAGTTCTTAACCAGGATCCCTGACTACAAACCAAACATTGGAATGAACTTTCCTTTGTTAAGTGTACTATGAACCAAGTGAAGTATCTAATATCAAACAAAAGAGAGTTCCAGACTTCGACTTCTACTCTCAGAAACTGTTTTTGGGTTATTCGATTAAATCTGAGTCCGTTCCGGTTACCTAGTCCCGATTGTCGTGGGAATGGAGTATATATTACTCAAGTCTCTCTTTTAGTCACTTTGTTGAGTCATTTGATTATTTCAAAAAATTTTGTCGGTAAATCTAGAGTTTGGTTTCAGCAGTAGAGAACTGATAACCCGAAATGAAAACCGAACCAAAAATTTGTTCGGCGCCACTGTTTTTTCCCACTAAAACTCATTGTACATTGACCACAAGACATACACCCGCCTTTGAAGATCTGTGTTGCTAGTTACAAACCTCTGTACTCGTACTTTATGGGCATGTTGTCGGTAATCACAAATAGCCACAGGTGGTAAGTAAATAAAAGAAGAATCGCTTGCCATCTTAAACTTAAGCAAATAACGAAAAAGTGGGCGCCAGTCGCATGCACTCATTGTCTCTTGGACGGCGAAGCAAGGACTGCAAAAGACACTTTGTTTTAGGAATTGGATTTGAAAAGAATTAAGAAAAATATCTGCTTTGCTTTCAAAGAAATTTCTAATAAGAAACTCGTTTTACGAAATCAAAAACGGTTTCTTACCAAGTGAAAAAATGTATGGAGCCCTCTCCTCAACCCAAGTCATATTGACTCTTAAGCGTCTAGCGGCATTATTATCCCCGAAAGTATCCGCTATTATTTCGGTTAATTAATTGCTGTGCAAATGTCTCCGCTACACTGTTGTTGACTGATGACTGTTGCGAGTTGACATTTGTGGCATTACCAATATGTGTGTGGGGTATAGACTAGACATACATATATGTGTATATAGACCGACATGTGTGTACTCACGTGTATAATTCCCGCTTGTCTGCATGTAACCGAATTTGTTGCCGAAAACGAGAAAACAATTAAAGTGTCCTTAGAGAGTTTCGGAGCCTTGCCGATATGCATGCGAGTCTCGTTGCACTCCACTCTATCGTTTCATATATGCCTTTGTTTTTCTGCCGACGTCGGCATTTTTAGCGAATTTACAGTTGCAGAAAGCAGAAAAAAACGAAATGCAAGGAAGCTACGTCAAGTGCAGTCTTTGTAGGGTTGGCGCTTTTCGAGTGGGTGTGGTAATTTAATAATTGGCAACGAATTTGATTTTGAATGCAGCGGTTGGAAGGAAGGAAAGGCAGAATATATATGAATGGATGGATACAATTTCCAACAAAATGTTTCTTTTACGGAATTTCGGGGGTATTTCAGTGAGTTCAATGAGATATTAGTATATTTTATGGCTTAGAATTATTTCTAATAAGCCCAAAAATGCATATTGTTTCCCTTCTCCCTCCTATCTGTCTAACATGAAATATTTACTGACACCTCTTTATTTGAAAATTACCTCATCATGATCTAAACTGTGGAGGTGGTAAAATATGTATACCCTGAGCAAGGTATGTTAGGTTTGCCACGAAGTTTATAACACCCGAAAGAAGCACAGGATACCATATAAAATGTATTTATAAAGCCAGTACGTGTTCTTCACAAGTTGCATAAAAATGGGCTCGACCTGAGACGTAGCAACGTGACCAATTTTAGGTATCTTAGTCCAAAGTTTCTTTAGAGCATAGTATTTGGCTCTCTTAAGTCCCATACCGTTCCTTAGCTGTTGTCTAGCTACTTTTGATTGAATACGAAGATCCCCTTCCCTACATCTAACGCGTTTTTCATTAAGAGTGCTACAAAATTCTTTATTTCTGTGAAAGTACATTCGAAGCCATTATGTATGGAACACGATTTCTTTTGCTTGGCCATCACAGGCACGCTTGCAGAAGTCTAGACGCTGAACCCAATTTTCGACAGTTTTCAAGCATAAATCAGTCGATACTCGTACTGCTGCAATTTCATGTTCGATATTCTTACGAAGTTCATCAAACGTCGCTGGCTAGTTGACATACAAGTAGACCGTAGACTTGACGTAGCCCCACAGGAAATAGTCTAACACCGTCAAATAGCACGATCTAAGGTCCAATTGACTAGGCCATTTCATGAGATAAAACGTCCACCTAACTTCTCTGTCAATAAATCGATTGTGACTTTCGCTGTGTGACTTGTGGCGCCGTCCTGTTGGAACCACCTATTGTTCAAGTCCATATCTTCCAATTTGGGCCAAAAATATTCGGTAATCATTGAGCAATAGTGATTCCTATTCCCAGTAACGTGCCGGTCTTCATCATCACGGAAGAAGAACAGTAATTTTTTCGGGATGTAATGGCTGCTCATGGAGTACGTGTGGATTGCTGGCTGATCAATAACGCATGTTTCGCTAGAATTTTTCGTTGAAAATCCGGATCATTTTCAAATTGCTGTTCAGCCCAATTCACGACATGCGACGATTCTGGTGGTCAAGAGGCTTCAGTTCCTCTGTCAATTTGTTCTTGTAAGGATGTAGGCCAAGATCTTTTCGCAAAGCTCGCCACAACGACGTCACAGAGTTGCCCAACGCTTGAGAACCACATATGAAAGACGGTTTTGGGTCTTCCTCAAATGAAGCGCTTGCGGCAGCAATATTCTCGACACTACGGACTCTTCTTTGTCTGACTGGCAAGGGAATGTTTTCTGTTGTATCAAAATTTTCCACGAATATGACGACTATAAATTCGGCGTAGTGCTCTTAAAGTTGAGGCCACTGGCTTCAAACTTCGGTAGTAAATTTTAGCGTTCCTTTGTAGCGTTCCTATTGAAAAACCCGTTATTAACACCTTGTTTTCAATCTTCGTATACATATATGTATGGCTTTTACTACAAAAAGAAAAAAATATATATTTAATATGGAATCGCTGTTCAACATTTTTGAGAAAATTGAAAATAATTCAGTCAAAGTTCTATTATACGGACACTTCCATTAAAGGTTCATGTTCACCAATTCCAAAATTGTTTGATTTAATTAAAAACAATCAATCGGACAGCATGAGTGGTCCCACCAGTTTCCGCTTTTAGAGATTTCACTATAATTAGACATTAAAGGAGCACGCTAACTTAATTATGACGGGAAGGGAACGAACTATGGGGCCTGCTGGGTTTTAACAGGGCAGAGGCAGCCTTGGTATTAGTATACGAGACATTTCTACTTACAATTCCACCAAATCCAAACGAGTCTTTACAACTATTGTTCGTACAGGTCAAGACAAAGTCGAGGGTTCGTAGAAGTTCTGCAAGTCTGTGACATCTCGAACGCAAAAACGGTAGGACTACTTCGCGTATAACAGACGGATAGACAGACGGACATCGTTAAATCGACTCAGCATGTCAATCTTTATATGCTCCCAACCAAAAATTTGAGGAAACAATAATTTTCACTATAGGAGTGCGTAAGATTACTTCACAGCCACAGTTGAAGTATTTAGGTATAATATTGGACTCCAAACTGAAATTCAAGGAGCACTTGACATATACATTCTGTCCGATTATGCGATGGAGCCACTGTATATCATATAAAGCAAATAAGATTTACAATGCCTTATCAAGAATGATGGCAAAACGAGGCTGTGTGCGCTCCAGCCGTCGACTTCTAATCGCAAAAGCAATGAGTTCAGTACGCACTAGACATAAAATCCTATGCCTGACCAATAAATACAATGCATAGACTCACAGCAACAACAGTAACAAATGCTTTCAGAACTATATCCAGCGAAGCAACTAAAGTACTAGCTAGTATGCCGCCTAGACATCCATTCACGACGAATTCAGGAGAGAAAGAAGAGCATATTTATATTGCAGCAATGGTGGCAAACCTCAGCCAAAGGACGGTGGACCCACAGACTTATACCTGACCAATATGTGGTTAACTAGACAATATGGTGACCTATCCATACAATTTTTCGACAGTCCGTATTGTTCGATACCCCATAGAAGACTCTGAACACATGTTTCTCCATTGTCCTCGATTTTTAAACATAAGGGAAAAGTCAGAAACAGCATTAGGTGGCAGTTTAACGGTGGAAAATTTAACTACACTTATGTCTCAGTCCTGTCATGATAAAATAAAGACAGTTACAGCAGAATAGGCGTCAGTCCGTCCGTGCTATAGAGGAGACGTAAAATGACTGATCACTCAAACTAAGTAATACCCTATCTGCTGGTTCCGTGGCAGAGTCTTGAGTCGGAAAACAAGCAGTTACTTTTTGGGGATGTAAATAGGCTTGTGGCGTATCACCACTTCAAATGCGGTAGGTTTGTATATTGAGGTACCCATTCAACCAGCAATGAGTTCCATTATTGAAAAATTTTCTTATGAAAATCGGCATCGTTGGCCTTACTTTTTTGGACTTCGTTGAGCACACTATGACGTCTATGAACATGCACATTATTCACTAAAGTAAACGTGGCCCAAAACGATCCATGATTACTCGAATTATTGACTCTACAAGGCGATTAGTCGACCGTATATTGAAAGTACTGCGTAGCGCGAACCCGACCATAACTTTGGTAATAAATTTGCACAAATGCAAACATTGTTCCGGAGTAAGATTAGATGACGCCTATAATCATCTCTCTCAACCTCAGCTTCCTTAACTCTTCCGAAACCAATAAACAAATTTCATAAACTAACAAAAATCTTCACGAACTTTATTAAAGTCCTTCGAGTTGTTTTAAATTTCGCAACGAAACTGCTCAGATTGCATTTCTTTCTATTTTGCTGCAACTCTTTCGCATTTGAAGTACAATATCAACATTTTTGCTTAATTAACACAACAAAGCTGTGGCAAAAAGAAACCATGCGAAAGACGACGTAGGAGAAAAATGTAAAAGTAAAATACGCTCACACACGCCAAGTGTGGCAAATGGAAATTATTGAAGTGTGCACACAAAAGTAACAAAGAAAATACAATAAGCAATACAAATGGTATAAAATCTAGCTCCAAATTTAAATAGAGCAAGGCAGCAGAGCTTCTTACGTTACCAACAGACTACGGCTACCAAAAATTATGCTTGGCAAATGAACGCACACACGCCGTACACCGACGAGGCGGCTCCAGGTCCTGTGCTAGCACCTTACCAGCTACCGCCTAGGCTTTGCCTACCTTTTGGCGCAAAGAGCAAAGGCACTGCGTAGTAATCTTCCCGTAGCTTATATTTCCAGTTGCCTTTGCCTATTTTTCGGCGCTTCAACCCACTTCAGTGGCGGCTGCGGCCCCAACCGCTTGCCAAGTAATATTTTCTTTGGCACTCCACACCCTTTCACACACATATTATACTACGAAAATGATTTCGCATATTTTTTGGCAGTCTCCTGGCAAAAACCAAAAACAAATGAACAACAAAATTATATAAAAAATTTTAATAGTACTAGAGCACAATATGAATATGTGCGGCCACCACCTCTCATATCCTCATTACACACACGCCACACACTCATGCGCTCCATGCGGCTCGCACTCTTTGTGGGGGGAGGAGTGCGGTGTGAAGCGCCCAACTTAGGCGTGTTGATTGCAACTGATTTGAAAGTGAAATGCTGCACCTTGAAAGACTCCAACGAAAATAAGTGTAAAATAAGCAAGACGTCCGCAGCAGCCTAGAAGGGGATGCTCATAAGAGGCTGCATAGAAATAGAATAAGAAAGTAGCAACAAACATAAGAGCCGCATAAAAGAAGAAATACCCGAAAATGGGCAAAATGAAGGCAAAAAACAACAATGACTGTAATGAAAGCTTTTCATTAATTTTGAGTGCGGAAATACAAAGCTGAAATTCAGGTGGAACACGGCGCAACACCCGCACCCGCACATCGCACAGCGTTAGTGTCGAGTGCAGCGCTGAGGGAGGAGCGCCTAAAAATAGGCACTTCACATTTGCCATGCACCGTTGCTGCCAGCTGCCAAGTGGAGTACGGCATGCGAGCGCATAGTGATTGTAATGATATTGAAGTAATTCGAAATGAAAGTTTAGGTTGGCATGAGTGGCATAGACGCGAAATTTTAATGCTGAGTAAAGGATTTTAAGGATGGAAAGGATTTTAAGTAGCTCACTGAGCAGTTTGATGGCGAAAAATCAATTAAGAAAATCATATTAGAAATGCTTTTGGGTAACTTTTTCAGCATCGAGAGCAAAGTGGACGCGAAGACGTCTTCCTGAAAGCAGATTTGAGACTCACGAAAGTGCTTTCAGTGATTCTAAAAATTAAAGCCTTCAATGAAGAGTGATGATTAGCGATGAACTACACATAGACCAGTTTTGGTTCTTTGCGATAACAGATGGAATTCAGTTACTAAGTCCATGAGGAGTAGACATCTTTTAGGATGCCTGCGCTTGGCGCCAAATTCAACAGACTCTCTGGCCTCACTATCAATACCGCTTCCAGTGTATCATACCGTGGAGACCCCAAATGCTTACAGCGTAGTCTTACCAATGCGTCTTACAACAAGAGATGATCCGTTGTTTCTCTGCTGCCTTGCTCTAGATATTTATTGCAGTCTTCTTGATCTGTCAGCTTCATTCTGGGGGCGTGTGTCTCCATACATTTCCTCAAAAATTAACTACTAATTAACTGGGAATGAGAGTTTGTAGATTCATTATTCCATTTATAGAGACATTATTCTATAAGTGTAAAACTTTTCTGGTTTCTCGACGAAAAATTGCGGCAAGTAATTTTCAAAAGCTTCTGTTGAAGCCAACTTTACGCCATTAAGAAAGTTTTGCACTGACTGAAACAAATGGTAGTCCAATGGTGCAAGGTCAGTGTTATGTGGGGGACGCATCGAAACTTCCCAGCCAAGCTCTCCCAGTTTTTGCCGAGTCATCAAAGATGTGTGTGGTCTAGCGTTGTACTGTTGGTAAACGAAGCCCTTTCTGTTGAACAGTTCTGGCCGGTTTATTCAATTGCTTACTTCAATCTCGTCATTTTTTGACAGCAAAATGTAGAATCAATCGTTCGACCAGGTGGAGTAGCTCATGGTTCCAATCCCACCAAACACTCAGCGTAACCTTTCGAGGCGTCAATCCTGGCTTTGCGACCATTTGTTGAGCTTCACCACGCATGGACCGTGATCTTTTTCGCACATTATTGGAATTTGATCCACTTTTCGTTTTCCGTTACCATTCGCCTCAGAAATGGTTCGATTTCAATTCGTTTCAGCAAAGAATCGCAGATGTTAGTTCGGTTCATTAAAATTTTCACAGACAATTCATGTGACAACCAAACATCGAGCTTCTTTTTATAGCCTGCCTTTTTTAAAAGGTTCAAAATCGTTAGATGACGAATGTTAAGTGCCTTAGCGATGTCAGGGTTGCTTATGTGACGGTTCTGGTCAATCTTTTCCATAATTTCAACGACTTTTTCAACCATAGGTCGACCAGAGCGAGGTGCTTCTTTCACAACGAAATTTCCAGAACGGACGCGAGCGAACGATTGTTGTGCCAGACGAATTGATACAGCATCGTATCCGTAGTCTTCACAAATTTCATACCTACAGATACATTTTCACTCTTTCCACTTTTTAGTAAGAATACGAGTATCTCCCATCTTTGCTCCTAGATCCAGTGTGATATTTCCAACGAAGAGATTGTGATACCGGCGGCTAAAGCCCAAAGTTTCCATATTTCTTTAACTATGTGATATAAAGTGGAGACAGTCGCTTCAAATCCAAATAATTCGGCACCTGTAGGAACCCCACCCAGCAGAATAACCATATGAAATAATTTCCGCTTAAATTCTACACAAGTCATGACTCAATCCTGCATCCACAGCCAACTTAAGGCAGCACGTCTAATACAAATTCTAAGCAGTCACGTAACACACGTAACATATGAAAATTGCCAAGGCATACATACATACATATGTACATATATCGTATTTATATTGAGAGCGGAGAGCCAGCACAGCTCCCACTTTCGACTGCGAACGCGTTCAATTGGAAGCCACACAAATCAATAGCAATCAAAAGCATACACCAATCCGGCACGTATGTAATTCCCATGGAAACGATAGACTACCGAAAGTGTTGCATGCGGCAAGTGTGGCACCTGAACTATGCCGACAGCCGAACTATGCAACACTAACCGTACTAACTGAGGCTCAGCCATGCGGCAATGGCAATGGCAGTGGCACAAACGGTGGCAGTAAGACTTTACAAGCGGCTGCCGGTCGCCGAATGTGGCTGTGGCGGTGGCAGTGTCAGGCGTAGTCGAATTAAATGAAATCAGATTAATAGCACATATTGGCGGCCGTGTTGTGCCACAAAACGTAAATGAAGCGCAGCTAATCAATTCGTTGCGAATGTGATGGGCAAACGAAACGCGTACGCATCCTGCCACAGCCGCAATCCGCAGCCGAGCCGACACAGCCACCTTCGCACCGTAAGCGCGATTAGACGATGATGAAAGTGGGGTGCGAGTGCCGCGGTAGCCTAGTCGTCAATCGGCAAGTAGTGCAGCATAGTTTATGCAAAAACAAATAGCGAAATCCACAATGGCACTTAAGTGCGTGTGTTTGTTGTAGCGGTTGCCACAGTAGCGCGCTGCGTTGACTGGAAGCCCGAAATTAAGAGCAAATCAAATTGGTAACGATTGTTGCAACGGATGAGATCGTAGGCCACGCGATTGCCAATCAGTTCGACAGATCGTCAGATCAACTGATAATCGGTTAGCATCTTCGCTTGGTCGCGTAGACACGCTGATCTTTGCGAAGAGGTCTCGCCAAAGGTTCAAAACAATTTCGCAATGTAGCGTGAGATAAAATCACAAATCTGTGCTGATTTTTTTTGGCAAAGCATTGCATTAATACAGTTGCCCTCAAATGTCGTTATGAAATGTCATTGAAGATTTTTCAATTTCTAAGTAGCACATTCACGTTTCTGAGAATATACTTCTTTTGACTGAAGACCACTGGGAATACAAGTGGATATACCCAGCAGAGATATATCAATAAAAAGCACTACCAGAGGCCACGATGCCCCTAAAGATCTGCTTGTTTTAATAATTAGGTCCTTACTAAATTCAACTGTTCTAAAATACTCCATTCATTCTTTATGTGGTCTTAACCCTGGATGGACATCGTTATTTTGCTCCAGAGCTCGTTCGTTCAGAGTTAAGACCTTCATATTCCTCCATAGAAAATTCGCCGGATTCAATCTTTGATCACAAAATTCTTAACGAATAACTGTGGATCTGTTGAAAAGTCCCTGGCCTACCATAGTAAAAGATATTTTTTTGGCAAAACTCCTTTTATTTTTAATCATCATAATTCCCTTCAAGCGTGTTCCACTGATTAAAGTCACCCTCCAAATTTCGATACCATTTTTGTAGTATGCAATGTTTTTTGTTTCAAAGTAGACCTTAGTTTCGGAAAACACGTCTTCACTTGAAGAAAATTTCATCCAAGCAAGCGTTCTTTTGAGATCTGAGAAACTATTCTCGTGGGACCAGACCACAGTTTCACTGATCATGTCTTTATTCGACGTAAATTTCTTCCCATCAAGCATTCTTTTGAAATCTGAGAACATAAACTAGTCCCAGACGACTAGATCTGAAGAATTCTGTGGTTGCAGAAGCGATTCGAAGCCCAATACATAGATTTTTGCCTTCGTTTTTACTGATTTCTCACACGTTGCATTGTCTTGGTGAAACAGCATTTACTTCTTATTCAAATGTAGTTGTTTTTCAGAGATTTCGTGCTTCAGACGGTCCAATAATGCTATGTAATAGTCGCGGTTGTTGGTACTGCCTTTTGCAAGATAGTCCATAAAAATAAATAGCCATAAACTTTCCAGCTGACTGTTGCGGGTTTTCACACTTTAAAGTGCGTACCTCGTGTGTAGTCCACTCTGATGACTATCGATTGGACTTCGGAATGAAATGATTTAGCCATGTTTCATCCATTGTCACATATTGGCTCAAAACCTCGGGTTTATTACGGTTGAGGAACTGCAAACACCGGTTGAACAACTCCAAGCTCCGAATCATCAACTCGTCATTGCTTTGGGTCAAAAGTGAGCTCGCGCGGCAGCCACTTTCCACAAAGCTTTCTCTTACCCAAATATTCGTATACAAGTTCAGGTGATATCTTTAGAGTGCCTGCTTTCGCGAACAAGTCCACATTACCGTCAATCAAAGCAACTCGGACTGACGTATGGAATGACTTGGGTATTTTACGTCGAGTTCTTAAACTGAAAGCAAACAAAATACAGCTTGTGCAAGAACTGAAGCCGTCCGACCTTCCAAAACGCCTGCGCTTCGCTCTATGGACTTTTGAAAAGTTCCAAGAAGATCTGACGTTTTCTTGCCAAATCTTGCTCAGTGATAAGGCCTATTTCTGGCTCAAGGTAGTTAAGCAAGCAAAATTGCCGCATCTGGGAGGAAGAGCATCCTGAAGAGATTCAAAAACTGCTATTTCATGCAGTAAAGAACAACAGTTTGTTGTGGGCCGGTGGAATTATCGGGCCATGTTACTTCACAAATGATGCCGTCATTGGCGACCGTTAGCACGCCATGATAACTGACTACTTGATGCCTGAAATTGAAGTTCGTGATCTCGCCCACATTTGGTTTCAACAAGACGGCCCCATTTCCCACACATCGCACCGGTTAATGGATTTATTAAGGAAACTCTTCAATGAGCAGATAATTTCACGTATTGTTCTGGTCAATTGGCCACCCAGATCGTATAATATAACATCGTTAGACCTTTTCCTGTGGGGATATGTTAAGTCTAAAGTCAAAACATCACACTTCTCATTCGCCAGTTACGAGTCGAAATACTCGAAAGATTCATCGAAAATTGGTCTTAATGGATGTACCATCTAAGACGTAGCCACAGCCAACATTTGAAAGAGATAATCTTCAAAAAATTAATACCAAAGAATGTTCTTTCGAATGATAATAAACACTCTCCATTAAATTTGAAGTTTCTGTATTTCTTCTTTAAATTAAGAAAGCTAAAACAAATTATTTCTATATTAAATGAATATTAAACCCTCAATTTTACGATTCCCTTCTTAAATATAGCCATTACTGATTACGTTAAAGGTTTGAAAACTCTTAATCATATTCAAGTAAATCAAAGCATTCCAGCAACTCTACACTCAATCTGTAATAAGCCAACATAAGACAACACAAGAAGAAAAGCAAAAATTAAAAATTTAAACAAAAATTAAAGACAAAAAGAAGAATCGCTAGATACCAAAATAAAAAAAAATTTCAGCACATAAAATCATCTCTGTTTGCATTAGACGTGATGGACACACTATAATTATGTTGTCGTTGCTTTTTGTTGTTTTTTTTTATACACTGCCAGTGGAGCAACAAAGCTGCGGTTGTTCTTTTTGGTATGTAATTTGTTGGTTGCTCTTCTTAATACAGTTACTCAATTGGGAATAACTCGCGCTGCCTTGTCAGCTGATTGACGCGACCGTTTTGGCTAGTTTTTGCTTGATCGGCATTTTGATTGCTGAGACTGTTTGGCGCACACGAATTATGAGCTTAGGTCACATGGGGTACTGTGCTGTGCTTTCGTTTTTGTGTGATGTCAGAGCACTCAGAGGAGGTTCGCTATTTACTTTATGCTGATAACTTTTAGTTCTTATGTGCACTCCCCTCTTTGGATATGCGTTTCAATTCTGCGTTTATTTCATAAACTAAACACACGAGGTTTGACAATTAAGTAATGAGACTGATTCCATAAAAACCGTATATTTGAAAATTATTCTACAACTCTACCATCCTCTTCAAAGTAGTCGCATTGGGCAGCTATACAGCGATGTCAGCCCGTTTTTCATGCTTCATAACATTTCTGGAACGCTTCGACTGGGATGTCCGCAAGTACCCTCGTCAAGGCCGCCTGGATATCCGTAATCGACTCAAAATGGGTTCCTTTGACCACCGATTTTGTTTTAGGAAACAAAAAAGTCACAGGGTGACATATCGGGCGACGTTGCAATACGGCGATCCATTTAGAGGCCAAATACTGGGACACGCTGAGGGCGGTGTGGCACGGCGCGTTGTCGTGATGAAGGATCCAGTTACGAGCGATGTCTTGGCGCACCCTGTTGACTCGTTTTCGCAATCTTTCAAATACTTGGCAATAGTAGACTTGATTCACAGTTTTCCCCGGTGGAACGAATTCTTTGTGGACGATTCCACGGCTATCAAAAAAAGCAATAATCATCGTTTTCACCCTCAACTTGCTCATGCGAGCTTTTTTCGGGCGGTGGGCGCGCGGAGAGCACTACAAACACATGTCTACTCAACTTGGCGCAGCAGGCGAACTAAACAAGCTAGAGCGATGGTACATATATCAATGGAGAGAGGGAAAAGATTGGGAAAAAAGGGTCACAGGTTTACCACAAGCGCGGCAATAAAATCAGTCTCATTACTTAATTGTCAAACCTCGTATGTATAAGGAATTTTTTGTTTAGAAGTTAAAGCGGAAGATGGCTTATTTTTTCATATTACGTTTTTATTTTGGAAATAGTTGGATAATTGTTGAGACTCTCAAGCGGTTATGGCTCAACTCAATTTTTTTAAAGGTAAAGCTCCGCTTACTTCTATTACTTTTCACATGTGTTCCGCTAAAAAAAATGTTCCTTCACACAGCGTTGTTAGCCTATTTTACTTAAGTTAACTTATCTTTATTATTAGTTCATTTAGTTATATAGATATTTTATTATAATTGTTCTTACTTTCTCTAAAAAGTTGTCTGAGCTTCCACTCATGAGCGCCTTAAGGAACGACTAATGATTTTCATTCTCACGAGAGAAACATCTGTCCGAACAAAAATTCGAAACTACTGACTGTGGGGTGGAGGTAAGTAATAATGGTTCACAACATTTCAAGTAAACTTTCAGAGAGGCTTTCTCGATGCAGAAAGAATGCACAAGAGAAAATACGACTATTTAGTGACTGGTTCATACAGTAGATTCTTTCCGAACCTTCGAGAGTCGAATGTCGTCTCAAATGCAATAGAGACATAATTTTCATTATATCACTCAAATCGTCTTCATTATATCAAGCCATTCGGAATATTACAAATAGATTATTTGGTTTTTATAGCGTCTTTCACTATTTCTCCGAGAAACTTGGGAACGCTCCGAAACATTCAGTTGGAGTGTTCAGTCTTCTATATACATATTGCAAGCCCCGGCTCCAATGACCTTCAGTATATTCCGATGTCATATTCATAAACCCTTCTCGTCAGCGATATGGAAACGATTCAGCTACATTATCCAGCTCTCTCAAGCACTGGTATTACTCAGCTTTGTAAGACTACTTCTGCTCTACCATGCAGTAGTATGGTGAACTGGCGTACGGAAATCCACCTTCTGGTAGTCAAAGGAAAAGATTCGGAGGCTTCCTGCGCTGTGCATAACGAGAGCTTCAAGAACAACTCCAACGGCGGTCCTTGAACTGGTACTAAACCTGCCACCTATAGACCTCTTCGCATAAAACTTCGCAGCAATGTCGACGGGACGACTACTGGCTGCAGGAGTATTTATATATAGAACCTTCAGTCATAGCCCGGTGGGTAATGGCGGTTTGGCAAACAACGACTGCATAATCCCACTTCTCAACTAGGAAAGAAGGTTCAAAGTAAACAAAGAAAAAGATAGCAGACGTAAAGGAATGTTAACAACAATCTAAACATACATATATACGGGTGGCTCGAAAATGGATGAGGGAATTATATACTGTACATAGTTAGGCATAAGGCAGCCTTATGAGTTGACGGACCACTGCAGTATATATCAAGCTGAGTTCTTTGACCGCGGAGCTGGCCTCTAATGCACCTGCAGCCAAATCCAGAGTCAACATCTACTTAGACAGCCAAGCAGCAATCAAGGCAGTAACATTGTATCGCATAGCGGCCAGAAGTGTCTTGGGAAGCAGGGCGGCAGTTGAGCGCGTTGCCAAAAGCAAGCAACTTCACTTCTACTGGGTGCCAGGTCACAAAGGGCAATGAAATAGAGGACAAGATTGCCAAGGGCAAAGCACCAGTGAAATAAAAGAACATGTCCTATGTATTGGCAAGACTTCGCTGTAAGCCTCTGAGGACTCCCCGGTATGATACACTGGAGGAAGTATCGATACGGAAGCTACAGAGTACGTAAAAGTTCGCGTCAGCGCAGACAACAAAAGGATGACTGCTCCCCATGGACATTTTAGCTAAACTCCATCCGGTACCACAAAGGACCAAAACTGGTTTATGCGTGGCTCATCGCCCTACCAGATTAACCTAATCTAACCTACATTGTCAAGCTGCTGTTGTGGGACCTCTACTCAACATTGTTTTTGCAAAATATACGAGTGTTTTGGTACAGTTTTTGGTTTACCTTTCACGCACCAAATAATAAGTAATTCAGATATTTATCACGGCTCATTTTGATTAGCATCTTAATAATATCTCAAACGGTAAATCGAATTTAATCGCTTTATTTCTATGTAAGCATTTTCAATAAAGAAAATTATTGTGCAGTAAATGTCCAAAAAGATTTAATATAACTTTGTGCATGTTTAGAATAATCGAATTTTTGAGAATGTACAGGGTGTGGCTTCTGCTAAGTTGGTACTTAGAAAGAAACATAAAAATTTGCACCCACATTTATTTTTTCATTTCATTTGTTATCCTGCATTACTTCTTCAATCATTTCCAGGCGGTACAACCATGATTTCAGACGAATGTGTACTATGAGCTCGACGAAGGTCCAAAAATTGCTGGCATTCCTTTTCATATAGTCTGACAAAAAGGATATTATATACATGATACATTTTTCCATAGTGCCTAGGTGCTCAAAACCCAGTTATAGAAAGTCAGGTCCGGAGATCTGTCTAACCAATCAATATCAAACCTTGTAGCAAAAGAAATCTGAAGAGTAAATCAGAAACACTTAGATTTGCAGTGTGACAATTATCAAATGCCGGGTTCTTTTTCGCGCATTTTCGATAAGATGTAAGGATCCACAGACCATCCTAGTCGAAAACCATTAACTCTTCCATTATGTTTCATATTCTTTGCAAAAATATATACCAAAGCGGGTTTGGCATAAAGACTGCTTTAAATAGTAATGTTTTAGTTATTAATGTGGACAGACGATTGAAATGACCCACAAGATTTACGACTGTAGAAATTAACACAACTCAAACGCCATTTCCAATGTAAAACGACACTATTTCGACGAGTTGTCTAGCTACCAAGCGCATAATGGCTAGAATCGTATTGATCATTAAGCCAGAATCAACTTAAACGGTTAAAAGAAAACTCACCCTGTACACGACATACATAAGTAACTACCCGACTTAAGTATTCGTATTTACATATGTACTACAGCAACAACATATACTTTACTTGGATCGCGCGATTTAAACTTTTCGATTATGGAAAAGAATAGTTTGGCCATAAAAATAATTTGTAGTGTCACGGCGCTGGTCAACAATACATATAATCACTTAAGCGCCATGCTACAACAACAATAACAATGATAGCATAGGTATTGTAAGCAAAGTGTTGAGCGAAAAGCGAAAAAAAAAGGAAAAACTACGAGCAAATACGAGTAAAAAAGCTGACGATGGGAGAAGCTGAGCTGTTTGACTTAAAAATTGGCAGCTTAAACAACAACATATGTATATACGAGTATGAATTCGTTGTTAGTATATACATATGTATATAGTATCTTTGTAGTATTAGCAAGCGCGAGCTCTTACCAGCTGAGCCGACGCATGCGCGCACATAATCGTAAGCGTTGCAGCCAATTTGTAGCTATGCCAGCTATTTCAAACACAAACGGTAGCAGCTGATCGATTCGCCAGTGTGCATTAGCATAATTTATTCGCATACCGACCCGCTTGACCCGAGACGAGCGACTGGCTGACTGACTGTTTGACTTTTAGTACTTTTTTGTCAGAAATATACGGTATGGAATGTATGTATGTATTTGGTAATGTTTACTCATTGACTACCAGAAAGTTATCACAAACTACGGATGCCAATTCGTTAACTATTTGTTTTTGTTTTTTTTTGCGCGTAGAAACATTTCCAGCGGTTTTTGGACTTTTCTTTCAATGCTTTTCTGGTATTACGCTAGAAATCGTGGCGTTCGCAAGCTGTGATTAAAATTCTTGTCCAATTTCGTTAGACATTCCTGATGCGATGCTGTAATTATTGACTTGTACTTCAATGAAGAAGTAAAAAATTATAGAAAATAAGAAGTATGAAGACAAGGAGATGCGAAAAGGCTTGGAGTAAAATAGCTGGTGAATGGATTATAAAAAAAACATATAAACAATAAATTGAAGCTTCAAAGGGTGATGCATTTCGAGGTTCCCTACTTCTTTAAAGCAAGAACACAGAAATTTTAAATTTAATAGGGGATGTTTATTATCATCGAAAGTAAAGGGTGATTTTTTAAGAGCTTGATAACTTTTTTTTAAAAAAAAACGCATAAAATTTGCAAAATCTCATCGGTTCTTTATTTGAAACGTTAGATTGGTTCATGACATTTACTTTTTGAAGATAATTTCATTTAAATGTTGACCGCGGCTGCGTCTTAGGTGGTCCATTCGGAAAGTCCAATTTTGGGCAACTTTTTCGAGCATTTCGGCCGGAATAGCCCGAATTTCTTCGGAAATGTTGTCTTCCAAAGCTGGAATAGTTGCTGGCTTATTTCTGTAGACTTTAGACTTGACGTAGCCCCACAAAAAATAGTCTAAAGGCGTTAAATCGCATGATCTTGGTGGCCAACTTACGGGTCCATTTCTTGAGATGAATTGTTGTCCGAAGTTTTCCCTCAAAATGGCCATAGAATCGCGAGCTGTGTGGCATGTAGCGCCATCTTGTTGAAACCACATGTCAACCAAGTTCAGTTCTTCCATTTTTGGCAACAAAAAGTTTGTTAGCATCGAACGATAGCGATCGCCATTCACCGTAACGTTGCGTCCAACAGCATCTTTGAAAAAATACGGTCCAATGATTCCACCAGCGTACAAACCACACCAAACAGTGCATTTTTCGGGATGCATGGGCAGTTCTTGAACGGCTTCTGGTTGCTCTTCACCCCAAATGCGGCAATTTTGCTTATTTACGTAGCCATTCAACCAGAAATGAGCCTCATCGCTGAACAAAATTTGTCGGACGTAAAGCGCGAAACACATTTCGAACCGAACACTGATTTTGGTAATAAAATTCAATGATTTGCAAGCGTTGCTCGTTAGTAAGTCTATTCATGATGAAATGTCAAAGCATACTGAGCATCTTTCTCTTTGACACCATGTCTGAAATCCCACGTGATCTGTCAAATACTAATGCATGAAAATCCTAACCTCAAAAAAATCACCCGTTACATTCCTTATTATTTCTTTTTTGAAGATTCTCTCTTTCAAATGTTGGCCGCGGCTACTTTTCAGAGGGTCCATCCGTAGAATACAATTTACGATGACTCGGTCGATCATTTTGTCTGGTAGTTGGCTCCAAGGCCTATGTTGAAGCGGGAGCATAGACTTTAGACTTTACATATTACCACAGGAAAAAGTCTAACTATGTGATATCAAAAATCTCTTCAGGTTTCAAATGTGGCAATTTTGCTTGTTTATATACCCATTGAGCCAGAAATGGCCCTCATCGTTGAACAAAATTTACCTTGAAAACGTCGGATCTTCTTGGAACTTTTGTAGAGGCCATAGATCGAAGTGATGTCGCTTGGGAAAGTCGAGCGGCTACACAAGCTATATTTTGTAGGTTTTCAATTTAAGATCTCGACGTATAACGTGACAAGTCGTTCCATACTACAGTCTGAGTTGCTACGAACGGCGCCGAATAGACTATCCACGGTCTTCGTGCACACTTTTAGCTACGGCTGTTATATTTTCTTTACTGCCTGCTGAACGTAGTCTCTTCGGTCGAGTATTGTACAAAAATGAATGTTGGGTCTCAAGATGGGTGATTTTGTTGCGAAGAGTACGCTCCGTAGACCGATTATATTGACCATAAGTTGAGCGAAATGCGTTCACGCGTAAATCTTTGCGTGATGAAATACCAAAAAATACTGAACAAAAATATCATGACAGCTTGAAATGACTCACTCGTGATCTGTCAAAAAAAGGATATTGAAAAAAGTAACTCTACTTGGATCACCCTTTATATTTCTACACGGTAGTAGCTTCAAATTTATAAACCCCTTTTGATAAAGAAAAGCTATTAATGAAATATAATAAATCAAAATAACTATAAGCTCAGACGTCTTCCGCTTTTTTGAGGCGATAAATACAACAATACTCTTCGGAAATATTCATAATTAACAATCAGCAACTTTAATTTGGCATTCAAAATTGCATACAATAGACTCCGTTCGACTTTTCGCTGAACATCTGGGCAAATAATGCACAAAAATCAAAATAAATGCACGAAAAAATAAAATTTGTTTGAAGCATATTTTAAAAATTAGCACAACTCAATAATGTTAAATATTTGTGACAACTGAAAACCTGTCATATAAACAAATTTGCGATTTTTTAACTCAATATGCCTCAGCTATCTATTTCAGAAGCTATTTTTCTTTAACAAACTTCCCTTCAAAGAAGTTCCACTGATTATAGCGACCCTCCAAATTTCCGTTAGCATTTTTGTGGTACGTATTAGTCATTGCTTCAAAATGGACCTCAGTTTCGGCGATCACGTCTTCATTCGACTAAAATTTCTTTCCAGCGAGCATTCCCTTCAGATCTGCGGACAAAAACCAGTCGCCGGGGACCATATCCGGTGAACACGGTGGATGCGGAAGCAATTCGAAACCGAACCCATGGATTTTTGCCATCGCTTCCACTGACTTGAAACACTGTGTATTATCTTGGTGAAACAGCTCTTTCTTTTTCCTCAAATGCGCCCATTTTTCGACGATTTCGTCCTTCAAACGATCGAATAACGCGACCAATAGTCTCAGTTGATGGTGCTTTCTTTTACAAGATTGTCAATAAAATTGTTCCATGCGTACCCCAAAATACAGACGCTGTAATCTTGCTAGTCGACTGTGGAGTTTTTTCACGTTTTGGTGCGGGTTCTTCGTTGCAGTCCACTTGGATGACTGTCAGTTGGACTTCGGAGTGAAATGATGGAGTCATGTTGCGTCCATTGTCACATACGGACGCAGAAACTTCGATTTATTACGCTTGCACATCTAAAAACTTTCGAACGAAACATGAACTGAACGCTGTTTGCGGTTAAAAATGAGCTCACGCAGCACTCTCTTTGTACAGAGCTCGTGAATCATATGATATACACCTTCAATAGATACGAGTATCTTTAAAGTGTCTGTTATCTCGTGTAGCCTTACTTTATGGTCATCCGAAATTACTTTGTGGACTATTTGATGTTTTCGTCAGTATTCCTTGGCGTTCACCATGTTCAACGTATTCGTCATGACCAAGTGAACTAAGAGGCATTGCTGACGGCCAGACGCCTCATGATTTTATTCCCTTGTAGCCAGATTTGGCATCACAACTAAACTGGCAATGCGGCCGAAAAAAGAAGATCCATGATATGCTAAACGCAACGTTTTCATTCCCCCAATAGTAAAGAATATACCAATTTTTTCTGCGATCGATTGTTGCAATGGTGAGATCTTCATATTTACCGACGGATCAAAGGTTAAATAGGAACGGGAGCGCGGTATTTCTGTCCAAGCACGGTAAGTAATTTCGTACTAAATGACTGCAAATCAGTCTTACTGTATGAAATTGGTGGCATAACAGAGGATACCAAGTGGGTTTCTGCTCTAAACCTTATAGAGGACAACCAAGCGACAATTAAGGCTATCCGTACCGCCATTACTAAGTCTCACTGCTTTTATGCAAGCGAGCAATAACTAGAATATCAGCAGATAGCTCGAAAACGCAAGCCGGACAGAGTTTGTTCGCTGAACACCAGACCATATAACACATTCAAAGGCTGTTTGAAGCCATGGACCCTATAAGAACACCTCAAGTCTTGGCACACTAGCAACACAGCGCATATCACAAAGTTACTTTGGGGTAGTGTAGATGGTGGTCAGACTAAAAAGCTGTTATTTAAAGGCAAAACGGAACTTAGTAATATTGTAGCGATCATCAGAGGACATTTTCACTTAGGAGCTCGGCTTAAAAAATTGGGAATGTGGATTCGATGAAAAACAGAGCACGCGCGGAGTATGATCAAACGCTAGAACATTATCTAGGCGAATATCCAGTCTGCATCCGGGTGAGACAAGATATATTATACGGCTTCCAATAAGGGACATTGGTCAGCTAAGGTGAGCAAAAATCAGGTGTTTTACCAAATCCACTGACCGGAAGAACAGTCTGCCTAATGATGGTCGCCCCATCTTTTCTGCGTTACCCTTCTCAACCAACTAGCCACCCACATAAGTTTTGTAGTCGATTATATCTAAAAGTTGCTGTTAAGCAGAAAATGAAGATGATCGAGTCGTGTCATCCACTGTGCTCTGACCACCAGTGATGATTTTTTGAAAGGGTGCTTAGAAGAAGAGGGTCAAATAAGTATCATATCAACTTAGTATGTTTTCGAAGTTGCCAAAATATGGTATGTGTGTGTGTGTGGGTTGATAATTATTCAAACCATGCGATATATTAGCAGTCAAAGTGTGCCAACTTCAAAGTCACGGCGGAACTATGCCAAACAGCAATTCGAAAAAATATGCACTCAACTATATACTATATGTACATATGTATGTATGTGAGTATAATAATGCCATAGGAACAGCGTAAATAATAAAACGGCAATTTAAAAACACGTTTTCATCGATCATGCGTCATTTATTGTGCACTAATGCGATATTTATAAGTATATTAGTTCCATTATATACTTAATTTTGCTATGAATTGAAGGTGGTTATGTTTGTGAGTACGTAGTATGCAAACATAGTATAAACAACAAAAAATTATTAATTGATATTTGTTGTGAACCCTCTATAAGCAATTTAATTGAACCGTAACTGAACTGTAAGCACTTTTAAAATGATATTGACCCTAATATATCGATTAAGTGCAACACCCAATGTTGTATTTTGGTGAGTATGAGTATGATAAATAATTCTAGACACGAATTATTATGCTCTATTAAATCCAGGTCGATCAATACCACTAATAAATTCAAAATTTATCAATATAGTTTTTTACAAAAAAAATTGAGAGAGTATAAGTGGCGATATCTTGATGAGACTTGATACACATGTTCCTTGGAACCATTGCCACGGCTACAGAACGTCATTATATTGCAACAAAAAGTACCAGGGAATTGTAAATAAAACGCAAAATATTTGATTATTCATCAATATTTATTTTGTCGTCTTCAAAGTAATCCCTACTAGATATAATAAAGTTATGCTATTGATTTTTCCAATCCTCGGAAACACTTTTCATAAGCACTTTTTAGAATGGCCTACAGCACCTTGAACGAATTTTGTTTTATCTTTTCGATCGACTGAGAACGGGTTCCACGGGGCGGCCATTGCAATATGGGAACAAAAAAACATGAAGACAAATCTGGTGAATACGGTGGTTGATCGATAGTATTCAATACTTTTTTGGCTATAAAATCGGTAGCAATCGTAGCTCGATACGATCGTGATTATTCGATGGGCGTTTTCGAAGAATATTCTCATGTAAATGCCTCAATACAGCCAAGTAGAACTCATTATTGACCGTCTTCGACGTTTTCGACGAATGTTCTCATGTAAATGCCTCAAGTAGAACTCCTTATTGACCGTCTGTCCCTTCGGAAAATAATAAGGATGCACCAAACTACGAATACCGAAAAAACAATGAGCATCACCTTGATTTTTGAGCAGCTTTGGCGTGATTTTTTCAGTTTCGGCTCGTTTTTCCCATACATTCCGATGACTGTTGACTTGTTTGAATGTCAAATTCAAAAATTCATGTCTCAACGTCAGTTAGAATGCTCTCTATGAATGTGGTATCGGAATTCGCACAATCAAGAATGTCCAAAGAGACATGTTTACGATACTCTTTTTGAAAAAAACTCAGATTTATCGGAACGAGTCGAGCAAGAACGCGTTTCATACATAAAACATCCACCAAATCACGGACTCGCGAGAATTATCGAGCTCTCTGACACTTGCCTGATGATTTTCAAGCACAACTTTTTAATATTTCCAACAGTCGAAGAGCTCAACGGCCGCCCAGAACGAGGAATATTTTTTAACGATCTCTCAACCGTCTTTGAAGACTTTGTTCCACACGTATGCTTCTGTTTTTGACAAAACTGATACACCGAAAGCCTTTTCCAAGATTTGCAACAAATTTGCACACGAAATTTGTAAAAATCGCAATACACTACTGAGGCGTACCGACTTTAGCAGCTTCTGTATATTAGCTTCTATGAGTAAGGTCGCAAATGCGTTGCTTGAGCCAAGGATCGTACATTCGTAAACACATTATAGCAGGTGACGAGAGGTGGACTTATGAATATGACGTGGACACTGTTCAACAACGATCTAGCGAATGACGCTCCAAAAACTAACCAACACTGAGAAAATCAAATCTCCCAGTAGAGGCTTAAAACAAAAGCATGGAAAATTGAATTAACTGTTGGCAAGATTTTATTGCCTCGTATATGTATCCACCTTTTTTGAAGACGATAAAAAAACTGTTTTAAAGCACGTAAAAATCTAGTTTTAATCAGTCCGTATCAATTTTGATCAGTTGGTACTTTTTTCGCATGGAGTGTAAACGACAAAACTTTAAACATTTCTTAAAAGTCTGACCCTTAAAAACTTCTAAATCTATCACAGAAGTTACTCCAAAAAAATTGTTTTTAGAAAAAATAAACAATCTGGCTTGGAAATTTGTTGGTTAGAGATGAATGAAACATACCTTCTTAACGGGTTACATGGGTTTACGGGTTTCAAAAAATAATTATTAAATTCTACAACACTCTAGAATATTGTCCTAAATTTTGATCCGAGTAATAGTTTCGAAGATACAGCCCTAAGAACCCCCCACCTCTAAACGCTTTTTTCTCGAAACTGTGCTCGGTTGGCAAGATTTCGAGAACTACTTAACCGATCTTACAAAAGCTATTTAAAATATCAAAATTTAAAAGAATCTCTATTGATTGAGTTGAAATAGATAATTTTGTTGTTGTAAAAAACTCGGAACAGAAATTAAAAATATATATATTGGACTACATTAAAAAAGTATTCTTGTTTTATACTTTAACAATTAAAAAGAATATATTATCAAAACTAACTGTATAAATTCATAACCTATCTGCAGCGTAAAAAATCAAAGGCAAGTTTCCGATAAATCAATTTTTTCTGTCAATGAAAGTAATTGACCTACTTTATTGATCAATAATATTCACTTTCCACAAATTTAACAAACAAGATGACAACAAATTTTTGATTTTATTTGTTCAGAAAAGGCAATGGAAAGTTCTTATTTTATTTATGCCATCTGAGACAAAGATAATGCACACATCATGCAGCCATTGTCGTTGCAATTGAAGCCCACGAACTTTCTTCGCTTCGGCATTACTGCAATCGAGTGCATTTGTTCTGGAAGCTTTGGGTCTGAATATATCATTTGATTGGCTTTTGGGAACACGGAAAGTGTGACAAATGCATTAGTGAAGTCATAAAGTTAAATACAGTGAAGAGTAGAGGAAAGCTTTGAAATATTGCTGCATTTTGATTTATTTTATGTTGTTGCACTTTATTTTTGATAGCAGTGTATGCTAACATATTCCATAGCTTTTTGGCTTGACATAATTTCACAAGTTCTTTGCTATCAAATAGGTGCCACGAAAAAAATGTACCAAAAAATTATATCCATTATAAATAAGTTTATCAATACAGTAATTCGCTGGGAACATTAGATTTTATATAAATGTGTTCAAACACAATAAAAGTCCTTACCAACTGACCCAATTTCGAAACAATAACTTACCAAAATGTTGACAGAAATGGTCATCTACTACTTCCTGATTACTTACAGACCCTCCAGGAAATTATTCATAAGGAGTTTTCAAAATTTTTTTTAATAATATCAATAATCAGATTTATCAGGTTATCGTTAAAAGTCTTCTTCTAGGAACAGAATTTTCGATTGTGCTGCAGTGATTAATCGGGCACAAATTCATTCTGATCACTATCAAATGATCTATTACTTTTCCATTAAATTGACTATTTTTGGCTCGTTCAAGTGTTATAACACTTTTATTAGGTTAGGAGCGGAATCCATGTTGAACACTTAATTTATAAGCTATGGGTACAGCAGTTTTCTTATTCCTAAAAATTACTTTTTTGACTGTCACAATACCTTAAACCGTCTTAACAGAGCTCTTCCAACCTTTAATTTGTAGTATGTTTCTGACCACTCCCAAGTGAATGACGCTCAAAGAACTTTCCTCACTTGCACGAACTTCTGCACATGGCTCCATTCTCCACCAAAAGGGAGACCTTACAATCTGCGTCAACTACCGTGGAATAAAATTCCACAACATCGCAAATTATATTACTGTATATAGACCGTACTGTGTGAAATATTAAAGCTCAGCGTCAACAAACTAATTGGATCTTATCAGCGCCAATTCTCAGCAAATACCCGTGAAAAGAGGGTCGACACACACCACCTCTTCATGGATTTTAAAGCTGCTTTTGACAACATGAAAAGAAGAAACCTTTATGCCAATATATTTGAATTTGGATCCCTGCAAAACTAATACGGCCGTGTTAACTGGCATTGAGCAATACCGAAAGCTTGATTAGGATCGTGAAGGATCTCTCTGAAACGTTCGATACTAAACGAGGTTTAAACAAGCGACACCCTATCGTGCGACTTCCTCCACCTACTTCTAGAGAAAATAATTCGAGCTGCAGATCTGAATAGAGAAGATACAATCTTCTTCAAACGTGTACAACTTCTTTTCGAGTGAAAGGTTGTATGGAAGATTTATGGCACTTTGCGCATTGGCAACGGCGAAAACCGCAGTCGATGGAACGATGAGCTGTACGACATACTGTATACGATGACATTGACATAGTTCCGCGAATCAAGAGATAACGGCTGTACTGGCTAGGTCTTGTTGTCTGGACGGAAGAGAACACTCCAACTCTGACAGTATTCGGCGCAGCACCCGCCGGGGTAAGCAGAGGAAGAGGAAGGACTACATTCCGTTAGAAAAAGCAGGTCGAGAAGGAACTGGCAACACTTGGAATTTCCAAAAGAGGCGAAACAGCGAAAAGGAAGGACGACTGGCGCGCTGTTGTAAACTCGGTTATAAGCGCTGTCTACACCAACAAAGAAGAAGAAGTACATAGGAAGCATAAGAATTTAGCTGTTCTTATAATGGGCCAAGAAATTTCCGACAGGGCATACATTTTCATATCTACAAATACACAATGAGTAAGAGCAGAACATATCATATAAATGTGAACATCTAAATTAATAACCTAGAAAGCCTAGTGTTAAATCTACAGTGTTGTATAAAATAATATATATTTGAAAACATTTTTGATGTGTAGACGTTGTTTTTTGAAAATATTCAGTTCTTTTGGTATGAGTCCAGTATTGACGCTGTCTCTCTGATGTCTCTGTCTCCCAAAATGATGACCGCACGCGATGTGTGCCATACGAGCTCACTTTTGACCAAAACAACGATGAATTACTGATTCGGAGCAGTGTTTGGAGATGTTCAATCCACGCCGTAGTCCAATCAACAGTCTTCTGAGTGGACTACACATGATAGATCCGATCCAAAGCGTTTAAAACCGCAAGAGTCGGCTACCAAGGTTATAGCGTCTATATTTTGGGATGCGCAGAAAATAACTGACGTCGTTGATAGAGGGAGGACCATCAAAAACGACTACTACATGGCTTATTGTACCGAATTCGCCGAAAAGCAGCCGCATTTTAAATGAAAGAAAGTGTTGTTTCACCAACGCAATGCACCTTGCCAGAAGTCAGTGAAAACGAGGGCAAAAATTCATGAATTGGGTTTCGATTGCTTCTGCATTTACAGTATTCTCCAGATCTAGCTCCCAGCGACTATTTCTTGTTCTCAGATCTCAAAAGTATACTCACTAGGAAAAAGTTTTCGTTGAAAGAAGAGTTGAATGCCGAAACTGAGGCCTATTTTGAAGCGAAGGACCACTCGTTCTACAAAAATGGTATCGAAAAGTTGGAGCATTGCTATAATCAGTGTATCACCCTTCAAGGGAACTATTTTTAATATAAAAAACGAATTTTGCCAAACAACAAATATCTCCGGCAATAGACGTCACTCCCATATGTATACACCATTAACATATCCAATTCAGCTACTGATTTCAAAATTTCTATCTTGTTGCTATTTATTTACTCCACACTGTGCATATACACTTCTACCCACTTGACTTGATAATTAGAGTAAAATAACAAACACAACTGATATAGACTTCGTAAACTAGCGCGACATAATGATCAATGGACTGTGGAGAGGTGCCGAATGATCGAGCAAAAAAGTGAGAACGCAGAGAAAATGAAAACAAACATTTAAGAGAAATTCATATGCTAACACGCAACTTTGTAAGCGAGTTGTTGTAAAGTCTAGCATTTTTATTTTGTTACCAAAATACTGGTTTTTACGCCAAAACTGCCGCCGTGATAAGCCATCCCGAAACCATAGGCGACGCAGTGAGAGTGAGTGCGCGGGGTGAGCGGCAACAGAACGCGTTGTAAACTGTCGCCAAACAACGGGCGAGCAATAGCCGGCGGCAGGGCAGATATGCGTGTCCAGTGAGGTGGGCCATTGGCCGGCTGTGTTGATCTACAAGTGTCGGCAGCGGCTCGGTGATAGCGCGCAGACAGGCGTAAGAGTAAGAGGCGAGATGCGAAGAAATTAAAACTGTGTGATATTGTTGTAATTGCTAGTTCGTGTTGTCAGCGCGTAGCTGGTTTGCGGCGACGGCTTTGATTGCGGCTTGTTTTGGTTTTATATTCACTCATTTGCTTTCGCGCCCGATCGTTAAGAGGTGCTACCGTTTTGTGCGTGAGCACACACAGCTCAGTTGGCTTTTGGCCATTAGCACGAACGGTAGTGGTGAACGCGTACAAGTTGAAACGACAAACACACAACAGAAACTCAGTTCGGCACAGTGTTTAGTCAAACTTTAGTCCATCGCTTGCTAATTTAACGCCGTGAAGGAAAGTGTAGCGCGGAAGTAACTTCAACGTTATTATTGCAGCCTGGAGCCTTGCGGCACATTGCTGTCTCTACACAACGCCCAACAGAATTCGCTTTTGGCTGCCGTTCATTTGCGAAACGTGCACCATTTCTCGCGCACTTTTAATTAGCATAAAAGCCGTCCATCACTGGCCAAAACATCGATCGCTTATCGAAAGCGAAAGTTTACTCTCGTTCAACAAGTGGGCGCTGGTCACTCTTCATTTTTTTTGTTTTTTTGATCTCACTTGCGTCTTTTTTGTGAAATTTGCTTGCAATTAAATTACCTTGAACCGTGTTTATTGCCAAAAAAAGCTTCGCTTACGCCCGTGTAGTCTGTGTAATGCGTGAAATTCATTCGCAAATTGTGCGCTAAAAAACAAAAACAAAACAAAGTGTACACTAAAAGCATAAAAGTGAAATTTACCGTTAATCGTAAAGCGAAAAAATTTTCAAAAACTAAAAGTAAAATTGTGCTGCGTCTGCTCGAGCGCCAAAATGCCTTCGACCGCGCATCCTCGCTTCATCTTCTATCTGCTCTGCGCCGCCTCGCTGCTCGCCGTGGCACGCTCCGATCCCACCGGCAGTAAGACACATTCCTACCTTATGTCTTATTTCTATTATTTACTAATGAATTTCGTCAATCCCTATGCGATGCCGCTCTATTATCGCTTTGTAAATATTTATCTAACTTAAGTCGCCGACTAACTTTCGATTTTACTGGTTAACCGTTATTTTATTGGTTTTTTAATGGCGTTATAAAGTGTGGGGTTCTTGTTTGCTAACGGTAATTTACATTTATGCAACACTTTCTTTATGTTTTTATAACTGTTAAGCTATGTTTAATGATTTTTTGTAGATTGTGATTATTTTGATTTTGTATATAGCTTTTATTATATTTCTTTTTATATTTTCTTAATTAAATTTTTTATCTCTAACTAATTTAGTTTTCTATGTTAGATCTCCCTAATACTTAAAAAAAATTATTAGCTTATACTTTAAATTAATTATAACTCAATTTTATTGTTGTTTTCTTATAAAGTTATGTAGAAATACAGTGAAATTCCTCATAACCGGACAGTCACCAGTCAAAGTGTCCGGTTATTAGAGCTGTTAAAATGTATTCTGAGAATGCGTTTAAAATGTGTTCTTTAAGCCAGAAGCTGCAAGTCGGAACGAACTATATTTCTATTGAACTAATAACTGCAAGCCAATGTCGTACAGAAGTGAATAAATGGCAATTATTCTATTAGTTTCCGCTGAGCCACAGCGAACCTTAGCAGCTCAAATCAAGTCAATTTATTTGACTTAATCATTTTACGTATTGTTCTTAAAAAAACTGTCACAGAACTCCAGATATCAATCAGAATTAAAAAACAAAACGGAACTATAAATTTTACACATTTTATGAATATCGTCCAGTTATCAGAGATAATTCCAAAGAAATATTACCAAAAAAGTATCCGCGTCCGATTATTGGAATGTTTTCTTGTCCGGTTAAAGGAATTAATTTTGTATGAAAACATTAATGGGTTATATAAAATTAAAATTTTCAGGGAATCGTGGAATTTTGTATGAAAGCTTAATTTTCAGTTATATACAGTTAAAATCAATTCAAGTAATCGGTTTTGTATGTAAATATTAATGAAAACCTTGTGTTCATACAATTTGTCCGTTTATGAGAGGTGCCTGGCTATAAGGTCTGTACGTAATGGGGAATTTCACTGTGTATACATACATATGTATGTGTTTTCGAATTTTTAACTGTAAATAAGATATTTGTGATAAACTTAGTAAGTATTTAAGCTTTAGAGGTTAAGCTGTTCAACGATTGTTGTGGAAAAGAATCTTTTCGTAAAGGTATAAGGGTCAACACGAGTATATTTTGTTATATTGTATAATTATTTTTTTTTATTGTGTTATATTTTTGTTTAAGTTTTTAATTAATAATTTTGTTTTTAATTTATATTTAATTACCTTTAATTTATTATATTTTTTATTTTTTTTTTAGTTTTAATTTTTATTTTTTTTTTTTTATTTAAAATTTTTATTTTAATATTTTCTTATTTATAACTTATATACTTTTTTGTGTTTTTATTTTGTTATAGTTTTTAAGTAATATTTTTGTTTTTAATTTTTATTTAATTAAGTTTGTAATTCAAATATTTTTTTTTTTAATTACAATTTTTATTTAACTCTGTACTTGTATCTTTAATACATAATGTGTATTATTGTAGTCACTGTAAATATTTATTTAGTTTCTGTGTTCATTTATAACTATGTTTTTGTAAATATATGACTTTTTTACACTTTTAGTAAATAAACTTTTTGTTATATTTAAATAGAAAATTTGGTTACACTTATTTTTATGAAATATTTTATAGCAAAGGACACTCTAGGCTCTTGAGTTTTCTTACAACGAAAATTTAATATTTTCCCAGTTAAATAACTGTATATTATTTATGGACGGAGTAGAAAGAGAAAACTAAAAAAAACATCAAAATCATATATAATATATATATAAAATATATATAGAGAGAAACAAAATAAAAACCTTAAAAAGAAAAAACCACAGAAAAAAACGAAAAAAAATATAAAAAATTATAAAAAATTAAAATAAGAAAATTGTAAAAAAAATAAATAAAATAATAAAAATTAAACATAAAAAATAAAAAAAATTAATAAAAAAAAATTTAAAAAAAAATTAAAAAAAAACTAAAAAATACATAAATAATGCGAAAATAAAGCAAAAATAAAAAAAATAGCCAAAACTGCTAATACAAATCGTTTTTATTCCATAAATCAATCACAAAAGCATACAAATGAAAAGCACTCATATATAACAATAGGTTCCTTATATAAATTAACAACGAAAAAACATTATGACGAATTAAAGAAATGTTTTTAATAACTGAAAATAATATAAAAAATTCTACGTTGAAAAAGTAAATTATTTTTAATTTCTATATATAATATCGGTATTCTGCCTGAGACGATTGTCTCATGTCTCTAATTGTCACAATCTTCATTTAGTGACTCTGTTAGTCAGGAGTCTGGTGCTATTCTGGCAGATACAGTATGCTACTATACAGTATACTAATGTACTGTATCTGTCAGAATACCAAAATGAGTCTCCTGACTAACAGAGTCACTAAATTACTATTATGACAATTAGAGACATGAGACAATCGTCTCACGCAGAACACCGATATAAGTATTATTAAAATATATAATATTCTTAATATTAAATCATTAATTTAATTGAAATAATTCCAAAAAAAAATAATAATAAAACTTGATATTTTTTGAGTTTCCAAAATATTTTCTATATATTTAAAAATAACTATTTGAGAAAAAACAAAAAATAATTTTTTTCCAATTAATTACAAAATCTATTTATTCTAATTTTTCCAAATAAACTTACAAGAATTACAAATTATTTTTCTAGATGATTTAAAGAGATTTACAAAAATTACAAAAATATAAAATATTTATATCTAACATAATATTTCAATAAACCGAGAAAAAGTTTCTTTTTTGTATTATTTAAAAAAACTGTATGCAAAATAAAAAAAAAAATTAAAATTACATATTACTTAATATTATTTTGAAACTTCGCATAATAAAAGTTAAATTTCCAAATATTTTCCTTACGATTTAAAAAAAATATTATGTGGAATAAAAAAAAAAATAATTTTATTTCTCTAATTCGAAAAAAAAGTTTTCAAAATGTTTTTCTAGATATTTTTTCTAAACATTTCAAATATTCGAAAAAACAAATATGTATATAATTTTCAAAATATTTTTCTACATGATTTAATAAAATTATATACAATCAAAAAACTAATTATATTATCTCAATAATTTGAATAAAAAAAAAAAAAATAATTAATAATATTTCACTAATTCGAATAAAACATTTTTTATAACATTTTTCTACATAATTAAAAAAAAATTAATGCAAAAACAAAAAAACATTTCATATTATTTCAGTAAATGAAAAAAAACCTTCCAAAACTATTTTCTATATAACTGAAAAACATATAAAATCAAAAAAAAAATATTACTTATTATTATTTCAAACTTCGAATAAAAATTAAAATTTCCAAACTTTCCAATATAAATAAAAAAAAATCAGTAAAATTATATAAAAAAGTTATTTTATATTATTCCAACTATTAAAAAAAAGAAAAAGAATACGCACAATCCAAAAAAAAGTACTTTTCAATATTATTCCAAAAATTCTAAAAAAAAAAAATTCAAAACATTTTTCTATATAATTAAAAAAACATTATATCGAAAATTTTTTTCAAATTATTTCCATGATAAAAAAATTCCAATAATTTTTCTATACAATAAAAAAAAATCTATAAAATCAAAAAAAAATGTTTAAATATTTTTCTATTTCATAAAACAAATTATATAACATCCAAAAAAGTATTTTGTAATATTATTTCAAACATTCGAATAATAAAATTAAATTTTCAAAACATTTTTCTAAATAATTAAAAAAAAATGATATAAAATAAAAATTTTTAATATTTTTCCACATAACTAAAACATAAATAACATAAAGAAAAAATTAATTTCGCACTATTTCAAAAAATTAAAATAAATAATTAAGTTCCAAAATAATTTTCTATATATTTTAAAAAGAGCTATTTAAAATCCCAAAAATATTACTTCATTCTTATTACAATAATAATATGAAAAAAATAAATTTCCAGAATATTTTTCTCCAAAATTAAAAAAAGTAAATAAAATTAGGAATTAAATAAATTTTTTCTATTACAAAAGTGCTAATAAAAAATTGAAAATATTATACTTGTTTAAATGTAATGCCAAAATGTAAAATCAAAAAAAAAAGTTATTAACTAACACGATTCCAATAATTCTTAAAATAATTTAAATTATATAAAATCAAGCCTTTAATACATTTGTAGATCTTAAGAAAATAACAACAGTTTTTTGCATTAAATTGAAGATCTTATTTAGCATAATTAGAATGATCCGTTTTGAATCAAATATGTACCGTTTTGTACGAAAGTCTTTGAAGATAACTTCATAATATAGTCTCTTATTTATAGTCTCTATATTCAAAAAACTAGGACTCCCGATTTTCACAAACTTTTCTTGAGACAAAATTTGCACCAGCATGAATATACGCCATAGACATTAGTTAGTAGTAACCACTTGCCAAATGATGCCAGGTCCCAATAATAAGGTGAATGCATAGGAACCTCAAAACCAAGCTACTGGAGCTTTAGATGATTCAATGTCGTATTTTGAGGCCTGGCGATATCCTAATGAAACACAATTCCTCTGATATTGTGCAAATCTGATCATTTCCGGTCATTTGCTCACTTTAGGCGAACCAAATGTTGATAGTACAAGCCCGAGTTAAGCGTTTGGCCTTATAGGTGCGGCTCTTAGTAGATGATTCCCTGCTAATCACACCAAACACTCTCTCCGCTAGGTTCTACAATCAAAATGCAAGAATGTTTCTTATACGGTAATATGTGTCTATTAATTAGATGGAAGAAAGTAAAGATGCATATCACTCAAGCAGTCGGAACGACATGACAATCTCTATACAAACTTATAATTAAATTTCAGTGTACTACGAAAAGACAAAAGGTGCTATTGGAGCGTACAAAAATATAACCTAACCTAACAAAAATAGCCGAAATTCATATAATATCATATAACTAAAGCACGAAGTATAATCAAAAATAGCTCCCTCTTGCTATTTTCAACAACTTGCAGAAGAATTTGCCACAATCATTTTTAGAAAGCCTGCAACACGCAAAAGAGCTTTCGCCACTTGAATACTCATATGCATATTCACTTATGTCTGTTGTTATGTTTACTGGCGGTAAGAGTCTTATGTCTTATGAACCCGTTTCAAAGCGGTCGTTAGAATGGTCTTTTGCGAAATTGCCGATTTTATACTATGTAAATATGTAATTGAACACGTTTGTCAACTTAGACTGTGGCTTTGGTCTGCATACACTACACTTGTTGTTACACCACACCCGAGCACACTCACACACATATACATACATATGTGGTACAAAACGATTAATAATTCTATGTATAATAGACAGTTAATGAGGATCATAAAATAAGCGACAAGTGTCTTTACGGTCACAAGTTTTCCAAAGAAAGTGAGTTCAAGCCGAAAGATACTTACTTACAAGTATATACATATGTACACATGTAGATGTGGAAAAAAATGTTTGTGTCTAATTTAATGACTGCATATCGCGTAGTACATATATATAAAAAGAATGTAGCACCCTGTAGTTTTATAATTTTTTTTTTTTATTTTGTGTGAATTTTATTGTCATTTTTCGATAAGAGGGATCACTGATTCTTGGCTTGGAGGGTAATCAGTAGTTTCAACTGTGTAGAATTACTGAGCATCTTATTATTATATTTTATCTTCTTACTCTAAATGTATTTTCTAGCCGAAAAGTGAGTAGAAAGGTAGTGTAGATTTCCGAAAACGCACATAGGCCTTTAGGAAGCCCACTGTTAAACCATTCTTAATAAAAATCTGCTCACTCTAAGAGAGCTTCCCCAGACCGTGTGTCTAGAGTTGGCTTTCGGGCAAATTATAACGCCAGATCTTCTGCGTCTGGCCTCTGCTAGAGCTCTGCTAAACAGATCCAGCGGTGGACTCACCTTGTCTTCATGCGCCATGTAGGCCAGAGTTCTCTCGGTACTATCTTCCAGTCCAGCGGCATCTTTGTTGATGAAATCAAAAACATCAAGTGCTTTTCTAGCCAGAAAAACAGACTTTGGTTCAGCCTTTATTACTTTATACTGAATCCAGAGGTGCCGCTGCTGGATTGTCATGGCTCCTGCAAGCAAGCAAAACATCGACGCAGGACCTTAATTCTCAAATCCAGCAGTGAAAGTTCCACACCATCATCCTTACCGAACCGAGCCGCCTTGAACAAGTACTCAAGACTGAAGTCGGATTCAACAACTGACGATCCGACAACCGCGCTCACAGCGTGCTAGAAGGCGGAGTCGTTCTACATTACTGATTTCAACTCCTCCCCTTTCCTTCCAACTCCAGTAAAAGCAGTTTACTGCAGCAGCAGTGGCTTTCGTTGAAAGTATCTTGACCATTCTCTCGATGCCACAGATTATAGCTCCCTTTGTGACACTTAGAAGAGCGAGGGACTCCTTGTTTTGGAATATTAGTAATCGATATTTTCTCCAACCTAACCCAACCCTGCAGTCTTAGTGAGAAAAGAATAATTGTAACAACGCGACATCTCTTCGATTTCAGCCGACGTGGAGTGTTCGATTGGAAGCCAGATGAGAGCCCGAGGGCGCATCGGGAGATTAGATTTGGCTACCGTCTCCAGTCTTGCTTCCTTTCATACCTCACAAACCCGGGCTACTGACTCGTTATAAAGTGGTGTCGACCGTTCGTTGCGTACCTTAGTAGCTTGTGCATACCGAGGTACTTTCCGGCATCCAGGCTATGGCCTGGGGTTCCCCTTGACCATCTTCATTAAAACAGCGGACGTCCATAGAAGGCGTAACTCGCTTATTCCTCATGGAAGATGGTTTCATGTCTCATCTACTGCGATACACGGTTTGCTCCACTGAGCTGGCAAGATTAGCGATTTGGCTAAACATCAGTGCCGCATCGACTCGTGGGTTCTTGCCGAGAGAGGATTCCCCTCCGAAAATATTTGGGTTCATTTACCTCCCTTCCACCAATTATGATTTGAGAACTTGAAATCCAGAAAATCCTTGGGAAAACGAATATAATATTTCTAACTATATCGGCTTTCTTCCGTCGAATACTTATGTAAATACAGTTTGTTGTATATAGTATACTTATTGGTAATCTGGAATCCTAATTTTTTATTACCAAATCTTCCTGGGTATTTAACTAAGAACTGTTCCAAAGGTTAAAAACTTCAAATTACTAAAAGAGTCATACAACACATCTATAAACCTTTAGCTCGCAATCAGCGTCGCTATGAAGACTCCGGCGAAGATATCGCCTATGAAGCAGCGAAGCAATTGGGCCAATTAAACTATCGTCTCAATCAGCTGGCCTTCGAGGAACAATCCCGGCAAATATCTCTACCAAATATCACGATCAATAATCTGGTAAGCCGCATACCCTGCACCTGCGACAAGGGTATATGCAAATGTTGTGCTGGTGAGTCCAAAAAATTTTAAATGTACATATGTTGCAATATTCATTACGAATAACATTTCTTAGGATTTCTCTCTGTAATCGGCTTAAACAGCTGCACCGAGGTCGTCTATCGGCCTGAAGAATTCTCTTTCGAGTTGCGCATGCGTGTCAATAACAATGTGTGGTTCAAGCGTAAGGTCTCCGGTCAGAACCCGCCGCCATTCTGCTTCCGTCCGCCACGTTTCAACTTTGCGAGGGCCTGTATACAGTTCCATGACATCTGGTTTGTGGGACGAAATATGCATGTCTGCATGTATTTGTCGGGCTCATTTCAAGGCTACGAACTCTTCGAACGGTGAGTAAAGAAGTCTGAAAACAAAAATTTAAACAGTGTAAGCATTCTTTCTTTTATTTAGCAACTTCGATTGTCTACTCTTTGGCGATAAGGGTGTCAAAATTGTTAAGCCCGAGGACGGCTATCCCGTGCGTCCCACCGACGTGGATATCGATGATGGTGATGATGAAATCGAGGAGTATGATGAGAATGTGGTGCGCAGAAGACGACACAGTCGTCTGAGTAAAGTTATGCGCACGAGAGATGAAGCCTAATCTATATAAATTCCTCATGCCATTCTTCATGACTGATAACTTATCTTAAATTATTTTCTATTTTATATCTAAATTAGCTAGTTTTACATCTAAATTATTTTATACCACAACACCATGTCTATAAATTTCATGTGTTTCAATGATTTTAACAAATAAGGGTCTGCAAGAACGGAAGCTTTGTTTGGAGTCCAAGAAAGTTTGTTTTTATCATTGTTATCTCTGTATCTGTTCAAAGGCTTATGACACAGAGCAGTTAACCTAGCATGGCTAGAATCCCGAATCAACCTTATCGACCTCAACGAATTAACGACTTCTCTCGGGACTGTCCAACAAACACATATTACCGAAAAAACTTACCAAAGTACCAGCAAATAATCTTTGTAGCACTATTCCAAGGTTACTAGAAGTTAGATATGTGGGTTTATAGACAGCTTTTCCTCCGCCAGCAGAAACGACTCTGAACTTACATAAACTCGTATACATGAAGTCTGGTATATTTTCGAAAGTTTAGATATCAAGTTACTCTGGTAGGCCCAATCAACATGTTGGCGATGAATTTTACCTTTCCAAACATTATTTCTCAAATAATGATTTAGAAAAATTTCTGCGGGGTTTAGAAGTTTACTCTTTGGATTCTTCCAACTGAAATGAAAAAAAAATCAATAAAACATATCTTTCTCTCGCTCTCTATCCGTCTGCCAAACTCAGCTGCCAACTTCCAGACGGAAGTACTAGATGTAGAGGAAGCCTAGAGTTTCATTGCGAAACTACGGGAGTATATAGAAGGCAATCATATATATGGATAGCCAGGAGGCATTACTGGCTTTGTCGACGTCAAAGATGAATTCTAGCATAGTTAATGAAGGAATTCTTTAAGCTCACGGGTAGATCAACTTGATTTGTCCATAATTTGGATGCCCATTTCAGCATTTTCCGCAACGAAAAAACAGACGAGGTAGTCAAGCCAGGAGCCTCTTTGGACGAACCCGATATTATGTTAATAACATACCGGGCAAGAACTCTCAAGAAAGAGCTTCATACCTATTTTACTCAAACAGTTGAGATCAGGTGGAAGTAATCAATAAGCCACAGCAAGAAAAGTTATGGCCCAATTATGACAGGACTAGAACCACGGTCTGATTAAACAGGTCAAGAAATATCATTTACAGCATTACAGCTACCATAACGGAAAACAGGCCTTTTGGGAATCATGCGTTAAAAATGTGTCTGCCTTATAACTTGTTTTAGCTAGAAGACGAGCTTGGTATTCAAGTGCTTGGGGAAATAGCGGCAGGAAAAGTATGAAATTTATATTCTTATAAGACCCAAATTCAACCTCAAAGTTATGTTTATGCAAGCCATAAATAACACTCAGTGTTCAAAAATCATTTGAGGTTTCAAAGCAAAGCATAACCGTTTTAGAAAGAGGTCTTATTATAATCTGTTTAACTTTTCTATGACTTGGGAGCGGACTACATATAGCCACCCACCTGCTATCCTTGATCAGCCATCAAAGCTAATCTAACCTATACTCTGCACATTCCAAAGGGAACGTTGTATAAAACGTGACAAGCTGTGTAAATTTAGCTAAGTCCCTCTGACTCCGTTTATCTGTGTATACGCGAATTAATCCCTCGGCTGTCGAAATATTGATCTGAAATTTTGCACACATCCTTTTCTTTTTAAGGCGCTATTTGTTTGTTGGATTCAGCGTTAACGGGCCGCTATAGCATATCGCTGTCATACAAACTGACCGATCAAAATCAAGTGCTTGTATGGAAAACTTTTTCATTTGGCGAGATATCTTCACGAAATTTGGCACGGACTATTTTCTAAAGCAACTATGCAATCTACGTAAAAATTGTTCAAATCGGATAACTATAGCATATAGCTGCCATACAAACTGAACGATCAAAAGCAAGTCCTTGTAAGAAAAACTTTTTTATTTGGCGAGATAACTTCACGAAATTTGGTATAGCTTATTTTCTAAAACAACAATGTAATCACCAAAGAAATTGTTCAGATCGGTTAACTATGGCATATAGCTGCCATACAAACCGAACGATCGGAATCAAGGGCTTGTATGGAAAACTTGTTTATTTGACAAGATATCTTCACGAAATTCGGCATGGATTATTTTCGAAGACAATGCTACAATCCCTTAACAAATTGTTGAGATCGGACTACTATAACACATAGCTGCCATACAAACTGACCGCTCAAAATCAAGCTAAGCAGCCATTTTTACCCTTTTATGTTGTATTAAGGCAACCTGTTAAGGGTATTATAACTTTAATTCGAAGTGCAGCCGTAATTCACGTTTTTCCTGGCTCTAATGTGGTGTTGTGTATAAGCTATAATCGAACTGAAGCACCTTTTTATCAGCTTTAAACTCTATAATATCCTTAAACTATATTTAATTTAAATTATTATATACATATTTTTTATATATGTATATTATTTATATATTATATGCGCAGAAACATATATAGCCAACTGACCATATCATAACTTAAATACTTTTCATACAACTTCCTTAAACTAAGTCTAGTAATAAGCGCCTATAACTTGCAACATTAGCTCTACAAAATGTTAAGCGAGTTTAAGCATACAAATATTAAATAAAATGCTTAAGCATAAGTAATCACCAAACCACCTGGAAGCCAATAAACATTCATCTTTCTCATACACGGCAGCACCCAGTAAACCCAGTAAAGACATCAAGCAACAAAAGCTGAAAAAAAGACACAAAAGCGCAACGCCGCCTGTTGCATGCGCTCAATGCAACGCGGTAAGTGACTAAGCATGCGATTGCGCCCTTTCACGTTGCCATTGAAGTGTGAAGAATTTCAGTGCAAAAGTGGCAAAACAAAGCAAAAATAATGGCATGGAAATTTTTAAATCAAAAATCAAGCACATAAGTGCTGCCACTCGAGCGTAAATAATGAATATGCACTTGCATACAGGACTCATGTTGCAGCAAGGATGCGTGCCACATATACGTTTCACCATTTGAATGAATGAAACATCCTTACCAACAACGCTCGACGCGGCTGCCTGCCTGACCTTGCACACTCGCAAGGTCCTTGATGTGTGGCATGCAATTTCCACTGCAATGCTTGCAACACATCACCTAGCCGCAGCAAGTATGCTACATAGCATATTCATGCAGTACTCATGCGCTGCTTCGCACTCCATTTCCACACACACAGCTGCGGCCCGTTGCTGGCGCATCCTGCCACGCCACGCCAACACATTGAAGTGCAAATTGGAGCGCACACAAAGCGTTGAATGGGTGTATGTGTGCCGTGTGGCACGCTGCAATGCATATGTAAATGCAAAAAAATGCACAACAACAAAACAGCAATCAACACAACAAAACAATTTGTTGGCATGCTGCAAAGGATGCATGCAACGCGGATGCAACGCTTCTTTAGTCCTTGCTCACAAAGCGGCATGTTAGCAGGATGTGCAGTACCTGGCACATACTTGTTATACATATACATGCATGGATATATGTGAATGGGTGTGTGTGAAGACCTTTTAAGGCTGCTTCTTCGCCCGTTTGTTGTCATTATTGTCGTGTAATAAAGGACTATTAGGGGTAAAAGCTGTCGTCCTGCAGCTGCTCACTGCAGGCCTCAACTCTTCAACTGCACTTATGCGGTGAATATTTTCACACTTAAGCAATGTGCCGAGGTGTATGGGATTCTCTGCGTTTTGTTGTAAGCTAACGGTTTAACATAAAGTATAATAAGCACTTCGTTTGTGGCACCATATGTTTTGCGCGCATCACCTGTGGATATACATAGATATGTATATAGAACAAGGCTAATTAAATTCCTCTACTGAAGGGTGTTACCAATAGAAGGAGGAACTTGATGGCCGACTTGTAATTTTGTTTGGAGATAAGTACTTCGTCTTCGACCTGCTGAAGTTAAGTACCTGAGAGTTAAGTACCTAGAACTCATACTAGGCACAAAGCTCTCGTGGAAACCCAAGATCGATGCAAGATCAACGAGGGCAAAGCACAACCAATAGAACACCCACAAGGGAAGGTCAGAGACCCTATTAAGCCTGGCAAACTGTGTGAATTTAGCTCTAAACCTCTGACTCAGTTTGTCTGTATATACGCTTACCAATCCCTCGCCTTTAGAGATATTAATCTGAAATTTTGCACACATCCTTTTCTTCTCAGAATGCTACTCATTTGTCGGAGTCAAGAGGAAAGAGCAACGAAGGCATCGGCTGCCATGTATTGCTGCAATCGAGCCATTGCCAAGAGTTGGGAAATACTAAACTACGAAAGGTTGTTCTTTGGCTCTATGAAACAATAATTAGGCCTATAATGCTTGTATGGTGGAAAGCGCTGAAAAAAGAAAGAAGAACATTCGTGTCTTCAATGGACGGCTATCATCAGTGTTTGAGGAGCAACACGAACTACATCGCATCGATGCTCATAGTCGCAAGAAGTATGGCCGCGGAGGCTGTCCTCAAACCCAGAGAATCTGGTTACCTAGATGACTGTGAGCCTGCGTACTCTTAAATCCAACATACTTTGACATCGCAACATACTTGGATTATCAGCCCACTCAGCTCTGACTGCCATTTCTCTACTCACATACCTTCGAGAAAGTCAATTGAGCGAAGAACTTGCTGAAGGAAAGAATAATTTTTCGAGTGCATAAAAGCTTGCAGAGTGCACTGGGGGGAACTTTCAGCTTTAGGCTTCCTGACCACTGCAGCATCTTCGGAGGTAGCTGCTATAAAGTTAACAGTAGCTCTACAGCTATGGAGCATAGCCTCCTTCAGAGTTGTGACTATCCACTCTGATAATAGGGCAGCGATACTAGAGTTCGCTGACTGTGAGCTCCAGACTAGTAGCAGTATGTATATCTAGAGTCCTTATCTCTAGCCTCGTGTTACTTTAAGATTAGACTTGGTGCCAACAGTGGCATTTCAGGAAAATGTAAGGCTAATGAACTATATATGTCCGCTAAGATAGATACTTACTTCAGTCTGAATAACTGCAAAATGATAACTTGTAGGAATTCCGTTCGATGGAGTTTGTGAAGATTCGTGGTGGTTGTGGTTAAAACCCAAATCGCGGGAAGAACTGACTCTGTCAGTTTGAATGTGGGGTTACATTGCAAACGGGTGCCGGACCCAAAGTACGGCAGAGGTTTTAGATGGGTCTCAAACCCTACCAAGGTGATTAGTGTGTCCATGCCACACTGTCGTTGGTACTGAAAATGTTTACCCAGTTTTCAGGGCGCTGATCAACGCATTGTATTGATGCGTTGTGCTTCTGAGCACCGTGGAGTTAAGCTGTCGACAGCAGGATCCCACGTTAAATACACTACACGTTGTACGGTGCGTGTGATGGTGTGCTGGACCGCTGCCAGTGAAATCTAATACAAGAAATTGCTTCAACGACTACATCCATCTGGCTTTATGCTGTCTGCATAACGGGAGCACTGGGAATCCTTTCAATGGCTGCACTGGGAAGGTTAATAAACATGCCACTAACTGACATTGTAGTGGAGAGCTTGGCAGCGAAATCAGCTGCAAGATTGTCAGCGTTAGGGGAATTGGATGCAAAATCCTTGGGGCATAGCTTGATAGATAAAGTTTCGGTGGATAAACTAGACCACATACCTCCGCGCTTTATCTGAGAGAGTTGACTTCAAGTTACACTGTAAGAGGGTGGGTAGCGCTTAGACACGTTACTCACCAGCCAAAATCTCAACATCTACACGGAGAGATCCAAAGTGGCTGATGGAGTAGGGGCCGGGATGCGTTCTGCGGACATATATCTCTGGCGACCACTCTTTATTATAACTGGGGTTTCTGCCAGGTACAGAAATAGCTATTAACGCAGGAAACGACAAGAAGAGCATCAGTTAATACTATATACGTCGACAGCAAATGTGAGATCCCAATGCCGTCCTTAAAAGCAAGTACTAGTAGATATAGTGGCTGCCGGAAAGCAGTTGTATAGTGTAGGACAGAAGTGCGTTCTGGCAAACGAAATAGTTGATGATGTTGCCAAAAGTATCATCCGTTTTGCTACAAAACCAATCAGTCGCTAAAAATGATACACAGTAAATTTCCGGAAAGGCTTTCAAACGGATCTGGATGAGGCAGAATTCATTAAGGGGATGCAGGATCGCCTAGATGACGTGAAAGGGAGTGAAAGAAAAACACACTAGCTTTACAGTCATAAGGTCTCGAAAATACTGCAGGACATTTGTTGGCCTCGCCATAGCTTCCAACATACTGGCATCACATGCGAGCCGTATTGGCATAATTAATGAGGACAAATATAGACAGTGCGGGGAAGTAGCATGAGAAAGACGCTGGAACACGCCAGTGCTTTTGAACGGTCTTATCTCGAAGGTATCTAAGAGCTACGCTGTTCAACGGATTGGCTGAAGTATCAAAGTTTAGTTGAAAGTCTCTCTTAAACTTTGAAAAAAGTGTTGACGTCCCGCAGGACGTAAAGTGCAGGTCGATTCAGTGAAGCTCCATCTGGCATTACCAGAGACCTGTAGGCCTATATAAGACGTAATAGCCAACCAGCCAATAAGCTAACCTAACCTAATTTGTGGTTTAGTAGAACCTTCATAATTTTTAGAAAATAAAAATAAAGCGCTCTTAAAGAACTTAAGTCAATGAACGCACTTTGATATATTTCACTTTAATTTTAACTACCGTTGGTTGAATTACATATATATCCATGTATATGTAAATATATTTTCCTTTTACTTTTCATTACGCCTGTAGCCGATTTTTTCTCAAACTTTTCATTACTCTATGCCGAAGATGAAATTATCCCCTGAGGAAGTTTTGTACTTGTCTCTGTTTTGATGAGTATATTCTTCTAAGTATTCGGGGGATACATTTTTTTTTTAATTCACAGACAACAGCATTTTGCTTAATTACTTTTTTGGCATGTATCTTCCCTCGGCTGGAGGCTGACGCACACAAATATACCAGGGAAATATATGTAGAACACGCATTTAATTTCAATTATTGCGTTCTGCTGCCTAACCATGGATTCGTTGATATATAAGCTTACATAATATACCAAGAACTGACTTTTTAGACAAACATATATGTATATATATTGTATATATATTGCTTGATATGTAAGCGACTCAATTTGAGCCCATTTTTCTTACTCAAATGAGTGTGTTTCTCTCGTAAGTCATAAAGAAGCTCACGTGTCCACGAGGAGCACACAGAAAAAACTTCCGAAATCCAACAAAAAATCATAAATAACTGTAATTTTATATCGCTACAGTTAACATATGTAACCATGTAACCATAAATCAAAATCCCAATCACCCTCAATCGGCTTATTGTCACGCAAGTCCGCCTCTAAATAGACACTACAAGGATATCAATGTATCAACGAGGAAACGAGCAAAAAAAAGTCGAACGTCAGTTTGTGGCACGCTTGACCCTCGAGCGATTACACGCCTATTTGGTGTATATTTCCCATAAAGACACACTCATGTAGGTATGTATGTTTATAACCAGAATGCAAGGGTCAATTTGTTTGCCCTAAATGTATTTTCGCACGGAAGTGACCACTTATCCTTGGGTTGTCATGAAAACCGGAAATAATGAAATTGACCTCAGGGGAAAACAGCAACAAGACGAGAGAATAACACAGACAACGTTGGTGAATTGAAGGGTCGCGCATAAACTGGCCATGCGAATTGAATTGACTCATTCGATGACCAAATGACCACTAAGTGACTTTTAGGTAGCTATCTTTATTCAGGCACGACAGCACACGAACCGCTCGCATGCTGGCAACAATAAATGAGGTGCAACAAGTAAAGCCATTAATGCAATAATAACAATAAGTCGTCGCGCTGCATTACAGTTGTTGCACTAAACCGCTGACCAGCCGAGTCAGCCAAGGCAGCCAATCGAGTTTGAGTGATCAGAATTTGACTTCGTGCAATGAGCACATGAATGAGTATTGCCTTGGTTGACGTTGCCACCCTTAATGCTTGCCGTGCGCTGGTTTGTGTACCAGAGGGTGCGCCTGGACAATGGTCAGTCGGGCTTGTTTACCTATTATTTACGAGTACTTATGTAAGACAGTTAATTTGTTTGTGATTTGAGAGCAAATTAAAAATTCAAATTAGCTGTGGCAGTTTAGAATAATATTGTGATTGTCTATTCATAGCTGTTTATGGCATTAATATGGCTTTAAATGTGTGTATGTTTACTGAAACTGTAAATAGCATTAATTGTACCCGTAAGAGGAAATATGATGGTTATAAGATCACGAGCTCTATTGGAAGTAGTTCGTTAGGAAAAAGAAAGATGATTATGCAACTAAAAGGATTTTTTAGACTTGTGCTTCTCAAAAAAAAAAAAAAAAAAAAATGCATTTAATTTCAAATTACGACAAGAATTTAATTATATTATAAAAATAAGAATTTGCCATTATATTTTATAAAGTGCTCGCCACGGCTGGCTCGAGTAATTCCAGCCGAGAGGACCAATTTTTTACCACTTTTTGCAGCGATTGGAACCAATAAGTCAGCAATAAAGCGTCTACTCTCCACTTCCAAGGTTTCAATCGGCTCAGGCTTATCTCATGCAAAGAAAAAAATTCCAATTTTAAATTCTATCTGATTCTTTCACTTTCCAATCTTAGAGATATAGCTGAGAAACTCAAAGAGCAAAGTCCGTTATATGAGAAAATGGCTCAATTGAATAAATAATTTTATTACTACCCGTTTTTTGAAAAAATTTACCATATAAATGTATATAAGTTTTGTTTACATTCAGCCAAGTCCACCACCTTTCTTTACATTTAGTTAAATCAATAACCTTTTTTACACTACAGATCACAGACCCTTTGTCAAGTCAACAACATTGGTTACATTATGAGACCATTGACATTATTGTTTACATTTCTCCCGAGGTCAATAACCCCTTCGTTTACCTTTTATGAGGTCAGTGACCCTTTTGATTACATTTTGCCAAAAATTTGTTAACATTTAACCAAATCAAGAACCGTTATGACAAAACTTTTTCATGTGATTAGATATCTTCACAACATTTGACATAGAGTATTGTCTAAGGAAGCAATGGAATTTTCGAGGAAATGGTTCTGATTCCAATTACATCACATTGCGGCGTTAAAGCCACATAAGCACTGGCTAGGAATGGAGCCTACTTTTCTTTTACAGAGCCAGCTGGCAGACAGCTTCCCCAGAAGTCTCCTAAACACTGAACAAGCATGGTGCTTGCTATATTTATATAGAGTCAGCTAGCAGACAGCTACTCGTGAGGTCACCTCATGATTTTTATATCACATAACTTCCCGGCGTGAGAGTCCCCTAAGCACTGGCCAGGCACGGTGCCTGTTTAACTTATATGGAGCAAGCTGGCAGCCTGATATTCATGAAGTCACCTGGCGACTTCCACATCAAATCACATCGAGGCACCAGAGTCTCCTAAGCACTGGCTAGGAATAGAGCCAGCTTTTCTTTTACTGAGCCACCTGGCAGCCAGTTTCCTGTGAAGTAATCTCATGACTTTTAAATCATATGACTTCAAGGAACAAGCTAATGGTTAGGTGACGCACTTGTTGTTCTTAAGACGGGTAATGGGTAATTACTATTCGAACTTCTTCATGATCGGGCTATGGAACGTCTGATCCATCGTCATCGATCGGGTTTCATCTACTCTTGGTGATTTCACTGGCATTCAGCTGGCTGAAGAAGTGTTCTCACCATAATTTCAGTACACTCAAAGCATCAGCCGCTGGATCACCTCTTGGGGTTCTACACGGCCTTCTTTCCGACCCTAAAAATAGCGTTTCGGGAAAAATGGGTTTAATGTTTTGGTTGTCGATTATATATATATAACTAGTAAGTTAAAAAAAATGTTACATGTCCGCTAATATGTAAATTCGAAACTCTTTGCCGGATCAACTATCAACATAAGCATAAAAAGCATACTAGAGCTTGGACCAGAAGGACCTTTCTATTTGCAAACCAATACTAAATGTATGTACTTATCAAACATCAAATTGATCTTATGATTATCTTAAGGTAATGAATAAAAGTAATAGACACATTTTTTACACACAAAAGCTTAACATAGTCTAAACAAATCAGAACACCCTGTTTCATGTTACCACCTAAGCATAAAGACTTTGCAATTAACTCTTACGAAAATTCGGTCTAATCAATTTTAATCAATTTCAGGAGCAGAAGTCATTTATGTCTCGCGACACAAAAGGATTTAGCGGAATACAGACATACTTATGTATATACTTGTATGTACATATATTTGTAGATATGTATAAACAGTCTTCTAGAATGTTAAAGCCACGCAATGTGGCTTTAATATATTTCAAGGATATATTCTGCGATATACATACATATGTACATAGATATAACATACTTATATATTTGAAAATATATATTCAAAAGAAAATTTATATGTATGTATATGAGTTCATACACCTTCTTCTTGTCTTGCCACAAACAAGATAGTAACGAAGTTCAATTAGAACAAACAACAGGACTCAAATTAACACGGCAACCACACATATAGACATCTATGAATATTTATATGCACTCATACATATATGCATGTATGTATGTATGTATATATCTATGTATGCATGTTCACGTGCTCATTAAAGGGATGTTACGAGCACGCATCAAACGCCGCGTGTACTCGAGCATGCATGCATGTACATATGTATATATAAGTACATATGAACATATGTATAACTAACCCTTACGAGTAAATGCCGCAGCTTATATACTACGCATATTTCCCCTTTTCAGATAATTTCCAATGAGTCCGCAGCGCCGCAGATAATTTATACGACTTCCTCGTATGTATGTTTTTGGCTAAGCACACGCACATTAGGGGAAGCGCGCATTATATACTTATTAATATGCATGTTTGTATGCTATTTATATATGGTACGCGGTATATAAATATACATATATACACAAACATGTGTGTAAATGTATATTTCGGTTAGAAAGTGCGTGAGTTTTGCTGCGAAAAGGGTTAAAAATCTGCGCTGCGCCACTACCACCCCCAGCGCCGTTGGTGACCACATGAAAAGCGTTGCCAGATGTTGCACAAACGCTATTTATATTAGTAAACACGTACTAAGAACAACAAAGCGAAACTGTAATAACCTTCACAAGTGCATTTCTTATAGCTTAAAGAGGTAACGTTGATCTTTGTCTCAATTTTGATCGATTAGTTTGTATGGCAGCTATATGCTATAGTGGTCCGATCTGAACAGTTTTCTCGCAGATTATAGTGTTGTTTTAGATAATAGTTCATGTCTAATTTTGTGAAGATAAATCGACAATTAAACAAATTTTCTATACAAGAGCTTGATTTTGTTCGATATGTTTGTATGGTGGCTATATGCTAAAGTGATCCGATCTGAACAATTTTTTAGGAGATTGTACCGTTACCTTTAGCAATAATCCATGTCAAATTTCGTGACGATACCTTGACAAATAAAAAAGTTTTCGCTACAAGGACTTGATTTTGATTGTTCAGTTTGTGTGGCAGCTATATGATTTAGTAGACCGATCTAAACGATTTCTAAGTAGGTTGCATAGTTGCTTTAGAAAATTATCCGCGCCAAATTTCATAAAGTTATCTCGTCAAATAAACACGTTTTTCATACAAAGACTTCATTTTGATCGTTCAGTTTGTATGACAGCTATATGCTATAGTGGTCCGATATCGAAGGTTTCGACAAATGAACAGCTTCTTGACAAGAGAACACTGTACGCAAAACTTCAGATCCATAACTCAAAAGCTGAGAAACGAATTCAAGTAAATACAGAGGTAAAATCGACTCAGGTCGGAATGCCCAGCTCCGTTGCTTCCTTTTAGATGTAACAAATTTCCTAGCAAACTTATGTACTCTGTTCAGGGTATAAAAAAACAACGCAGTTTTCTTAAGTAACGTTTTAGAAAAGCAAATTTCGGTATCGCTTTGTCTGCTTGTCTTCAAAGAAAGCGGATACTTGGTGGGGGGCGCTAAGGCAGGATGTGCGGCATTAACGCAACGAGCTGTCAAGTATACATATACTTACATACATATATAGAAGTGTAAAAATGCTTCAGTGTGTGTGTTTACTGAAAATGTTCCTCTTGCGGCCATTATGAATTCATGTGACTGCTTTCGGCTGCATTAAGCCTTTTCCTTGGGTCCACCACGTCCACAGCTTGCTGTCTTAGGCATACTAAAGAGTTGTTGTACTTAGTTGTTTTGCTTGTCTCCACCACGAAATCTTATGCACAACAATTATGACAACAAAATTTTAGGAAATTATGCGCACATTATTTGTGTCGTCTGTGTTTTTAAGCGCTCGCAACATGGGTCGTAAAGAGTATTATATTTAGTTTTGTTCACCTAACCGTGGGTTGTAGCAGCTATGGTAAAGCTAAACGAGGTAGAGATAGGCATAGAGTCTGTCCTTGTGTAGAAATTGAAATATCTGATTAGAACTTGGTCCCGGTTGGTATTTGATGGAGGAGGAGCCGAGATGAGTTGAGTTCGAGGAGGTTGTATGACCATCCTTCTGTACGTCCATCCGTGCAGCGATAGCTTGTGTAGAAATTGAGTTATCTTGCTAGAATTTGGTCCTGGTTGGTTTTTTTTTATATAAGAGGAGTCTAGATTAGTTGAATTTCGCGTGACAATATGTCCGTCCTTCTGTTCGTCCATCCGTAGAAGCAATAACTTGAATAAACATTGAAATATCTTGCTAGAACTTGCTCCTAGTTGGTATTTGATGTAGGAGGAATTGAGATGAGTTGAATTTGGAGAGACCTTAAGTCCGTACTTCTGTCCCTCCATCCGAAGATGCGTTAACCTGAGTTGAAATAGAGATATCTCGCCATAACTTGATCTTGGTTGGTATTTGAAGTAGGAAGAATCGAGATAAGTTGAATTTGGAAAGACTCTATGTCCATCCTTCTGCCTATCCATCCGTAGAAGCAATAACTTGAGTAGAAATTGAGATCTCTTACTACAACTTAGTCGTGTTGCTCTTTGATATAGGAGGAATGAAGAAGAGTTGATTTTCGGATTAATGTCTGTCCGTCTCTCTGTCCGTCCATCAGTAAAACCGATATCTTCCGTAGAAATTAAGATATCTGGCTATAACTTGTTTCTGGTTGGTATTTGATAAAGCAGGAAGCGAGATGAATTGAATTTCGGGTGACCGTTTGTCTGTCCTTTTGTCTTTACTTCCGTAGAAGCGATAACTTAAGAAATAATTGAGATATCTTGCTAGAACTTGATCCCGCTTGGTATTTTATATAGGAGGACTTGGACCATTACAATACTCCATAAATCGAAAACTTTCGAAACTAACTGTGGTATGAAAAAATGTTATGATAAGCTCATTCACTCGCCATGTCATACTATGTTGAAAAATCATCTGAAAAACGGAAGCATTTTCACAGCCAAAATGCTTCGAATATACAATGGGTTTGGCACCATCCAACTTTATTTGAATTCTCATATCTCAAGAACGGCTTGAACAATTTCAACCAAATTGGGAACATACCATCATCTTGGCATTCCCAAAGCAATCAAGGTATACCATCTCTCAACCAAGAATTTTCAAAATCCTACCATAAATTTGTAATGTCCCAGATACCGATTATGTTGATATCAGTGACTACGTCTATCCTTACACCGAAAATATAAGTATACTGGTATTAATAATATTCGATGATTTCTACGATGATTGAAATTATTCAACAAAAAAGTTCCATTAAATTTTCTGAGCGGTTTTCTGGTGCCGAAACGTTGAGAGTGTTAGAAAAGGCCTTCGGTGATGATTGTTCGTCGCGAGCGAGTATTTTTGATGGGTACATATTATTCAAAGAGGGTCGAGAACGCATTGACGACGACCCACATCCAGGACGACCAGGAATATCAGCTGAAGCTCAGCACGTCAATAAAATATAGAAATTGTTGCTTGAGATTCGACGGCTGACAGTCAGAAATCTTACTGGCATCGTTGGAATATCGGAAGGATGCGTGAAAACCATTTTGAAAGATCATTTGGACCTGAGAAAAGCGAAATCACGATTGGTTTCAAAATAACTCTACTTTTTTCGAAAAGCAGCATCGCGTTAGTGTCTGTTAAACAATGCTTTCCGTTTACCAGAATGTCATGAAACTTATTATTACGGGCGATGAGTCTTGGATCTAAGCTTATGATCCAGAAACTGATGATCCATCACGCGAATATCGTGGCAAAGCTGAGCCGAAGCCGAAAAAACCAAGTCAGAGCAGGTCAAAAATCAAGGTTATGTTGACAGTTTTCTTCGATTATCGAGTTGTGGTGGACTCAGAAATCGGTCCGACGGGCCAAACTGTCGACAAGGAATACTATTCAAGCGTTATGCGTCGTTTGCACCAAGCTATTCGTAAAAGGTCGTAGTCGTGGCCCGACTTTTCAGTTTCTTTGAAGGGTGAAAATTGCGAGCGCATGAATGTTCGGTTGCAACCGAGTTTAGCACTTGCTTACTTGTTGTTGTTGTTATTATTGTTGTTGTTTTTGCTTGTTTACTGCCATCAGTGACGGTGGAGATTTTAAATATTTCATTTGCTGCAGCAGAAAAGTTATAAGCTCCGCGGCGTAAGTCTGATATCGATTTTTTCGTGTTTATTTCACTTGGAAAACCATCTTAAATAATTAAAACTAATGACATACGCAATGAAAACGATACCGCAGAGCCAGCGAATTAATTTCCAGTTGTCTTCAGTGCGCGCTGCGTCCGTAGCGCGGCTGCGTGTGTGCTTTATGCGCCAGCAGGCGCCAGCATAAAATCATTTTCATAACAAAAAGTTCGAGTGAAATCGCGCAAATACGAAATTTTACGCACTTTTTATTACAACTACAACAAATACAACAAAATAGTATATTTTTTACGCGTTACATACTAGAGATATTGCAGCTTCGGCAGCTGCCAGGCTAGAGCGCGCTAAAGTCCGCTTCCGATATATGCATATATGTAAGTATATGTATGTACATACAAATATGTATGTATATATATTACAAAAACAACCTCGTTATTTCCCGCCTAGCTGCCGAGTGTCATTCAAAATTTGCATATTTTTACTATTTTTAATTTTTTTGCTTTCAGTTTTTTGCGTCGATCACATATCACCCTTCCGTGCTTGCCGTCTATTACCCAGCTACCCAGCGCTTTTTTCAAGCATACATATCTATCCCTTCTAATAAAGGAATTTTTACTCTTCACAGCATACACACGATATTTTCCTCATATTCTCATGCCATGTACGTACACATATACAATCATACACATATACAAACATACACACAAACTATCATAGAACATACATCCACACATCCATAAGCATCCTTGCTTCTCTCGTGTAAAGGTGGCAAGCTGCGTTTTTCATATGCAAATTAGCGGTACTTTGAAATTCGAAAATTGGAAATTTGCCGAAATCGTAATCCATTTTTGTTCGGTATCGATGATTTATCACGTATGACGATCGTTTAAGCGGTTTAGTTACACGCACGCAAGCTCAGCGATAAATTTGTGCCACAAAATGCATAAAATAACGGTATAACATACATACGTACGCACTCGGATATGTTAAAAAATCGCATCCATTTTTGTTGAAAGATCAGAGACTGAAGAATCTGAGTCACCTAATGAAGAAGTAAAGCAACATAAACAGAAAAGTATCTTTGAGTATCTTTTTTCTGTTGGTCACCAATATCCGTTGGGTTAAACGTGGTTACCTGCCGTCGATGACCTAACCCCACACTGCTCTAGAGCGCATCGGCTCAAAGCAATATCTTGATCAGCGCCAATATTAGGGGCTCAAGCATTATTTGGTACGAACTCGTAAGATATAATGAACATCTAATTACGTCTTTGTCGGGTTGGAGGCCCATCTTAAACCTCTACCGTATTTTGGGTCCGACTCCCGGCCACAATCTGACTGCAAATTCACCTGACATAAGGTAAGTTCTTCTTGCATACGGGTTTAAACCACAGTCACCACAAAACTTGAAGTAGAACTGACGCAATGAACAGAATGGAGCGCTTACTACACCACAAGGTACCAAAATTAAGTCTTCGGTCAGACCTTTTTTTTAGTTTGTGAGCCGAAGCTACTTTCTTTTCTGCACCCATTCAACTCCAGATTGGTGACATTTGTAGCTATATAGAACGTCAAAACCTTTCATTAGTAGAAATCTCATTCAAAGTTTTACAATTTCTGTTCTATTCATATTATTACATTATTAGACCCTACGAAAGACATAGTATTTTTTTGTGGATTTTGATGGCGTCATACGACAGGCCGGCTTTACCGCGGACAAATTCTAATCAGGGACCCACTAGAGTATTTCTCTTGGGCAATTTGAAATATAAACTGAAAAATCTGAGTATCCTTTTCCTTTTGGTCAGTAGACAAACCGAGTTTACCCAATCGGAGAATATGCTGAGCTTTGTGATTCAGAAGATTTGCGAATTTGCCCACTCCGATTAGAGTCGTACAAATGTCAATCTAAGCTAGGCTCATTCTACAGTTGGCAACTGTTTCTGCTCCTTCGTAAGTTATTAAAATGTTACCGAGGAAGCAGAAACTGTCGACGGACTCCATTTCATGATTTCAATTTCAGTTTCGGCTATATCTCTTGATTCGCCGAAGCAAAGCCTGGACAATGTAGGAGGAGGTGCCTGGATGTTTCCATATCATCGGCTTCTATACTGGTAAGAGCCCACAAACGTTGTTCAATAGCAAAAAGGAGAAGCTTTGAACCACTGTCTCTAAAAAGTTAACAATTGCCGTCTTGAAAGAGTCCTAAATACTAAAATTCAATTATCGCAGCTTGTATTTGACTCACGGCCGCCTCACAAATGTTGAAGGCGCTTTCCATCTCCTTAATGACTTGGAGATATCGTTTACTTTGCTATTCACTCATATCTCCTAAATCATTAAGCAACATAAGACTTGAAATGTGTTTAAATTTCCTTTCTCGATCTTTTTGCAGTTAATTTGTTATTAAATAAAAATTTCTGTATGACATGTTTAAAGGCAATTTAACCTTCTTTTCGAGAATCCGTCATAATTGTGATGAACTGTGGATAAGCCTTAATTTGTCGATTATCGAATCTAGCGAACACACTATCCTTCAATATTGCCTCCGAGAGACCTGGAAACTTTGATACTAAATATTTAAAGCAATTTCTAATTCTTGGAAATGGCTTAAGGAACTGCTTCATCAATCCCAGCGTTAGGTGAAGTAGTGCTAGAAGAACTTTAGAGTAAGCGTCAACACCTTTTGGTCCATTGCCTTGCTCTGCCTCTACTATCCCATATACAAAAAACGTAAACCCAGAGTAACACACCCATATTTTTTTAGAAGCCGCACAATTACCGACCTTGATCTTTTTTTCTTAATTTGTAAAGAACCAATTAAAAATTTTTGTAGATTTCATTGAAGTGTTCGAAATAACCGGCAGGAATGGAAGCATAGAAATCGTCATTGTGTAGCAGAACTGCTTTAAGGATTATTTTTAAAGAAGCCACGAAAATCCGCCACTGTGCCGGTTTGTATAAGATCTGTGTCCATAAAATCTACAATATTGATACCATAAGCCAGCTCGTTGCCTTGGACAAAGTAGGAAGTGAACTGCTCCTCACGATATCTTAATCAGATGGACGACACTCTTAGCAAAAGTAAGTTTTTGCTTTTTAGCGTTGATTAAAGCAACCCAGAAACATTGTTAAGAAGATTCAAATCTGTCACCAAATTATTGACAATTTCGATCTGCTGTCATCTTTAAATTCAAAACTTAACATGTCAACGGGCTAAAATACAACATCATCTTTGTCAGAATTCAGAATACATTCTACGATAACAGGGGCCTTGGGCATTGCTACTTCGGTCCTTCAAGGAATAATCCCAATAGCTGATTGCAGATTAGACATAACAGTCATCACTATGGTTCTTTTGCTCGGAATTGCATGCTATTCGAACTTCTTCATGGTCGGGAAATGGAATGTCTGCTCTATCATTATCAATTGGGAAATCGGATTTACTATCTCCTAGTTTTATGCTTTCACTGCCATTTAGCAGGCTAAAAAAGTGTTCCCCCTATAATTTCAGTATGCTCTCATCCGCGACTGTTGTGTACTTTTCATTGGGGATTCTCAATTTAGCTCGCCTTCAAACGGATGTTTTCAGCTACCCAGAGGATGCTTGGTTTAAGACCGGAAGTCACGATCTGCTTGAGCCATATGTAAAATAATCGTTTTTGGACACTACCAAGAGCGTGGCACTCAGCGAACTTTCCTCACTTACGTGAACTTCCGACTCCATCCTGACTTCAAAAAATACCTTGTTCTCAATAAAATATTTCATTTTTCAAAATGAACTGACTTTCTGGAATATGTTGAGTATTGTTTTAGATTTCAAAACACTTGAGGGCATATAAATCCATTAAAAACATACAGGCAGCATTTCTATGGCAGATCTCAGCTATGGAACACCTTTTTATAAAGTTTTTTTGAAAGAATCGGCCTTTTCCTTAGAATGCTGTGATTTGATGCTTCCAAAACTCAGCGTGTATTATTTTTTAAGTTCGAAATTATATTTTCAAGTAATTGATTTTAATCTTAACACAAAAATATATTTGCTTTCCGATGAAGTCATCTATTTATAACGGTACAAAAAAGCATATATATTTGCTTATATAATTCTAATTTGTTCTATACTTAAGCTATTATTAGATAAAAAGGGAGCTACGCCTGCTGCTACAAATCCCCAATGAACAACGAGAGTGGAATGGAAAAAGCAGAATTGAAGAATGGCAATAAATCTGCGCTTTGGAAACGTAAACAACTATTGTGCGATAAATTGGCAGTGAAAGCATATTAATTTTAATATGGCAACCAATGGCAGGAAAAAATTGAATTCAGCAACTGGAGCGCGCATATTAAATGGAATGCATGGCATGGCAACCCAAAAAGGATGCTGGGGATGAGCGGCAAAGGCGATTTGCCAGCGCAGTATGCGAGTAAGAGACTAATAATTCTTCATTTTCTCGCAGTTGCTGACGAATGGCAGCAAAAATTAATGGAGAATACTTGTAAGCGATCAAACGGCGGAAGCGGAAGTGCGCGAAAATACTATATAATACTTTGGGTACTTAGAAATAAGTAACGGTTTATGAATTATATGTAAAATTATATGTAAAGAATCGACAATCGCACAATTTGCAAGCTTAGTTGAGAGCTAAGACAACTGACAACTAGCATTTGATTTATAAATACTTGACATAAATTTATGCGGCACAAAGCGCGGGGGGGGAAAGCGCAAGCAACAAACGTAATGGTTGTTGCAAGAAATATGGCCGGAGATGTATGTATATTTATTTTTTCGTGCTTTTTTCGACTTTTTCTGCGGCGCTTCCCACTTGCGAATGGCGCCATAAATTATACACTCTCGAGTGCACACCCTTCCGCGTGCATAAGCGCTGCCGCCATGTGACTATATGTACGCAAGTGGCAGCCTTAAGGTTGCGCGCATCATATGCATGTGCAACTAAATGTGGCAATAACTGTGTAGCATATATGCCACACTATTTGAGCATGTGAGGGGGTGAAAAATATTGCAACAGCAACAAATATGGCGGCCTGCTAAAGCATATAGCAACTGCGTTCAAAATCGAAGTTAGCAAAGTGTGAGGCGGGCTGTAAGCAAGCGAGAAGGGTTGCGCCTTGGGATGCTGTGGCACGTGTGGCAAATATAAATATGCGAATACATAAAGCCATATGCCGAGGTTGCGGCGTATGTGGCATATATGTAAAAGCACCCACGGCAAGAAATTGCTCGAGGGTGTCGCAATTGACACATATGTATGTACGAGTAAATATAATATTTATATATTAACCCAAGTAACCCCATGCGTGGCGGCAGCACAGGGTTTATAAGCCGAAAACGCCATTTTACACGAGCAACGTCACAAAATTTTTTGAGCAAATACAACGTTTTTGTTTTCGACTTCGAAAATACACCTCTTCTACTGCTTCTTCTGCTGCTATTTCTTCGGTTTCCACATCTTCTATTGCTACTTCATCTGCTTCTCCCATTTTAGTCGTTGCCAGCCCTTCTTGCATACTTAAAATTCTACCGTTTCTTTTAGCATCCAACTTTACGAAAAATTAATTCCTTACCCCCACCCATTCGTGCGATTGTTGTCTTCTACCACTTCAGCCGTAATGTGTGCCGCTTAACCCACACTCCACCTGCGCCGCCCCAAAAGCCAAAAAAGTAAGAAAAAGCCAACCTTAGCACCCGTCGCATTTAACTGGCTTTTATTAGTGTTTGTATTGAACTCTCATCTCCTTCGACTTCGACTTGCTCCCTCGATTTCGACGTGGTATTTGGCCACTCGAACTCTCTACACTTGCTGGCTTTGAAATTTATGCTCGGCAGACGCACATATTTGAAAAATTAACGACCTTTGACGGTTGGCAAACCTCAGCGCTGGCGCTGCAACCTTCGGCTCGCTCGCTAAGCAGTCAAAGATACTGACGAATTATTGCTGGCAATTTGTTTTCGGCATACTTAAAAATATATATTCGACACATTAAGACGCTCAGCAGCATTTTTTTCATACCGTTTATTTGCAATAAATGTTAAGGGATTGGCGCAGCGTTTATGTGCCTTGAAGACTTCAATATTTTGACTCAAGTATTGTGTGGTATGTGCTGCGCTGAAAGACATGAAATTGGTTTTAATATGTGGCGGCATATTAAAAAATCTATGAAATTTATATTGTATATTTATTGCTTGCTATTTAACGGCAATCAAAATACTAAAAATGCTTGAGATGAGGATGAGGTATGCGCAAACCAGAACTCTTCACAACACTACTACTACTTTAAAAGTTTGTATTTGATAATATGTGAGACTATAATACCCTACTAGGCTTTGAATATGTTTTTGTCGTTTATTCAATATTCAATAAAATGTCAAAATGCAATCAAAGTAAGGAAAAATCGTAAACTTCGGCTACCTTTCACAAATAAGGAAGTTACCATAGACATGAATTTGATGGTTTAGTTTGTATGACAGCTATATGTTATAGTCGTCCGATCTGAACAATTTGCGCGGAGATTGAAGCGTTGGATTGGGCAAAAATTCTTACCAATTTGGTGAAGATATCTTTTCAGATAAAAAAGTTGTTCATACAAGGACTTGATTTTGGTCAGATAGTTTGTATGGCAGCTATATGCTATAGTGAACCGATTTCGAATATTTCTTAAATTATCATAGCCTTGCCTTAGACAATAATTTTAAACAAATTTCATGAAGATATCTCATCCCATATAAAAGTTTTTCATACAGAGACTTGATTTTGGTCAGATAGTTTGTATGACAGCTATATGCTATAGTGGTACGATCTCAACAATTTATTCAGAGATTGTAGTATTGGCTTAGGCAATAATCTTAGGCAAATTTCCTGCAGATATCTCCGCAAATAAAAAAGTTGTCCATACAAAGACATGAAATTTATTGTTCAATTTGTATGGCAGCTATATGCTATAGTAGACCGATTTTAAAAATTTCTTCAGATATCATAGCTTTGTCATAAAAAATAATCCATGCCAAACTTCGTGCAAATATCTCCGCAAATAAAAAAGTTGTCCATACAAAGACATGAAATTAAGCGTTCAATTTGTATGGCAGCTATATGCTATAGTAGACCGATTTTAAAAATTTCTTCAAATAGCATAGCTTTGTCCTAAAAAATAATCCATGCCAAATTTCGTGCAGATATCTCTTAAAATAAAAAAGTTTTCCATACAAAGACATGCGTTTGATTTTTCAGTTTGTATGGCAGCTATATGCTATAGTGAACCGATTTTGTAAATTTTTTAGGATAACATAGCGCAGTTTTAGACAAAAATCCACGCCAAATTTGGTGAAGATATCTGCTCAATTGAAAAACTTTTCCATACAAGCACTTGATTTCGATCGTTCAGTTTGTATGGCAGCTATACGTTATAGTAGTCTGATATCAGCGGTTCAAAGAAATAATCAACTTCTTGTAGTCAAAAGGGGCTTTACGAAATTTTAAAACGATATCTCAAAAACTGAAGGCAAAACCTTCGCGTACAGAAAGGCTAGCCTCTCTCTAGTTGTGGGGCCATTTCCATATTGGCGTCCGTCGTTGTGAAGTACATACATGTATGCAACGGGACTGATTTTGACTGATATCGATATGGTATACGTGAGCGATTCTGGACAAGACCACATCGGAGTGCCCTTTACAGGTGCTCATAGCTACTATATGTACCTATAACTAACTATACTTTCTTTGACATAAACTACCTTCAAATCGAATTAACAACGTACATCGATCTTTTGTGGCACGATCCAAGCAATTTCGAACAGTACGAAGACTATAGCGTTGGCTTGAACAATGATCTGTGCTAAGATCCATGTAGTCACCTTGTCAATTTAAAAAGTCCTCCATACAAGGACAGCGCTTTGATCCGATCGGCGGTTCCGACAATTGAACCGCAAGGTTTTGACCGGAAAGTAATAGGATTGAGTCGATTTAAAAAAAAAATTTTGAACCAATCATTACGATTCCTTAAAAACTTTAAAAATAGGCTCCATCTGCGTTGATGCAACGCAACCAGTGCGATTTCCAAGGCTTGAGGGCGTCACGGTAGGCATTTTCCGGAATAGCCTCGAGAACCTAGGTGCACTCTGCTGCCCCTTTGTCGACTCAAAGTGCTTGGGGCGTTGTCGTGGTGCAACATCAAATCGGCTGCGACGTCTTGTCGAACCGATTGACCCTTGTATGAATCTCTTAAGGACATCCATGTAAAGCTTGGCGTTGACGGTTTGTCCAAGAGGAACAAGCTCTTGGTGGAGCATCGTTTTCACTTTGGATTTGCTCATTCTTTTCTTTTTTGGGCGAGGAGACGCCGGCGTGGCCTAATGCCACCAAATCACACCAATTCTGGCTAAAGCAACATCTGGGTTAGCCTACTTTATCGTATCAAACGTCTTTGTCGCAGATTTATTGAGTTTCACACAGAATTTAATCGCGTACCTCTGCTCCAACGAACGCTGCATGCGAAAATGTTTGTCCTGACTCTGCAGATGCTCGGAGACAGCTGACCAGCCGCTCGTTCGTTAGCTAGGAACGCTCTCTATCGAATCCAGTCGGTTCGCGCACGCTCCGAATTACAGTCGCGGTGGAAGAAAATCAGTTCTATTACTTGCCGGACAAAGCCTCTAGTTCTCGTATGTACAGACAGACGAACGGACCTCTCTGACAGACTGATATAATACTGATAGATAATTCAACTCAGAAAGTCCCGCTGATCATTAACTCGTATATGACTGATTTGTAACTAGAACCTTGGCGAATTTCCTGTAGATGGCTGAGGCTGCGGTTGAGCATTTTTTCAGCGATGTTCTTAAAGCTCTCTGCATTTCATTTTTACTTAAAAATGATATCAAAACTTTCTTTCTAAAGATCTTTAAGCAAACAATTATCTTCATTCTTTAAACTTCATTTAAATAGTGAACTAACTGCGAGAAGATAGCGAATGCCATAAAAAAACGCATACCCTCATCAAATACCATTCGACTTTTAAGGATGCTTCACAAAACTTTCGAAAAAAACGCGAAAATATCAACGGAAACGAAAGTAAATAAACCTTTCAAGTGTAGAGTCGAAGAAAAATCAACAACAAAACAACAAAGTTTGTCGATTTGGCTGCTTGGCCGAAGAAAGTCAGTGCCACGCGGTGCGGTTGGGATGAGCACAAACTTTAAAGTCGTTGGTGTGGGGTGAAGGCATTGCTGTTGCACTAAGAAATATACAAAATCAGTTAAATTCGAAATCAAATTGGGGTGTGCTAGATACCCCAGCCAAAGCCTCTCTGATTATTTTCTGTATCCTTGTATTTATTTTCCAAACAGGACACTCTTAACGCACTCGACGAGTGTTTTCTTTTGATGATGTGCCCGAACTTAAAGAACCTTTGCGCCCGCAAAGTAACTACAGCGAAAGTTGCCAGCGACATACCATGCGTTTCTAATGGGTTTCCGATTTTATTTTTATAAAATTTGACGAAAAAAAGAAAGAACACGAAAGTGGGAGCGCAACAGCGGCAGCCAGCACTCAACTTAGATCAACATGAACACCTTCACAATGACAACTTCGGTGTTGTTTACTTTACTTTATCAGCGGACAAACAAAAAGCGATGCTGGAAGCAGAGGAGAGCAGCACGACTACAGGAAGCTGCAGCAGCGAGCCATAAATAGCACATTGAAGGGTCACCCCCAGCAGCGCCCGTTGACGGACATTCAAATGTGTTTTTATTGATCCGCCGCGCTGTGCGTCTCTCGGCGCGTTTGCTCCACAAAGCTGCCATCAACGCACTGGCCCACAACGCTTTGCTTTGACGGCTGACGCATACAGCTTATGGCATGGCGTCCGTTGGGGCGGATGCATGTAATGTCCTTTGACTACGTTTATGTTCTTTTTTCTAATATCCGGCGGTGATAACTTGAATTATTGGTTTGGTTTGGCCGCGAGCCATGAACATGAGTGGCACACATCAGCCAGCAGTGCGCTGCGTTCAAATGAAGGCAATTTTATTTCCTATTTCTTCCGCAAGCATCTTTGCATGTCCTGGTCGCATCAGTCAGTAAGTCACCTGGCGAGTTCGCTTTTTGTTTGGCTTCCATCCTCCAATCTTCCAATCTATTTTTGTGCTGTGAATGGCACCAATATCACGGCAATATAAAAAAGGAAATCATGCTTTAACTTTACTTATATAAATACATGAGTATATAAAACTTTTCTCTGAGGGTTGGTCAGTCGCTTGTTAATCGTTACTAGGCAGCTCTTGCCGGCGATTTATAGGCATTAGATAAGCGGCTCGTGCTTAGTTGCATACACTTTTCTATTGAAATGTAAATGTAGTTAAGTGAATCGGAAGAATAAGCCAAGTCAAATATTCTCGGAGAGTGTGAAAAGATTGGCTGCCGAAAAATAATCTTTAAAATGCATCTATTTAATGAGATATTCCACTTTTGTTGGTTTAATATTGGCTTTATTGTTGTGGCAGCACAAATTGCTCAGCAAATCAGTTGGGAGTAGGCTATACAGGGGTTTCCAATTCCAGAAGCCAGGTTGTCAACAGGATATTTCAGTTGATAAGATAGAGATTGGTTGTCACCGAAATCTTTTGATGGTAGGTTCAGGAAACGTGCTGCTTCGACAGTTCAAACATAGAGAGCGGAGTATTAAATGAGTGGGGTTCGATGGGCATGCAAAGCATGCGAGGTCGTCTCTGGATAAGTGGGAGATTAACCTGCTACAATATCCCAAATGAAGTTGAGTAAATCTCACTCAAGATCTTCGGCACAACTCCAGCTCTTTGTCTGCAATGGGTGGTGATTCGACACCAAGTACGCCGTTTACCGGAAGTTGTTTATGGCTCCACTGTAAATGGCGGTCAGTGCTTGTCTATTGTTTTTAGCGTCCGAATTTGAGTCATCTTACCGTTCGATGTCGTCTACGAAATCAAGGAAGCTTGGTTCTAACCGCGTAAACGGTACAGAAGAAGAAGGGAAACTTAGAGAACTGCAGGGATAGTCTCTGCGAAATGAATACAATAGAAACTGCTTGGAGTGTAATGCATAATGTTTCTTGACCGGGAGCGTCCACTATATAAATGTTAAATAGGTGAAGAGACTTCCTGTAGTCGTTCGAACTGGAGTATTTTGATAGCCGACCATAACGGTACTGCATACTTTATGACGGACCGGCTGATGACTTTTTCTTTATCTTTTTCTCAGGAGCTGCCGGCTAGCTACTTGAAGATTTGGTTGAGGCTCCGTACTTTGGTGGTACGCGGTACGCGGTCGTATTAGATGTGAAGGAGCACAGGCTGTCGAGTAAGACACATAAAGTCTTAGAGTTGTTGACTGTCGGAATTTTAACCCCCTCGACTGTAATAGTAGATTCAGTATACCTTCTAGCCTGTGCTCCTTCGTTAAGTTAGTGAATATGGTCCTCGGGGACTCCTTGCAGAGAAGAATCGAGAAGGATTGCAGAGATAGCTGTGTACTTTCGAACACATGCCATCGATTTCGTTGCATCAAGTCAATATCATGCAATCATCTACATATGAGATGATATTACCTCTGGTGGTTGAGGGAATTTCGAAATATAGAAGTTAAACAGTGGGGAGAGGACACTATCCTATGGAATACACTGTTTAATTCTCCATACAGTACATATCATGGTCGACCCTTTAGACAGTTCGCGATTCACGCTTACAACCCTTCAGGAAGCGTGGATTGTCATAGAAATCCTTGTCCCTACTGGCAAAAGACTGGGGATCGATTTTCACAAATTTCGTTTGAAGCAAATTTTTCACCAGCAAAGTCAATGGGCAGAGACCGAAAGAGGTAATAATCACTTAGTGTCAGGTCTGGTTCGGTGGACGCATAAACCTCTCAACCATGCACTAGGAACATCAGGCATTTTCAGCACCAATTGGCAGTGTGAAATGGACACCCTAACCATCTTGGTAGGGTTCGAGGACCATCTTAAATCTCTACCGTACTTTTGTCCGGCAACCGGTTACATTGCAACTCCGCATTCAACCGGCAAAGTATCAGTTCTTCCGGCATTGAAGATATAACCATAACCACCACGATACTCCCCGAGGGGCCAAGTTGCAAGAGCAGGTTAGAGCGAACTCCAACAGTTCCTGCTCCCCGTGGTACCAGAATTAATTCTCCGGTGCTCTAATTTCTGAAGTGCTGGCCACGGATTGGACCCCAAATACACATCAGATACACGCACCACTCATACAAAAGCTACCTCTAATTCTCAGCTAAACCTTTGCCGCTTAAACAACTCACGCGCAAACGACCTTAACTGTTCGGCATTCCGACTAGTGGAGATCACACTGCTAACATCTAAACGTCCATCAATACAGCTAATCTCTATAACACCCAGACCGCTAATTTCCGAGTAATCGGGCATTCTGCAATTATACGAGTATGCACGCAGTCCTCTACCCCCGCCCCACGAAAAGAACCCGAGCTATCAGATAGATGTCTCTGATGCAAAAATACATTAAGCGACTTATGCCCCGTAAGCAGAAAACCCAGACTCAGACAAAATCTGAAGTGTGGGTTCTCCTCAACAAACTCAACGTTCCAAATGTACTCATAAGTCACTTGCCCATTAAGACTGTTGTCCCGTCATCTTGCCACCTACATCTGACTCTATCATCTAGAAGCTTCCTGCTCCCTAGATATCCCGCCCTCTCCACATCTTCATTGGAAATCCAGTCATTCCGCTTGAATGACACGCTCAAGTCCGTTCTTAAACTGAATGCAATAGCTCGGACAGATCGACTCAGCTTGTCAGGCTGACAATATTATATGAATGTATATATTCCATATATTATATTCATCTCAGAGGGCTCACCACGCTGCAAGCCATTCAAATTCTGTCAAATTCAAGTGAAAGGGCGCTAGCGAACAACAGAAATTTGTTGCACGAACAAAAATAACAGCTGTTCCACATATAACTAATATGTATGTACGTAAGCACGCTTCAACCATAAAAATCGAAATCATTAAGAAAAAAATATCAAAAAAATTTGTATTTAGGATCTCTGAGCACAAATTTAAATATTTAATAAGTGCATAGAAACAACAAGCTGAAGATAGAAGTAAAGTACACACATGCCAAACGACAAATAGCAGGATCACAGCCGCGCATGCGTAACTAGCGAGCGCACAACAACCGATCAGACGTTACGATCTCCACTGCATACACACACACACACACCTTTGTTTGTTTGTATAAACGACTAGCTACGGAAGCGTGGAAAAAAAGTGGTATCGGAAATTTCAAATAAAAGGGTTAGGTGCGCACATCCTGACTAGCGCATATCCGTTTTCAATAGAGCAGCGAATAGCAAAAGCAAAAGAAAAAAATCGAAAGTTCGTTACGCGTGCTGAAGAGTCCTGCCACCGCTGTTCGTGTGCAGACAATGGGCAATTGGGATGCTGCAACAACGCCCTGATAAAGGCAGCCGGTGGTTTTACTCTTTCATATTAATAGTGCATGTAAATAGAAATTTAATTGGAGGGCGTTGTCCTAGCAGTCAATCAAATTGAATTTCAATGTTAGACATGGGATGTGTCAGACATATGAGTATAGTGGAAATAGTCAGCATTTGTGTATATTTACACTTCGGTTCATTCGCATATATAAGTAGTGAGATAAATATTATAGTTTTTAGCTACACTCTGAATAGCTGAGAAGAAGAATTTTGGGGTAAATCCAGAGTGAATTAGTGTTTATTCATATATTCTTCTATTATAATTTAATTAAGTCTCTGGCGTTAAGATAATAAAAATCCAGAGAATACGTCAACTTCGCTTATACTGAAGCCATTATTCGCTTCTAGTATAAAAAGATCTCTGATTTTGATAGGTCAGTTTGCACGACAGCTGTATGCTACAGTGACTCAATGTGAACAACTTCTTCCAAGATTGTAGCGTTGCTTTGGACAAAACTATGTGCCAAGTTTCGTGAAGATATTTCGTCAAATGAAAAAAATTTTCATACAAGTACTAGATTCCGAACGATCAGTTTGTATGGCTGCTATATGCTACAGTGATCTGATCTTAACAATTTTTTCGAAAACTGTAGCCCTACTTTGGACAATTATTCATGTCAAATTTTGTGAAGATACCTCTTCAAATAAAAAAGATCTTCATACATGGACTTGAGCTTGATCGGTAATTTTTAATGGTAACTATATGCTATAGTGATCTGATATTAGTTGTTCTGACAAATGAAAAGCCTCTTGGTCAGAAAAAATTACGTATGCAAATTTTCAGACCAATATCTCAAAAATAAAGACTATAGACCAGGGTAAATCGACTCAGCTCGTCGTCCAACTGATCATTTATGTAAATGCACGTATCCTTTATGGGGTATATCATACCTAAGCTCTCTATTATCTTTTGATATTATTGTAATAAAAATACTTCGCTAAAATGACATCACTATTAATTGATAACTTCGCCTCAGTAATTACCTCACAGCATAGTTTAGTCTGGTAGTCTCACTTCTGATTCGACGCCTCCGTGGCAAAGCTAAGCGAAGGGTCACAAATTTTATTTTGTGAATCTTTCTATTGATCCATTGGTACACGCTGACCAAATACATAGGCTACTATATATATTTCTAGACTAGGCAACACTAAGTGTTGCCAGGTGCAATCTGACATTTCCATTGGAAAGTTTGACATTTTTTAGCATAACATCACTCAGAACGTTTTGTCATTTAATCATGACTTGTTTTATTTACAGGGAATTAAAAAATTCATCTCGGCCAAAAAATGGAATTAACTCGTGAACATTTTCGTGCGATCATTTTTCACAACTTTCGACGTGGATTATCACGACAAGAGTACATCGATGAACTAAAATCTTTGTATGGCTATAAAGCACCATCCTATAGCCCTGTGAAAAACTAGTACAACGAATTCAATCATGGCCGACGCTCGCTCAAATACGAATTCCGTTAAGGTCGTCCAAAAACAGCCGTTTTTCCAGAAAACATCGATGCCGTACGTGAACTGATAATGCAAGACCGTCATGTAACATACCTTCAGATAGAGGCATGCCTATGCATTTCTCCCACCAGCATACATTCGATATTGCATGAACACCTGGCCGTAAAAAAGGTTTGTTCTCGTTGGATCCCACACAATTTGACAATCGCTCAAAAAAAGGCTCGTGTGGATTGGTGTAAAGAAATGCTGAAAAAATACGATCGCGGTGCTTCAAAAGACGTTTATAAGATCGTCACAGGTGACGAATCATAGATCTATGCGTATGAGTCCGAAACAAAACAGCAATCGACCGTGTGGGTCTTCCAAGACGAGCCAAATCCAACGAAAAAAAAAAACATTTTCGTTGATAAATATGCCTATTTTCATTATTAGGCCAGAAATATATATAGCAGCCCTCGTAATATATAGTATATGGGAAAACAATGTTCTTTAGAAATCGGTGCTGAGAGGTGTCATACATATGTACCAAGTTTTCCTGCTACAAGCAAATTTCTTACTTTTTGAGTTATCTATGACAAAACGTCTAACAATTAAGTGGCGCAAAATGTTGCCACTGGGCCGGATGTACATATGTATATAAGCAATTATTACACTAAAATTTAAAACAGAATTCATTGAGAGTCATGAGCTCATAGTAAACAGATGGCAAATGACAGAAGCTATGCTACCACGGATATCATATTTGGATGAGCCACGCTCCAGACCACAAGCATAATCGTGAATCCACATCACAACAGTTAATAATAATACTTTGTAAGCGCAATTCGAAGAAGTTTCTGCATTCTTCCTATTTATCCATTGGTATACACTGACCAAATATAATTTTATATGAACGGTGGAACTCGGCAAATCAGCCTGAAAAAACTGGATTGGTCGAAAGTCGAAAGTTTCTACTGCTTGGAAGAAGATGCAGTAGAAACTAGCCAGCACTTCCTTCTTGACTGCCCTGCTTTTGGAAGGTCAAGACTTAGACACTTGGGGGCACATAGCTTCAGAATACCCGCCGACCTGGCGGGCATAGAAATTAAGCGCCTCCGCAAATTTGTATTGGATATTAAACGGTTTGCCGATATCTAAGTCCGAACACGGGAGTTCGTTTTTCAATGGCTTCACAAAGGACTACTTCTATTAGTCCATGTGCGATCTCTTGATCAGCCATCTAACCTAACCTAACCTATAGGGTTTACAATGTACAAAATACAAGGTAGAATCTACATTGACTATTTACAGAGTAGCAAACAGGCAAATAGTTCTACTGTACTTAATAAGTGAACACTTAATCGTCATCAAAAATTAATCGAGTCGCGGAAAACCGTCGTCGCATCTCAGAACAGTACTTTGGACCTAGCAAAAGAAGAAGTCAAAAGAAAGTTGGTCAGAAGAAGACGCACATAGATATGGGTTTCGGTTTCTGCGACTAAACGGTCCAACACTAAATTGACGACAATGAATACCATTTTGAAGTCAACCTAAAATATACATATTTTCTGTTTTTTTTTTTAAGATGCAAGAGTTCAAATTCGATAAGCTGTAAGTACCCTTAAATTTAGGAAAACTGGTAGTGTCGCTCTTATTTGGAGTTCTTTACTTTTCTTACAAAGCTTTTGCGAGTTAGTTCGGCTGGCTGATATATATTTTTCGTCATCCTAGATATAGCATTATAAATTTCGCTTGAGTCCACTATTACACCAAGGTACTACAACTATGCTTGTGCCATAACCTCACATCATTCTATGGTGAACGATATATTTTCCTTAATTTTCGGTGGAGCTTTCTGCTCAGCCGGCTCTAGGCCCATGGCAGCAAACCATTTATGTAGTCATTGCACTGCTAGCACTATGAGATCATCATAAAATCAATGTACCTATCCGTGTCGAGCATACATGAGGTCGATATGATGAAGATTCTTCGGGTGGCTTTCTTGATTGTGGTAGTAGAACCAAACGCTATACCTTTCACTGATCGGGAAACATATCTATTATACACGCATTGTATATTTTAACAAACATACTGGCTCTTAGAGTAAACTTCTTTTAGGGCTCTTATTGCTATACCATCTATTCCAGGCGCTTCGGAGTTATTGACTTTTTTCGCAATATCATAGAGTTTTTCTTCTGTATATGTACATATATGCACGATGTACATACATATATGCTTAAAAATAATTTACATCTACTCTAAAACATATGCCACAACACATTATTACAACAATTTTGGACAAGTTTCAGTTTTCCACTTTGATTTCTGAGACAGTTTGCAGAGGCGTGATTAATTAAGTGTTGACCAAGTCAAAATTAATGTCTGAAAATTTTCGATAACATTAAAACAACACCGACAAGAAAGCAGAACCCTTTTCATATGCAACAACAACAACAACGCAAGTGATCCAACAACTACTTCCTGTAATATTTATAGTTTGAAATGGACGCAATGACATACACACGTGTCTCCTTATGCCTCTATATGCAAATAAATGACATGAAGCACACAAATACACATACAAAGGTGGAGATAGACATACAAACATACATAAAAGGTACATATGACATACATACTTACATGCAAACACTGATGTTTTCACACACGCATGAAAAGGTTGCTGATGTGGGACTTAGTAACCCCATTTGACCAACATGTTCGCACTAATGCTTGCGGTTTATGGTGACGGAGGCGGAGACGAAAGCGCTAAACCGGAAGGGATTTGTTTCGTGGGTGGACAAGTGATATGCGCACCGGCTGGACAGTGGTGGCCAAAGACGCACGTACCGCATGTCAAGCCAATGTTAACAAGGTAAAGGTTATTTCCTTAACAAACTGTAACAACAAAAACAACAACAAAAACAAACATATAAATATGAACATGTAACGCATGAAGAGTTATTGTATGTATGTATGCATATATGTATGTACATATACGAGTATGCATGTGTATGCGTGTCTGGTGTCGATTTACAGCAGTCACATTACTTAAGTATCTGGAATTGGGACAAGAAAATTGAATTCGCCATTTGTATTTGTAGTTATGTATTAGCATATTGAAAGCTGTAATGCAAGCCCTTTTAGGCACAACTTTGCTTGCAACATTAAAAAACACACATACATACACACACAATAGTTAAAGCAGGGGGTCAAGCTAAGTGTCCGTTTCGGGAATAATTAATCACTGCCATGCGATTTATAATGTTAATTGGCGTGGTAAAAATTACTTGTTTTTGTTGTTTTTGGAGAAGAAGAAGAAGAATTTGTATGTTGAGCGGAGGTCGTGTGGTCAGCTGCTTTTAGATCGCACATATACACTGGACACTTTTAAGACAATTTTTGGGAAAGGTTAACCGGAATGATACATATGTATGTATGTGTTTGTAGGTAAGTATGTATGTATTTATGATATATGTATATATTTGTGTATATCTATATACTATATACATATGTGTTTTCATACATATAAACTCCCACATATCCAATTACTGCGTCAACTTAACGCTTTCGTTTATTGAGCTTTTTAGTGCTTGACCGCGCTGCATTTATTATTCATGCCCACATTTCACTACTCATAACCTCAAAGTGTGAAATGTGCAGGTAGAGTGTGTACCAAGCTCAAAATAGAAGAACACACAAGCAAACATATACCCTTATACTAACCCAACACACACCTCTATGATTGAAAACTGCTGAACTGGAGTGCTCTGCGGCAGTACAAACGACGTGAGGCGGGTATAGTGCTCATAACAAGACGCTGGCGCAAACACTTGCCAGTACAGCAAACACGAAATCTTCCTTACATACATATGTACATACATACATCCGTGTATGTGTTGAATGTCGTGAAGTCAGTGCCGCTCAAGCATAGTACAAATTGCCATTATTATCCTTAATGTTTGCCGCTGCTTCTATGCCAACAAGCAGGCACACACACTCGCACACACAAGCTGACGAATTTCTTTTAAACACTCATCTTCAGCTGGCAAATTTGTGTACAGTAATGTGCAAAATAAAAGCAATCAACAATTTTCTGCATTTGTTTGTGAAAAAATTGTAGAAATATAAAATGTTTCTAAATTCTCTTGGTCTTATTACATTATTGAGAAAAATTTTAAGAACACACAGCGCTAAAAAATTATATTAATTAAATAAATTAAATACAAAATTAAACTAATTAAATAAAGTGAAGAAAATAAGTTAACTCAGCTGCACTCAAGCTATAATACATTTCATAGGGGCATTTCTTACAGCATATAAGGGTATAAAGATATCAATATCTTCATTTAGATCAACAAGTTTGTATGGCAGCTATATGCTTTAGTGAACCGATCTGTACAATTTCTTCGGGCATTATAGCATTCATGGAGTATTATAGGAGTCATGTGTAGAAGTTCACGCAAGTGAGGAAAGTTCTCTGATCGCCATTCACTTGGGAGTGGCCAGAAACGATTCTTTTACATATGACTCAAGCAGCTCACGACTTTTGGTCTTTGACCAAGTATCCTCTGGGTAGCCTAAGAACATCCGTTTGAAGGCGAGCTAAAGTGAAAAGGCGAAATATCCCCTACTTAGGGTTGTGCGCTGGGTTTGGGACCCGCCACGTAAAAAAGTACCCCCAATGAAAATCAGCTATAAGCCTCGGATGAGAGACCCCCCTTTTGATGACGACCATGGCATTATAGCATTGCCTTCAACAATAATCCACGTCAAATTTGGAGAAGATAAATCGTCAACTAAAAAAGTTTTCTATACAAGAATTTTATTTTAATCGGTTAGTTTGTATGGCAGCTATATGCTATAGTAAACCGATCTGAACAATTTCTTCGTAGATTGCAGCGTTGCCTTTGAAAATAATCCACGTCAAATTTGGTGAAAATATCTCGTCGAATACAAAAATTCTCCATATAAGAACTTGATTTTGTTCAATCAGTTTGTATGGCATCTGTATGCTATTGTCTTCCGATCTTACAAATTACTTCAGATATTTTAGCGTAAGCTTCGAAAATAATCCACGTTAAATTTCGTGAAGATATCTCGTCAAATAAAAAAGTTTCCCATATAAAAACTTTGTTCCGATCGTTCAATTTGTATGGAAACTATATGCTATAGTTGTCCGATATCGACAGTTCCAACAAATAAGCAGATTCTTGGAGAGAGGAGAATGCGTGCAAAATTTCTGATCGATATATCAAAAACTGAGAGACTATTTCGCGTTTACACGTACAAAATAAGGGTCATAGCAAGATCGACTCAACTCATCACGCCGATCATTTATGTTGTATCTCGCAGTCTCGCAGTCGCACAAGTTCTGCTTGTTGACGAGCGCTAGCTGAGCTCACTGGAGATTCAAAGGTTCAACGCCAGTCGGAAAATCGACTTGCTTATAATCAGAATAAATTAGGAAAAGGAGGACCTTCTTAGCAAGCTCATCGCTTTTGCAGTTTCCGGTGATACCGCTGTGAATGCGTACCCACACAAATCTAATAAGGAAGAGGCTTAAAACTATTGCTAATGAGGTCTGTCATTCTATGAGTACTTTAGAGCGCACAGTCTTTCGAAGTGAATGCACACCGCTCTAAAATAAACTGCACTTCGGAGTATGTCTACTGCTACTTTGATAGCAGCCACCTCCGATTGAAAGACGTTACAGAGGTCTGGTAGTCTTAAACTAGAGTTAATGAAGAGCTTCCGACACAAGACTCCAACACCTACTCTCAATCTTAACTTAGGTCCACCAATGTAACAGCTTTCCTTCTATAGCACTTCCCCAACGGCTTTGACCCACCCACAAAGAGTAATCGCCAGGATAAGGTTATGCAATCGAATCAGTAGAGCATTTCAGTGTGTCCCTGCCCAAAGCCTCTCTAATACCCAGTTTTTCTAAGTATAATAGCAGCTTTCGCTGCCAAGCACCTACTACCCATGTCCAAATGTTTTACTGGTATGATTTTTCCGAGCGTCCTCAACCAGACAAGGATCCTATATCGTTATTGGCTAATCTACGGTTTCACAAAGCCGGAACACCGCTTTTTGTGAAAGTCCCCACCTCTTTTCAATTGCTCTTCTACAACAGTATTAGGCGACCGATGCCTTCCTCACTCTCTCTTCGATGTTCGGCTGCCATGAGAGATGCGTATATCACGGATAAGTTCCGGATTCTTCACCCATAGGTTGAAGGTTAAAGCCTTTCAACGAGGAGAGAATAACTTCAAAAGTTTGTATCTCAGACGCCAACATAATCGGTCTACTTAGCGTACTATTCGCAACATCATTCCCATCTTGAGACCCATTTGTCATTTCTGCATAATATTCGACTGAATAGACCACACTCAGCAAGTAGTGAAAAAAAATGTAGTAGCCGTAGCTGAGAGTGTACACGAAGACCGCAGAGGGTCTATTTGGTGCCGTTCGCAGCAACTCGGCCTAGCATATGGAACGACTTGACGCATTTTACGTCGAGATCTTAAATTGAAAGAGTAGAAAAAAAGTACAAGAACTGAAGCCACTCGACCTTCCCAAGCGATATCGCTTAGCTCTCTGCACTCTTGAGAGGACCCAAGAAGATTCGATGTTTTCGAGCCAAATTTTGTTCGGCGATGAGGCCTATTTCTGGCTCAACGGGTATGGAAGCAAGCAAAATTACCGCATTTGGGACAAAGAGCAACCTGAAGAGACTCAAGATCTGCCATTTCTTCCAAGAAAAAACAACGGTTTGGTGTAGTTTGTGGGTTAGCGGAATCATCGGTCCATATTACTTTAAAAATGATACCGATGAGAACTTTAACGTCAATCGCAACCGTTATCACGCCATAATAACCGACTATTTGATGTCTGAAATTGAAACTCGTGATCCCGGAGACATTTGGTTTCAACAAAACGGCGCCACTTCCCACACATCGCGTCAAACATTGGATGTATTGAGAGAACCCTTCGGTGAGCAGATAGTTTCACGTTTGGAGTCGGTCGATTCGCCACCAAGACCGTGTAACATCGCAACGTTAGACTTTTTCTTTGGGAGTATGTAAAGTCTTCAGTCAATCCCGCTTCGATTCAGGCCTTGGAGCAAAACATTACGAGTATCATTCACCAGTTACCAGCCGAATTCTCGAACGAGTCATTGAAATTTAGACTAAACGGATTGATCATCAGAGACGTAGCCGCGACCAACATTTTAAGCAGATGATCTTTAAAAAATAAATACCAAAGAATGTTCCTTCGAATAAAAATCCCCCACTAAATGAGAAGTATCTCTTTAGGGAACCTCGAAATGGATCACCCTTAAGGAGAAATTTTTAAACAAAGGGGAACTAAGCTGCATAAATTTTTCACAAAACTTTACATATGTAAGAGCATTGCATTCGCTTGTAAGATGCATGTAGCAAGTGGCATGTGGCATGTGGCAAGTGTATCCATTGCTTGTTCGCACAATCACTGGCAACGAAAGCCAAATAGTTGCCGTTAGTGTCATGAAAAATTCATGTTGTTTTGGTTGTGTCAACTCCATTTGATCATCGCATGCTGGCGCATCCTTTGTGTGACAAACCAAGGACTTTGTGTACATGTGGCAGTATATGTGTTTGCAACATAATCTTGCACCACGGCACAATACAACTGCAAGTCAACTTATGCAAACTTCTGCTTATTATGCCAAAATTGTTTACTCATCAACCGAAAAATAAAAAGAATAACTGTATCTGCAGCGGGATAATGCGAGTTTTTGGTGATTTTTGCTTTTGTAGAAGTGTCTGAACTGCTGTCTTAATCTTAAACGACGTGTGATTGCAGTTTATTTAAACGAATCATTGGTGTAGCTGCAATTTTGTCATTGCCACTTAATCTAAGAAATGATTAAAGTGTTCCAAAAATTGCAACATATTTTTTCTGCTTACTTGGGAAGACAGACCTAGATAAGTATATTGTCTGCAATAGCTAAATAAGAAAGTAATTCGATTTGGTTGATTGGTTGTTGAAAGGAGAAGGTCGAAATTATTTTTTTACTTTTGGTCCCACTTTCCTTAACCTATGAACATTTTGATCTCATCATTCCTTTATTCTTCATTGGTTCAATCAAACTTCAAATTAGGTAGATACCGAAATGTTGCTGAGTTTCAGTCTAAGTTAGTAGAACAGCAAAAAGCGATCAGCTCGCAAGAAAGGGCATCCTTATCCAAATCCCATAAATATGAGAACGAGTAGGTTTACCATTGTCTTTTGGCATTCGGGCGCTGGATCTATGGACCAACGCTTGTGAGGTTGCCAAAGACTTCTGGCGCGGAGTGGAACGCAAAATGCCCTTAGAACTACGAGCAAGATACACATGGCCGCAATAATCGGAGTCCTAACAGAAGTTAAAGATTTTGGAAGACTCAACTTGTCAAAATTGCTTGGAGCAAGATGATGAAATATTATCCAGACGCTTTCTCCTTCACTGTCCAGCTTTCGCTAGACTAAGTCTTTTTGATTCGTATTTAAGAGTTCACAGGCGTCTGTGGCTGTCCAAGTGAGATTGTTTAAGGCCTCCAATTTTCATTCAGCCAATTTTCCTAACCTAACCTAGAAGACACAGTCGTGGTCTTTAAGTTCGAAGATATGTACTTCCTGTTTGGGGAGTGGAACAAAATACTTTGCTTGGAGGTTTTTCCTGAGCTTTGAGAGTAACGATGGCAACTAGCGCATTTTAACAAACCTGTAAAATATTAGAAAATTGAGGAATGCTCGAACTTACCAAAAACACATTGCTACCACAATTTAATTCAAAAAGTTTCTACTGGTAAGTATATAGAACAGTCGATTTTCACAAGCTTCTGTGAAAGCGAATTTTTTTCCCAAAAAATCATTCGCCATAGAAAGGAACAAATAGTACTTACCTAATACCAGCTATGGACTATAAAGTGGATGCATAAGAACTTCCTAACCAAGCCATCGGAGCTTCTGGCGAGTCAGAATCGATGAGTGTGGCTTGGGGTTGTTCGAATGGATCCTCTGCTATTGGCCAAAGCTGGTTTTTCTAAATGATTGCTTCTTTCAGATGGTCTACATATGGACAGTTCAGGTCCAACTTAAAAATTTGCTTATAGCGAAGTAGCTCAGTGTAGATGATTCTCTGGCCATTTCCTTCAAACACATCGCAAGACCGCCCTGACCGTCAAACCTGATTTGGCCATCGGACTGCGGCCTCAATGGGTTTCGACCTCAAACGTTTTTGCTTGGTATCGTTGTAAGTAACCCTCTTTCCAGTAGCTAACTGCTTCAGAAATGCAACGATTCCATTGCGATTCAGCAGTGATTCTTTCGCGATTCTATCCATGATGTTCGGTGTTACCCACGCGTTGACCTTCTTTTCATATTCTGCCTAATTTACATGGATCCAAACGATCTTTTGTGCAATGTTTAGTTCTTGAACAGTTGAAAAAATGCTTACATCACGGTCGGACTAGGGGATTTTCATGAATTAGTCAATATTTTTAGCAATTGGCATTCCAGAGAATGATGCAGCTTTGACATTATCGGAACTTACCGGAACGAACTGGATGAAATGAAAATTGTACCTTTTTAGATGTTACAGTATCGGAACCATAAACACTTTTCAGCCGCCTGACTTGCGTTTACTTGCGTCGACTCTATTGAAAAAAGACTGTAAATTATGACATATATATTTCTCTAATCTGGTGTGCGTCTTTGTCTCGTACTCAAACATTACTAAGTCAAGCAATCACAACACTGTCTAAGAAGTTCTTTTAAAATGAAGTCTTACCTTTCAAACGCAATATGGCGTAATCCAACAGAGTTGGAGAAAGTCGCTCGTCCAAGCTACGGACTACATGATGACTACAAAAACCAATCGATTTCCCATTAACACAATTTTTCCATCGCTTTGATTGCCAGTATTGTCCTGATGGAACAATTTTTCATCATCTTGAATTGAGGTCGGTTTTCTGCGATTTCGTCTTTCAAAATTTTAATAAATTTTAAATAATAGTGGCTGTTGATATCGTATTCCGAGTGTTCCATTCGAGAACACAGATGCCATACTTATACCAGAGGAATTTTACGTCTTTACGTTTTGGATTTGGTTCGTTGGACAGTCCACTCGGATGACGATCCATTGGAGTCCAGTTTTTTACTTACAATCGACAAACGAATGGACTTCTTTTTTCAGTACAACTTATGAATAAGTATACAGGCATACTATATAAGGATGGTCGGAGAATGCTCGTATCAGTTAAATTATTATAGACATTTTTGTTCTCATTAATTTTATACGGGATTTCGAGAAAATATTCTTGCTGTACCGTTATTTTAAGCTTTTAATATTGCTTTAATGAGTAACTGTACATGGACAAACTATCACACTTTGCCACTATTTAGTTCATTTCCCAAGCAACACTTTTCCACTCGAATTTGCCTTGCTCCAAGTGCCGTTTTTATAAATTATTCAGGCGTATGATAACTGTTTTTCGATGTTCTTTAAAAGCCATACAAAATTTCACACTTCACACTGTTAAACAAAAACAATGCAATGACAACAATAAAACGCCTACAAAAACAAGCTCTAATCGTTAGTTTGGCATAGTTTGTTACGAACGAAATAGTTTTCCAGTTAAATAAAATGTATGACAGTCATTCGGGAATACAGGACAGTAAAAAGCGCTGTGCCTGTGTTTGTGGCACATTTATTGTTTTTGTTGTTTCATTGATGCTTTGGTGTGGGTGAAGTGCGTTTTGATTTAAGTGAAACAAGTTGAGAAGTCATTTATTGATTTCATTAAAAGTTTTGGTCAATAACAACAAAAGCAGAGAGGTGAGCCACAAAATATTTTTGGAAGTCCACATTTTATTCGGTTATATGTATATGTGAACACTAGGGTGGACCAAAAGAAAAATTAATTTTTTTTGATTTTTTTACCATGAAAGTATCGTACAAAATAGCGAAAAAAGGAATATTTCATTGTTTTCTTTGGAAACTTGATCCGAAAAGATATTCTTGTAGGGACTTTAACGAACTATTAAAAGGGTCTGAATTTTTGAGATATCGATATGAAATTTTTTATACGTTCTTCTCTCCCCAAAAAGCTGCACCGCCGATATCGGATTACAATATTATATAACTGCGAACAAAATAAAGTTTGAGAAAGTTTCTAGAAGATCCGACGTTTTCGAGCCGAATTTTGTTCAGCGATGAGACCCATTTCTAGCTCAATTGGTATGTAAACGAGCAAAATTACTACATTTTAGATGAAGAACAACCTGAAGAGATTCAAGAACTGCCATCGAGAAAAAACAACGGTTCGATGTGATTTATGGGCCGATGGATTCACCGATCCATATTTCTTCAAAAATGATGCCGGTGAGAACGTAAACGTCAATGGTGATCATTATCGCGCCATGATAACCGACTATTTGATGCCTGAAATTGAAGCCCGGGACCTCGGCAACATTTGGTTTCAAGAAGATGGCGACACCTCCCACACATCATCGAAAATCGTACTCAACGGATGGATCATCTAAGATGTAGCTGCGGCCAACATTTGAAACAGATTTTTAATAATTTCGGCTGATATTTCCACGGTATGCAATCAAACAAATTAAAGCTGATTTTGGTCCACCCTAGTATACACACATCTCTGTATGTCAACCTTCGTCCTAAAACATGAATGAATTGCCTAAAAGTTTGTTGTATCCTTTGCTTCTAAATCGAGTTCAAATGCCATTTGAGAAACATTTAACTTCTTGTTATTTTTGCAGGATTTCGTTTCCTCACGCAGAGTGAGCGGTGTATGAAAGCATTTTTAAGTGACATATAGATATGCGGTCCCAGTTGTATTGAGTAGCTAGTCAATAAAGTGTGTTTCGATGAAAAACATGCACAGAAAAGGTGTCGATGACTTGATGTGCTAATTTTTGTGTTAATTGCTTGCTTTCTTAAATTACAAACTGACTTTTTGGTTGTACAAGCCTTCTGCCATCAACAACAAGGAAAAACTTTAACCTCGATTGCGCCACAGAAGCTAGAATGCAATTCACGAATACAAAAGATTCCACGGAAGAATTTGATTTTGTGCGTACAGTTTGTATGACAGCTGTATGCTATAGAGTTCCGTTTTGAACAATTTATCGGAGATTGTACCATTGGTTTAAGAATTAATCTATGCCAACTGTCTCCTAGGTATCTTGTCATATAAAAAGTATTCCTTGCAAGGACTTGATTTTCGTCAATTAGTTTGTACGACAGATACCAGTATGAGCAAAAAATAGTGAGATTTTATTCATAATTTTAAAAATATTGATATATTCTTCAAAATCTATGACGTCTCCCTCAAAGGAATCCCCCTTGACTACAATACACTTCTGCGGAAGTTTTTTTCAATCCACTAACATCCAATCGAAAGGAATTCGAAACGCACTGCACCGCAACATAACCTTGATTTCTGACTGCTTAGACGTGTTTTTTTTGGCTTCGACTCATCTTTGCCACGATATTCTTCTGCTTGATCGTCTGTTTACGAGTCGTACCCATAGATCCAAGACTCATCGACATCGTGGTAGTCAGAAAGCATAGTTTCACAGATTGGAACCAATCGTACTTTCACTTTTCTTAGACCCAAATGATCTTTCAAAATGATTTTCCCTTATCCTTCCGATATTCCAACGATGCCTGTAAGATTTCTGATTGCAAGAACATTTCATTTAGAACGATATTTTTCTAGTTTCAAAAAGCTTTCAGTCTGGAGAATTTCATTATCGCTATATTTCTTTTGAAATCATCTTTACGGAACGAGAACCAAGAATTCTTTTTCTTCAATTGAGGCCGATTTTCTGCGCTTAAACTTTTCAATAACAGCAGCTGTCGATGCCGTATTCCGTTTATTCTAGGGTAAATGCAGATCTTACAATTTTATCTGCAGACTTTTGCGTCCTTCAACGCTTTGGATTAGCTTCGGTGGAAAATGAAATGTTCCATACATTCGGAAATCTCTATTTAGTTCATCTGTAAATATGAGTTACTCGTCCTTGAAAGCTTCTTTCAAGTTTGCATAGTACCAGGAGGTTGTAAGATCTACACCGTCTCGAGTGTTATAACATTTGTATAGGTTATGTATAACATCAAAATATAGAGATCCAATTCTTCAATTATGCGATCGATCCATCTTATTTGTGCGATGGAGAAAAAGTTAAGTGTATATGACAGTTAACGATATGCTTCTGTTTAATCGATACCCACCTCTTTAAAAATAATACCCGCTTTTATTACTAAGACAGATATTGATGTGCCTAAATAACGAAAGACTTAACTAATTTAGAGTCGAGACAGCTATCATATACGAATCTTATATAGTATATGTACATATTATGAAGCGACGAACGATGGTTCCTATCAGAATCAGATGTAAAAACAGCCTCGCTCGAAGGTACATTTCGAGAATCGACTTAGAAATCACGGATCAAGTACTCTTATGGCCAAATCATTAAATGTGGAAAGAATGTGTTGAAGAATTTCTCCTCTGTCCATTTAGGAAAGCTCTCCGAACCAGGTAGATGCACGAGCGTACAGCCCTGATTGTATAACTTGAGATTTTTGCTAGTGAAGGTGTACTGTTTTGATCGCTTTCCGATTCTTAATGCAACCCAAGCAAGTCCAAGTGGTTGTAGCCTAGTAAAAGCTAACCAACTTTTAAAAGTGTTTCCCAGGAATATATTTTAATTACAAAATATGCAAGAAGAGCCGAAGGAAGACTGCTGTTTGGCGCATATCTCTTGAAGCCGATCCCTAAACAAAAGTCTTAGTCTCAATGCCACAGCTAAATAACAACAAATTTATGCAAGAATAAATGTGATATCAATTTCTCCCGACCCCTCCATTGAGTGTGTGTTGATTGACTAATTTGTAAACATTACAAAAATAATTATATATTTACATAACCGCAAGGAAAAAAAACAAGTTGTCGGTGACCCCAACCAACCGCGAGGGCATATCAATAGCCGCGGATAGATTTAGATAGAGCCAAGTGCAAGCCACACGAACTAAACTGCGCTGCGTGTCATATGTAAATTAATATCGACGCTTCTCGGAATACACGAAGATAAATAGATAGGAGCGCGCGAGGGCAGACAAAGTTAACCCCAGCGAGATGGTCTCAAAAATATGTGGTACGTATGTATATGGACTCACGATGTTTGGAAGCGCACACTATCAATTAACGGACATGCAAAGGACACCAAAAGGACACTATTACGACAACAACTACGGTGTCACGCCACTACTTCCTTGGCGTTTTCACTTTTCATACTTACACTGTAGTTTTAGACCTGTGCGGACTGCCTTTAACACTTTCACTAGATAAGTGCATGCATGCTCGTTAGGGTGGGTCAAAACTGATCTTTTTTCTTCAGTTTGTATTCTAAAAATTCGTTGGTAGACACCGAAAATACTCTCTCTAAGGATAGGCTCTTAATATCCGACAAATATAAAACATAAGATCAAGGCTCTAGCCTCGTTTCGCATATCGGCCAGAAGTGTCTTTGGAAGCAGGGCAGGAATGGAGGGTGTCGCCAGGAACAATTGATTTCCCTTTTACTGCGTACCAGGTCACAGAGCCATCAAAAGCAATGAGATAGTGATATTAAACGAGATTTCCAAGAGCGATCTACGGCTAGCACTCGAAAACGTGGTTAATAACCTATGCATTGTCTTTACGATGATCTGGACACGAGCATGACAAGGAAAATCAAACCAGGATGAAAGGATCTAACTGGATGCAAAACTGCAAAAGTCAAGTATAAATCGGTAGATTGGGAATATACAACGCTCCTACCGGCACTCTAGAGAACGGACTGTAAGGATCTCGATTCGAATGTTCACTGCTCACAGTCTGGGGGCGACACACGCCTGCAGGAAATGTTAAAAGTCTGGTGGCGACACTCCACTGCAGAATAGTGACAACAGATCGAGAAACAAGCAGGAAATGTTAAGAGCAAGGCATCAGGGAGACAATTGGTCATTTCTTAAGGTAAAGCCTTCTGGAGCTCCACGGTATGAGACACTGGAAGAGGAATCGTTAAAGAAGCAACAGATTCTGTTGAAATGCACTTCAAGCGCATGACTACGTCTCATGGACTTCGTAACGGACCTCCATCTGGTATCGCAAAGAACCAAAACTGGTCTATACATGGCTCATTAGCCAACCAGACTAACCTACACTAAGATAAAAGATTAAACATTTTTTTTTTTCAAATAGTGGACATTGAGCCGAGTTAACAACAGTGCGCCAGTCGTTTCTTCTTTTCGAAATTTGGCGCCAATTCGAAACCCGAATGGCAGATATGTCTTTCTCCACCTGATCTTTCCAAAGGAATGCAGATCCTCCTCTTCCTCTAATTCCTACTTTCAGAGCTGGAGTGTTTTCGTCGCTGAACTATGACAATGTCGTCGTACGAGTATATCTCGTATACCTCATCGTTCCTTCGTTTCCAATACATAAAGGACCATAAATATTCCTCAGAACCTTTCTCTCGAAAACTCGTAATGCCGATTCATCATACGTATTCATCGCCTATGCCTCTGGACCATATAGCGGAACGGGGAGAATGAGTGACTTGTAGAGTTTGGTCTTTGTTCGTCGAGAGACGACTTTACTTCTCAATTGCCTACTCATTACGAAGTAGCACCTTTTGGAAAGAGTTATTGGAGTGGTGTTAATGTTGGTTCCAAGCATGACTTGGAAGTTATGACTATGACTTGGAAGAGTTGTCTACGCCTATAAAGAAGAAGAAGTCGATAACAATAGTAAACTGAAAAGCTAAAGATCTTCCTACTACTAATATCAAGAGCTCATACTTTGGAAGAATTTTATTGAAAATTCTGCCAACCAATTTTTCAAAGTATAAAATGGAACAAGTAAGGAAGGGCTAAGTTCGGGTGTCACCGAACATTTTATACTCTCGCACGATAAAGTGATAATCGAGATTTCATTATCCGTCATTTACATATTTTTTTTATTTTGCTGTAAAATTAATTAGAATTAAATTCTGAGAGATTTACCGATATTTTCGGTGAAAAATTAGGTTAGGTTAGGTTGGGCACTGAGTTCTTCGTGTTCGATATCAGGGACCTTGAAAAGTTATAGTCCGATCACAACAATTTTTCCACAAGGGATACCTCAGCTCACATACCGTATTTGAGTAAAGTTTTATTCCGCTATGATCATTGGTTTCTAATGTATATATTATACAGAGAAGGCATCAGATGGAATTCAAAATAGCGTTATATTGGAAGAAGGCGTGGTTGAGAACCGATTTCGCCCATATTTAGTATATGTCATCAGGGTGTTAAAAAAGTATTATATACCGAATTTCATTGAAATCGGTAGAGTAGTTCCTGAGTTATGGTTTTTCGTCCATAAGTGGGCGACGCCACGCCCATTTTTAATTTAAAAAAAAAAAGCCTGGGTGCAGCTTCCTTCTGTCATTTTTTCCGTAAAATTTTGTGTTTCTGACATTTTTTGTTAGTCGGTTAACGCACTTTAAGTGATTTTCAACATAACCTTTGTATGGGAGGTGGGCGTGTTTATTATCCGATTTCTTCCATTTTTGAACTGTATATGGAAATGCCTGAAGGAAACGGCTCTATAGAGTTTGGTTGACATAGCTATAGTAGTTTCCGAGATATGTACAAAAAACTTAGTAGGGGGCGGGGCCACGCCCACTTTTCCAAAAGAATTACTTCCAAATATGCTCCTCCCTAATGCGATCCTTTGTGCCAAATTTCATTTTAATATCTTCATTTATGGCTTAGTTATGACACTTTATATGTTTTCGGTTTCCGCCATTTTGTGGGCGTGGCAGCGGACCGATTTTGCCCATCTTCGAACTTGACCTTCTTATGGAGCCAAGAAATACGTGTACCAAGTTTCATCATGATATCTCAATTTTTACTCAAGTTACAGCTTGCACAGACGGACGGACAGACGGACGGACAGACGGACAGACAGACATCCGGATTTCACCTCTACTCGTCACCCTGATCACTTTGGTATATATAACCCTATATCTGACTCTTTTAGTTTTAGGACTTACAAACAACCGTTATGTGAACAAAACTATAATACTCTCTTTAGCAACTTTGTTGCGAGAGTATAAAAAGAGTAATCGAATTTTTTTGTTACCCACCCTAGTGCTCGTGAGCCTATTTGACATGGAAATGCGTCAGAAGCGCACTCCTCCTTGTGACGCTTAAGTGCTAATGAACTGCATTTAAGTTTCGTGTTTTATTAATTTATGGAATATTCACTGCAAACATATGGACACACACAGACAACGCACACACATATTGTTATTAGGCAGTAGCTTCCCCACTGATGGGTAATTGAAGGAACGTTTTTTTTTATAGTTTAGACTGCCGTAGCTGTCATATCCCGGGGTCCTGTTGAAATATCCACCACGCATGCAGACATATGACAAACATTTACATGCAAATAAACACACATCCACACATACTCACATGTATACACATATGTATGTATAGGTTTTTTTGTGCACGAGCTAACCGAAATATCCTTGCGTGGCGTTGACCGCATGCTCTTAACTGTTATTTACGATGACACCTTTTTGTTTGTTCATCGTTTTTTTGTTGTTATTATAAATTGGCCTTCATGTGGCGCAGCAAACCCTTTTCAAAACTCAATTCATTCACGTTTATTTGTGTAAATTTGTTGCTGTAACAACTATTTTTATATATAACATTGCATTTGCTATCGCTTTTTGTTAGCAAATTGAGCTGATAGACCAACAAACGCTTTGATAGGTATTCCGTTAGTTACAGTAATCCATTAACCGTTATTGAGGGGTCATAATGTCTCTCCTTCGTAGTACGGTATGAGAGGTAAGAGCTCAGTTCTAATTCTGTGTCTTCTAAAACTGCAGAGAAATGAAGTAGTTAGAAACTACTTTGGTACTAGTACGAACCGGAAGCTAAACTTTCGCGATCAGTTGCCTGTCATTTTTCATACAAGAAAAGTATCTTTCCGCACAAGCAGGTGGATTACGTGATGCTGACTTGGGAGTTGTTAATTGTCAGATCATGATTAGAAATACACCAGTCTCACACACCCCCGCTCACATCGGAATGGGAGCATTTAGGATCTCCATTGACAACTTGTGCTCTAGCACTGGAACAATGGCCCTCTTATACTCGTAGATACATATAACAAGCGACGACGCTCCTCTGTAACTGCAAGATCCTTTCACCATGACGTCTAATAATGCTTCGCGTTCTTTCCTATTGTGAGGATTCTAATGATCAGCAAACACGTTGGTATAAAACTGGTACTTTTAGGACTAGTTCGATTTAACTCTGTACGTAGTAATGGTAAGCAGGTGCTTGTCTCATACATCCTCCGCACTCAAAATTTATGTTTAGGGTCAATGTTCAGTTTTTTGATATTTTTATGAAGAAACAATTATTACCGAATTAATCGCTTATACTGTCTCTAATGGCTCTTCAAATACTGATCTGCTGCCTTATACATATATTTGTATTTACATATACGCATTTAAGTTTTCGACCCTCGTCCTTGCGTGTAGTGTGACAGCATTTGTATCATTTTGATTGATTTATGTTGATCTACAAAATTTCGTGTGAAAACTATATTATTTCAATAAAAGAGACTTTTTACATTATCTAATATTGCGTGCAACTAATTTATTGCAAATAAATTAATATTGTCCAGCAATTAAATGTTGTAATTGCTATTAAAATGCAAGTAAGCATTTCACCTAAATTCAAATTTATATTCATACCCTCGCATATGCAGGTATGGTACTTATATACATACGAGAAATTCATAACTCAAGGTGACCTCTGCGGATATGAATTTAATTTTCAAATCCAAAAAATTAGTTCACAAGGATCCGAATTCCGATAAAAACAACAGTTAAATGTACACTAAAATTAAAGAAAAGTCCTCTTTCTAACAGTTTTCTTCCGGCAGGTAATCTAAAAATACCCGATTATATCAAAAAGTAAAGGAGTGTCGTCCTATATCATCCGAAGGCGCCTTAAAATTAAAAATATATTAAACACAAAATAATACTTATAGAATAATGTCTCTCTTAAAATCAGTACATCTGATCATCCAAATTGCTTTAGAAAGTGCATCTAATCGCTGTAAACGATACTAACCCATTTTTTAGCCCTAAACTATGAATACGAAGATACCGCTTTTACTTCTCAGTGACATCTAAGAAGCATACCAAACTGGTTCTCATTGTTCCTGTAACTTATGTATATTCGGACCCTTTACTACAGTTCCTTGGATTTCAAGAGGCCACTCGAGATCTTCTTCTACCATCTGACTGACACGGATTGATATAAGACTTTACATTTTGACGGATTTTATGCAAAACTTAATAGTGGTCGTCAAAATAGGTTCCTGAACCCAACGCTTAGTCTACTTTGCATACGCTTCTTATAAACTTCGGCTGGGGCGACCTTCAGTACCTTCACCGAATTTTGATTTTTTAGTTTCGGATTTTTTTTTTAGTACCATTCACACCATTTTTTTTTTTAGACGTTTCATATTCATAAAGCCACGTCTGATCATAGGATCATGCATTAAGTGAATGTAGGATCTTCAGCAACTTTGCAAAGCATCTCATTTGTGACCACAGCTCAATCCATTCAATCTCTGTACGGTGTTTCGGCAGCACTGAAACTTCGAGTCGAACCTTCGAAAAAATTTATATAATCAAAAAAACTCACCCGACTTGGAGAATATTATATCTGTTATATAATCTAAGATGAAATATGAGGAAATATGTATAATGTCCAAAATTTTACTTTTCTAGGGACTTACATACTATATTTAATACTATATTTAATAATCCACATTCGAACTCAATTAATTCGAACTGACATACTGTAATTAATAATCATGTTTTCAAAAAACTCAGCTTCGAAATTCTTAAACAAATATTTCGATTTTTGAGATTAACTTCGAGAAGCGAAGAAACTACTACTTTTATTTTATTTAGAACTCTATCTGATTTGAAAGAGTACCCTTAAAAAGGATATTTTTAGGTTAGAAAGCATTCCAGAACTATAGAAAATTCGGAGGCGATCTCAGCGAGTAAAATAACTTAACTTTTAATATTGGACATGCGAAACAGTACGCCTACGTACTAAACCCGTAACTGCGTGATATGTGGATAGGAACTGCGGGGCCGCCGCTAAGCATTACGAGGTATGACAATTAAGTAATGAGACTGATTCCATAAAAACCGCATATTTGAAAATTATTCTACAACTCTGCCATCCCCTTCAAAGTAGTCCCCTTGGGCAGCTATACAGCGATTCCAGCGCGTTTTTCATGCTTCGTCACATTTCTGGAACGCTTCGATTAGGATGTCCGTGAGTACCCTCGTCATGGCCGCCTGGATGTCCGTAATCGACTCAAAATGGATTCCTTTGACCACCGATTTTGTTTTAGGAAACAAAAAAAGTTACAGGGTGACATGTCGGGTGAATAAAGAAGCCAAATACTGGGACACGATGAGGCCGAGCTGTGAGCTAGGCACGACTAAGAGCACTATCACCATACACTTTTACAATTTTAGCGTACGTTTCCGAAGCTGTTTCGCCCACTCTGGCGCAAAATTTTATTGCGACGCGTTGCTCTTGATTTCGTTTTTCCATTTTCGTGACGAGCACTACAAACACACGTCTACTCAACTTGACGCAGCAGGCGAACTAAACAAGCTTGAGCGTTGGTGCATAAATCAATGGAGAGGGGACGGATGCCGGAAAAAGAGAAAGGTCACAGGTTAACCACAAGCGTGGCAATAAAATCAGTCTCATTACTTAATTGTCAAACCTCGTAATGCGCTCAGTGCGTGGACAATATTTGGCTCGAAAACGTTGGATTTTCTTGCAACTTTTCAAGAATCCATAGACCAAAGTTTTGTCGCTGGGAAGGATCGAGCGGCTTCAGTTCTTGTACAAGCTTGTACTCTTCTAGACTTTACTCCTCTAAAAGTCAGTGAGCAACTTTTTCTTTGCAATTTCAGTAGTTCCAACAGTTTAAATTTCTTATTGGATAGCAAACATTAAACATTGTTACAGACAAACTCGAAAACAAATTAAAAGTAAGCAAACCCAAATATATGTCGGTTATATTTAATTTACGAATTTCATAAGAAACCACAATAATAATCGGATTTAAAATCATAACAAGAATATCAATGCAGACTGCAGCAAACACTGAATTCCCCTAAGGGTCTCACATACGCCTACACATATTTGAATATACATGACAGCAAGTGGGCCAACTGTCCCATATCGGCATAGACACACCGGCCATAACCGCAGCAAAAACAACAATAGAAGCACTACAATAATAACATTATTCAAAGAAACTACACTTGAAGCCACTCACAACTGAAACTCATATCAACTTGAGCACAAGTATCCTTTTCCAAACAGCATGTGTTGCCTACTCCATATCTGCGCTAAAACACTCGAAGGCAATAACTTTTCGACAACAAAGCAAAGATGTAGTTGCTGACCGCAAGCGTCTTGAGAGGAAATGCAAAACGAAATGTACAGTTATTTTGCAAAGAAAATTCCTTAACACAACAAGATTGGCAGATACTGAGAGCGGAGCGCTTGACACAGAGTCGGGAGCGGAGCGCTTGGAGCAAAGGCAAGCGATGAACTGACACGCAGAGAGACCGACAAGAGCACGGTTAACTTGGTCGCCAGATTATTACAAGTGTCTAAGAAAATATTGCTGACTGCTGCCAGATTAGTTGAAGGACAACATATGATGATAATAACGGGTGATTTTTTTGAGGTTAGGATTTTCATGCATTAGTATTTGACAGATCACGTGGGATTTCAGACATGGTGTCAAAGAGAAAGATGCTCAGTATGCTTTGACATTTCATCATGAATAGACTTACTAACGAGCAACGCTTGCAAATCATTGAATTTTATTACCAAAATCAGTGTTCGGTTCGAAATGTGTTTCGCGCGCGTGTTTTGTTCAGCGATGAGGCTCATTTCTGGTTGAATGGCTACGTAAATAAGCAAAATTGCCGCATTTGGGGTGAAGAGCAACCAGAAGCCGTTCAAGAACTGCCCATGCATCCCGAAAAATGCACTGTTTGGTGTGGTTTGTACGCTGGTGGAATCATTGGACCGTATTTTTTCAAAGATGCTGTTGGACGCAACGTTACGGTGAATGGCGATCGCTATCGTTCGATGCTAACAAACTTTTTGTTGCCAAAAATGGAAGAACTGAACTTGGTTGACATGTGGTTTCAACAAGATGGCGCTACATGCCACACAGCTCGCGATTCTATGGCCATTTTGAGGGAAAACTTCGGACAACAATTCATCTCAAGAAATGGACCCGTAAGTTGGCCACCAAGATCATGCGATTTAACGCCTTTAGACTATTTTTTGTGGGGCTACGTCAAGTCTAAAGTCTACAGAAATAAGCCAGCAACTATTCCAGCTTTGGAAGACAACATTTCCGAAGAAATTCGGGCTATTCCGGCCGAAATGCTCGAAAAAGTTGCCCAAAATTGGACTTTCCGAATGGACCACCTAAGACGCAGCCGCGGTCAACATTTTAATGAAATTATCTTCAAAAAGTAAATGTCATGAACCAATCTAACGTTTCAAATAAAGAACCGATGAGATTTTGCAAATTTTATGCGTTTTTTTTTAAAAAAAAGTTATCAAGCTCTTAAAAAATCACCCTTTAGAAGAAAGAAAGCACGAGTACAAATTTGGCCGGGGAGTGAGTGTGTTAAGCAAACATATTAAACGCATATGAACCGCATATCAGGCGACCTGACAAGCTGTCAGTGGGAACTCGCATGAGAAAAGGCAACAAGCAACAGCATGCCTGATAGAGGATCAAACCACAAATCAGTGCTAAGGCGTTGTGTCTTGGCTGCTCGACACATAAGCGAGGATATGCTGGCGTAAGAGACAATGAAGTGCTTACGTGGACGGATGGCAGGCTGGGAAGCAAGCGGTGTGATTTACGGGGAGACAAGCGGCAAGGCAGGTGAAGAGAAGGACCAGGATATATACGGGAAGGCGGACGCGGAGTTAGGTGGTTAGGCAGGCGCAAAGACAGTCCAGGAGTAAGACGCAATCACATACGCAGAGTCAGTCGAAGAGTCAAAGGACGCGAAGGGAGTCCAGGCAGCCAACTAGTTGTCAGCCAGTTAGGCCCCTGGGTAACACACATCCGCTGGGCCGCAATAAAATATCATATTTCTATTTAGTTTGTGCTTTGCTCACAGCTTTTTATGTGGCATATCACTATATTGCATGCGTCTAGTTGGGTGTCTGAAGAATCTAGTTTAGTGCAGTAGTAGAATATATGCGAAACTTGCTGAAAATTAAGTTGTCTCGCCCACAATGACTAATTGCTTAATTAGCATATGGCCATGACAGCGCCGTCGACTTACGCACAAACAAAGCGCAGCACATAAAGTTTAAGGTTAACAGCAAGCAAGGGACGCACCTTGTCCTTGAGAGTAAAAAAGGTTGACAGCGTCTGAAGAAAAAGTTGGATTGCCGGCAAGTGGCCGTAAATAAACAAAAACAACAAGCAGCAAGCATGCTATACAAGACCTTTCGACAAATTTTTCTCACCGCCAGGTTATGAGTTTGATATTTGTAAATTATACGGTATCTACATATGTATGATATGTCTGTCCACTCCCCCGAACTTTTCATTGACAACGGTGTTTTTACATGTGAGCACACATGGGTACGTGACATTTGAGGGAAAACGGTTATTTGCCGTCAAGAAAAGTTGTTATTAATGCCTTTGACATGTGTGTTTGCTGTTGCTTGTTGTAAAGGATATGCCAGGACACGCATACGTAATCTGTGGAACTCATTTGTATGCTTGCGTAATTAACATATGGTTAGGCAAACATCGGATATTTTAAATTTTAAGGGTTGATTGACGTAAATACAAACTTTTTTGTCTTAAACTCAGGCCTTTTATACCGCTGTTGTTTGCTCGTAAGTAGGTTATCGATTTTTTGGGGGCGTCTTTAGGCTTTGCAAAGGCAATTAGAAATTTCTTCTTAATACACAAGTAAAGGGGTTTAAAGTAGTGTTTGTTAAGGACATTTTAGAAATATTGCAGAAAGGAAGAAATTATTTTGTAAGTAATATAAAGTACAGTGTTTAAATGGCTTGCTATAATGAAGCAATAAGCCCCTGCTTGTTTGCCATATGTAATTCGAGAAAACTTGGAAAGTGGCGAATCGAACAACCAGTGAAGATTCTCTATCAAGCGCTTGTACCACTTTTATGAGACTATGCCATGCTTCCTGGTATAAAGTCTTCTTCTTTTCCTCTATTGACGTAGATACCGCTAAGGCGGTTATAGCCGAATTTGCAACAGCGAGCCAGTCGTTCTTCATTTACGCTGTTTGGCGCCAATTGGAGATTCCAAGCGAAACCAGGTCCTTCTCCACCTGGTCGTTCCAACGTATTGCAGGTCTTCCTCTTACTCTGCTTCCCGCGACGGGTACTGCGTCGAATACTCTCAGAGCTGATGTGTTTTCATCTATTCGAACGACATGACCTAGCCAGCGTAGCCACTGTCTCTTAATTCACTGAACTATGTCAATGTCGTATATGGTACAGTTCATCATTCCATCAACTGCGGTATTCACCATTGTCAATGCGTAAAGGACCATACGCAGAACCTCACTCTCGAAAACTCGTAACACTGACTTATCAGACGTTGCTGAACAGGAATGATGAGTGACTTGTAGAATTTGGCCTTTGTTCGTCGAGAGAGGACTTTACTTTTCAATTGCCTACTCAGTTCGAAGTATAAACAGTTGGCAAGAGTTATTCAACGTTCGATTTCGAGGCTGACATTGTTATTGGTGTTAATACTGGTTCCAAGGCAGACGAAATTATCTTCGAGCTCCAAGTTATGACTGTCAACAGTGACATGGGAGCCAAGTCGCAAACGCGACGACTGTTTGTTTGTTAAGAGGAGGATATTTCGTCTTGTCCTAGTTCATTACCAGACCTATTTAATTCGCTTCTTTGTCCAACCTGGAAAAGGCAGTACTATCGGCGCGGTCCCATGATATCGATGTCATCGACGTACGCCAGCAGTAGTATACTCTTATAGAAGGTTGTACCTTCTCTATTCAGCCCTGAGGCTCGAGTTATTTTCTCCAGCAGTAGATTGAAGAAATCACACGATACGGAGTCGCCTTGTCTAAAACCTTGTTTAATATCGTACTACTCAGCGATGTTCTTTCCGATCCTGACGGAGCTTTTGGTATTGCTCAACGTCAGTATACGCAGCCGTATTAGTTGATTAGTTTTGCGGGGATATCAAATTCAGACATCGAGGCATAAAGGCACCTCCTTTTCGTGCTGTCGAAAGCAGCTGTGAAATCGACGAAGAGGTGGTGAGTATCGATTCTCTATGCAAGGGTCTTTTCCAAGATTTGGTGTATGTTAAATATCAGGTGAGTTGTTGTTTTTCCATGCCTGAAGCCAAACTGACAAGGTCTAATCAGTTTATTGACAGTGGCCTTTAATTTTTTCACACAGTGCGCTCGATAAAATCTTATATGCGATGTTGGAGAGGTTTATCCTACGGTAGTTGGCGCAGACTGTGGGGTCTCCTTTTTTGGATTGTATGGACACACTTAAATTCAAACATCGGGTATACTTTCGTCCGACCATATTTTAAAAAAAGCTGATATATGATCCTTATCAGTTCTTCGCCGCCGTGTTTGAATAGCTCGGCCGGCAATCCATCGGCCCCGCCGCTTTGTTGTTCTTCAGATAATTGATATTCGAACTTTTTCATAGTCGGGTTCACCATCTCCTGGTGCTATGCTTTCACTGCCATTCAATGGGCTGGAGAAGTGTTCCCTTAAAAATTTCAGTATGCTCTGGGCATCACTCATTAGATCTGGGGGTTCTACAAGAGGTATAGGGAAAGGAAATCTAATATTTTTGCAACAAATTGTAGGTTTTATTTAGCACACTCACAATAATCCGATTTGATGAAATATGCATCGTTATGTTCGATTACTTATTGCCATTTTGAAGATACTTCCATACGGATACTCTCATAGATAGCCTCGTTCCTATGGGCGAAAACTGAGACTGTCGATTTTCGCAAGCTTTTCTAGAGACGAGTTTTGCGTCAGCAAAATCATTGGCCCTTGACAGCTGCAGGTAGTAAAGACTTGATACTAGGTCCGAACTATAAATTAGATACATTAGAACCTTTCGACCAAACTTTCGAAGCTTCTGGCGAATCACCATCAACATATGGAACCTGGCGTTGTCCAGAAGGAACAAAATTGCTTCTGAGAAAATGCTACCTTCAGACAGTTCAATTGTTGACAGAAGAGATCTAGCTAAAGAGCTTGCCGCAGGAGAGCACCTTATACTAGCAGTAGATGCTTCTCGGCCAATCCCATCATATTCATAACTAAATCTTCCTAACAGTCAATGCTGACTTGTCTATCGTTTGCCCCAACTCCCCGCGATTCGACCATGTCTGCTTTCGCTGGTTATTCTCGTAACTGATCCACTTTTTATCACCACTAACCATCCACTTCTGATAGAGATAGATTCACCAGCGATTCGTATATGAAGCTGAATATTATATTCCAAGACGTCAATCGTTCCGGACTTACTGCATAGACAAGTCACTTTATATAATCCCACAAAAAATAGTCCAATGATGTTAAGCCGCACGAAAATCTATTTCATTTTTATTTATTTACTAAATAATATGTCTCTTCAAAGAAAAAAACACAAAAAATTGTTTGGTACTGACGAACAAGTGGACACCACCCCTCAAAGATAGCTCACATAATTTTTAGCAAGAATCTTTAGAGCATCAAATATAGGCACGCACACACACACACGCACATAATTAACAACTTATATTTGCAAAGTATTTAAAAACATGAAAATTTCCAACCACTTGAGTGCAAAAAAGTTACAAGAAATACCACAGTGTGGTTTCACTTAATGAAATCGTAAGCACACTTCACTCGCAGCCAAAGGAGGATCCTTGAAAGAGCCGAGCCGCGCATGCAGTTGAACGCAATGAACTCTCCAACCACTTAGCTTGATTAAGCGGTGCAGCGTTAAGGAAATCCTTTGCGGAATTAAAAAACTTTACCGACCACATTAACAGCGCCGACCGAGTGCTGATCGAGAGCGCGGAGAGGGAAAGGCGGTTCAGCGAAAGATAGAACGAAATAGTGTGGCGAGAAAAGTTGGTTGCAAGGCAGAAAAATAATAAGCCGACCAAAAAATGCAAAAGTGCGAACTGCTAAGTATGCATGTGAATGCGCGTGTGTGTGTGTGAGCACATATGCCCAGAAATATGCCCGGAAACATGCCTGAAACTACAAATAATTACGGAAGACACAAGTTCCACGTTAGTTTCTACAATTTTGCATATGAATGTGTGTGTGTGTGTAAGTTGGGGCGCACAAGTTAATCGTCGCAGTAAGCATTTCGAGACGCTTCCCCTCTCGCTGGGCCGCGCGCCTGCACATATGCAACAAATAATTCATGCATCCTGCCACGCTGTCAGCAGCAAATGCGAAGAACGCGGCTTGTGAAGTGTATGTAGGTGGTTGCGAGGGGGGAAATGCAAAGTAAATATTATTGTTTCGTTGAATGCTGCAATTTTTCTTGTTATTGTTATTGTAATGGTACGTGAGAGTTTGGCATTTACAAAAGTTTTGTTGCGAATAAGAAAAGTTCGCTTTTTTCGGTGAATGCGGTGATTGCTAACGGCAATGCAACAACAACAACTACCACAACGATGAAACAAAGAAACTTTTTAAGTAGTTGTTTTTGTATGTTGCAAGTAATACTGTTGCCAAATCTTCGAGTGCGCGGTGGGGCGTATTAAACGCGAATATTAGCAAGCGTATGGAGGTTAATGGATTAGCAAGAAGGCATAAGTTTAGGCGCACGAAAGAGTTTAACGAAAATGGCAAAGTACCGCTATAAATTTGTCGAAGTGGCAAATACAGTTTTAAAACATAAAGAAATTGAAAATTTAAACAAAAATTAAACAAAAATATCAACTAATAAATGCAGAAGTCTTCATTTGCTCATTTCTGGGGTTTCTTTAAATCTAATTGAGAGAACTAATCAATCCAGCTTGCTTACAAGCACTTGTCACTCAAAAGCGTTCCCCATAGAACTCTTAAAGAAAGTGAGATTCGACGTATAATTGCCAAAGGACAAGGGGTTCGAGAGGTCCTCCTTACGATGAAGACTACTCTTTCTTGGAAAGTAGTTCAATAGGTCTCCTGTGCTCCATATTAGATCTAGTCGGTCGCATAGCAGCATGTCATCGAACTGTCCAGATCAAGGGTGCCTTTTCTAGCCAGTCATCTAAACGGATCTAATGACAAAGTAGCTTGATGCTATTTCTAGTGAAGACAGATAGTTAGCGAACGCAGCGCTAGTATTGTCGCTCTGCTGTGCTGAGTGAATACTCATCTCACTGAAAGATACTGCTCCTCGTAACAGCACGTTCACCGACACTTTATTAGAAAAACACTACAGTAGCTCGGTAGTCTAAAGCTAAGATTGACGGAGAGCTTCTTACAGAAAACTCTCCCTCCAATCTTCTTGCTTAGCTTCAGTCGATTCGTGAAAGGGGTCTCTACGCGTTTTCTCCAGCGACTTCTCCCAAACCACATATTCCACGTCGGTGTGTGAGCAGGAAAAAGCGGTCAACAGTAGCCTCTACAATGCTATGGGCCTAGCTTTCAGGAATGCAGTTGAAGGATACAATAATTTCGGCGTGTTCTTATGCGAACTCCTTCATATATCCAGCTTCCCTAAGCTTTATAACTCACATCGCAGGAATGTAGCTGTCGGGTGTATGCAATGCATTTGCCGATTATGTCAACGATTACAGTAGCATTAAGTGCTATTGTTGGTTTAGTTCGCAGTACTCCAGATATGCCGCTGAGAGCCTCACTTTGGACACGTTCAAGCTTCTTAGCAAGTGTAGCCTTTTCGAGTGCATCCCACCAGACGAATCCATCATAGAACATTATTGGCTTGAATACGGGTTCGTAGAGCCAAAAAATCACCTTTGATGAGAGTCTCAAACTTTTCTCTATGGCTCAGATATAGAAAGACGCCCGATTACTTCCATACTTGTTCCTCAATATTAGTGATGAAAGTTTTTTATCAAGAATTACCCTTGCTATTTCACCCTTCCAACAAGTTGAAGAAGGGAGCCTCGGCGTAATCGGATATGTACGCCCTACTGGCAGCCTGAAAGCTCCTCCTATCGCAAATAAATAATTTTTAATTACATATTAAGCCGAAAAGTGACTCACCCTTCCCATTTGTACGAGAGCTTTCCTAGACGGTGTGCGTTTAGTTAGCATCTGAGCTGATTGTTTGTTAACCAGGCTCTTCTTCGTCTGGCCTCCGCCAAAGCTCTCTTCAGTAGATCTGAAGGTGGATCCACCTTGTCCTCATGCCGGACATACATAGGTCGAAAAGATGCAGAGCTCTCCTGCATTGTTCTTTATCCAGCGAAGATGACATTCTCGTTGCTGAAATTAAGTAAAATAAAATTCATGATTGGCTAATAAATAAGCTCTGATTCTACCTACAGTAATGAGATGCAAGTGTTGCTTAGCTACGCCTTCTGGATTAGAGCAACGTCGGCTCGTCTTCTCTTGGACGAAACAAAAAAATCAGCGAAGATCGTCCTCCTCCTCATCTTTACCGACCGGATTCTCTACGAACGTGCTTGAAACTGAAGACAGACCCATCAACTGAGAATCCTCTCCCTGTGCTCTTTATGTTCGAGAAGATAGAGCCGATCTCCATACTCGTTTGGGTATTTTGTCCTTCCTCTACCGCCATCATTACAGACAGTAATCGCTGTCCCGGCTTCTGTTGGGATTATCTTGAGAACCACCCTCTCAAAGCCATAGCTTAAGTTCCACTTTGTAAGAGTTCGGTGAGAGGAATGAAGGACTCTCACTTATATATCTTACATATATCAGCGTCTGTCGATATGGCCCGTCGATCGTCTCCAACTTAATCAACCTCCAGTTGTGGATGGGTCCGGCCTGATTTGTAGCTTTATAATGAGCAAGAAAATTAGTTATTTAGTTTTTGGAAGGGTTATGATTATTCTTTGGGTAGTAAAGATGACAAATGTTCTTTCCGAACTAAGCTAGAGTCTAAAGAATCTAATTTTCGGTAACGATATTTAAACCATCTCGACTTGACTGTGTCCGGGCATCTGTACTTCTTTTAAATAAAACACTCTCGTCCCTTCTTTCCACAAATCCAAGCCACGCATATATAAATATGTATTATAACTGTATTAAAATAAAAAATAATAATTTTTGTATTTAATTGTAAGTGCTTTCTATTTTTGTATGGTTCTATGGCTCCTCTGTATATATTTGTCCCTCCTTTGTGTGCTTAGCTGGGCTTTGCTAAGCTTTCGGACCCCTGAATTGATTACATATTTATTTTTATATTTTTCAGTTATTTCTTTTTTCTTTTCCTTTTTCCTTTTTGTTTTTTTTTTGTATTTCGCAACACAGTTTGATTTACTTTTAGAGTGCGGCAATGGAGTGCTTTTCGAGTGGTTCACCATTGCGCTGGAAACCACTTTTGCTGTTTGTCGTTTGTTTTTAGTAATTCTGCTAGCTTGATAGGCTTTATGGCTTATTGAGTTGGCAGTGCAGCGTAGCCAGTTCACCGCATAACCGTAAAAACCGAAAAAGCCAAGCAGATTCAATGGTCAGTGCTGAATCCTTTTTAGCAACGGTTTTAAGCTTCGTAGAGCATTAGCTTCAAAGCTTATAACATAAATAATATATAAAAAAAAATATATGTATTATGTATATAGAAGATAGAAGTGAAAAATTATGTTAAAATAGAAGCAATATTTTGTATATTTTTAAAAGTAGTCCTAAGGGGCATATAGCTTAGAAAGCAAGAAAAACAAAATCCTTATCTTCATCACAAAACTCGAAGATCTCATCGTTTAATATACATATTTCGATTTTACCCATATCCTCCACTTTTCAGAAGAAGTAGATGCTTCATTATCAAGTTCTTTCCACATTTTGTCATGAAGGTCTGGAAGTTAGTTGACTGACCGTGCCATAATCTTCGAAGAGTAATTCCACATCCGTCGGTAGTTTTGATATCCATATCTTCTTCTTCTTTACTGGCGTAGACACCGCTTACGCGATTATAGCCGAGTCAACAACAGCGCGCCAGTCGTTTCTTCTCTTCGCTACGTGGCGCCAATTGGATATTCCAAGCGAGGCCAGGTCCTTCTCCACTTGGTCCTTCCAACGGAGTGGAGGTCTTCCTCTTCCTCTGCTTCCCGCGGCGGGTACTGCGTCGAATACTTTCAGAGCTGGAGTGTTTTCATCCATCCGGACAACATGACCTAGCCAGCGTAGCCGCTGTCTTTTAATTCGCTGAACTATGTCAATGTCGTCGTATATCTCGTACAGCTCATCGTTCCATCGAATGCGATATTCGCCGTGGCCAACGCGCAAAGGACCATAAATCTTTCGCAGAACTTTTCTCTCGAAAACTCGCAACGTCGACTCATCGGTTGTTGTCATCGTCCAAGCCTCTGCTCCATATAGCAGGACGGGAATTATGAGCGTCTTATAGAGTTTGGTTTTTTGTTCGTCGAGAGAGGACTTTACTTTTCAATTGCCTACTCAGTCCGAAGTAGCACCTGTTGGCAAGAGTAATCCTGCGTTGGATTTCAAGGCTGACATTGTTGGTGGTGTTAACGCTGGTTCCTAAATAGACGAAATTATCTACAACTTCAAAGTTATGACTGTCAACAGTGACGTAGGTGCCAAGTCGCGAGTGCGACGACTGTTTGTTTGATGACAGGAGATATTTCGTCTTGCCCTCGTTCACTGCCAGACCCATTTGTGTTGCTTCCTTGTTCAGTCTGGAGAAAGCAGAACTAACGGCGCGGGTGTTAAGACCGATGATATCAATATCATCGGCATACGCCAGCAGCTGTACACTCTTATAAAAGATTGTACCTGCTCGATTCAGTTCTGCAGCTCGAATAATTTTCTCCAGCAGCAGATTGAAGAAGTCGCACGATAGGGAGTCGCCTTGTCTGAAACCTCGTTTGGTATCGAACGGCTCGGAGAGGTCCTTCCCGATTCTGACGGAGCTTTTGGTGTTGCTCAACGTCAGCTTACATAGCCGTATTAGTTTTGCGGGGATACCAAATTCAGACATCGCGGCATAAAGGCAGCTCCTTTTCGTGCTGTCGAAAGCAGCTTTGAAATCGACGAATAGGTGGTGGGTGTCGATTCTCCTTTCACGGGTCTTTTCCAAGATTTGGCGCATGGTGAATATCTGGTCGGTTGTTGATTTACCAGGTCTGAAGCCACACTGATAAGGTCCAATCAGTTTGTTGACGGTGGGCTTTAATCTTTCACACAATACGCTCGATAGAACCTTATATGCAATGTTGAGGAGGCTAATCCCACGGTAGTTGGCGCAGATTGTGGGGTCTCCTTTTTTATGGATTGGGCAGAGCACACTTAGATTCCAATCGTTGGGCATGCTTTCGTCCGACCATATTTTACAAAGAAGCTGATGCATGCTCCTTATCAGCTCTTCGCCGCCGTGTTTGAATAGCTCGGCCGGCAATCCGTCGGCCCCTGCCGCCTTGTTGTTCTTCAGGCGGGCAATTGCTATTCGAACTTCTTCATGGCCGGGTAATGGAACGTCTGCTCCATCGTCATCGATTGGGGTATCGGGTTCGCCTTCTCCTGGTGTTATGCGTTCACTGCCATTCAGCAGGCTGGAGAAGTGTTCCCTCCATAATCTAAGTATGCTCTGGGCATCGGTAACTAGATCACCTTTGGGGGTTCTACAAGAGTATGCTCCGGTCTTGAAACCTTCTGTAAGCCGCCGCATTTTTTCATAGAATTTTCGAGCATTACCCCTGTCGGCCAGCTTATCAAGCTGTTTGTACTAGTTATCGCGAAGAAACGACACACCCTAATTCCCGTCGTAATAAGAGCCTACCACTCTGCACATGTCGCTAAGTCAGCACATTTTGCGTGAGAACATTGGCCAGACATCTAAGTAAACAAACACCATGCACGAGGCGCAAGGTCAGCAAAACGTCAGCAGAGGAGCTACAACGCGATGCGGGTTGGTGGCTTGAGCTAAGTTAGGAATAATTTAATGGACACTTTATACTTGACAACTAAGCCGTGATGACGGCAAATAAAATAACTTCAAATTGAATAATACATTTGAATAATTGGCGCCCAACGTGGGGCTCGCGAGTGAAAAGTTTAATAGAAAAATATAAAGTTCTTAACTCGACTCGTGTAACTACGACAGTTGGCTCACTTAAAATCGACAACAATCAACTACTTGGACTCAGCGTGGACTTAAAGAAGAGACAACCTTTGGCCCGATCAATTAACCGGAAGAACCTGAACCTAATTTTAATCTATTCAAATCCAATGGAAGGGTAAGTGAGATGCTCGTTTCCTGGAATAAATATAGCAATAATTGTGAATAAAATAAAGGAAAGTGACAGAACAAAAATTAATGAGTGAAGGTCTGGAAGACCTTTTTAGAAATTTAAAGTTAGGAAGTCAGAAAGCAAATATGAACACGGAACAAATAACCGAGTTAATTAAGGCGGAAGTTAGAAGTGCTTTGGCAGCACAAAGGTTGGAGTTCGATAGGAAGTTAGGAGCAATCCAAAACCAGGTGACAGGCAGCAGGCCAAAGGTAGAAAAATATCTAAAGGTATCTGTAAATCCACTAGTGACATGTGACATAACGCTTGATGCTATCAAATCACTTCCAGAATTTCATGGTCACATAGGCACATATGTGTCATGGCGCGAGGCGGCGCATAACGCTTATGAACTGTTCAAAAGGTACGATGGCAGTGAACGACACTACCAAGCAGTTACCATTTTGAGGAACAAAATAAGAGGGGCTGCCGATGCGGTCCTCTCATCGTTTAGTACTGTGCTGAACTTTAATGCCATTATAGCACGTTTAGACTTTACGTACGCGGACAAACGTCCCGTATATCTTATAGAGCAGGAATTATTTACCTTAAGACAGGGTTCTAGGTCCTGTCTGGAATTCTACGATGAGGTAGAAAAGAAGCTAACGTTACTAGCTAATAAGACTATAATGTCTTACGAGAGTAGCGTGGCAGAAATTATAAACGAGAAATATAGGGCAGATGCCCTAAGAGTTTTCATTTCCGGCTTAAGGAAGCCCTTATGCGACATTCTTTTCGCCTCACGGCCGTCTGACCTTCCGTCTGCTCTTGCTTTAGCACAGGAGGTAGACTCAAACCATGAGCGGTATGCGTTCGCGGCCAATTTTGCTGCCAGGAACGTCGAGGGCAACCACATTAAAAAAAATAATAATATAATTTCAAGCCAGAACAACCATAGGACAAACACTTATGATCCACCCTCAGCTCATAAGAGCCCACACTACTATAGTAATAGGCAGTACAAACCCGGACATGCACCTCATTTTACGGAAAATCAAAGGGTAAATAACGGACGTGACAACGACAGACTAGTCAGAGCGGAACCAATGGACGTTGATCCATCCTTATCGAAATTTAAACACCAATCGTTTGACAGAGACCGAGGTGCCTATCAAGGAAACAGTAATAGAATGCAACAGGGCTATCAACAAAAACGTCCAGCAAATTCTGGACGTTACACAGGACCAAAGATCCAACGTGTTAATCATCTGGAGGAGGAAGTTGAGCTACAGAGTGAATCATTGTACGGTGCAGAAGCCGAACAAGCGGCGGATGACGTAAGTTTAGATCAACTTAATTTTTTAGGGGAAGGTCCCTCCTACCCTGGATTTCAAAGTTCCTAGGAGGGAAAGAAGTGAAACTCCTTATCGATACTGGTGCGTCGAGGAGTTATATGAAACCAACACCGGCTTTAAGGACACAACATTTCAGGGACACATTCTCTGTAAAATCTATTCACGGGGTTACTTCTATCATGGAAAAATGCTACATGAAAATATTTGGCGTAGTGGCAGAATTTTTCATCTTACCGGACTTAACATCATTTGATGGCGTGATTGGGCTCGACATACTAAACAGGGTCCATGCGAACATTGACCTTAAATCGAATACAATAAATCATGATTTTGGTGAGGAGGAAATCTTCTTCATTTCCAGTCATGACGTAAGCCATCTTAGGCTTCAAACAAATCTAGTACCAACAGACGTTAGGGAAGATTTTTCTAGAATGATCAAAAGGATGAATAGGGTTTTTGCTGACCCCAATGAGGCACTACCGTACAATACAAAGGTGATAGCAACAATTCGCACGGAGGACGAAACACCAGTTTACTCAAGATTATACCCGTACCCACTGAGTGTAGCGGATTTCGTGGACAAAGAAATCAAGGATTTGTTAGCAAATGGAGTTATCCGGCCATCAAGATCACCCTTTAACAACCCTATATGGGTGGTAAAGAAAAAGGGGGTAGACGAAAACGGACAGGCGAAGCAGAGATTAGTTATAGATTTTCGGAAACTCAATGAAAAAACTATCGGTGATAAATACCCAATTCCCGACATAACAGGAATTCTTTCCAATTTGGGTGGTAGTAAATACTTCACCACTTTGGACTTAAAATCTGGTTTCCATCAGATTAAACTATTGGAGCGTGATAGGGAAAAAAACAGCTTTCTCTGTCAAGAATGGCAAGTATGAATTTTGCCGGTTACCTTTTGGATTAAAAAACGCGCCGAGCATCTTTCAACGCGCCATAGACGACGTATTAAGAGAGCATATTGGGAAAAGCTGTTTTGTCTATGTAGACGATGTTATTATTTTTTCGGAAAACAAACAGCAGCATCTGAAAGATATAGAATCAATTTTAAATGAATTATTTAGGGCCAACATGAGAGTGTCAGTTGAAAAATCCAAATTTTTTAGGACTGAGGTCGAATACCTGGGGTTCTTAGTTTCACAAGGAGGAATAAAAACGTGTCCAGACAAAGTCGACACAATACGAAGTTTCCCTGAGCCCACCACTCTAAGGGGACTCAGATCATTCCTAGGTCTAGCGGGTTATTATAGATGTTTTATAAGGGATTTCGCTAGAATATCAAAACCATTGTCGAGCATCATGAGAGGCGAATACGGTCGAGTTACTGCGTCCCAATCAAAAAAAATCAGAATTGATTTGACGGACGAACAGAAAAAGACCTTCGAAACAATTAAAGAAATTTTAGCGTCAGAGGATGTAACCCTGACGTATCCAGATTTTAACAAACAATTCGACCTAACTACTGACGCGTCGGCTCATGCTATAGGCGCCGTCCTCTCTCAGGAGGGCAAACCGATTACCATGATTTCTCGCACTCTGTCCGGGAGCGAGGAGCATTACGCTACCAATGAAAGGGAATTGTTAGCTATTGTATGGGCATTGAAAGCTCTTAGAAACTACCTGTACGGCGTAACAAAACTTAATGTTTATACTGACCACCAGCCGCTGACCTTTGCGGTTTCGGATAGGAATCCTAATTCGAAAATTAAAAGATGGAAAGCCTTCATAGACGAATGCAACGCAAAGCTAATCTACAAACCAGGAAAGGAAAATGTGGTGGCAGACGCTCTATCTAGGCAACATATAAATGCTTTAGATAACACGAGCATCGAGACAATTCATAGCGAGGAATCATCAACCCATACAATTGAAAGATCGGAAAAACCGGTAAATTGCTTCCGCAACCAGATTATTGTGGAGGTAGGTACAGAACCTCAAAGAAAAACTTTTATAATTTTTGGAAAAAAGACAAGGCATATCATTTCTTACCGAGAAAAAAAGGATTTATTAGAACTTTTACAGGAGGCCGTAAACACAACAGCAGTAAACGCAATATACTGCGATCTGCATGCACTTGCACAGTTTCAGCACGAACTGGTCGAAATGTTTCCAACAGTTAAATTCAGACATACGGAGAAATTCGTTAACGACATTTCGAATCCGAATGAGCAGCAGGAAATTATCGCTGCAGAACATAACAGAGCGCATCGAGCAGCGCAGGAGAACACAAAACAAATTCTAGAGGATTACTTCTTTCCAAAAATGGAGAAAAAAGTTAAACAATTTGTGGGAAATTGTCGAACTTGCTCGCGGGCGAAGTATGATCGGCACCCAAAGAAGCAGCTTATTGCTCAAACGCCCATACCAACATATTGTGGAGAAATTCTTCACATTGACATATTTTCTACCGGGTCCAAGTTCTTCTTGACGTGCATCGACAAGTTTTCAAAATTTGCGATAGTACAGTCGTTGAAATCAAGAACGATAGTAGATGTCAAACCACAGCTCCTTCAGTTACTCAACATGTTTTTCGGTACTCGAATAGTTTATTGCGACAATGAGAAGTCGCTGAATTCACACAGCATCAAAGCTACATTAAAGAATCACTTCAATATCGACATTGCGAATGCTCCACCACTACATAGTACATCAAATGGTCAGGTGGAGCGATTTCATAGCACACTAATGGAAATAGCACGATGCCTTAAACTTGACAAAAATCTTGATGATGTTGAGGAAATTGTCCTTTTAGCTACGATTGAGTATAACAGGTCCATTCACACAGTAACGGGGATGAAGCCCCTTACCGTATTTCGTTCAATTAAAGATGACAACCAAATACCATGCCGCTTAAGAAACGCACAGGAAAGAGAACTAACAACTCATAATAAGAACAGGCAGGATAGGGAGTTCCCTGTTGGAGAAAAAGTACTTGTTAAAAATAACAGGAGACTAGGCAATAAGCTTACGCCTCTTTATACTGAGGAAGAGGTGGAAAAAGACATGGGTACAACAGTTTTAATAAAAGGGAGAAGGGTCCATAAGGACAACCTTCGTTAAACTTAATCTAGAACCTAGGCGTTCCTAATGATAAACAATTAACAAAAAATTTCATATATGTTTTTAGGATTTTCATAATTTTGGCCATATCAATATCGGTAACGACAGGAAGGTTAATCGACTATACCAATGCAAGGTACATTCCGGTGGTCGGTGAGGACCTTGTAATTTGGGAAAATTCAGGACACATCAAGCATGTTACCAACTTGACACTTTACGAATTACTGAGAGACGAGACAATTAATGCCACAGACCACTTTCCTCAGTCACATATGAGGAAGTTACTAGACGCGGACATAAACCAGATAAGTCGACTGATACAAATGATAAACGCTCACCACAGACAGGCGAGAAACCTGAATGCCCTAGGGACAGTCCTGAAATACATTGCTGGAACTCCTGACCATGACGACTTCAATAGATTAATGAGCACAGAAGAACAGCTAATTAACTCGCAGGACAGACAGTTTACCATAAACACTCAAGTACAGAAAGAAATAAAAACCTTACCATTACAGTAAATAAAATCCTGAAATTAACAAAAGAAAGAGAAATAAACACCGGTCACCTTTATGACATACTACTGGCTAGAAACAGAGCAATTATTACAGAATTAAATAACATTATAACAGCTGTCACTTTCGCCAAAATTGGGGTCTTAAGTCCCATTCTCTTAGACAGTAACGAAATAAATTTCATAACAGGAGACGAGCACTTCACTGACCTTACCGTGGCCGATGTTATGGCAGTAGCTAGAATTAAGATATTACAGTATAATAACATAATTTACTTTTTAATAAGATATCCGATTCCTATGTTTAGATGTAAGAAAATTACTATTTTACCGGTAGCTCATGGCCACCAAATCCTGCACCTAGAAGAATCCATCTTAGCCAAGTGTTATAACCATACCGTAGCCGTAAAGAACTGCAGCGACACAACACCAACGTTTTGCTTACCATCTCCGACTACATCATGCGCTCTGCAACTACTGACTCGCAACACCGCTAATTGCAGTACAACATTTAACAACCTCACACCAATTTCACCGATAAGTGACGGCCTTGTTGTCATCAATGACCAATTGGCTGTCATCGAGGAAAATAATGAGGTCCCTATTACGGTCAACGGAACATACCTCGTGGTCTTCAAAAACAACGTAAAGATTAATGGTACGACTTTTTATAACGAAAATTCTACATTGCCTCTAAAACCTGAAACTCCATGGGCTTCTACAATCAACTTGACGCAGCACACAGAAATATTAAGCGCTTCTTACCTTCACCATGTGAATCTAGAGAATGTTCAAAGGATCAATCACCTGCAGCGATCAATCCATTATGGCCACGTTACAGGTTTCTCAGCCATTGGTGTCTTATTAATCATGGCATTCACTGTTTACGTCCTTCTCAGGATAAGGAGGACCAAGAGAGAGATTATCATAGCCAGGTCCGTTGAAACTGCAATTAAAACCGCTTCTTTGAGGACCGAGGACGTTCCCCATTTAGAAGGGGAGGAGTTATCGCGAAGAAACGACACACCCTAATTCCCGTCGTAATAAGAGCCTACCACTCTGCACATGTCGCTAAGTCAGCACATTTTGCGTGAGAACATTGGCCAGACATCTAAGTAAACAAACACCATGCACGAGGCGCAAGGTCAGCAAAACGTCAGCAGAGGAGCTACAACGCGATGCGGGTTGGTGGCTTGAGCTAAGTTAGGAATAATTTAATGGACACTTTATACTTGACAACTAAGCCGTGATGACGGCAAATAAAATAACTTCAAATTGAATAATACATTTGAATAATTTACTCACGCATTTCGGCCTCTTTCTTCTTCTGTCTGCAAATGCGTCTCGCTTCCCTCTTCAACTCTCGGTATCTATCCCATCCCGCACGTGTTGTGGTCGATCGTAACGTTGCGAGGTAGGCAGCCTGTTTTCTCTCCGCTGCGACACGGCACTCCTCGTCGTACCAGCTGTTCTTTTGCACTTTCCGAAAACCAATGGTTTCGATTGCAGCTGTACGTAAGGAGTTTGAAATGCCGTCCCACAGTTCCCTTATACCGAGTTGTTGACGAGTGCTCTCAGAGAGCAGGAGTGCAAGCCGAGTAGAAAATCTTTCGGCTGTCTGTTGTGATTGCAGCTTATCGACGTCGAACCTTCCTTGTGTTTGTTGGCGTGCGTTTTTTGCTGCACAGAGGCGGGTGCGAATTTTGGCTGCAACAATATAGTGGTCCGAGTCGATGTTAGGACCTCGGAGCGCACGCACATCTAAAACACTGGAGACGTGTCTTCCGTCTATCACAACATGATCGATCTGGTTGGTGGTTTTTCGATCCGGAGACAGCCAGGTAGCTTGATGAATCTTCTTATGCTGGAATCTAGTACTACAGATAACCATATTTCGGGCCCCGGCGAAGTCGATCAGCCTCAACCCATTTGGGGATGTTTCCTCGTGGAGGCTGAATTTACCGACCGTAGTGCCAAAGATACCTTCTTTGCCCACCCTGGCGTTGAAGTCGCCAAGCACGATTTTAACATCGTGGCGGGGGCATCTCTCATAAGTGCGCTCCATGCACTCATAAAAAGCATCTTTGGTCACATCGTCCTTCTCTTCCGTCGGGGCGTGGGCGCAAATCAGCGATATGTTGAAGAACCTCGCTTTGATGCGGATTGTGGCTAGACGTTCATTCTCCGGAGTGAATGATAGTACTCGGCGACGGAGTCTCTCTCCCACCACGAATCCAACACCAAACTTGCGCTCCTTTATATGGCCACTGTAGTAAATGTCACAAGGACCTACTCGTCTCTGTCCTTGTCCCGTCCATCGCATTTCTTGGATGGCGGTGATGTCAGCCTTTATCTTTACGAGGACATCTACCAGCTGGGCAGCGGCACCTTCCCAATTAAGGGACCGGACATTCCAGGTGCATGCCCTCAAATCATAGTCCTTATTTCGTTTGCCGTGGTCGTCATCAAAAGGGGGGTCTCTCGTCCGAGGCTGTTTTTTTCTTTTCATTGGGGGGTGTTTTTTACGTGGCGGGTCCCAAACCCAGCGCACAACCCTATGCAGGGGATTTTTCGCCTTCTCACTTTAGCTCGCCTTCAAACGGATGTTCTTAGGCTACCCAGAGGATACTTGGTCAAAGACCGGAAGTCGTGAGCTGCTTGAGTCATATGTAAAAGAATCGTTTCTGGCCACTCCCAAGTGAATGGCGATCAGAGAACTTTCCTCACTTGCGTGAACTTCTACACATGACTCCATCCTCCATATATGATATCCATATAGTTCTGGTAATATTAGACCGTTTCACTACATGATAAAATTGCTATTTCATAAAGTCTCTGAGAAATAAATCCCATAGGGTTGACATGCTAAAATTCCATCAGACTTGATTTTAAAAATTACTATCTCACTTAGTGCTCCTAAAGGTATACAATATATGTGGTATACTATACATATTTACACCATATACCAGCTATACCCAGCAATGGAAAAGGTTGACAGAATGGTTTCGATCCATCTTCTCGAAAACTTTTGGAATCACAAGATAGATCCAAGTTAAGAGAAAGGGTAACAGGCGTAGTCTCCTGTCGAGAGTTCTCCATCAACTCTAGTTCCTGGTTACTAGACCACGCTAGCGTCTTTCAAGCGGAGGTGACTGCCAACAAGCTAGCGATAGATATACTACTACGAAGTACAGCCCTCTTAAGAGATGTGTACATTCACTCTGTTAACCAAAAAATAATACCGCACTTAAGCTCGCTGACTCAATGCTCAAAATTAATCAAGGAATACATGACCTTATTGACAATAGCTTCAAGCTTCTTCAATATTACACTTATGTGGATGTCCAGTCACAGTTGCATCGGCAGTAACTACAAAGTAGATAAGCTTTCTAGGGAGGACAACCTTACTCGAATTTCATTCTTTTAAAAGCGAGTTGGGGTTCCAATGCTGGATCTATGGTTCTTTACAATGCTCCTCAACAGCCAGAACTTGTGCGATTGAATAATCCTTCTGACCCCAAGTGAACCGTAAAGGCCATCCGAACTACTTGTTCTTGACAAAGTAAATCTCGCTGCAATTGTAGGTATTCTGACAGAATACTGTCCAATAGGTGCGCACTCGGAGCGACTAAATATTCGGACGAACTTTTTTCCCAAAGTTTTATGAAGAAAGGCGATGTGGAATCATTTTGTCAGTTTTTCCTCCATTGCCCAGCTTTTGACGATCAGACTGAGACTGAAATATCTCAGTAGACACATCTTTGTAGAATCTGAGCATGAAATTTACTGTTTTAATAAATGTTTAGTGAGCTCAAAACGATTTGTCGATCTTCGAGGTGATATACTCTCAGAAATTTTTAGGTAATGCAAAGGCCAAATATCGGTCAAAGTGTAATCCATCGATTTTATACCGACGCCTGCGACCTAACATAACCTAACCTAACATTTTTCTCTCCACGAACCTGCTCATTTGTCGGAGCCGCCAATATATTTATCATATATTATTATGTAAGACTATGCTACAGTGTTCATACATATTGTTCAGATCGAACCACTATGGCATATTGCTGGCAAATGAACTGACCGACCAAAATCAAGGAATACCATTTGGCTCTAAGAGGGTTCTTGGTAATTAAAATAGGAAAGTTCTACATAGGAAAATTTAACTTGAGTCAAGGTAGTGGGAAGGATTAACAAATCATAGTTTTTCGAAGCAGGTAAAGCAAACAGCAAGCCTTAAAAGACAAAAAGACTATTCAGCTATAATACAATTTTGAAAATACATAGCTTCCAGAGATTTATTTTTGAAAGATTTCCGAATAATTGCACGTCGAGCAAACAAGTGCAAACTTCTACAGAATAAATTAGTTACTATTAATAGAGAAGATCGCTGCATTAAAAGTGATAATTGGAACAAGTACAGCCTTCTTATATTGTATGATAGTTGCGACCTCGATTAGGTTAGAGTAGGTTAATAGGTTAAGGTCGATCCTAACAGGGATCTGAGTGGGACAGCTAGGAACGCGGTTCTTTGTGGTACCTAAGGCTTCTATATAATAGTTCATAAGATCCTTGATTGACAAAACGCTTTGAGCCTTTCATCCAGTTGTGAACTAGTTCCATTTGCTAATATGTAACTGTAATACAAAGTCAGATTACCTGACGCAGCATTAACTGGTATACTAATAACGGAAGTAGTATAAATGTACTATACATTCTGATTGTGGCCGATAAAACTACTCAAAATTATTACTCATTCTTCTTTATCATTAATTTCTGTAAATTTGTTATTTTCCGTGTAAATTCACACTAGCATAATAATGACTGATAGCAAGTGATTACAGCAAACCTCTGTAAAATAAAGATTATTGTACGCTTAAATGTAAATTTTAAAACATTCGAATTCGAATAGATATTATTAAAAACTTCTTTCGTAGCAACTTTTTATTTATAGATGGTATGTATTAAAAATCTATGAAAATTACATACAGCCTTACTTAGAAAGTTGAATAACTCGAGAAGTATTATTGATAGCGACTTTGACCTCGGACCGTTTTTATAGCAAATAAAATTTCCTAAAAATTTGTCATGTTCATTTTTTCTATAGCTCCTGTCATTTACGAGATATATGCAAAAAAATGCGAAATTCTTTGAAAAATCGGTTTTAGAGCCCTTTACTACCTCGCCGGTGTGAGTTACGACTTTGTTGCACTGGGCACTTTTGTAGAGTAAACAATTTTGAGAAATATGCGTCTAAAGTCAAAGCGATGGCATAAAATAAATCTGTAGGAATTTAAAGATAAAAACTCACGATTGTAGTGTATTTTCTATGGAAAATTTTTACAGGCCTTGGTCCAGTTTTTAATGTTAATATTAAGGGCTAAAATTTTCAGGGAATTTTTTTAGGGTATTTCCAAGGAAATTTCGTGACGGGACGGAAAAGATTTAAAAGTTAAAAAAAAAACCCTAATATATACAATAAAATGCAGATTATACTGAGGCACAAATACATATATGTAAAAATGCTACCCAATATTTAATTCCAATCACCAAGTGGTGAAGAAATAAGTCCACGTGAATGTACATATGTACATATATACTTATATTGACTAGAATATACCCTCTAGGAAAATAAGATAGTAGATGTAAGTGGGAAAGTGACAACTTCTTTACTAAACGCGACTCAATGTCTTTCTGTTCTATTAATGTATTGACAACATTCAAACAAAGCCTATTGCAATTTATTAAAAAAAAAGAAAGCAGAATAGCTTTACTTTACTCCTGAACGAAAATATACGATACATTTCAATAACAAGTCATTTCCAGAATTTGCAGTTAGATATAAATAATGCAAGACTTTGTACTTTGTCCTTAGATTTTCTATAATTGAGTGGGATATTTTTATTCACACCATCTGTACGCATTCCCATAGTTCGTCCATATTGGAACAGGAATTTCGATACTTACCCAGCTGCTGTATATGTGTATACCCACAGATTTTCTATCGGGTTATGGCAAACACGGTCTGAATCAAAGTTTCATGCGACCCATACCGTTGACTAGCCTTTCTGGGGCGTTCCAGCGCAGTCACAAACAGAGCCTAGCGCCTTCCGTAATATCATAGCTGTCGACACTTAAAAAACCCTGTTGCCTTTCATTACTCGACTAATTCCGTACGTACGAGTATGTCCCTCACCACAGGTAGGGGGAAGGTGGGGAGTCCTTGCGTTATTATTATTAAATTATATTTTTGAAGTCTAGTTTGAGTACTCCGCCAAGGTTGTAATAAAAACTATAAGCTTTGTGGAGTTGTTAGGTATGCTGATTCATTATACTCTCCTGTTCCTATATTTAGAGCAAATTTTGACTTATTGGAGCAGAAAGTATGCAACTAGCATAGCAGTTAGGACTGTGATAATGTATAAAACATTTTTTATTCTTTATCTAAGGAATTTATCTAAACATATCTTATCATAATTTATATGTATTGTAGAGGTATTTGCTTGAAAGAGTCTTCATATAAAGCAAGTGAATGCAAGTCAATTAAAAGCCTTAATATATATACTATGTTTTAGGCGCTTAAAGATTAGTTATATAGCTTTCAATCCGAAAATGTCAGAGACAAGCTAGCGACACGTCAAAACAGAAGCGAACTGTCAAACTTTCATAGTAACTGTAAAATCTCTTCCAGTCTGCTTTTATTCATGACAAAAAGGGCTTCTGTATATTCCTGTCAAACGTACTTCATAAAAGTGTTTAGAAGAAATTGCCATAATCTCTATTTCTACCACTATTAGGGCAGTCAAAACTAAAAAGCTAGGTGCTCGAATCTCGAGTGTCTCAGTTTAATACTAGCTCCATTAAATACTAATATTATTAACCCTTCTTAAAAACCAATGAAGGTAATCAGTAAGAAAACGAAACGGCATTCAAAATAAACTGATAAATTTTTCCCATAAACTTGTTTTGGGTAAAAACATGCCTGCCTGGCTGAAGGTAACGCCCAAAATACAAAGTAAACCATTGTTTTGAAATTCTGTACACAGTTACTAAAGCACATATACATACATATTATATTCGTTGCTAAAAGTAACCCGGCAATAAAATGAAATAGTTTGGAAGTAAAATATATTTTTAAGAAAAGTGACTACATTTTGTTCGACGAAGTACTATGGACAGTGTTGTGAAATCTAACAAAGGAACCAAAAATCCGATATCGCTTTTTTCGAATAACTATTACTCTCCATTCTTTGCAGGAGTAACGGGTGGAAATATTTTCAATACTCTGAAACTGTCGTGAAACTCAGTGAAAATACCTAACATTATCGTCAATTATGAACTCCTTTCATACTAGTTCCCTAGTGCTTAGAAGCATCTAGTCAGAAAACAAAACTTCTTCGAGATTTCGCCGTTATATCTGCTTTGCCGCTATCTTATCAGCATAAAGTTGTATTTGTCCAGTGCTAGTTAGTCAGCATTTGGCTTTCGAAACTTTGGCGCGCATGATAAATTCTTATCTATTTGAAGATAAGCGAAACACTAGTTGTGGGCTTATAGCGCTTTTTTAAAGGTGTTCGCCGTTGCCGACACGAGAAACGAAACTTAGTACGATCAAGCGAAAGAGTGGGTAAGGTGCGTGTACCGCTGTCTATAATTGTAACGACTATTTAGATAAAAAACAATATTTTGTGGTTTTCTAAGTGGCTTATTTGAAAAAGAGCAAGTGTAATAGAATTGTGAGTGGAACATAAGTTGGTTAAGATAAGAAAAAAAGTTTTAAAATAAGAGCGGATGTTGAGAAAATTGCTAATGAAACTTGAAAAAAAAGACGCAATAAATGTGAACAGTTTCAAAAAAAAAACTACGAACACACAAATCTATTTACGGAAATTTGTAAATTTTGAAATGCAAAAATTTTCGAAAATTTCGAAATTAAAAAAATTCAAATTTTTTTGTAAAATTCAACTAAACATGTAAACAAATATATTTTCGAAATTTTTAAATTTTCGAAAATGATTTTTTTTTTCGAAAATGATTTTTTTTTTCGAAAATAAATTTCTTTTTGAAAATTAAGAATTTTTAAATTTTTGTTAACAGTTATCTGCAAATGATTAAAAAATAAAATTGATTTTTAAATTTGAAATTTTAAATGTTTTCGAAAATGAAAAATTTTCAAATTTTTTATTAATAAAAATATGCAAATGTAAAAATAAAAATAATTTTTAAAATTTTCAAAAATATTCAAAATTAAACTTTAAATTTTCAAATTTGACAAAAATTTTCGAAAATAGTTGTTTTTCGAAAATGAAAAATTTTGAGATTTTTTGTTAACAGGAATCTGAAAGTGAAAAAATAAAATAAAATTAATTTTTAAATTCAAAAAATTTTCGAAAATGAAAAGTGAAAACAAAAATGAATTTTAAAATTTTCGAACATTAAAAATTTTGAATTTTTTTGTGTAATAAAAACCTGTAAGTGACAATATAAAAAAAGATTTTCAACTGTAAAAAGTGAAAAAAAAAACGCAGTAACTAGCTTGCTTATCAACGAGAGCCAAATAGCTGCGGCAAAGACCAGCACGAACACATGCACTCTTATGAATACATACATATGTACATGTATTATATAAAATATACAATATTAACAATATCTTATCGGCAGACCTGAATCATAGTGGCCAAAATAGTTAACTAAAAAGAAAAAAGTGTACAGAAAACCCTGTTCAAAGCTGAAATAAAAAAATATATTGGAACAGCACACCAACAAGCTCGAAATATGTTATTTACTTGTGATATATAAATATATGTACGTATATGTGCATATACCTCAAATATCTACCGTTATAACATGAATTTCGCTGATTCCACATTCACCTGTTCCTTATCAGTTTGTGCTTCTTATCGACAGACCGTTAAGCTTGGCCGTAGTGTTGATTTGTAATCGCACTGACTAATAATCGGACTAATAAAGCCAGAAAAAAAATTTGTTTTAGAAAAAAATTGTTGTTTAGATGGAAAATAAAAAAAGGCATATTTTAGATAAAATAATATAAAAATATATACTATAATATCTGTATAAGTGTGCAACAAAAACTGCGGTAATTTTGAAAACTAAAAAGTAACGGTCTGCAGCATACTTTTAGTTCTTAAAAACCAATATTTTTTTAGAAAATTTCTTCAATAAGGTTTTCGCGGGAGCATATGCTTTTTCAAAACCAGTTTACGCCTGAAAATTTTGATTTTCGAAAAGTTAAAAAAAAATGTTCGAATTCAATCCATCCGGCCTGAAAAATTAGTGAAATCGAACTCTACCTAAATGAATAGTCGAGAATCTTCAATCGAAATTGAAATTTATACTATTCTTTTTTTATTGTGTGAAGACAAAGTTTACGCGGTTATAGCCGAGCTTACAACAGCGTTCAGTCAGTCGTTTCTTCTTTTCGCAATTTGGTGCCAATTCGATACACCAAGTGCAGCCAGGTTCTTCTCCTCTGCTTTCCAAGGCGGGTACTGCGTCGAATATTTTGAGAGCTGGAAAGTTTCCATCCATTCGGACCACATAACCTAGCAGGCATAGCCGCTGTCTCTTAATTCGCTGAACTACTCGTATGTGAATGGCGTCGTATATCTCGTACAGCTCATCGTTCCAGAGACTGCGGTATCTGACGTTGCTAATGCGAAAGGGACCATTGCTCTTACCCAAAACCTTTTTCTCGAAAACTCGTAACGCCGACTCATCAGCTGTTGCCATCGTCCATGCCTCTGCACCATATAGCAGGATGAGAATGATGACCGACTAGTACAATTTGTTCTTCGAGAGAGGACTTTACTTCTCAATTGCCTGTTCAGTCCGAAGTAGCGCCTGTGGCAAAAGTTAGTCGTTAGTAGTAGACTTGCCTGAAACCTTGTTTGACATCGAACGGCTCGGAGAGGTCCTTCCCGATCCTAACGGAGCCTTTGGTAATGGCTAACGTCAGTTTTCACAGCCGTATTAGTGCGTAGGCACCACTTTTCGCGCTGCTTTAAAATCGACGAAGAGATTATGTGTGTCGATCGTCTTTTCACGGACCTTTTCCAAGATTTGGCGCATGGTCAGTTGTAGATTTTCCAGGCGTACAGCCACACTGATAAGGTCCAATATGTTTGTTGACGATGGGCTTTAATCTTTCACACAGTACGCTCGATAGAACCTTGTATGCGATGTTGAGAAGGCTTATCCGCGGCAGTTACCGCAAACTGTGGGTTATCTCATGGTGTGGTTTTGGTCAGAGCACTTTTAATTCCAAGCATCGTGCATGCTTTCGTCTCTCCATATTCTATAAATAAGGAAGATTTATTTCATCGCCTCCACATTTGATTAGCTCGGCCGGCAATCCATCGGGCCACGCCGCCTTGTTGTTTTTCAGATGGGTAATTGCTATTCAGTCCTGTGTGAGTCTAAGACCGAAAATCATGAGCTACTTGAGCCATATGTAAAAGGTTCGTCTCTGACCTCGTGGACTGCTCTTAAAAATTAATAAATGCGTTTCGATACTTTCCCTAAACCGCATTTACTTGACATAATTATTTTTCCAACTTCCGGTTGACATTGTGCCTCATAAAATGGCCCTTCTTTTATTGATTCTGTTTATCTGAATTTATTTCTTTTTGATTCCAATGAATAAAAATAATAACTAAAACTGTTTTTAAGGCATTCGGTTCACAGTTAAACTTATATCACGGAGTATATATCTTATCTACATAAAGCCTATATCGGATATGTGCATATTGAGTATCTTTATACACACAACTTTAGATATACTATATACATATGGTACATAAATATACACACATGAATATGTTTTATATACTCATAATATATTTTTACGTTTTCAAGCTCTGTTAGAGCAGGCACCTGTTCTTATCGGCGCTCTCCTGTCAGCTTTTTATTTTTTAACTTCTTTGCACACTCAAAACGCATTTACTTTTTCGTTGAAAAGGTCTATAGAAACACACAGTGGTACCTGCGTTTTTTTAGGTGACGTCATCGCTTGAATATTTCATTCATTTTGTTTATAGTTCTTGGTATTGATAGCGTTTACAATCGATAAGTGAAGCAAGTGAATAAAGCAAACAAATTCCACTTGGCGATTTCACAAGCGATTTCTCTATGGTATCAGGTGCAAAGCTTGTAAATAATGGGGTTTAGTATTTTGAAATTTCAGATAGTTTGCTTTATTATAAAATGGCTGGCAGGTAATTATTTATAGCTGCCATATGTGAGTCATTAACATATATGGTATTTATGCGTAATAATACTATATACATATATGTATATCTTACAGACGTATATGTAATTGATCAGCACTCAGCAATAATATTTTTTAAAAACATGAATTTCAATAATATTGAAAATAAGATATAGTATTTATGGTTTCCTGATTGTTTATGGTTCTCCGTGTTAGCTTAGTCATTAACTTGTTCATTATATACACATATTGTCTCATATCTCGTTACTCAAGGCGCAGCTCCTATGATCGCTGTGTGCGCCAATGATAGCAGCCTCGTCTCCCAGCGACGTTTGGACTGATATCCCAGTACGTTTCGTTCCTTTTTTGTCCTCCATACTGAGTTTTATATTGAGAGGTCTCTAGCTCCAGCAATTACCCATCCACCTACTTCTGAGGATGCATGTAAAGCAGTCCAACAATTGGAAAATACGTCATCCTTCGCTAAGGGTCACCTGCCTATAATGTAATGACTCTGCCAGGAGCCAGTTTAAATTATGACATTGTAAGCAGCGACACCCATTCCCTATTTGACACCCGCTTCGAGGATTTTTACCGACTTTTCAGGCGCTTAATAAGGTTAATTGCCTCACAAGCACGCTTAAATATATTATATATGTAAATGGAGTCTCAGCTACAGATTTAGTCTCTCTATCTAAAGGTCCAAATCAAGATTGCCTTAGGAAACATAGGTTACGGAAATTTGTATTAGTGAATTTGGACTCTTGTTCATTTTTCTATTAGTAACAAAAGCTAATTACGTATAATTAAAAAAAAAACTCAATTAGCTGAGTTAAATAAAGTGTTGTTCAAGCTTACTCAATTTAGCTAACCCAATTGTATTTGACAGCCTTCTAAACATATTTTGAATATATTTTAGTTAAAATCCAAAAAATTGAGAATTTTAATTTAATTAATTTTCAATTAAACACTAATTGGGCAATTATTTCAATTTTGAATTGAGAACAATCAGTAATTAAATTTAGTTTTTTATTAATTTTTGGGGTTATTTAATTGAGCAATTAAATACTAATTGGGCAATTAGTTAATTGTTTCGAATATTAATTGAGAATAATTAGTAGTTAAATTTAGTTTCTTATTAAATGTACAATAAATTGACTAATTTTTGGAGTTTACTAATTGAGCACAATTAGTTGTTAAGTTGCGGAAATTTCCTTAATTACATAAGGATAGATTTTTACATAAAAAAATTTACATATTTTGAGGTTTACTAATTGAACAATTAAATACTAATTGGACAATTAGTTAATTGTTTCAATTGTAAATTAAAAACATTAAGTGTCTTAACTTAGGTTTTTCTTAAATGCACATCAAATTGACTAATCTTTGTGGTTTGTTAATTGAGCACAATTAATTTGTTAAATTGTTGAAATTAAGCAATTAACTTAATTATAATTTTTTTTGAATATTGAAATTAGGAGATTGATAATGGTTATTCATATCAGAATATACTAATTTGACAACAAATTACTTAGTTTTTGATCGATAAATTAAATGCAATAAAATACTAAATTGCTAAATTGCTAAATGCTCTTAATTACACAATTAGCAAATTTTTAGGATACACAAAGCAAGGAAATTCAACTAAAATTACGAAAATGGTTACCCGTTGGTATTAGTTGATTTTTTTTTTGGTTTGTAAACTAAAAACAATTAAACGCCAAATTGTCAAGAAGTTTCTTAATTGCACAATTAGAAGTATTTAATCGACAAAAAAAAAGCTATGAAATTGATATCAAATTGAGAAATTTATTATTCCTATCAAAATGTACTAGATAAGTTACTAATTGGGAAACAAATTAATTAATATTTTGCTTCTAAATAAGGTCAATTAAATGCTAAATTTCTGAAATTTTCTTAATTGCGCAATTAGAAATATTTTTTGACTTGGAGACCAAAGAAATTGATTTCAAATTGAGAAAATTGTCATCCGTTGGTATTAATTGATTTTTTTTGTTTGTAAATTAAGGACAATTCATTTTTAAATTGCTGAAATTTTCTTAATTGCACAATTAGAATTTTTTTGGGGTAGAGAAAGCAAAGAAATGTATGTCAAGTTAAGAAAATGATTGACCGTTGGTACGAGTTTTTATTTGTAAATTGAGTTTTTTGTTTGTAAATTAAATACAATCAAATGTTAAATTGCCAACAAGTTTCTTAATTGCACAATTAAAAGTTTTTTTTACAGAAAAAACATTGAAAATGGGTATACTATACTTAATTTGACAATAAATTGAATAAATTTTTTGTAGTATATTAATGACAATTAGATGTTAAATTGCTGAAATTTTCTTAATTGCACAATTAGAAATCTTTTTATACATAAACAGCAAAGAAAATGATCTTAAGTTGGGGAAATGATTATTTGTAGCAAGATGTATTAGATCACTTATCCATCTGACAAGAAATTTCTTTATTTTTGGTTTGTTAAATGAGAACAATTAATTGCTGAAATTGCTGAAATTTTCCTTATTGCATAATTAGTAAATTTTTTGAATGCAGAAAGCAAAGAAATTCAACTCAAGTTGAGGAAATAGTAATACACAACAAAATGTTTGCAATAAGTGGCGCTAATCACCTCAGTTGTTCTTGCAACTCGCATTGTTACTCACAATATCGATGACTCAATTTAATAAATACTTGTCCTTATATATATTATATACATATATATATACATGCATGTAAGTGCCTGTAAATAATATATACATATATGGTCGCTCACTCACACATACAATTTTAATCACTTACATGCAAGAATTCAAGGTTGACAGCCAATCGATTACAACATGCCGTGTAAAAATTAATTTAACATTTTTGACCACTTCATTACATATACATGCTCTTGTATTATACTTACAAACATTTTCAAGATAATAAAATTTATTTATAATAACGCGAGCTCGCCACTTTATGTACCTAATTGCTGCTAGCAGTTCAATGCTGATAAAAATGTGTACATTTTATTAGGTTGCTATTAGTTTAGTGGTAGATAAGCACAGGTGCTTTTGAGGTACAAATTATAGAGGCTGAATGTGTGCAACTCACACACACACCCCTACATAAGCAATAATACATGTGTAGTGGTACAACTATGTTTAAAATGTCCGCAATTAGAATAATGTTAACAAAATAGGCGACAATAAAGTAAGACAGCAGCAAATTGAGCACCAAACTATTTGGGTATGACTAGGCGTATGATTAATGGGGTTTAAAGTTAGTATGCCAAGGGTAGATAAAACTAACGAAATTTCGTAATAACAACTATTTATTAAATAATTTGGAATATTACTTAACTTTTTGGCAATTTTTAGGCATATACCTGAATTTACATGCCAATACCTCCGAAGAAAAATATTTTTATAAAATTTGTAATTTCTGACAGTTCTACTTAACACTCATTGAAAGCTGTTACATAACTTTAGAATATTTCTACAAAATCGAATTTATTGAACACTGTGGAGATTATTACAAAAATTAATAGTGTTAACTCTTCTTCTTTACCTCGCCTTAAACACCATTTTTCTCGGTGTTTACTGAAATTTGTGGAGTTTAGCAATAACTACAGCCCGGAAATGCAAAAATTATTATGGCAAACATTTTCCTTTAACTATCCATAAACTCCGAATTTTCGGAGTTTACCGAAAATTGTTGAGTTTGGCATTAAACACTACCCAGAGATATAAAAATTAATGTAACTAACATTTTTCTTTAACTCGCCATAAACTCCGAATTTCGGAGTTCACTGAAAATTGTGGAGCTTAGCATTAAATACTGCCCAGAAATATATAAATTAATATGGCAAACGTTTTTCTTTAACTTTCCATAAACTCCGAATTTTCGGAGTTTACAGAAAATTGTGGAGTTTGGCATTAAACACCACCCATAGATATAAAATTTAATATAGCAAACATTTTTCTTCAAATTTCCGGAAATACAAAAATTAATATAATAAGCCTTTTAAGCATTCCAAAGTGAAAACTTATAAATTCTTTATAAACACAAAATATTAAACTCGAGTTTATGTTCCCAATTTTTCCCTCATATCTTACTGAACAATTTTTCTACAATTTTATGCTAAGCTATGTATATAAAGTTCAAAAAAATCCAAACCCTGACAAATCTTCTCCAATTCTTTCTCATTTCAGCCACCAAACGATTTCAAACTTAACGAAGCACTAACGGATTCCTACGTAATCCACCAACAGCAAACAGTATGTCACCAACGAACGTGATGCGCATGGGCGCACCACTATTGCTGCTCTGTCTATCCTTCCTATGTTGTAGCATAGGCGACACGTATGCGCAAGAAAATATTATGCCACAGATACCACCCTCACTTGAGGAATGCTATAATACCAGCTATTTTATGAATCGTCAAAATCGCCTGCCGGCCACGATCGAAACGCTGATTTCACTAATCGAAAAAGTGGAGAACACACCCACCTACAGCTATGATATGCGCACGCTATCGGTGGCGCTGCTACAGCGCTTCCGTCAGGATGGCATACAGCGCGCCTATAATGTAGCCGAATCGCCTGGCGTAATACCATACAGTCCGACCGGTTTCCAGTTTCCGAAATTCCGCATCTTACTATCACGTCTGATACCCGGCAATGCCTTCACCTTCCCCAACAGCACGCTGACACGTGAGGAGCGTTGTTCGCTACACTTTATGATCTCCAGCTCACTGGATTTGCGCACGCGCGGCGATGAGAGTTCCGTATGTAATAATTTGTCACAGTATCGCGCGCAACGCTTACGACGCTCCCCGAATGTGGAACGTAAAGGCGGTTTTGTCGGCGATGTCGAGGTGTTGGAGAGTTTCAAAGCTAAAGCGCAGAAACGCGGTCTCAAGAAGGGCGCTTACAATGCGCTCGATTACGACTTCGGCTGGACGAGTACGGGTACCACGACCAGCACTACAATCAGTCAATGTCCCGTGGAGAATGGTGTTATTTGGACACCTTGGGGCACAGTAGCTGCCGGTGCATTGCTAGCTGGTGTTGCCACCGGCTTACAACAACAAACTGTACAGTTGCGCACATTGTTGGCGCTATCGAGCCGTAGTAATGGCTATACAAATCTGCCACAGACAGCCACCGTAGGCGTGGACAATCGTTGGGCCGCCACACTGGCGGGCGATTTGGCCGAAGTGGCGCTGGTGCAAGTGCCGTTCACATCCACCGAGACGGCTTCGGTGGGCGCTAATGGCGCTTGGAATAGCACCGTCATGCCCGAATGGTACTTCTTGTCGCAGCGTCAAAACTTTGAAATGACCGACGCCGAGATACGTGGCGGTTTGGATGGCCTGATTATTGCACAGAATATCGTCTCGTGGCGTACGCAGTCGTCAAATATGAAGCTGTCACAACTGTTGCGCATGTACTACTCGACGAACGGCGTATTGAATAGTGGCATCATGGCATGCAACCGCAAAGCTAACTTCGCAACATATGCTCCAAGCGATCAGATGATCGTGCAGACCAGCGCTTTCTCTCAGGTATTGGATCGTGAAATGCAACTGGGTGTCACATTGTCAGCGGCTAACATTGCGACATTCTCGTCGTCGGCTGCAGCTGCTCTGCAATCCTATGTCCGTGAGTATTCCCCAAAAGTATATTTTAAGGGTCGATTATCTAATGAGTTTTTGCATCCTAAGTAATTTCGTAAAAGCTTACCATAGCATAATATGTAGATACATCAAAAGCGTAGCTTTTTTTGAGGAACAAAAAAATAGAAACAATAAAAAGTTCATGAAAAGACATTATCTATCAATGTAAGGTCTCATACCTGTAGCAATGAGAAGAAGTTCAAATCTTAGGACCAACTTCTGAGACCAGTTCATCGAGAGCTGAATTTGGTTCTTTACCTGGTCCATGTTTTCAAATCATCTGTTAGTATATTCGCACTATCGAAGACTGTATTTAAGGTAGACTATCAGTGAAGATGCTTGGAAAAGATACCTCTGTAGTGAAGTTTATTTTGCAGATTCGAAACGATTCTTTTCCGGGTTTCTTTAGTTCAGCCTCGTTCAGGTTAAGCTATTCCGAAAAAATTGTTATATCCTGGAAGTTAAATTGATCTAACTTGCCGTGTGGAAACCAAGCAGTGAAGTGCAGTACGATTGCTGCAAGATGAACTTTACTATGACAGAAGGATCTCGCAATCGCACAGGAGCAAGTTGTTAATAAGCTAAGCTTACACGAAGTCCAGAGATCCAACGATCGAACGCAAGAAATTCTCAACTCGTACCCAATTTAGTGTAATAGAAGTAAGGACCAGGCATATAGACGAGTCTGTTAACGGCTATCTCTCCGACCTTTCTTCCTTTCTCGCTTCCTCGAACAAAGAAACTTTGTTGGCAACATACAAGGCAATCGCCCGGCCGGTCCATAACTCCCCAATATTCTACGACTACGACAGGAAGCTTCTTGATGTCTCTTATCGAACACCTGCATAGTGAGACCCATATGTTCCCAGTTAGGGATCATAATGAACTCATTTTCAAGCAGTTCCTCCTGGGGTGCTTTTAAAGAAATCATCCCTGTAGTCACCTGTTTGGAGCGGAACCGCCTCCTAAGTGTACTAAGAGGTCATTCCTCAACTATGTTGACGACATAGGACATTACGCCGACCAGACTTCGGACGCAACTAACTTCCGACTATATTTCCAGAATAGACCCTGATATATCAAACATATGTATGTACGTCGTGTAATGAATCCTCGCATGACACTAGTTACCTTTTCACATGCGCTGCTAAAGCTACACATCTGACACCCTTATCCCTTTGGTCCGACCCCGTCTAACAGGCCTGCCGTTCGATGACGTCGACGACAACTTATCTCATCCTTACCATCCTAACAAAACCGAGTCTGTAAATAAAGTAGGCGGATGCTATGGAAAGTGAGTTCATACAGTCCATTACTAACGTTGAGCCCAGAGTGAACGAGCTCAGAACTGCTCAGCTTGAACCTTGCAGTAATTCGATATTACACAAGTAGGCTTGAATTATGCTTCTTACACAAATCTATTCTTCAACTTTCCTTCTGAGTTTCAACCCATCTATAAAAAAGTTCAATGCCCCTCTTCTCCAGCGTCTCCATCCTCATTTCCCTCAGTATATGTACAGAAAAAATGGAACAGAAGTAGACTCTGCGGCACCGTGGTCAAAATTTTTAGGGATAAAATCGAAGATGCAGAGACTTTCAAAATGATCCAGTATAAACTTCTTTATGTACCCAGCTTCCTTAACAACGACCTTCGCAGCAATGCACTTGGGTTCTATATCGATTTTCTGTATCTCGAAAATACGGTCTTGTTTACAGAGTTGCTCATAATGCTGATACCTTCAATTCAAATTCATCATCACAGTTCTTCAACTTTTTCATTAAAATATTTAAGCTTCCAGCTCGTCTAACTCAATCACACTATTTTCTCTCATTTCAGCGAATAGTCTTAACGACGTTACCTGTACCGTTAGCAGCAGCGCCAATAGCGTTACCAATATGATAACACCCATGACCAATATCTATGTGTTCTTGGATACAACCTGGCAATACAACACTATTGTTGACTATCTCGTGTGAGTGTTTCAAAACCAGCATTTTGCATATAATCTCTCTCACAGACACATAAATAAACGCTCCTTGCATTTTACAGTTACATACTACAGCGTCTCAACATAAACCCCTATGCCAGTTCGGTGACCTTATTAGCTGCTAACGATGGTTCGGTTATTGTCAATACCACCAATTATCTACCCGATATTTATCAAGGCTGGAATGTGACCCTGCAGGCACAATGTGAGTTCGCTGAGTTACAATACTCTAATCTCTTACTAATACAAAAACCAAAATAAATAAATTATTCTCTCTTCTTCATCGCAACCTATGCGCTGTAGATACCGCCGGCTTTAATTTGCCCAACGTCTTGCAGACCATACAAAACTTGACCCAAGCCTACATGACTGCCGAACAAAGCAACTCCTCAGTGGGCGGACGCTCGCTAATCGCTTTAATGATGCCCTATAGCACAGTTCAAGTGAGCTCCAGCGATTCCTCCTATGCCACCACACAACTGCAATACATTTACGAACAAGTACCCGATCTACATTTCATATACTATAGCAGCGGTCAGATCAGCCGCTTTGCAACATTCGTACGAGATCCCAGTCAAGATTTGTTCACGCTAAATACAGGCAGCACGCCGTCCGTTTCGTCCGGACCGGTAGTGTCGCGCATCGTTCAAAGTAAGTTTGGGGGACTGCGCTCCTCATTTCACTCACTGGCTTAATTCTAACTGAGAATTGTATTTTTTCCTTCACACGCACACCATCTGCAGTTCCGCGTCGTATCATCAATCCACGTTGCGGTTCCAACTGGATCACGCCCTCGTGGGGCACCGATCAATTGGCGCAGTATCTCAATTTAAATGGCACAAACTTCTATCGCATGGTACCCAATTACTTCTACGGCGCCGGCAGCAATCGCAATGTCGCCATACAATCGACCAGCGGCATCCAGTTCATCATATGCACCTCACGCACCGTACCACTACCAACGCAAAGCAATGCCACCAGTGCCAGCGGCGGTTCAACCGACATCACTTGCGCCGCAATCGGCAATGGCTTCTCCTATGATCTGTCCAACGCATGTAACGGTTACAGTTACATTAGTCAATGCCCACCGCTGTATATCTCCGTGCAGGCGCCCACGTCCATACAGACAACAGTGTCTTGCTCGGACAATGCTTGTCAAACACCGAATCAGGCGCGTTACGTCATTTCGGTGACCAATTTGGGTTGCTACAGTGGCGTGGCCGGTCTCTTTGCCAGTTTCGTTACGATTGTGCTGGCTTACGTCCTGCGTGAGGCCTTGCAGTAGTATCGTTACACGATCGACTTATTTCTTTAGTTTTTTTCTACACACATACATACGTATTTTCATATTTTGGTTTACCAGTGTTGCCAATGTACTTAGCACAGTAATGAAATTCAGCTTTAAGTTCAATCAGCATGCAAAAAGGTCACGTCACGTGATCCTCCATAGTACACAAATAAGAATAATGAATAGAAGATCTTCTATATAGACGGCTAAGTTCATCAGTTTCTATTTCTATCATATAATAATACATCTATATGTATATACATATTGTTGGTTTACATTTCACTATAATTTATTGTTTAATCGTATTACGAATAAAGTACGAATGCCATAAACGTGAATCAGCAAAAAAAAATTTGTTAGTCTTTTTTTTTATCCTAACATTAAAGCAAACGATATAGAGCTGGTATCGTTCACTAGGAAACACAGAACTCCCGAAGTTACAAAGCCATTGTAAGCTCAAGAAGCACTTATATAACAAGGACCTTGCTTCTTTTGTCAATTGCCGGTTCTGCGACTTGGAGTCTGAAACTACAGAACACCTGCTAAACTCAAGAATATAACATGGACCTTGCTTCTTTTGTTAAAGGCCGATTCTACGACTTGGAGTCTGAAACTAGAGAACACCTACTAAGCAGTCCATAGGCGCAGGATAAAGGCCCTTGAATCCTTGTTTCTAAAAAGAGATCACATCGCCTCAATAGAACCTAGCAGTGTACTGGACTTTATTATTTTCCTGGAGCTAGCTGAGACGTTGTGATTTAGTAGAAGGACAATAGACCTTAGATCGCGGTGCAATCCTCATTTATTTTCTATACAGCCATTATTAAATTATACCAGACTAGTAATAGGAGATAACGAAAGCTACTTCGGACTAATTTTAAACAGTAAACGTTCATGGAAGGCAACTTAGACGCACATTACACCTACAAACGGATGGCGGGGCCCAAATGGTTGGTAACGCCTTCGGTAACTCATTAGCTCTACACAGTAGTTCTAAGGCCGATTATGACATACAATATGACATTCCAGTATAGTAGCCAATAATGGAAAAGATATACGCGATAAAGCGCATGGAAAACATACAAAAGGCAGCTAGTAAAGGTTGATCCATCTCAAGAATCCTTACTTTTTTTTAAAGAAAAAACACAGACTCTTCAAATTTAACGGGGAAAGTTTATTATCATTCGAAAGAACATTCTTTGGCGTTTATATTTTGAAGATTATATCTTCCAAATGTTGGCCGCGACTGCGTCTCAGATGGTCCATGCGTTGAGTCCAATTTTCGATGACTCGTTCGAGCATTTCGAGTGGTAACTGGCGAATGACACGCGTGATGTTTGTTTCAAGGCCTGAATTGAAGCGGGATTGTCCACATAGACTTAAGACTTTTTATATACCCTCAGGAAAAAGTTGTATGGTGTGCTATCTACTCACTGAGGTGTTCTCTCCATAAATCCCCTGATTGATGCTATTTGTGTGACGTCGTCTTTTTGAAACCAAATGTCGCCGGGATCACGAGCTTCAATTTCAGGGTTCAAATAGTCGGTAGTCTGGCGCGATAACGGTCGTCATTGACGATTACTTTCTCACCACCATCATTTTTGCAGAAATATGGACCGTTGATTCCACAGCCCCACAAGACACACCAAACCGTGATTTTTTCTGAATGAAATGGCGGCTCTTGAGTCTTTTCAGGTTGCTCTTCATCCCAAATGCGGCAATTTGCATATTTGGATAACCATTGGGCCAGAAATGGACTCGAAAGCGTCAGATCTTCTTGGAACTGGAGTGATGTCGCTGGGAAAGGTCAAGCGGCTTCCGTTCTTGTACAAGCTATATATTGTATGCTTTCAATTTAAGATCTCGACGTAAATAACCTAGTCGTACCTCAAGAAACTGACAGCGAAATCAGCTCAAAGGCTGTCGGAATCCTCCCTATTAGTGGCCTTTAAAAGGGATATTGTAAGATACCTAGTAATCTTATAGAACTGAATTTAAATTCGATCCCCAATATTGCCTTCCCTTTCAGAGAAGAGTGGAAAAAGGGCGAGGTGAGCAGGGACACAAGGATTAGCATCTATACGGATGTGTTCAAACTAGATAATCGGGTGGGCGGTAGTGTCTTCTTAGTAAAACTAGATACCAATTTCGTCTTCCGTCTACCAGAACACTGCCGAGTCTTCCAAACGGAGATCACAGTGATTAAAGAAATCCTTCTTTTTATGACAAAGGCAAGACATTCTGATATTCCTGGTAACTGTGAAGCAAATGAGCTGGCTAGTACAGGCACCTTGCAATTTGATTCCAGAAAAATTTTATAAAAATAGCTAAGTTGCGGTGAAGTCTATTTCTATCTTGCTCAACAAGCGGGCAAACGTCCTGAATGGAGTATGGACCCCACATGTGAACTATTCAAATTCAAAAGGCATGAAATAAGGACTTTAGTAGGAGTGTTAACTAGTCACTGTCTAATTAGAAGACATCCTAGCAGACTGTGGTGGTCCAATAATGACGTAGAAGCTGTCAGAAGGTAGAAAAAGAGAAGAAGAATTTAAAATATCTTCTGTGAGAATGCAGAGCTTTTTTTCGTAAAAAAAAGATTGCGACTATAGATCGTCGGTTTCCTGACGAGGTTTCAGAGGTTGCACAGATACAACTTTTTATACTGATGAAGTTCACCAAAAGATTCTAAATGAAATTCAGAAAAAGGAGTGGTTCAGAGAAGAAACAATAAAGTGAGGAGATTTTTGTGCAGGTGGTTTTGCAGTGGACCTGCTAAAGGCTTAGGTGCATCGTCAGACAGCCGCTCTGCCTGAAGTTGATTATCTTGGTCGGAAAGAGTCAATGATTCCTTCTTTGCTTTCCTTAAAGTTGTTGGAACTGGAACTAACCTACCTGTCAGCTTCGCATTATATATTTTTATGGGTGGACACCACTAGGATTGAATCCAGATGTTTTGTAGCTAGACTTAACTTTCAAAAGATTTGTTGCTTACAACTGTCGGACGATTACAACTTGAGCTCTACTTTTTGGAAGCGATATATAATTTTATACTACAAGATAAACGATGGTAGATTAAGCGGTTAAAAATTTTATTACGGATGTCGAAAAGCGACAGGACTTAGGAACCAAAACCAACCAAAAGTTCAAAAGAAATGTATTGTCCAGCATTAGCAAGACTGAATATGAAAAATACAGGCAGCCCGACCTCCAGCGAACCAGCAGACATTGCCGAAACCGAGATTAGCTCCTTCTCAATAAATTTTTGATAGGATCATAGAACTTTGGCGACTTACATATAAGGTTATTATGTTCTATTATATATGTAAGAGTATTATATAAGCTGTTTAAGTGAGTTCGCTTTTAGGATCAACCTCTTAACCTAACCTAACCATATTAATTCCTACCTCATTAATATACGGAAACTTTTTCTCAATTTCACAGCTTGGATGAACTCAGACTGCTATGCCGCTGAGGAGACCCAGGGTATACACAATATGACTACAATTATGACGAATATATTTGTGTTCTTGGATACGACATGGCCGTATTATTTCGTCGCGGATTATGTTATGTAAGAAAAATTATCGAACTTAAGTTATGTAGATAAAAAAGCAAGAATACTATTGGAAATACCTCAAACGCCTGTACTTTATATACAGGCTGGAAGTTGAATAATTTTGAAGAAAACCCAAGGACCTATTATAAAGAACTTTTAATTTAATAGCTTCGGTCTTTGCTCGCCAAAAGATTGCTCCAATCCGTACTCTATTACTTTCTTCAACATCTCAGGAGGTATAGTGATGATTGCGGCACGAATGTTGGGCTTGAGCTCGTTTTTAGTCCGAGATTTATTGAAATACATCTCGTATTTCAAACAGTCTCACATTGAAATAGGGAAATTTAAAGTTTTGAGGGGGGAATTTAAAGTTTTGACCACGTCCAGGGTGTGATTATATACACAGTGTGACAGAAAGTCGTTCCGGCTCGTTGGAGCCGTAATGGATAGACCTTTCTCAAAACTTTTTCTGTGGACTTATGGATGTAACATCTTGCGATGAAAATTCACATTGGTTGCTCCGTTTTATTTAACAGAAGATGGTTCGGTGATGGTTTCAGAGTAAACTTAGGCCGAGTGTCCGTTTTTGTGAGTTCATTTCCAGAACCAATTATCTTGGACGAACTTTATGATATACTAACTAACTGGATGTGTACATAAAACCAACCAGCTATCACATTCCGTTCCATCTTTACTTTTAACATAACCAAAAAAATTCGCTCAAATTAACTTTAAACCCTTCATTCTCAGTTTCGTACTGCAGCGCCTCAATATAAATCCCTACGCCAGCGCTGTCACACTGCTTTCCGCCGCGGATGCTACAATAATGGTCAACACCACGCATTATATGTCGGCGGTTTACGAGAATTGGAACATCACAACGCATTCGTGGTGTAAGTAGTCAAGCCCTTGCTCCAAACCAAGTACCAAACGCACGACTTTTTTATACTTACAGACAAGCCTGGTTTCAGCCTACCACAGATACTCAATACCGCCGCCGAATTAGCACAGAATATAATGGACGTCGATCGTAATACCTCTTCATTGGGTGGACGTTCGCTCATCGCATTGCTTATACCCAGCCCGATAGCCTATGTGCCCGACTGGGATATGAACTATGCGTTAAACTTCCTGCAAAAGCTCAACTACTCAGTGCCCGACTTACATTTTCTCTACTATGGTGGCGGTGCGCTAATACGCTTCAAAGATCTGGTGCCCAACCCACATGAGGATATCTTTCCACTCGGCGAGGAATATGGCGTTTGGACGGCAGGCACACCGGTTGTGCGACGCATACGTGAAAGTCAGTGAACCTTCAAGCATTCCTTAATTACTATAAGCAATAACCCTACTTTTTCCCCACAGTTCCACGTCGCTTAGTTAATCCACGTTGTGGCGCCGCTATGTACGCCAATACGGCCGGTGCCAATGAAATGGTGCAATATGTGCGTGCTGGTGCCATCAATTTCTACCGCATTATGCCGAATTACTTCTTCGGCTCGACAAGTTTGCGTTATCTACGCATCACGCCTCAATGTCCGGCTTCGTTTACTGTCTGCAGTTCGCGTACGATTCCTCTGCCATATCGTAAAGATGGTGGGGATCAGCCAGAACAGAGTTGTGGCCAGACAGCTGCCACCAATGGTTACTCGCTGGACTTGAGCGAACTCTGTGTGGGTTACACGCAAATCGAGGATTGTCCGCCACTCTACGTTTCCGTGCAGGCCCAACAGTTTACCAGCAATGAGTTGTCCTGCACGAATCCGGCTTGCGAGTTGCCCAATGCAGCGCAGTTTCTCATTTATGTCAACTATTTAGTCTGCAACACAGCCACGAAGCTGGAACTAGCGTCTGTGTTTACAGTTATTTTAAGCCTAATTCTTAGTACAAATATTTTTGAAGTCACGCTCGAATAAAAACAGTTAATACATACATAGAGACTGCCAATAAGCACTCAGTGTTAAGGAATCATTCAATGAAGGACAACGGTCTACGACTGAGCTGGAAGCGTCAGCCAACACTGGACCTATTTATTTGAGATCAATTTGAAAGAAAAGTTTTCTAAGAAGAACGGACATTAAAAAAAGTCCATAGTCCAGAGTCGAATAAAGAATTGTAAGTCCCTAAAAGTATCTTAAGCCACAAGCTTACATCGAAAATGTGGAGAAAATCGGCGAAACCTAGAACATAAATGTGGATACCAACACTTATCAACGAAAATCGATATGCTATCGTGGTCCGATCTAATCAATTTGTTCGGAGATTGTAGCGTAGCCTTAGACAATGATCCAGCTTCCACAAATTTCGTGCAAATATCCTGTCAAGTAAAAAACCTCTCCATACAAGAGTTTGATTTTGATCAATCAGTTTTTAAGGCAGCTATATACTATAGTGGTCCGATATCGGCGGTTCCGATAAATGAGCAACTTCTTAGGGGAAGGAGAACCAGTGTCAGATCTGTAGCATGAAAGCTGAGTATCTACAGACGGATATGGCTAAATCGTCATGTATCATGAAGCTCTCTGACTTACTCTTGAAAAATCGTATAGCCTTGACAGACGACAGCCCTAATTAGCTATAGCGGGGTATTAAAACAATGATGGACTAATTGGTATTGTAACAATTTCCAACACTGTCCGCTATGAGCACAAGCTAACCACCTCTAGATGTCGCCCTCTTTAACGGTGAGTAGGTACGACACAAACCATTTATTGCCTAGATGGCGCTAAGTGTTTGCATGAAAATATTCGGCAATTAACATCTTTACTAGAACTCGCTAGATGTCGCTGTTGAGGCATTTAAGTTATTCCTTGTATGAACAGCGTTCATAGATGGCGCAAAATCACTTAACTATTTGTAATTATGGTTGGGAACAGTTGCCCAATACGGTTGGAATGTTTGAAGAAGTTTGAAAATTGTGTATGCCCCTTGGAAAATAGGAGTTGAACCGCTGAATACTTAGAACTTCAAATCATGTCACTTATAAGCTACCTACTTCCAAGGAACCAAATAGACGATACTATGGGCATAATTGCCAGCAGCAGCGCGGAGAGGAAAAAATGGTTTACGCCTAGCAAGTCGACATAATAATAGACCCTGTTGGAGTCGACCCTTTGTGATGGCCTAATGCGCCTAGTCCTGCTTTCATGCTCAAGAAGTGAGAAATATGGGCAGCTTTTTTATTTATCGAAATAAAAGGTCAATTGAAAAGTCCCCGGCCTGACGCATAGATGGCGCTATTACAATTAAGCCCATATGATTTTTAGTCAGCACTATCCTTCAAAAAAGCACTGTCGGATCATTAGTTTGTGAATTATGTTATTGAAAAAAAAGTAATAATAAAAAGAAACTGAGTGTGTTAATAAAGCATTTCTTTTTGGAGGGAGAAATACTGCCATGCCAGGATTTTGTTTGATTAACATTACTGGAACACCAGCGAAATCAACTACGTCGAAATGAGCATCGGTGAATCCACTGGACGCCCAAAACTGGTTATAACCGACGAAAACATTAAAAAAGTTCGCAAAAGAATTTTCGATGACGGTAAAGTGAAGCTGTTCGAGATAACAGGGTCTAGCATGGCTTCTAAAAAGTGCATAGCACCAACACAGCACTTAGCGTCATAAACGCCCAGATAGTTCAAGGCCTCAACCAAAAACCATCCAGCGAGTGGACGATTCTCGTAGCGATGGACTTATCAAAAAGTTTTGACACAGTCAATCACACAGCGCTACTTGAGGACATCGACAAATCTAAACTTCCTTCAGGGCTGAAGAGGTGAACTACCTGAGCAGTCGACCGTCATCCATACTGTTTCGAGATAAAAACTCTAAATTGAGAAGAATTCAATAGGGGATTCCGCAGGGTGGTGTCCTATCCACATTGCTGTTTAACTTCTACATCTCGAAACTCTCACCAGAGGGAATTTCTAACAACTCGTAAGCTGATGATTGCACGATAATGACGTCGAGCAATGGAATAGATGGTATGTGTTCTCTACGACCTTTCTCGCTTCCCCGCTGTACTAAACCTAACATTTTCCCCCACTAAATCCACAACGGCCATATTCACAAACTGGACGAAGGAGTACCGACTTGACCATATTACTGCAGTCGATAGCATTAAGATTCCGTTTGTCAATAACCCTAATATTTTAGGTGTAACTTTCGACAGCCTGTGCTCCTTTACTCCTCACACAACCTGAACATTGCTAAAGTAAAGAGCCGCAACAAAATCCTCAAGTCGGTAGCCGGCAGCACATGTGGAAAAGACAAAAAGCGTTGTTGGTAACATACAAAGCAATCGGCCGGCCAGTTCTTAACTACGCCGCACCAATATGAACGCCTGGATGCGGTAAAACGCAGACGACGAAGCTACAGACATGGCAGAACACTGCACTTCGAACTATTACACGATGCCCCTTGTTGTCTCTCATCGCACATTTGCACAGTGAGGCACAGTGAGTAAAGAAGGTGGATCATAATGAACTCTTCTCCAAACAGTTTCTGCTGTGGTGTTTTCGTAGACTCATCTCATCCCTGCAATCATCTGCTTGAAGCGGAACTCCCTCCTAGGAGCATCAAGAGGTCCTTTCTGAACTGCGGCGACAACATAAGACAAAACCGACCAGACATCGGACACAACTAACTACAGACATGCACTGACTGCCATTCACATTGGAGCCATAAACATCTTCACCGACTCCCTTTCAGTGAATGGAGTGCTTGGAGTCAAACCACCACCCATTGTAAACGAAGAGCTCGAGTTGTCGCGAGAAGCGAGAGTGACCCTTGCGCAGCTTCGTTCTGGATACTGTAGCAGGTTAAACTTCGTCTCATCCAGAATAGACCCTGACCTATCAAATATGTATGTATATGTCCAGCGTGCAATGAGTCTCCGCATGACTCTAATCACATTTTTGGATGTCCAGCTAACTTTACGTATCTGGCACCCTTCTAACTATGCTCTGACTACGTCGAAATAGCACGTTTCCAGGGCCTATCGTTGGTTATCTTCGATAACAACTTATCTGAACCTTGCCTACCCAACTGGGACTAGATAACCGAACAAGAACTCGAGTCCAAGCATAAGAAACCTGGAACTTCATCGAGAAAATTAATTTCATAAATTTCCTCAATAATAATGTGGCGCTTACTAGCTTTGGTCGAACCATGAAAAACTTGTCAGGCAGAACGGAACGTTTGCTGCTCTTCGCATTTGTATATACCTATACTCATAAGTATGTATGTACATATATGTGCATGCTAATGCAACGAAACAATTAAAAATTATTTATCGATTTGTTAAATGCACAAAAATAAATTCTCTGGCATTTGTTATTGTTTTGACTATTATTGTTGGCCTTGTTGCTGCAAGCGCCCGGTGGCAACACAAACAAATACAAGGCAACCAAGCATTTATATGTAACGGTATTATTACATGTATGCATGTGTGTATATATGTATGTATGTGTGGGTGTGTTTGTGAAAATTGCGCGCAGACAGTTTGGGGTTGAGAAAGCGGCTGGCAAAACCTAGAAACTGGCGCTCACTCTCTCAACCGGACAGAGACAAACACACATACACATACATGCATAAATACTATATTTACACATATACACAATTACAATTAAACGCTGGTGTTTGCCACACTTAACGAACACTTGGCGGTGTGGAGAAGCGCTGCCAACTAAATACGAATTTAACGGTAAAAGGCTGGCGAGCTTTTGCAGCAGGGGCTGGGGGTGCATTGTAGGCGACGCGACAAGGTTTGAGTGCGGCTACAAGTAAGCGACTAGGGGCTGTGAGCTATGTATTGTTGTAGGTGCATGTGTATATGTGTATATACATGTATGTATATGTATGTGTATATATGTGTCTATACATGTATGTATGTGTGTATATGTGTCTATACATGTATGTGTGTGTTTATGTATATATGTCTCTGTGTTTGTCTATTGGCCCACTAGTGTATTAGGCGTTTGCGCCCTACGCCCAGCCAAATGTGTGCGAGAGCATGTGAGAGCGCCTTAAAATAGAGAAAGAGAGAGAGTGAGCGCCATCCATTACAGGCAGGCAGTGAAACCGTTACAAACTTACCGTTACCCTGCGACAATCGCAATTATTATTCAATTGGCATTTGATGACAACACTCGGGATAACGGGACGGCTGGCTACAGCAACAGCAGCCGACGTCTAACAGCAGTTAGAGCAACAACACAAAACAACAACAACGTGCAACAAGCCGAAGCGAAGCTTTACGCAGACAGCAGAGTCACACTGTACGTGTGTGTGCGTGTGTAAGTGTCGTGTAGTGTGTGTGGGCGTTGGGCGGCCAACACTAGGCTCTTGCTCGACAATTCGCCCAAACTCGTCTTCGTCCTCGTCCTCATCCTCATCGGCTGCGCGTGAGTGAGTGCCGCCGACTACAGGCTACACAGCCTGGCCGACTGCCGCTTGTGACGACGTTGTGTTGCCCATATTTGCTATGACAGTGTGTGTTGTGGCGGCCAACAGCCAGCAGCTGGCTGTAGCAACAGCAAAAGCTAAGCAAAAGCGTTAAGAGCGGCGTGTGCCACAAACGGATTTTCCATAGGTAGTCGAGCAGACACCATTTTTTACTCGCCACACTTGCCAGTGTGTGTGTGTGTGTGCACTTAACATTGCATTAGTATTAGTGTTCGTGTTAGTATATATACATATGTAAGTGTATGCGCGTGTGTGGTTATAAGGAAAAATATATATTTTATTAACGGCAGTGGTGTAGCGTCGAGTCGGCAGCGCCTCGGCGGCGCTCAAAAGGAGGAACACACGGCACAATGCGGAACACTTACTTTGGTTTTGGTAGTGTAATGGCAAAAGTGACGGGTAACGGTAACGGCGTCGGAGTCCGCAATAATAACGGAGTCTGAGTGCGAGTCTCGAAGTGAGACGCTAACGGTGTTGTGTGTGCCCATATAAACGCTTAACGCTTGGGCCAAGTGTGAGAAAAAATTTTTGTGTTGCAAAAAAGAAAGCAGGAAACGAAAAAAAATCTGTAGTAAAAATACTGAGTCAAAGAAACGGCATACGGCATTGGGTGGCGGCGGCACACAAAGCTGCCTGGCGTGTGGCATAAGCCGCCGTATGCGTCCGAAACACTTGTAAATAAACTTACGCTGCTGTTGTGTCTACGAAACTTCATTTTATTTATATTTTTTGTTTAATTTTTAGTTATTTATTGCAACAAGGCTGCTTGAAATCAATTTCTGAAGCGTTTACGTGTACGCCAGCAAGCGCTTTGCGGTCAAAATAGCCAGTGTGTGAAATTTTGCAGGCGCGCGGCAAGGACGACAGCAGCGAAAATGTCTTTGGCGATGTTGGTGAGTAGCAAAAATATGCGCTTAATTAATTTTAATTTAAGTAATTAATGAAAATGAAAATTTTAAGCCACTGGCGCGCATCAAACAGTATGCATACATATATTTATAGTTAGCATATTTATGTAAAAGTATGTATGTATATATGTTTAGGTTCAATCAGTTAAATGTATGTATGCATGTAACTGTTTCTTAATCCGACAAAAATTTTAAAATCAAATGATACAAACATTTTTATTGATTTTTCGCCAATGAAAAACTCCACTGCTCTTGGCTAACTATGGCTGCAATATTGAATCGTCGTCAAATCGACTAGCCAGCCGACTAAACGCTGCGCAGCCATGCTCTGCTTGTAGCTCATACTCGACAGCATTTCTATGGATTTTTGCCACTAAATACCACACAGCAACACACAAGCAAACATGTAAAGTACAAGTACATACATACACACACTACTATGGCAGGGCCTTTGCGCTATGCAACGGAACAACAAACCGTTATGTGCATTAGGGTTGCAAATATAAAGCAATTTAATTAACATTTTGATTAAAATTGTTTTAATTTTTTTTAATATTAATTTTAATTAACATTGCAATTAATTTTTCGAAATTATTTAATTAGCATTTAAATTAATTTTTTTAATTAACATTTTAATTAAAATGTGTATTGAAATTAATTTTTCATAATTTTTTTAATTAACATTAAATTAATTTTTTTAATTAACATTAAATTAATTTTTTTATTAACATTTTAATTAAATTTGTTTTAATTTCTTTAAGTACTTGTAATTTTAATTTGAATTAAAAATTGAAATTAATTTTTGAATGAACATTTAAATTAATTTTTTAATAAACTTAATAATTATTATTTTTTAATTAACATTGAAATTAAATTTTCATAATTTTTAACATTTTAATTAAACCTTAACATTATTTTTTTTTAATTAAATTTTCAAAATTTTTAACATTTTAATTAAAATTGTTTTATGTTTTTAATTAATTTTTCTTAATTAACATTTAAATACATTTTTTTTTAATTTTTTTAACATTTTAATGAAAATTGGTTTATTTTTTTAATACTTTTATATATGTACATATTTTAATTCGAATTCTTATTTAAATAAATTTTTTCATTAACGTGTTATTTTATTAATTATTTTAATTTTTTTAATTTGAATTTAAATTAACATTGAAATTATTTTTTCATAATTTCTTAATTAACAATTAAATTAATTTTTTTAAATTAATTTTTTCAAATTTTTTAAATTAATTTTTATAAAAAAAAATTTTCATAGTTTTTTTTATTATCATTTAAAACAATTTTTTTTTTAATTAACATTTTCATTAAAATTGTTTTTATTTTAATTTCATAATTGATTGCAATTAATTTTCCATAATGTTTATTTAACATTTTAATTAAAGCTGTTTAATTTTTTATGTTTTTAATTTTAATTTGACTTAACATTAAAATTAATTTTTCATATATTTTTAATTAACGCTTAAATTAATTTTTTAATAAACGTTTTAAACAAAACTGTTTATTTTTTTTTTTAATATTTTTAATTTTAATTTGAATTAGCACCGAAATTAATTTTTCATAACTTCTTAATTAACATTAAAATTAATTTTCTATTAACATTATAATAAATTTTTTTTCAAGATTTTCAATTTTAATTTAATTATATTATTAATGATAATTAAAATTTATTTTTTAAAATTTTTTAATTAACATTTTGAATATTTTTTTTAATTAACCTTACAATTAGTTTTTTTTAATTTTACAATTTTTTATTTAATTTAACATTTACCCTAATTTTTTATAAATTTTTCATTAACATTTAGCTAATTTTTCATAACTTTTTAATTCACATTTTAATTAAAATTGTTTTATTTTTTCTTAATATTTTTAATTGTTATTTGAGTTAGTAATGAAATTAATTTTTCATAATTTTTTAATTACCATTTTAATACATTTTTTTTGTTGAATTAACATATTCATTAAAATTGTTTTATTTTTTTATATTTTTAATTTGAATTAACATTGAAATTAATTTTCGATAATTTTTAATTATTACTTAATATGTTTATTTTTAATTTTAATTAATATTGAAGATATGTTTTCGAAATTTTTTAACTAATTAATTAATATTTAATTTGAAATAAATTTATCATAAATTTTTAATTAACAATTTAATTAACATCTAAATTAATTTCTTCAATTAATAAATATTTAGTATTGAAATTAATTCTTCATAATTTTTTAATTAACATTTAAATAATTGTTTTTCTTGAATTAACAATTTAATTAAAATTTTATTATTTTTTCATATTTTTAATTTGACTTTGAATTAAATTTGGAATCCATTTTACTTAATTTTTTAATTAGTTAATATTTAAATTAATTTTTTAATTAAAATTTCAATAAAAATTATTTTATTTTTTTAATATGTTAATTTAATTTTAATTAAGATTGAAATTAATATTTCATAATTTTTTAATTAACAATTAAATTAATTTTCTTAATTAAAATTTAAATTTATTTTAATAGGTTTAATTTTTATTCGATTTAACATTGCAATTAATTTTTCATAATTTTTTAATTAACATTGAAATTAATTATTTTAATTACATAACTATTAAATAAAATTTTTTTATTTCGTAATCCCGAAATGTTAATAAAAATAAATAGTTTTCAAATGTCTAATTCTAAATACCGCAATGAAAAATTAAAAAAATTGAATTTTGAAATTCACAAATAATTAAAATTTCAATTTTAAAATTTTAATCAAAAATTGTTTAAGTAAAAACACGCAACCCTAATGTACATTTGTACAAATACAAATACATAAATAAGCACAAATCTAAATAAGCACACTCGCGCTCACACTGCCCGCTGTCTGCCGACTGTCTAACGGTTTTTTTCGCCTTTGCCGATAACTCAACTCTACTTACGCTTGCCTTAATTTCGCTTTTACAAGTACATATTTATTTAATTTGGTCCACAACTCCCACAACTCGAAGCAGTAGGCACACATATGGCGGCCGGAAGCGTCAGCAGTCGCCGAGTGACAAACAGACTTAGGTGTGTGTGTTGTGAACGCACTGCTTAGCCCATACACCCTTGCTACGGTTTCTTAATTTTTAATATACTTAAAGGCTGGCGCACAAATTGTATCTATAACAATTTTTCAATGCAATTCCTTTGCACACAGCCGAGCAGCAAACAAAGCGTAGAGGGATTTGACACACATACAGCTAAGTAAATATGCAGCCAACCCACTTACACACACACATGCACAGACAAACACTCATTCATATAAACTCACAGTTAGTCGTCCTGTTTGTGCATTTCCTCTTTCCAACGACATTCACTTGCCACTTATCGCTTTTTGCTGTTTTTAACGCTGTCTCTTTGCGCTCAACTTTCACACACACACACACACACACACACACACACACTTGTGCGGTTGTTTTTACGCACCTTTCCATGTTCTGTCAATTTTTGTTTTGCTCCAGACATTTGCGCTCACACTTGTTGTCTCACTCTTGCGCCACGCACCCATCCCACTCACTCTCTTACTCATTCACTCTGCCATTGAGCGCCGAGTGCTTGTAGTTTGAGTTTGTTTTGTTTACCGTTTATTTATGTTCCGTTGCGCGCTCGCTTTGTTCGTTTTCCACAACAATGGCACTCAAGCCGCTTGGCTGGCCGCTAGATGGCGCGCCTTGGCGTTTACGCTTTGAATTTAAATTTATATTTCGTGCAGTGTGCCACTGCTTTGGCTCTATTTCGCTTCTATGCGCGTTTGTGTGTGCGTTTAGTGCAGCTTAATTGCGCTCTCGCTTGCATTAATTGGCGTAGTCGTATTCGTATTTGTTTTTGTGTTTGTACGTGTGCGCAGGAATAATGAAAAATCACCGATATAAATTGGGGTTGTGCGTCTGCTTGTGGTTGAATGAATTTTGTGTATCTAAAAGAGTGGCAAACTTTGCAATTTTTCACATTAACCCACTCAGAGCTCTTGAGTGATTAGGATTTGAAAATTAAATTTTAATTGTGTATTGGAATATTATAAAAATTTTGCATCGGAAGACTTAGTAGTATGGGACCTATACCTTGGCGAAGAGAGTCAAAGATATTTGGGTCTGACTTCGAAAAATCCTGAAAACTACTTCGAAACGTCCCGTTTACCACAAGAAGCTTCCTGGCGGACCTTGGGCACTTATCTCTTTGCGCAGAGAGTCAAGGATGACTTATAAGGTCAAATATTTGGGTCTCGCTTTGGAAAACTCTGGGACTGCAAGCCAAGAATTAACAGGTGGCTGTACACCGCGATCGTGAGACCGATTGTCACGTATGAAGCGCTGGCATAGGCTTCGAAAGCATCGCAGATTTCAGTAAGACTCCAACTATCGAAACTGCTAAGGCTTGGCTGCGTCTGTGCATCGGGTGCAATGCGTATGTGCCCGACGGCAGCACTAGAGGTCATACTGGAACTGCCCACCCATCCCGCCTAGTAATCAAACAAAGACGAAAACTTAAAAAGTTCAAATGCCAACAGAAAGGTTTTGGCAGAGGAAAGCTAATCTTGTACCAGTAAATGAAGACTACTAGCTACTACTAGCTTCTTCCCGAGTGACGACGTTATCAAAAATATAAATTTTACAAAGAAGCAACCCTCGGCAGTAAGGCTGAATGGAATAACCCCACGCTTATTCTACTCCTAAGAGATGGCACTATTAAATGGTGCACTGACGGCTCGAAAACATCGTAAGGCATTGGTGCAGGTGTCGCAGGATCTCGTGTCAAACTTTCCATACCTGTGTAACGTTTTCCGAGCATCTTCCAAGTAGTTCTATTTATTGGCGTCGACACCGCATTGGCGGTTATAGCTGAAGCCTCTCATCGGAGGCTGTTTTCTTCTTTTCATTTGGGGCGTTTTTTACGTAGGGCGTCCCAAACCCAGCCCATAACCCTGGAGAGAGATTTTTCGCCTTCTCACTTTAGCTCGCTTTCAAACTGATGTTTTTTTGGCTATCCAGAGGATACTTGGTCTAAAAGCGGAAGCCGTGAGCTGCTTGAGTCATTTATAAAAGAATCGTTTCTGACCACTCCCAAGTGAATGGCGTTCAAAGAGCTTTCCTCACTTGCGTGAACTTCTGCACATGGCTCCACCATTTCCAAGCAGTAGTATTTGCTATATTTGAGTGAGATAAATCTCCAACGCAACAAACGCAATGAAAGTATCGCCATACTCAGTGATAGTCAAGCGTTCCTTGCAGCGATCTCAGCTTACGATATTAAATCGCTATTGCTGTTGGTGCAAGAGTGCAAAGAACGGCTGAATATCCAATCAGTTCGCAACCAAATTCACTTCATCTGGGTGCCAGGTCACAAGGGTATATCCTGGAATGAACTGGCCGACGAGCTTGCCCGGTCTGCATTTGCTACTAGAATGGCACCATCTGTTTAGCAATCAATGTGATTACCTCGGTCCATATATGGACCAGAAGTCTCTTGGGAGGCTGCATCGGACAGTATCGCCAGGAACAAACGACTTCACTTCTACTGCATAACGCTTCACAAAGGCGTCGAGGACAATAATACAGTGGATGTGATTGGCAAGAGTAGGGTACGGCTGTCACACGAAAATTTGGTCGAGATTGATAAAAAAATGCATTGACTATACAATGATCTGGACAGGAACATTAAAATCAAAACGCGATGGAACGCTCTACCAGGCTGCAAAACTCCTGGAGTCAGTGGAGTATCTTGTTGTTGATGGTATGCACTGGTCCCTCCCACATTGGTATAACAACGTTTGGTAGATTTCCTGTGGTAACAGGTTTTGCTAAGGACGTTTTCCAAAATAACTGACTATTTAGATCTGGAACTTCCCTTACCTCCCCTCACTTTTTCTAAGTGTTTCTTGTTTTCTGTGATATTTCAATAGTTTTAAAATAATGAACTCCAGATAAATTTAAAAACAAATGTTAGTCGATTCTTCTTCTTTATAGCCGAGTTTACAACAGAGCGCCAGTCGTTCTTCCTTTTCATTATTTGGCGCCAATTAGAGATTCCTAGTGTTGCCAGGTCCTTCTTCACCTGGTTTTTCCAGGAGATCGGAGGTCTTGATCTGCTTCCCCGGCGTGTATTGCGTCGAATACACTCAGAGCTGCAGTGTTTTCATCCATTAGGACGACATGACCAAGACAGCGCAGCCGCTGTTTCTTAATTCGTTGAACTATGTATAGTATATCTCGTTTAGCTCATCGTTCCATCGACTGCTGTATTCGCTGTTGAGAATGCGTAAAGGGCCGTAAATCTTCCTCAGAACATTTGCCATATTTTGGAAAAGACCCGTGAAAAGACGATCGACACACGCCAACTCTACTTCGATTTTAAAGCACGAAAAGGACTTGCTTTTATGCCGCTGTCTGAATTTTGTTTTTCTTTTCCCTCGCGACGTGGACGCAAATCAGAAATATGTTTTAAACGGCCACTATAGTATCCCGGAGGATACTTGATCTAAAATCGGAAGTCTTGAGCTGTTTGAGCCTTATGTAAAAGAATCGTTTCTGGCCACTACCAAGTGAATGGCGCTACACATCGTCCTCCTCGATTTATAGAGAAATATATCTTAGTGACGATTAGTCAGCGTTCGTCGAGTTTATGCCTAGTCCAAGAGGGGGTCCAAAGCGACAAATTGAAAAGATATGCACAGAACGTGTTGGGCATATCCTTCATGGAAATTAGGTTTTCGGAAGTTCTTTGTAAAGTGGAAACCTCAAGAACTCACAATCGACCGATGTATTGTTTCTGAAATCAATAAAAAGCTGTGGTTAGTGCAAATCTCTTGGAAAATACAAGGCAATACAAGGACGACACATCCACTGATCCATCTGACTCATGCCAAATAGCCCATTAATGCATTCGCTGGAAACTTGCCACTTTACTACGGCCCATGAAAGACATTTGACAATTTCTATGAATGAAAATATTTCGTAGGCACTCAAACATAGTTTTGTCTGTATTTATGTATGCATGTTGATGCACCAACTACCTGCGCCGCCGCGTAACCCAATTTCAGCTCACATAACACGTACGCACATGCGCACCGACAAGCATGCGAACCGCCCCTTCATACCAAAATCATAACAGCACATCCGTTTACCAGGAAGCCCTACTGACTCACTGGACGCCACTCGCTGGCAAGGCAAGCGAGCCAGTTTTCCACAGCAGCATTAACGATGCACTCCTTGAGCCGCACAACCTAATTTCAATTTTAAACTCACTCAACAGGTTTCCCAACAACAACAACAAGAGCTGCAGCAGTTACAAAGCGCATAAAAGGTGCAACAAGAGTAAAGATCGGTAGTAAATTCATATTGACCTTCTTGCGCTGCAGCGCCGCATTATATCACAGTTACATGTGTGCGCGTGTGTGTGTGTTTGTTCACAGCACTCCTTCGTAGCCATTTGGCGCACCACTTGGACCCGGTACGGCGCAGCAGACGAAAGACAAGGCAGCCAATGGCGATGTGGCGTACTCATGCCAAATATTAGTTAACTGTATGCCAAAGTATATGTATGCATGTATGTGTTAAGACTGCGCTTCAAAGAGCCGTCGATCGAGCGCCACAGACACCGTTGCGGGCCGTTGTTGGCTCAGTGATCGCCGTACACTTACAGCATGCGCATACGCACGTAAGAGTACCAAGCATTCCCCCCCGAATCAACCAACAACCACCAGCCACTAGACGGCTAGACGGGTGTACAAGAATAACGCTACAACAACAACAAATTTCATAACCATACGATACGTTTTTCCTGTCCAAATGCGGGCCGGTGGAGTGTAGGTGCAGTGCCGTGTTGTTGCTGTGAGCGCCTGAGGTGAATCTCAACAGTTTGCAAAACTGGTTCTGACCTACACACACACACTCACACACATGCATATGCACTGAGTCGCTGATGTATTGCATTTATTGTACGTTAAATATAGGGAACTCTTGACGTGCGGATGCTGCAATCCACTTTGTTGTGACTCTTTCAATGTTACCGTTTTTTGTTGTTGCCCACATTGCTGATCATTCACTAACTAGTTTTATACTCACATTTTGTTGACTTTGTACATTGTATCATGCAAACATACATACATACATACATACATGTGTAACTAAGTATGCGCGGTAGACATTCGTTGTTTGATGACGAAAGTGGCCGAGAGCTGCTATGCGCCGCTACCGCCGCGCTTGTGTTGCCTACTTGGTTGCTACCGGCGCGTTCACTTCACTTCACTTCGCTCAGCGTCTATGCATCACCTATCGGGCTGGTCATTGTGACTTTCAATTTCACTGAGTAAGGTGATTTGCACTACACGTTTTGCGACGCGCGCTCGTTTTGTGGAATTTCCATTACTAAATTGTACCGCGTCAATGGACCAGTGAGTCAGTGTATGAGGTAGTTGAGAAAAGCTTTCATAGCTGGAGTGTGCTCATCTGTCCGGACAACATGACCTAGCCAGCGCGGCCATTGTTTCTTGGTTCGCTGAATTATGTCAATATCGTCATATATATCTCGTACAGCTCAACGTTTCAACGACTGCGGTTCTCGCCTTTGCCAAAGGATCATAAATCTTCCGCAAAACCTCTTTCTCGAACACTCCTAACACCGACTCTTCAGATGATGTCATTGACCATGCCTCCGCGCGTTATAGCAGGGCGGATATGATGAGGGACTTGTAGAGTTTGATCTTTGTTCGTCGGGAGAAGACTCAGTCCGAAGTAGCACCTGATTGCAAGAGTGTTTTTGCGTTGGATTTCAAGGCTGATGTTGTTGTTGATGTTGATGCTGTTTCCAAGATTGACACAATTATCTACAACTGTTAGTCTTCAACTGTCAAGTTATGACTGTCAACAGTGACGTCCGAGTCAAGTCGCGAATGCGATGGCCAGACCCATACGCTTCGCTTCCTTATCCAGTCTGGAGAAAGCAGAAATATATCAATATTATCGGCGTACGCCAACAGCTATACATTCTTATAGAAGATTGTACCTTCTCTATTTAGTTGTGCACTCTTATAGAGGATTGTACGTACACTATTTAGCACTGCAGCTCGTATTATTTGCTCCAGCAATAGATTGAAAAGGTCATACGATAGGGAGTTTCATTTTCTGAAACCTCAGACCTCGTCAAGGTGATAATTTGTGACATCTCCGACGAAGCCTTGATTACTAGTGAGACCACGAATAATGGAAGTACTTTGATGCTACTGCTAGTGAGTTCCTTGACTAGCTTTGAGCTCACTGTGATCGAGCTCAAACCCTGTATAGCGGCTCTGCTATTAGAGTGGATGCTTACTTCCCTAAAAGAATCCGCATTTTCTACACGGTTTTTTATGTGTTTGTTGGGTTTGACAAGGAACCATCTGCTAAGAGCGGACCCTACGGCTAAACTCTTAAATCAGAACTGCACTATCAACAATTGCACCGTCTGTAGAAATTAATCGCCCCGAAGATGTCAGCTTTGGCCAAAAGGATTGGAATTGTGTTCCATCAGGACAACGCCAGTTCACACAAATCGATTGTGAATCGCTAAAAGCCCCGGGATCTTCTTTGATAGGTTCTTATGCATCCGACTTCTAGTGCTGACCTGACAACAAGTGATAACTACCTATTCCTTGTTAATGCCCAATAGAGGGAAAGGTTTCTATGAAAATGATATCATGAAATTACGTTTCAAAGGCAAAAAATTATCGAGCAAAATGGTGCATATTTGACCTCAATCAAATCATTCTAACTATGCTAAATATATCCAATTTAATTCACAAACCAGATAGACAGATCAGAGGGAGTAGGGATGCTTTTTACTCATATGATCTTGAAAAGATTGTAGGACGGTTGTTGGTCTAATCACAGCTCACAACTTACCGGCATCACATGCGACCCGGATGGGCATTAGGTATGACGTTACATGCGGAAAGTGGAGCGAAGTAGGCATGAAAGAAGTACTGCAACACCTCCTCTGCTTCTGTCCACCATTATCTAGATATTTGGGAGCTTCACATTTCAATGTACTAGCTAAAGAATCAAAATTAGATATCAAGTCGTTGTTAAAGTTCACAAAAAGCAGTGAGGTCCTTTATGACGAGCTCAAATTAAACTGAACCTATACCTAATATTACTATGAACCAGGAGGTATATGTATGGAATGGCATCCAGTCAGTATAATCATCACCAAAAATGTTCCAATTACGATCCGGTTGAAGCAAAAGCCTTACATTGGCTGGATCTGGGGAATGAAATATCAACAATGTGGCTGGTTACACGATACTTTCCGAATCATTTCTTATTCGTGGGGAAATGAGATGCTTTTACAATCCATGGTTGTATACGACAAAAATTAGATTAGGTTAAGAGGTCTTTGCTAACAGGGATCTGAGTTGGTTAGTTTAGTACGCCGATCCGTTGAGTTACCTAAAACTCCTATATAATAGATCATAAGACCCTTACAAGTCGACAAAGTGCTTTCAGCCTATCACAAATGTGTAGAGATGACTAAATGTCCTGGACCGCCGAAGGTCGGAGTGCCGCCCTGTTGTATTTCGGGCTCAATTTGCACTAGCTGTGCCATTTTTGTACACTAGTCGTCGACCTTTATGCTATTGCTATCACGTTTCATCTGCTCTTTCAAACCATTTTGTGGTTTCGATAAAGCTACTAATGTCCGATATGCTTTTTGTAGACTTCCATTCAAGGTTTGGTGCTTGATGGATTCCAAGCGTTCTGTGTCGGATCTACGATAGGGCTGGGCATGCACAGAGAAAGTGGAAAATCGTTTCCTTATTCCTTACTAGTAGTCTTACCACATAATCATGGACTGGACTTAGACAATGTCCAGTAAGAACCGCGGTAAGATGATCTTTGCTAAAAGCAAGTAGATCCAAAGATCTCCTACGATCTAAATTAAATATTTATCGGTGACTCTGTTGAAATAATTTTAAATGACTTAAGAAAAACATTGCAATTATTAGCACTTGAATATGTAATGTATACCCAGAAGGCAACGTAAAACCGTACGTCAGTTGCATTGCACTATCATACCCACTACACGTGTTTGCTCAAAGGTCAACGCGAGCAATTGTAAAATACCGCGCAAAAAGCTGAAGATTCCAGTAGTTAATTTATTTCCGGATTTTTCCTAACAAACAAACAATATTTTTCTAATAACCGCATGAGATCACAACAGTGACGTACGAATGTAATTGCCATGATGCAAGTCACGCTAGCCACCCATTGCACAGGGAGTCCCCACTTCCCACAACCTGAATGATTTCCGCAAACAAAATAGAATGCATTCTCTTTAGCCCTTATCATGCATCACTAGCCGGTGTATAGCACAACTGCGCTCTCGGCGCTATGAGTCACGACTTGCCGAGCTAGTAGAACCCCGTATACGAATCTCAGCTCGTCGTTGCGCTTCGCTGCACCTTACGATGCCGGCAGCGTTGGTAGCTGTATAATACAAAGTTCTAAGCCCAATCGCGATCTCACTTATCACCTACTACGCCGTCTATGAATATTCGTAGGCTCATTATGGAGCGAGCAACCACCACCGACGCTGAGCGACTGAACTAGATGCCTATATAAATACATATACACGTGTATGTATGTATGTTTATATGTATGTAGGCATGTATATATGTATGTACATAGCTATGTCTGTGCGTACTCAAATATCTGAAGCGCTAAAACCCAACTCAATGGAAGCGAAAATGAAAAGCGAAGCGAAATCCATGATCATCAGCTACATATGTATGTGTGTATGGCCTTTCGGCAAAATTGGGAAAAAAATAGACAACAACAAAAAAGCAAGCAACCCACATAAAACCTGAGCAGGCGTGTTTTGGTATACGAAATTGACCTGTACCGCACCGCTACCCCGCACCGGTGCGCTGCACACGGTGATTTTTGTGCCCGATTGCCGATCGACTTGGCTGGCGGTAGCATTGCTTTTGCTGTGATGAGACATGCCATGGACGACTAATAACAGCAAGCAATAGCGTTCAAGGGGCAAAAAATCCACACATACATACATACATACATACATATGTATGTATATATGTACACCGACATACCAGCAGTCAGCACTATTGAAGCAGTCAAGAGTCGACCAGCCAGCCAGTTGACCATGCAGTTAACCCACCCTACTCGACCACATGTGCATGTCGATATACAAGTATGTGTGTGTGTACATATGTGCATAACTCTGTTTCAATATTGCGCTGTTGCTGTTGTTATTGCCCCCTCTCACTCTGACCTGCGCGCACATGTTCACAAGCCACTCTTTTTCGCTGCTCACCCACTCAGCAGCTGGTACCGGCGCCGATACTGTTGATAATGACAGCGCATGGTGGTGCCTGCAGTGCTAAATTGTGGTGTATTTCATGTAATGTGTTATAGGCTAATCCTTTTATTGATTATTAAGATAATTAAGAACTACAACTGATTTCCGGGAGCTCCTCTTAAAATAGAGGCTTTGCGGTGACCACTGTAGCTCTAAACTGGATCCGCTGAAATTAAAAAAAATCGTTAAAGTAATGTTAAATCTAGTAAAACAAATCGAAGGAAGAGCGAAATAAAATGTTTTGACAACTTAGCGGTTTCTAAAAAACATCGATTCTTGACCAAAATTTCGGCCTTAAATTAAAAAAATATATATATATTTATCGGTGAGAAAAAATCTTCGATTAATTACTAAAAAAATATATGTCAGAAGCTCGTGTTCAAATTTAAGACTAATCGGTTGAGTACCTAATATTGGTTACCGTCTTTGAAACCTTTTTGAGAAAAACGCGTTTCAAGTTCGACCTGGTACTTCCAAGCACTCTGACACGCCATTTCGAAGTTGCGCGTAACTTCGAAAGCACTCAATACTACTCGTAGTACTTAAATATACATATGTATATTAAGAAAATAAAATAAAAAAAAACGATTTTTGAAAATTCGAACAGTATATAACCCCTTAAGGGATTCATTGGTTTCCTCGAGCAATAAACGGCCTGTTTTCTCTGTTTGATTCTAACAGATACGTTGAAGTACGTCAAAATTTTGTGAATTTTTCAAAGAAAAATTTTCAAAACATGACTATTAGGACGTCATTTGCGGCAGTCCCTTGATAAAACATGGTAAACATTTCTTGGAGTTTTTTAATATTTGTAATTAAGAAACCTTGTGTTAAAGAACTTATACATTATATTTCGGAGACCTGTGTAAATTTCATTAAGATTAGAAAACACCGTTTCGAGAAAAACGCGCTTCTGTGATTGACCTCGAGCTCGAAACTTTTCAAGGCTGTTTAAACAAAAGTCTTGCTCGAATGAAATTGAGCTTATAAAACAATATTCTAGATGTGTTAAAGAATTAAATAAGACAATAAAAAATAAAATTTCTCCAGAAAAAATATTGCTGTTGCTGAAAACTTTCCTTCCAAGGCGTTCTCAATGAAAAAATACCTCTTTCTACATAATGACTTATCTATATAATGCCACATAAAATATTTAATTATTCATCAATATTTATTTTGTCGCCGTCAAAGTAATCCCAAGCAAATGTAATAAACTTAATTATGTCAATGATTTTACCAGTCCTTGAAGCGCTTTTCATAAGCATTTTTTGAGATTGCCTTCAGTCCCTTCAGTGGGTCACAGAACGGCAATTTTTGTTTTGAGAACAAGAAAAAATCACACGTAACCAAATCTGGTGAATACGGTGATTGATCAATGGTATTCATTGCGCTTTTGGCTTCAAATTCGGTCACAATCGTGGCTCGATGCGAAAGCAATTCAGTTTTATCGGGACGCGTGGAGCAAGAACGCATTTCATACCCAAAATATCCAGCAAAATCATTCGAAAGAAGCATTTTCCCTTATTCATTACAAACTTTCGTCGTTCGCACCACTGTGCGTCATCAGACATTGATTGCTTCTTCTATTCTTTTTTTGTTTTGTATTTTGCGCTTTAGGCGGGTGGGTTGAAGTTGAAGCCGCCAATGTTCTTCATACATATATTTTTGTTGTAGACGGTTAACATAAAAAAATTAGGTAGGTAAGTAGGAGGTAGCTGTATACAAAGTCCGCAGTACGCGTCGCAGAGCACAACCCAGCCGCGTCGCGCCGCACCTCACAGCGTACCCTTTGTTGTGCACGCTTGCAATTTTGTTGTTTTTCTTCCGATTCCGCTTTGTGCGATCATTCGGCGTAAGGTGGCTGGCGACGGCAATGCGTTAGCCTGCTGGGCCGGCTGGTGTGGTTGCTGGCGGCGTAGGCGCACAATGGTTCTTAAAGCCGCTGTCGCTGACTACGCCGACTGTGTGACTGACTGCCTGCGCGTACCCGTCCCGTTTACATACATGAGTGTGTGTGTGTGTGAATGCTTGTGTTGACACTCGACGGCGTCTCGGCGCAGCCCGTTGTCATTTTCTGCTTTCTGTTTTGTGCGAGTTTTTCGTTTTCAATTTTCAACGCCAACAGCGCGCTGGGGTAGGCGCTCAGCCTCACGCTACCGCCTGCACAGTTTGTCGGAATTTATTGAAGTGAACGGTTGTTGTGTTTTTGTGAAGCGGCAAAAATAATTCGCATGTGCTTCAAGTGCGTCGCTCCACTGTCTACCATAACTTTTATTATTATTATTATTATAATAAGTGTTTCAATATACAATTGCCAAGTGACAAGCAAAACAAAAATTAATATTTTTTAATAGAAATATATAAAGTGCGGAATTTTAACATTAAACAACACAAAGTGTGTAGAGGAAGTGTAACTAACATTGTGTGTGTGTGTGTGTTGTTAATGAAAACAATTGTTGAAGTTTCGTTTTTTGAATTAAAAAGTGATTTTTTGAGTTTATTTTTGCGAAAATACATTAGTTTGACAGCAGATAAACAAAAATAACATAACGGTGGTTTGAAAGTTTGTTAGTGCTGCCACCCCCTTAAGTGCCTTGCATGCAGTAAAATGACGCAGTTTTGGTGTTTATAAGCGGTTTAAGGATATTTTGACTTTTTTGATAGAAGGTATGTTTTATTTTTGATTTTTTTGGATTTTTATTTACTTATTTTTTACGGTTTACTCGAAAAAAGTTATGTTTTGTTTTTGAATTATAAATATTTGCCTTTTTTGTTTTAGAAATAAATTATTTTTTTTATAAAAAAATGTGAGCATAAATAGAAAATATTCCAAAAATACTTCGTTGAAGGGTTTTTAATATTTTTTAGCTCCGTGATTTCCAAGTATTACAGAGAAATGTGCAAAAAATTAATTCACAAGTAAAAAGTGACGTGCAAAGCCTTTGAAAAGTTTAAATTTGCTTAAAAATTTCGAAGGTCAGCTAAAGGAAGTTATATACACTTATTTTCTAAGGGATTTTGAGATTTTATATAAAGCTGAGCTAAAAAAAAATTATGTTGTATGTGATTTTAAGCTGTAATAATAAGATCCGCAAGTGCCTTCTCTACAATATACAACAGGGTCGCACGAAAAAAGTTTTATACAGTAAGGTCTTTCTATCTCTTCTGCTATTTTTAACTTTGATTTGGATAATCCAGCTTTCGCAATAGTAAGTTACATATTTCAAAGCTCATAAAGTCAGCATTTTAGAATTTTCTAAAAAAAATTTCAATTTAAAAAATATATCTCAACATGCAGTTGAAAAATTTTAATGGCGTAAAATTGTGAAATGGTAAAAAGCTTCGTCTCGGAACAATTAAGCTTGGATTATCTAAGTTCCTAGAAGACATGAAGTATTTTAGACTTTTTTCTAACGAAATTACCCCAAGTGAATCACTGAAATCGTTTAAAAACATATTAAAAGCTTGAATTCAGCGGAGCCGAAGCTAAATACCTTTCACAGATGTATTGATTTAGCATAAAATTTTATAAAAAGCTCTTTATAAGATATAAAAAGATGTTTATTTCGATTTTAAAAAGTCAGTTTGTACGACAGCTATATGCTATAGTGAACCGATCTGAACAATTTCTTCGGAGATTGTTGCCTTGCTTTGGAAAATAATATATGCCAAATTTTGTAAAGATATCTCGCCACATGAAAAAGTTTTCCATACAAGTACCTGATTTTGATCGGTCAGTTTGTATGACAGCTATATGCTATAATGGTCCGATCTAAACAATTTCTTTGTAGATTATAGTGTTGCTTTGTACAATAATCCATGCCAAATTTCGTGAGCATATCTTGTCAAATAAAAAAGTTTTCCATACAAATACTTGATTTTGATCGTTCAGTTTGTATGACAGCTATATGCTATAATGATCCGATATCGGCGGTTCCGACAAATGAGCAACTTCTTTGCGAGAAATGAATGTGTGCAAAATTTCAGAACGATAGCGCAAAAATTGAGAGACTAGATCGCGTTTACAAAAAAATTAGTTCTAAAGAGGAACTCGAGTCATATATAAACAGGTTTTACTGTAGTGCAACTGTGCTGTCACTGCAATTTTGCGCACATTCACACATACACTATTTAACTCAGCTGTTAATATCTTGTACTAGTTCCTAGCGCTGGCATTTCAAGGCCACTACACAGGTACTCCGCCACACAGCAGCCTCGCACACACAATTTCAGCAATTTCAACTGCCGATGAAATTTTCACCGCATTAGCTTCTTAGAAATACGAAATTTTATATTTAACACCTCACTAACGTTTCGTTAATTGCCTACGCTGCTCGATTTTCTACCTGTCGGCAGTTTGCCCATTACGAACGGCGCAGCAGTCAACCCAAACTCAACCACCGCACAGTCAAACAAAACTATGTACATAAATGCTGATGTATGTGTGTGTGTGTGTAGTCAAGAGTTATGCCCGGTTGCGTGCAATGCGCATATTTTCCATCTCCTCTTCGGCTCGTATATTCTCCCTCTTATGCGCTACTACTACTCCAACGCCAACGCTCAACGCTTTGGCGGAAATTGCTTGTTGCTTCTGCCTCACTCTACCTTCGCCACAAGGTATATTCTACACACTTTACTGTCTGTTTGTGTATGTGTGATTTGTTTTGTTGTAGTTTAGTTTAGTGTACGTGGTGCAGCTGCAACCCACATACGAGCGCGCACACACGCACTCATCCAAGTCACTGCCAATCCTCCCCAACGGCGTTACAATGAATAGTTGAGTTGGTTTGGTCATAAAATCGCAACGCTGCTGTCTAAAGTCTACACAAAGACAGCGTAGCATGTGTGCCCTCTTTTTTGAGCTAACATCATAAGAGAGGGTAGCGCTGCCCAGACTTGTGCAGAAATGCAACGCAGTTTCGATTCGATTGGGTTTATTACACCCTACGACAACCCTAGGCGAAAATGCCAATACAGCGTGGTATTGGTAGTTTTTTTTGAAAGTAACTGTTCGATAATGGTGGGCTAGCTGTGGCACAATCTCTCTCTCTTCGCAGTTTGCTCAACTCAAGTGGACTAATCAACATGTTGCGCCAGCGTCTGTCGGCTTCATAGAAAGACGCTTACCACCCGCTGGTAGGCTCATGCATATTTACTCCATATGTATATCATGTGGATCGAATACAGTTACATTTTTATATTGCTTCTCCTTGCTGACCAACCATTATGACTTCAATAACTCGCTCCTCCCGGGTTTCGCCAACTTTCGTCTGCATACTGATGCATCTACGGCCTTCTAATCACAATATAAGAGAGTCGTTAGTTCTTTTTGATCTGTCCGTTTAGCCGTCAGTAGCCATACAAGTCCAGCTGCAGACAATCATACTCCATAAACGTTAGACCCAACTGCCAGTTACCACCCATATTGACCCTCCCAACCACGTCTGACATTACTATTAAACCCACAACATTTCATTCACATGCCGGCTATGTTTCTTTTTTCCATTTGTCCCTGCTTCTAGGCCCTTCTTAATTTGCCAAGCGAAATGTATGGCACCACCACCAACAGCCAACAACTAGCCAACTGTCGTCTAACCGAACGTCAACGCTGACGCTCGCATTGACGTTGACTTTCGCCGTTACTAGCTGCCTAAGCGACGTCGGCTGCCGTGCGTCAGCTTACCAAACTGCGATCGTTGTTTTGTTTGTTGCTTTTTCTTGGTTTTTTTTACTTTCGCATTTCCACCCCAAAAATGCTTGCTGGTTCGTCTGTTTGCGTGCCTTGTCTCTGGCGCTGTCGGCCTGCTTGCTTGTAAAAAAAACCAACCCAGTCCCGGCGACATGCCTACACATCACTTACAAACGTACAAATGCGCGTGTGTTTTGAAAATTTTCCAATTTTTTTTTGTTGACATTCGGTTCCTTGTGCGCGTCGGTGAGTCGTTCGTGTTGTGTATTGGCATTTGGTGCGCTTTCATTTTTTGGTTTGCTCTTTTTGTGTAATTCGTGCACTTCTATGCCTTTGAGTTTTTGTCTATTTCTCAGAAGAATTTAATTGTGTTAGTGCCTTGAAAGCATTGGGATTTTGAAGGTTCGCGGAGGGTTGATACATCATAAACCTAAACTATTGTTCGGCAGATGTGTCAAAGAGCTCCAAAGTACTGATGATTGGTTTCAACCACTTGTAGCTTAAACGGAGTGGAAGCAGAGATTGATCTCTGCAGTTAATCAGGACACAGTTTTCACGCTTAAATTGTTCGAAGAAAGGCATGCATCAGTCCGAATCGTAAACGGTAAACACGGCTGGTCAGAATTCAATTTTAAGGCGTTAAAACTTTACATAAAAGTCGCTGTTAAGTCCGAAACTATTCCGAAATCCATCGTCCTAGCAGATTGAGACTGCATTAGGCTCGTTTCTAAACAGTGTAGCTATTTTTTGAGGCCTTATATTCACTGTTAAGCTTCTTAATCCTACTTTCTTCGACAGTTTCAGCTAAATATCATAAGTACCGAACCCTTTAAAAGTTCACTTCGCTTCTAAGTTTAAAACTAACCTCAAATATATCATCCCAGAGAGTTGAGGATGCAATAAGCACATGCGTACCGAATTCTACAAAAGTTCGCTTCGCTTTTAAGTTTGAAATTAACCTCAAATCCATCCACCTAGACAGTTGTGCCTTGGATGGACGCTCTTCTCGGCAGGTTTACTACTTTTTTAAGCTAAATTCCGCGTTTAAGGTTTTTAATCCAACTTTCTTCGACAGTTTCACCACAATCTCATGCGTCCCGAACTCGCTTCGCTTCTAAGTTTGAAACTCACCTCAAATCTATCGTCCTACAGCGTATCAAACCCTTCAAAAGTTCGCTTCGCTTCTAAGTTTGAAACTAACCTCAAATCCATCGTCCTAGAGAGTTGTGCCTGGAATAAGCAAATTTCCGCTTTTAAGCTTCTCAATCCTACTTTCCTCGCCACTTTCACCACAATCCCATGTGTCCCGAACCCTACGAAACCCCAACTTTCATTACTTTTCAAGCAACATTCTCGATTGCGCGAACCTGTTGCCATTCGATACCGCCATAATTACTTATTAAATGGGTTTAATGTTTCAACACTGTTGCATGCATCCTGAAGGCGAAGCGAAACCCCACAACTACACGGTGGCTCTACGTGCGCATACCACAAGTAGCGCTGAAGGCTTTCTCACGCGGCAAATGGAGAGAATGGAGGGAAAGTCGCCGCAGGATGTCCTGTGCAGACATATTTACATACAGTTCGCTATAAAAATAGCATACATATACACATACATATTTATTTATGGTCATACGACCCCTCCGTTGTCTGGCAAGCTGTGTCGTTTGCGCCTGGCCGTTGTGTGGCACAAAGCCGTTGAACAAAGAAATTCAATTACTACGCACTTCCCGTGCCCATTTGCAAGACTGCGCCGTCAACAGCGACAGCGACGACAACACATGTTGCACGAATATTTGGGGTGGGGTGCGTCGGCACATATGCACACACTCGCGTACGTAATTAGATACAGTACCGAGCGCTTGAAGCTACCTGCTTGGGTTTACGCTTGCCCGCGCACACTTATGCGCACACTGCTTGTTGCATGCAACAAAGTATGCAGACGCAAATAAGTGTATGGTGTTCGAGGGTTATTTTCTTGGCTGATCGCGCCACTCGAAAGGATTTGGTGGCGTTGCGAATGCGCGCCGGCCGAAATTGCTATCTCATCGAAGTTGAAATGGTCAAAAATAAATCGAAATCATTGTTATTTTTCGTACATTGTTGCGCGGCGGTGTGTGTATGTGTGTAGAATTTCCTGTTGCATTGCGAACGCTTGTGGCAAGTGAGTGAGGCACTATGTAGAGCCACCACCACCGCCACAGCTATTATCGTGTTCACCTCGCACTCGTCACGAACTGTAAACATTCCAACTGAGGCGACCCGACCTGTGCGCTACCCTACTTCCTACCCTACCCTGCCTTGTCTTGCTCTACTCAAGCCTACTCTACTCGACCCTACTCTACTTTTCTCTCTTAACCCAACCGCACTCCAATACAATTAACGCGCTACCTGCTAGTTACCTGCCAGCGCTGCAGCTGTCGCGACGTTGCACCTTTTTACCTGCTGTTGCTGTTGCTGCTTTTTGCAGCATTGCTGTGTTGTTATTATTATCCGCTTTTGGGCGCATATGCGTAGGGACCCCTTTTTGTGTTGTGTTGTGTTGTGCTGGTGAAAGAAACAAAGGCGCAAAAACTCGCCTATAATGCGGATCTTCCACCCCAATTTGGACGCTCTTTCTACAATTTCCGTGCCATTAACAATGTATGCTTTAAAAAAAGTAAGCGAAAGCCAGTAGGCAGTAGTAATAAGCCCCTATGCTGCTAACGCCCGCAACCAGCCCAATCTTTCCTGCCTGCGTGTTTTTGTCAGCCGCTGAAACACGTTTGCGCGTCTCTTGCGCTTGTCGCCGCCCGCAGCGTCTGCTTCCGTCCCACGTCTGCGCCGAATGATCGGCTGTGTGACTGACTGCCAATGCGTCTGACGTGGGTTGGGTTGAGTTTTTGGTGGCTTGGTGGCTTGGTGTCTTCGTGCCCTGCTGTATTGCGCTGGTATTGGTGCCTCGGTTTGCCTTGGCTTGCTAAGCGTTGGGTTGGGTTGTCATCATCTGCGCGTCATTGTAGTTGTTGCGGGGATTTTTGTAAATTGCCAGCCATACTTCTTCATCTGCTTAACACTCCATACAAATGCATTGTTGTTGTTGCTGTTGTGTTTGTCATAGTCGACGTCGCCGTCATCATCATATTTTTGGTCTGCCTTTGTCGTGCCGTTTTTTTCTCATTTTTGAACTTCTTTTGGCCGTTCGGCCGCCCGCAATCTGTTACTTGGCAAGTTGGTGTTGATGATCGGCACCACCATCGCATCACCAACGCCAGTTAATAACAACAAAGCGCGTCAGCAAACGACCTCGCCTCATCGTATCGCACTGCCGCTACACATATACTCCCCAAACGCGCGTTCCCCTTTTGTGTTGTTTTTTTTTTTGTTTCACTTTTTTTTTGCTTGTGGGTCTCAATTTTCAACAGCCCAACGCATTAATTTTTTCCATATTCATTCTTTGTTCATATCCGTCTTCTTTTTGAAGCGCGCGCTTGTATGTGTGTGCGTGTGTGAATGTAGAAAATCTGTGGCGCGGTGGTGGCGTTGGCGTTGCTGTGTTGTGTTGTTGTTGCGCGCTTGTAGGTGTATGCGCCGTTGGGTTGGTTGCTTGTACCCGCGATAGTTGCTCAGTTAGGTAGGTGGTTTCTCCGAATTGATAAACCCAAAAAAAGCATAGTTAATAAAGCACAACAAAAACAACAAACCCAACATTATTGTGCGCTAAATGTCGAATGCAAAGCAAAACCTGGCTTTGCTCGTGGTGGTGGCGGTGGTGGTTGTTGCGCTGATGGTACTGATGGTGGCCGCATTATTGCCGGATGAGTGACGTCGTCGGCGACGCGCTTGAAGGTTCTCGGTTCGGACGGAAAAAAATAGTGACACAGACATCAACCAAACCACCTACTACACAGTTGGCCGTTGCTGCTCACTGCTTTCGCCGCGTCTGTTGTGCCCGACAGGGCAGATGCGTCCCTTTTGTGCGCGCTGCTTGTGCGTGTGTGAGACAAAAGCCGCACAAATACGCAGATTGGCAGCGAGCCTCACCCAAAAAACAAAAACAATTTATAAGAAAATAAATATTTATATGTAGCGCTGGGCTTGTGTGCGGCGGCGCAAAGGCACTGACACCGGCATCGGCACCTTCGTGGCCTGCAAGGTTACCTGCCCTGCCTGCTTGCCTGCATTTGGTTTTCTTTCCATCACACTAAAGATGCCGTTGATTGCACCTTTCGTGAAAAGAATCCACGTTCGCAGGGTGTTTGTTCAGCGCGCGCGTTTGTGGCATATTTCAACGTAGACCGCGTTGGGTGATAATTGCTTCTGAAAAAAAACGGCTCGGCTAGACGGTCTTGTGTGTACATTGCATTCTTCAGTTCGGACGCTCTGCTGGCGTGCATTTAATTATAATTTGGGTTGCGCAGGAAGGTCAAATACGATCTGTGTGCTGGCTGGAGTGCTGCGGAAATGGCAATAATCACTTTCTGGAAATGTAGTCGGACAAAACGCGAAATCCAATGCAAGTTGATCTTTAAGAGCGCTCCATCTATGTTGAGCACAATTAAAAATAATTAATTTGTCTGAAGAGTGGACGTTTGTTTCTATAAGATTCTAAGCTAATACCCCATCATGCACTAATTAAAAAAAATAATTCTTAAAAGCTATTTCCTACCCTTTTTACTTTTTATTCTTCCGCGCTTATTCCATAAAATTCTTTCTCCAAACAACTTCCGTAAAATCAAAAAAGGGAGCTTGGAAATGAGCTAGTTTTGTCTCAAATTCTTGTGCCTATTGGATCGCGTATTCAAAATTGTTCTAGGAGAGGCTGCAAATTCAGGAAAATCAGTTAAGTTAGTCATATTGTGGACTTGAAGCAATATAAGACTAACAATTAATTACCAGAATGAATGAATGGATCTTATCCATTTCTTAATGTAGATCGCTTATGAAAATAATGTGCCAGTCATGATAAGAGAAGTTAGGCTGATTAATGGTATGAGAAAACAAATGGAAAACTAGTTAATCTTTAAGTTGGCTCAACATATCTGGAGCATTATTGTAAAATATATTGGCTACAGAATGGAAGCTGGTTGTACTAAGTTTGAATTCAATTGAATTGAATTGAACTTCCCTATCTCTTTTTTATTTTTTTACTCCAAGTCTTTCTCCACATAACTTTGGTAAAACCATAAAGGGGATTTTAGAAATTAGTCAGTTTTGACTCAAATTATTAGTCCTATTGGATCGCGTATTAAAAATTGTTCTAGTTGAGGCAGCAAATTCAGAAAAATCAGTTAAGTTAATGATAATTTGTACTTGAAACAATATATAATATAAAATTCATTGCCAAAATGAAACTTAAGGGCTGTGTCTTAATGTAGATCGCTAATGAAAATCATATGCTAATCGTATTAGTTGAAGTTAGGCTCTTATATCACCTCAGAGTACAAATGGAACACTATAACTTTTGACATTTATGGCGGCTAATCTCAAAGAACCTAGCTAGCAGTAGCGCGAAAACGTTTAAAGAGATCCGAACTTTAAATGATCTTTAGTTTATACATAAGTTATATTGTTTGCTCAGAGAAGTTTTCAACTGGACTATCTTAAACCTTATAGATTAACAGATAGATTACGTCAAGTAAGATAGCAGAAGCATGAAAAGACTAACTAGAAAAGAGTTTCCATCTTTAAGTGATATTTAGTTTATAAAGAGGTTCCATTGTTTACTAAGAGAAGTCTGCAGTGAGTGAGCCGATCTTGAAGTGATCTTTTGATTATGAAGAGGTTTTATTGTTTGCTCAGAGAAGCCGTCAGTGTTAAACTGCACTATTTTTAAGCTTACAGAGCAACACTGTTCGTGTCTCGGAAAATCCTACGTCAAAAGTAAGATAGTAGAAGCGTGAGAAGACTAAATAGAAAGGACAACCGATCTTTCAGTGATCTTTAGTTTATATAGAAGCTAAATTTTTTACTCAGCTATGTCTTCAGCGTTGAACTGGCATGTTTTCAACAATATCCTCTGTCAAAAACGAGGTTTTTTATACGAGGTATACCGCCCGAGTGGGCTCTTACGGTTTTTGCACGCTTAGAAACAGCTGCTAAGTAGAAGCGTGGGAGAGACTTTTTAATATTTCTAACATTTTAATCATTATTAAAAAGGAACCTCTACGCAAGTAGGCCTCATTTAACTAATGAGTTTCATTTTCCACGCACAGCAGATTTGGATTAGTGTTTTTGTCTCAAGAATTACAGCCGTTACGCTTGCAATTATAGTAAGCAAGGCAAATAGCAAAATTTCACCAAAAATTTAAGTAAAGAATCGCCCACAACAACAATAACAGCAAAGCGAGCGTTTTTAGAAGAAAAAAGTGAACGCTTTAAGGAAGAAATGGGGAGGATCGCATAAACGACAGGCTCTGGAACAATACACACAAGGCGCGCTGAGCATGGATGTTGAAGAAACACAGCAAAAAGAGGCAAAACAAAGAAGAAAATACAAAAGCGAAAAAAACAACAACAAACAGCAGGGTAAAGTCACCCCTAAAAGTGCGGCAAAACACAGGAAGATCATTAAGACGATCTATAATTCACTGAGGAACATGTGTTGCGCTGCAAGCAACAGTAAATGCAGACACACACAAACACCATTACACCGTCCTTAGAAGACGACAAAGCCACCTAGTCTTGTGTCGCGTCTGAAGAAAGCGTTGTCCTTCGCTGCAGCGCTCCTTAATGAGTGCGGCTGTTTGCCTTTAAGTGCGGCTAAGGAGACGCCGTACGGGCAGCAAAGCGGATCAAATGAATTACATAGAAAAGGGGATGGCAAACACACGAAACGAGGATCAAGGATCGTGCAGTTTGTGTGTGCCAAATAGCGCGATGGGTGCGCGCTGTGGAGCGGGGGTAGGTGCTGTGGCGTACATGTGTATATACTATATATAGAGATAAACCCAGCGCATATGACACAGGCGTAAATGCGAGTTGTGCGTGCAAGTGCAGCATGCCGGCAAGTGCTGACTGCTTGAGGCTGCACTGCTGTTGCTGCTCTGTGAAATAATTGTCTGCCTTTTTGGGGTTGCACCTGCTGTCTGCGCGTTTTTTGCTTTTGCTTTCAATATTTGCTGCTACGCGTTGCACATTGGCTCGTTTGCGCCTCATTGTCGCGCCATTTGCTAGCTGCGCTGGTGAAATCGCTTTCGGTTTTAATATGGCCGCGGCTAAGCATATGCTTTGCGCTTTATGTTTTGTATGTAGCATAGCAGCGCGTACATATGTATGCTTTTACATGCTTTATAATTTACATATGAAAGATTGCGCTGTCTTGCCGCGCAGCTACAATACCTTTTTTACTGCGCGTATGTGCGCTGTGCGCATGCGCGCCCTTGAATCATCAATTTTCCGCCCACCAGCAGCCGCAATCGCAGCGTCGCGTCAGTGACGGCATACTGTCATGCCAACCAAACTGCCTGTCAGTCATGTGTCGAGCTATAGTGTAGGTTTGGTCAGCAGCATGCCATCTTCATCACGATTGCCTTCAAAACGCTGGTGTATAAACGTATTCCGGCGTACGAAATGCCTTTGCGTTCCAATCAAAGCGGTTAAACTACTTTTCAATTTTTAGCTTGTCTTCAAGCCAAACCGCGTACACACAGACGCACATACATACAACAGTAAATATCGCTGGCATATGAAAAACGGGCGCGGCGCGGCGTGCCGCGGAGTGAAAAACACAAAGCGCGACCATTAAGCGTCTTACACAGCTAGCGTCTGTTACGCGCACACACAGCGTCATGCGCATCACCACTGTCGTCGGCAACGTAAATTAAATATACAAAAAATCACCAACCCACCCATTACCAAAATATAAACAACAACAACAATAACAGCATCAAGCCAAGTGGAGAAGAGACAAAAATCGGCCAAAACATTGTTGGCATTGCTGACGCTGCGTCGAAACTTTACTGCTGACGATAATAATGTTAATGATGCTCAACGCTTACGTTCATTTGTTGGTTGTGTTGTTGTGGTGGTGAGCCCAGCGTTTGGTGGGGTAAGCGCGCGCATACATTTACTTAAATAGCAGCATGCTAAAACAGCTGCGCCATCAGCAGCACCTTGCCTTGACGCGCCTTGCTGGCCTGCAGTCACAACGCCGTGGCGCGACCCCAACATCCCGCGCGGGTGCGCTCACCACTACGCCACTAAAGGTGTGCGCTTCTTCAGCACTTCTTTTTCACATTTTTGTTTTTGTTGTTGCTTTTAACTACGCGTTAGTGGACAGGTCGGCAGGCAGGCGGATGCGGTTGGCGAATCAATTTTTCAGCTGACCAAAATACCACCTGCCGCCCATAGCGCGTCTGTGCGCATTTACTTTGCTTGCGTACTACGCGTGTGTGGACAGAGGTCGTCAGCGCGGCGCGCAACGCGCTAAGTGTATTTGTTGCTTTTGTGCTCATGTCGTCGTTTTGTGCCAACGAAAATACCTAAAATGACAGCAGCCAAGCAACGGCACAAGAAAAAGAAGAAACAAACGCCAATAAAAGATATAATACAGCCGGTTCGAAAGGCAGGGAAAGGCAAGGCACCAAACACAAAGGCCGCTTTACTTTTGCGCGCTGCTGATTTTCGCTGTGTTATTTTTTTACATTTTCTCAATAATTTGAAATCTCTGCTTTGTTGTTTTGTTGTTATTTGCAAAATATCGTCATATGCCACTGAAAAGACTGACTAACGCGTCGCGCTAACGCCAGCATCCCCACCGCGACTAATAAGCTGACCAACCTCATTATGCGCGCGCTTAGTAGCACGCACGCTTGTTGTTGTTGTCGCCATATTCTATTTGTTCGCTGGGCGAAGAAACCTGTAGGCTTACGTTGAAAAGAAAACAAAAGCGTTAGCAACGCTTTAATTTTATTTCATTGTGTGTTTCCACGCGTCTCTCTCTCTGTCGCCGCCGCTTCGCTGCTGCGTTTTGTTGCCAAACGGGTGCGCGCACATAATTCACCGGGCAAAACTCACCCACCAGCCCACACACGCACCATTTGACAACGTTAATAGTGTCGCACGCGCTGCGCCGCTCCACTCCCATATCTCCCTCGTTAGCACGCCGCCACCACCACCACCACCAGCGCCACCTACCCACACAGTTTGCTGTGCGCGTCGTCGCCTATTAAGTTTTCAACTTTCAGGCGACTTTTAGACTTTAGTTGTTATACATTTTTTTTTTCTTCTTAATTATATTTCTTTTTACACGGCGTGTTGGCTGTAGTGTTGCTGCTGCTGTTGGCCCAACCTTAGCGCAGCGTCTCAATGTCCGACCCACTCTAGTCAGTTATATTTCTTGTGTGTTTGTGTCTTTGCAGCGAACGCATGAAATGTATGTTTCTTTATTGGCGCTGAATCAGTGCCATGTTTGGTTACTTGTATGTGTGCGCATATGCTCATTTGGTCGCTATCGATTCACTTATTGTTGCTGACCACAAAACGTCAAATGGCAACCACCCACCTGCCCACGCACTTAATGACTTTTTGCTATTAATTCACTGCGTTTGAATGGCATAACGAAGCATTGAAAGATATTCATAGATATACTTGTATATATATGTATATACATATGTATGTATATATTAGTGGCGATTTCTCGCTATGAAAGACGCATTGAGAATGGGTGTGATTACATGATTGGTCATCTGAGTTGGAGACCTGTGCTAACACGCAAGCCAAGTTGTTCGGTTTTGCTGTTCGAAAAAGAAACTTATATTTTTGTTTTTGCGTCAGAGAAAATCTTTTCGTTATTACAAATATATTACAAATATTTTTTCGTTAAACTCGAGTTTAAGGTTTGGTGTTATGAGTAGCTGGCAAATATTTTGGTTTTTGCGTTTGGAGAAAAACTTCTCGTTATTAGAAATATTTTTTTTATTTATTGGCAATATTTTTTTCGATAAACTCGAGTTTATGATTTCGTGTTTATGAACTTATGTATGTCAAATACTTTTTTGCGTCCGAGAAAATCTTTTCGTTTAAGGAAAACATATTTTTATTTTCTTAAACTCGAGTTTAAGATTTCGAGTTTATGAAAATCTGTCGAATATTTTCGTTTTTCTGTTTAAGAAAAACTATTTTCGTTAAAAAAATATTTTTAAATTTATTGCACAATTTTTTTTCGTTAAACTCGAGTTTAAGATTTCGTGTTTATGAACATATGTGAAATATTTCCGTATTTGTGTTTATGCACATTTATCAAGTATTTTTATTTTGCCAAATATTTTCGTTTGAGAAAATCTTTTTTTCGGTAAACTCGAGTTTATGATATGGTGTTTCTGAAAATATGGCAAATATTTTAATTTTTGCGTTAAATAAAAATTGTTATTAATTTTTTATTTTTTTTTGTTAAACTCGAGTTTATGGACATTTGTCAAATATTTTCGTTTTTGCGTTTGAGAAAATGTTTTCGATATAAAAAAAATAGTTTTTCGTTAAACTCGAGTTTATAAAAATCTGTCGAATATTTTCGTTTTTGTGTTTAAGAAAATATTTTCGTTATTAGAAACATTTTTAAATTTATTACCTACATTTTTTTCGTTAAACTCGAGTTTAAGATTGCGTGTTTATGCACATTTGTCAAGTATTTTTGTTTTGTTAAATATTTTCGTTTGAGAAAATCTTTTCGTAAAAAATATTTTTTTTTCGGTAAACTCGAGTTTATGATATAGTGTTTATGAACATATGGCAAATATTTTCATTTTTGCGTTAAATAAAAATTGTTATTAATTTATTATTTTTTTTTTTGTTAAACTCGAGTAAATTAAATAAATTTTTCTATGACAAACTCCATTTTGTAGTGCTTAATGTTAAACACCGAAATAAAATGTAAACTGGTGGTTAAAAGAAAATCATTTCTTATGGAAACGGTTGAACATACTTGATTAGTATGCCTTATACTTCGTATAAAATGGGTCTCACAAAGGACTCGGGGCAATTTAATACAATTAGCAAAACATTAACACCACAAACAGCGCTTTAAATTCAACCAAATAAATAATGTTCTCATACATCCGGCAATTATGGTCAGTTGTCTCACCCAGACCAAACTCGAAACTCCCACACCGTCGCCTCGTTACGCTAGATTAATGCGGCAATACACGCACATATGCATATACATACATATATATATACATACATACACACATATACATATGTATATATTTGAACAAAGCGACACGCTCATGCGAAACAATTTCACGATCAGCAACCACCCACCCAACAACGATGCGAGCTGATTGCGTTTCAACTTCCCAGCGCAGCGCAAGTGTGGTGACCAAACCTCGCTGCTGTTGTTGTTGTTGCTTTTCGTAAAATTACATTTCATGGCATGTGTGTTGCCTGCAATTGTGGGCGTGTGTGCGCGCGTTCGTGTCGCTGTGGTGTGGCGGCTGTAGGCGATAACAGTGCGTCCACTTGGCCTTTCACCGCCAGAGTCAACACCAGCAAAGCAGCACACACGCGCCCATGCGTTCGCCTGTCCGTCCATGCGTTCGTCAGCGAGACTCAAATCAATGACACTGCATAGTACAACAATTGTGGTGGAAATTCAGCGACCAGTTTTAACTGCCAGGCGGCGCGACCCACCCTGTAAGACTTTATGAAATTACCCAAAGCGATCGTCGCGGCGCGGCGCAATTAACTCCTTCAATCACACACAAGCGCACACATACAAATGTTGGCTTCAGTATGGCGATATGTTGCTTTTGTTGTTGGTCGTCGGGCAGCTGAAGTTGCTGTGACTTTTGGGTTGAGTTTTAGTGACTTGGGTTGGGTAACTTCGTTGTGACTGCTCGTTGGCTTGACGACGACGACTGCACATTTATGACCCCACAGCACCACCAACGAACACGCCGATAAGCAGCCATGCAAACATACCAACAACAACAGCGCCGGGCACTTTGAAATGGGTCGGTGTTTGAGTGCCGCTTCTTTGCTGCTGAGCTTGCGAAATTTCATAAAAATTCTCGCCATGCCAATGCGGCTGCTGTTGCTGCCGCCTTGTCGATCGTTATATTTCTCAGCGTTGTTATTGTGACTTATGTATATATGCATGTGTGTGTTTGTGTGCTTGTGTACTCAATGCGCCATGTGCGCTTCTTTTTGCTGTTATTTTTACTTTTTGCTTGCCATTGCTTTTCGCTGACTGCCTGTCGCGTCGTCTCGCCGTCTCGCGGCGAATCTCGCCGTTGTACTGTTTATTTTCGCTGTTTGCCCGCAGATTTACTTTACTTAGTTGGGTGCTATTAAGTGCCCACCCGTTTTTAACGCACCCACCCGTCATTGCCTGCTTTTTTCCAACGTTTAATAATAACACCAACACCCGGCACAAAGGCAACAACAACACTGCAAGTACTCAAATAAATAAGAAAACAAGTCGGAAAACGCCAGCGCTTGCACAGTGGGGCGAAAGTGTGGTGTGGTTGAAAAAAAAAAATTATAAAAATAAAAAAAAATATTTTTTAATTAAAAATTTTGTAAATAAACTCATTTTAATATTATATTTTAAAATATATTGAGATAATTTTTTTTTAATAATTTGTGATTTTTAATAAAAAATTTATAGTCAAATATTTTTTTATTTAATTTTTGAATTAATAATTTTTTTTTTGTATAAGAAATTAATGCCAAAAATATATTATTTAAATTTGTATTAAAATGAGTTTATTTACAAAAAATGTTTTTTTTATTAAAAATCACAAATTACAAAAAAAAATTATCTCAATATATTTAAAAATATAACATTTTTAATTTTAATTTTTTTAAGAAAAAAATACATATGTATGTTTCGCAAAATTAAAAAAAAAAAATATTTAACTTCGATTTTTCTTATCAAATTCATTATTACAAAAAATGTATTTAATTAAATTCTTTAAAAAAAGAAATAAAAATTATTAAAAAATCTAACGGTGAATTTGAAAATATATTTTTAATATAAACTTCTTTATAAATAAAACAAAACTAAAATCAAAAATTAAATTATAATTATAAAAAAAGTAAAAAATAAAGAGTAAAATAAACAAAAAAGAAAAAAAATTAAATAAAAAATAAAATAAAATATATTTTTTGATTACAAATTTTTAAATCTCAATTATTGGTAATAATAACTTAAAAATATATTACAATAAAAAATAAATAAAATAAAAAAAATTATTAAAATATAATATAAAACAATTAAACTAAAATAAAAAAATAAAATGTAAATAAAAATAATATGAAAAAATTATAAATTAATTTATACATATATGTATGTATATATTTTTTTGGTTTTATAGTTTTATATTTATTTTAGTTTTTTATATTATTTTTTTTTATTTAATTTTTTTATATAAATTTAAAAAATTTTTTTTTTTTTAATTTTTTTTTAATTTTTTTTTTTGTTTTATTTATAAAAGAAATTTTTTTTATTTTTTTTTAATTTTTTTAGTTTTATTTATAAAAAGAATTAATATGTAAAAAAATAGAAATAAAAAATTAAATAAAAATTATTTGAAACAAATTATAATTAATTTTAAAGTAAATTTTTAATTTTTTTCTAAAAAAAAATACACCAAAAATATCAACTCAAGCCAATTTTAAAATTCCCGCACCAAAAATCAATTTTCTACCACTGTACACTTCGCGCACCGCAACAACAACAACAACAACTCATGCTGCGTTATACGGCATTTTAGCACGGTCGCCTGCGCCCACTTTATCGTCGGCGATCGCCCTCCATGACGACGCACTGCCTGCCATACGATTTGGCACGACAAACACCATAATTTCTTGGCGTGGCTGGGTATACCCATAAATACATACATACACACCACACACAGCATACACATTTGTACTAATAACTCCCAGTTGCGAACGCGTTGGGTTGAATTGAGCTGTAACGCGTCGTGCCGCTTCTAGCTGTTGTCTGCGACACGCGTGTGTCTGCCTTCGTCACACACAATCGTAATGTCACTACTTTTCGGTTGTGTGACGACTGGTCGCCAAAGATGAAAACATCAACGCCAAAGCAATCAGCCAACAACACTTACCGAGCGCGGCAAGCAACAACGCACATTAAATAGTCAAAAGCGACGGTAGTGCGCTGATTACAATGAACAACAACAACAAACAACGACAACAATTTGACTGTGATCATAGCGCAACTCTAAAACGAAGCGCACAACAAACTCACTACGATTTCATACTCTTTATGTAGCGCTGGTAGTCATTGGTGCGGGTGTGCGCCCGTCGCAAAGACACCCCAAAGACGTGCGCGCGCCCCAACCGCGCCATAAAAGCTTATTTACATACACATATATACAAGTTATGTGCGCCGGTTGGCTTTAGGCAAGCAGCTGTTGGCTGGCACAGACAAGGACAGGCACAGCAAAAGTCAAAGCTTAAGAAATGTCGATCATGGACGCGCCAAACACAGAACCGGTTCTTAGCTCCTTCAATTTGCAGCGGTTCCTTCATTGTCGCTGCGCCGCCAAGCACTCAACCCAAACGCGCTACCCTTTATTGTTGTTTATTGCTGGTTGGCGCACACGCACGTCTTCTTCAACCGTTCGTCGTCGTTCTTGTAGTCGAGTTCGTCAGTAACCTCAGAACGCATTGCCAGCGAAAGCAGCAGGCGCAGCTGTTATAATTTAGCGCTGGCTTGCCATTATTTCCGCAGTGGCTGTCGTTGCTTTCAAGTGCTTTGTGGTTGTCTTTTTATGCTATTGCTGTTCTACGCGCACTTTGTGTTGTTGTTTCGGTTTGCGCGCCCGTTTTCGGCCCACTCACCCCATTTGCGCGCGTGTGGTTGGCTTGTCATGCAGCTGTTGCGCCAATCTTCCTGTCATCTGCTGTTTTCGTTTTGTGTTTCTTAGACTCTTTTTTCATTTGGAAAGATGTAAGTTTCGTGCGTGTTCTTGAGTTTTGCGGTGGCATCTCAAATGTCAGCCGTTTTTCGTCGTTTTTGTGGAGAGACGAACATTCTTTGCAGAACTGACTCAAGCATGATTGAATATTGACATTTCTGGGTTTTTCTGGGATTTCTAGGTTAGCAATCGCAAGATGCAAATCTTCTATAAATATTTTTAAAACAAAAAACATTATTTTTTTTTGGAGAGAAAGATTGAGATCTCGAGATTTTTTCGAGGAATTTGTTCATATATATTTCAGAACTGAGAGCTTTAATCGGTAGCACTTCGAGATCTTACAGGCATTTGGTCATAAATATTTAAGAACTGAGAGATTTAATCGCTAAAAGTTCGGGATCTTACAGGTATTTGCTCTTAAATATTTCAGAACTGAGTGTGTTGCTCGGTAAGAACTCTAGCGTTCAAAAATTTATTTAAGTCGTCAGCATACTATAACAGTTATCAGTTCAGTAGACCACGATCGTGCCGGAAATGCTGATCGGATTTACCAGCAAACCTAATAGTTTCAGAAAGATCGATATTCTAGTGCTAAGATAGCTGGTGTTCTTTAGTATTAATATTAAGATTTACAGTCAGAAAATCTAATCTCTTACTAAATATAGATTATGGTTCTAGGAACTTTGTAATTCTCAACCGACTTATCATTTCTCAAAATAGTTTCAAATCTGCTTTATATAAATTATTATCATCTGATGAGATAGAAGTTTGTTTTGTATGGGAACTGCAAGTTTTTAATTTTGAAATTTCACTCGTTTACTTTGAAATTCTCAACCGACTTATTTATTTCTCAAAAGAGTCTCAAAACTCCTTTTTATAAATTATTAAACACTTCTGAGTTAGAAGTTTTGGTGCTACGGCAATACAAGCTTTTTATATTACAATTTCATTCACTTAGTACCAGCTGCTGTAGTTCTCAACAGATTTATGAAATGCCACACCGCATATTTCGAACATATTTCTGTCGCTTATAACTTTTTGATGAAATCCAACTTCCATTCCATTCAAATAAATGCTTCGAAACTGGAAGTACAGATATTTTCTGTGATATTTGCGCCTGACAGCCAAGCATGATGTATGATAAAATAATATCCACCCACCATGGCCTACTCACAGCAACCAGCCAAAGCAGCAACAGATGAATGATCTTGACTTTTGCTTGCTTGCGTCGCGCCGCCACTCGCAAACAAGGCACCACAACAAAAACACCCAACAAACGGCGATAAATAAAACAAACATACAAATTGTGAAATATACTGCCAGTCAGATGGGTGCTTTGCGGCAGTGTGACGGGCGCGACGCCCAGCTTTAGCACAGCCAAAACACCAAACGCCCCCACACGGTGTTGTGCTGTGAACTGCTGACTAGGCAGGCGACGGCGGCGGCAGCAGACCGGAATATGGGTGAACAATATTCAAAGCGACAACGCGAAAAGGGGACACACTTCAAAAAGAACACACTGCAAAATAAGCAAATAACAAAAAATTAAATAAAAATAAAAGCAATCTTCATGTGAGGGGGAGAACACGTTTCGCTGAGGAACATACATATTTACGCCATAACCGAAATGAAGACAATGTCGCCAAAGTGGGCGACACAACTGCCACACACACATCACAGCGCCGCCGACCATATGCCAGCGCGTTTGTGTATTTGTAGTGCAACTGTGACAGTTCGTGAGTTTGGCTGCGCGACGCTTGGCCGACTGTGTGTGGCGTCGGCTGCAATGCGTTCGCTGCGAAGTAGTAGTAACGGCCGACCAAGTGCAACAAAGCGTCCGTTGGCGTCGCTGATGACTTTGCAAACAAATCAGCTATTTTTATGTGTTGCGCTGCTTGTTGTTGTAGCGGCGTTTGTGGCACAGCAAGTTGGCGCGCTTTTTGCTTTTCCATTGCGCTGGATGCCTTACTATTCATGCCGCAGCGGCTGCATATCCACCCACTTTGGCTGAGGGTTATCGCCATTGTGGGAGGGCCATGACGAACTCGGCGATAAGCGAGTCGACGCGGTCGCAGGAAAAAACTTTTTCTTCCCGTCAGTAGACTCGAATATGTAATTTGGCTTTCTCCTGTTTTCAGCAGCCTCTTTTGCGTAGTGAGAACCCCCATTCGTAAAGACAAAATAATTCTTGGGTTGACATTGCGCCGCTTTTGCTTTGCTTCCATTCCGTTTTATGCCCTCCATCCGTTATGTTTATTTGCCAACTCCACTCTACTGACTCATCTGCCCGCCGCGGCAGTGGTGGCGTTGGCGGCGCACTTCAAAAAGCTCAGCGCCAAAGACACTCAGAGTGGAAACCAAGGCAAGGCGTCTGAAATGCCGCGCTTTAAGAACGAGGATGGCAATATTGCATAGCAATTAAACTAAAAAAGCCCTGCAACGCGGGTGCTCGTGCTTCGCCTCGGCATTACTTACATATGAAATCTGCGTGTGTCTGTGCCGCGGTGCCCATTGACAATTTGTCTTCCGAGTTTATGGTGTACAAAGTGGGTACACTCATAACCATCCATCCATAATGCAGCCTACCTACGCACTCTGTGCTGTCTTGCTGGTCGAAATTCAAGCGAAGTTTTTGATCGGGACTCCTTTGTGTGTGTGTGTTAAGTGTCTTTAATTTTATGTGGAATTCGGCGAAGGAATTTTCGAACGGCGCTGATTTGGGTGTCGGTTTGGATGGCGTGCAATTTAGTGGCAGAAAGGAGTGGATTGAAACTTTGTAGTTTTTTCAAGAAGCTTTTTTAGCAAGACTTTTTGTGTCTTTATCTTTTTTTTTAGCTTTTTTTATCAAGCTTTGTTGTGAAATTATGTTAGGCCTGTGCTTTAGTTGATTTGGAAGTGAACCCAATTAAATATGTATGTATTCTTTTCTGTGGGTAAAATTAATTAAACAATTTGGGAGGTTTACTGATTTATCAGACTTATCTTTATATTGTGCCTTGATGATGCTGAAAGTTGATGCTACGTCTTCTACCTTCGGGGCTAAAAGGTGTTTTAGAGAAATTTGGAAGAAACCACTCTTATTGTAAAAAAAATTTGAGTTTCGGTTATAATATAACCATTTTATAACCATCATATTGGTTATCATACACTCATATTGAAACAAAATTTGAGTTTTGGTTATAAACTGGTTATATATAGGTTATCATACACTTATAAAATGGTTATATATTGGTTATCATACACTTATAAAATGGTTATAAATTGGTTATTATATCTCATAGCGATTTTCGATTTTTTTCTTTAATGATACGTTGTTTTGCTTCTTATGTAACGATATGTAAATATATTTTTTATTTAAATTTTTTAATTTTTTATAATAACTAATTATCTCCTATTTTTCATATTTATCTTCTATATTTTTTTTTTAATTGTTAAAAAAAAAATTATTTTTAGTTATTATTTTTATATACATATATAGTTGTTGTTCAATTTCGAACATTTTTATTGTGAGGGTTGTATTTTTTTATTGCTTATTTTTATTTGTTTGATTTTTAAATATTTTTTTTAGTTTTTTTTTAAGTCTTTTATACATATTTTTTTTATTTTACTATGTTTATATATTATTTTTATGTATTATTATATCTCAGTTTTTATATTTTATTTTTTGTCTTTTCATATTATTTATTTAATTTATTGATAATTTTTAAATTTATTTTTTTTTATAATTGATATTTATTATTTTTTTTTTGTTATTAAATATATTTTTTAAATATTTTTTATTGTTATTTTGTATATGTGTTTTATTTATTATTTTTTTAATTTATTTGCAATAATTTTATTATTTTTTAAAATATAAAATAATAAATTTTTTGTTTTTATGATATAATTTTACATTAGGGTGAGTCGGTTTTTTTTCAATTTTTATTAAAACCAAATTCTTTTGACTGCTCTTTTATTTAAGTCGTATATAAATGATATTAAGTAACTAAATAGTTGTGTATAAAAAAGTATTTAGTCATTAGGGTGGCTCCATTTTCTTCGTGTATCAAACACAATTTTTTAGAGTGCGAATCTACTTACTATAAGTTAGATATAGATGTGATTATATAGATATAAAGTAAATACATAGAAACTATACTATATGTCATACATTAGGGTGCTTCGATTTATGTATTTTGTCTATGAAAACTAAATTTTTTTCAACTCTTTTTTGCATATAAAGCTTCGATAGCTTAGTGCTTATGTATTTACGAAAAATAATTATACATTAGGGTGGGACGTTGATTTTTTAAATTTAAAATACTTTTGTTTTTTAAGTCTTATGTAGATTTTTATTGAAGTACCTACATACATACAGTGTGTATGAAAAGATAACTATGCATTTTTAATTTATTTGCAATAATTTTATTATTTTTTAAAATATAAAATAATAAATTTTTTGGTTTTTATGATATAAATTTTTTTTTAAATAATAAATTAATTTTTTTTTTGTTTTTATGACTTTTAATTACTATTTTTATATTGTTTACCCTAATTAGTTATTTTATTTATTTTTATTTACTTTATCGGTATTTATTTAATTTTATTTTTATAATTAAATTTTTTTTTTTAAATAATAAAGAAAATTTTTTTTGTTTTTATGACTTTTTATTACTATTTTTATATTGTTTATCCTAATTAATTATTTTATTTATTTTTATTTACTTAATCGGTATTTATTTAATTTTATTTTTATAATTAAATTTTTTATATATTATTTTTTTTTTTTTTTGTTTAGTATTATTTTGTATTTAATTTTTTTATTTTTTATTGATGTTTTGTATATATTCATATAAATTTTATTTATTTTTTTTAAATTATTTGCAATATTTTGTTTTATATTTTCATTGCATTTTTTTCAGAAATATAAAAAAAAAAATTAAATTAAAATTATATTTTTTATGTCCTTTTATTATTATTTTTATTTATTTTTTCATTTTTTATTTTTTATAAAATTTGTATATATTATTTTTTCTATTTTAGTTTTATTTTAATATAGTTTTTTCTCTTTTAGTAATATTTTATATATATGTATTTGTTATCTTTGCAATAGTTTTATTATTTTTCAGAAATATAAAATAATATTTTTTATGTCTTTTTATTATTATTTTTATTTAATTTCAAAAACAAAACATACATTTTGCAAAAATTTTATCATTTTTCAAATATAAAAAATAATAATTTTGTTTTCATGAATTTTTGTTATTATTGTATTTTTATATTATTATTTTTATATTATTTATTTTAATTTAATTAATTTTTATTTGTTGTAATTTTTATTTTTTATATTTTCTATTTTATTGCTACTTAATATTTTTAAATATTTTTAATTTTTGTTGCTCTTTATTATTTTTATTTTATTACTTGTTTTATTCTTAATTTTTTATTATTTTCATATTTTTTAATAATCATTAATATTTCTGTGGCAATATCTCAATATCTCCTTTTAATAAATTTTGTTATTATACATACATACATACAAGTATGTGTGTTATATATTTATTTGCACATCTGTTGTAAAATAGTAAAATAAATTGTTGTTGTAATAACATTATATGTTACAAAGACAACGAAATCGACATCGTCACTCGACTTTTTACATTTTCTTGAAACAAAAAAAACCCTTGAAGCAATAAATACACGCCCTCCAAACGCCATATAAGTTCACATGAGAATATGACAGCTCTTTCAAAAATGTTCGCGCCGTTCGTCAAAATTGATTTCAGTTAACAATTTCAACACAAACACATTGCTTCAATTTGTTCATTATGAAACGTAAATTCATTTCACGCGATTTATGCCCGCTTCAGCACTTTATTTTATACAAAATTCCTTTAACACCTACTCCGCCAGTGGGTGTCCGTCAAGCAAGTTCGTTTTATTGGAAATTTAAAGGGTGGCAGGGGGCTTGCAGGCGTTGTTACGAAACATGACTCAGCAGTTCGGTTGTAGCTGCCCAGCTTCATGCTATCATACATTGTACGCTGCTGCTTGTTGTTGCTTAATGGCGAGCGTCTGTCTTATCTGCGCTGCAGCAGCGCTAATGTCATCCCAACAGTAAGGCGTCCACATACCTGCATTTGTATGCATGTGTGTGTGTGTATATTTTGTGCCACAGCCATTCACTTAACGTCAACTGCATTTTTATGTTCATTTTTCAACTGTCTTGTTATTGTTGCTATTGTAGCCGTTTGTTGCCTTGACGCAGCGCATCATGTATCAGCGTTGGTATTCCTGGAAATGTCAGTCAGCTGTCGTTGGCAATTTAACTTTTACACGCCGCCCGCACATATACATATACAAACACACAGGCGCACGAACGCATACATGCAAGCGTTGGGTATGAAGTAGAGTGAAGCCAAGGCTAAGTGACAAGCCACAAAACTGGGCAGCTGGGGTTCATGCTTTGCCCGCCGTCTGATGTGACTTTTAAAAGGCAGGCGTTTTTAAAGGCGGCGCAAATAACGTCAACGTCTCGAAAAAGACGAGTGAGACAAATTGAAACTCAACGGATGTGTGGCTATTTGACGAACGGTTTCTTTTGTCGACGACTCGCTGCTCTGCTCAATATATTTGTTGTACGGACTTTTTATTGAACTAACCCTTTCGATAGTAGACATATTTATAGAGTGCTTTCATACATACACATACACACTTATATATTTTTATAGCCTCTGCTAACCGCAATTTCTCTTTCTCTCTTTTTCTTTTTCTCTTCTGCAGTTTCTGACGGCCCGTATTTGTAGTTGTAGCAGCATTGCAACGCGCGCATTCTATAAGCCATGGCAACATTAATACCGTCCTCAAATGTTGAGGCCGCTTATGAAGATATGTTCAAAGAAATCACACGTAAATTATATGGGGAAGAGACCGGAAATGGTTTACATACATTGGGCACACCGGTTGCGCAGGTGGCGACCACTGGGCCCACAGCACCCGAGGGCGAGCGCTCATTCACGAATTTGGTAAGTGCCACAGCAGCGCTTGCGGTTGACTCATGCGCGCCGGCCGCAAAAACACAAACACACACACACACAAACAACAAAAACATACAAATACAACACATACATACACTCACACACACTCCTCTATTGCCTTTTTGCTTACTTTATCTCTTTTTTCTTATTTGTTTTTTCTTCATCACTTTGCTTTGGCTTCCTTTGGCGCTGCACCTTCTTCAACAACAAGCAGCAGATCGATCGCAGCGCTGCGCCCACCATCGAATATGAGAACAATGCCGCTAATGCTGTCAATGCAGCGGCAACAGCTGCCGCCGCGGCAAATGTTGTAATCCAACAACAAGGCGAGGGTTCTGTGGTCGTCGCCACGACAGGCGGTAATTTCAAATCGGAAGACCACTTGAATACGGCTTTTGGCCTGGCGGCGCTAATGCAAAATGGTTTTGCCACCACCAACACCGCTGGCACCGGTGGTACGGATCAGCAGCAGCAGCAACAGCAGCAACAACAACAACAGCAGCAGGCACAAATTGTACAGTGGTCGACACCGACGGCAACAGGTGGTAAATTGCAGAGTTATACGGCTGCCACTCAACAGCAGCAGCAACAACAACAGCAGCAGCAGCAACAACAACAACAACTGCAGCAACAAGTTGGCACATCAAAGTCAAAGTAAGTGCAGACAAAAGTGGTGTGGTGCATGAGTACTTATATTAGATATGCGTGTATATGAGTTTAATTAGACATTAGGGTGTGCCGGTTTTCTACGCGTATAAAAAAATTATTTTTATTTTAGAATGCTAATCTACTTTCTATAAGTCTCATATAAATAATGAAGTGTGTATGTGTTTACGAAAAATAATTTTACATTAGGGTGAGTCGATTTTTTACACTTATGAAAAAAAATTTTTGGTGCCTTTTTATAAGTCTTATATGAATGTGCTTAAAAAGATATGGGAGGCCATTTGTGTATAGCAAAATATAATTACACATTAAGGTGTGCCGATCTTCAACGCATCTGGAAACAAAATTGTTGAAATTGCAATTCTTTTCTCTTTAAGTCTTATATAAAAGTGCTTATATAGATTTTGAAACACACTGTATGTGTATAGCAAAATATAATTACACATTAGGGTGAGCCGATTTTCCTCGCGTATGAGAACAAAGAAAATTTTTGAATTTGCAATTCTTCTCTCTTTAAGCCTTATATAAAAGTGCTTATATAGATTTTGAAATACATTGTATGTGTATAGCAAAATATAATTACACATTAGGGTGTACCGATTTTCTACACAAAATTGTTCAACGTGAAATTCTTGTCACTTTAAGAGTTATAGACGTATGTGTTTATATAGATTTGGCAGAACATTACACGTACAAAATCATAATTTTACATTAGGCTGGGTCGGTTTTTTCAGCTTTTATTAAAACCAAATTCTTTTGACTGCTCTTTTATTTAAGTCGTATATAAATGATATTAAGTAACTACATATTTGTGTATAAAAAAGTATTTAGTCATTAGGGTGGCTTCATTTTCTTCGTGTATTAAAACACAATTTTTAGAGTGCGAATCTACTTACTATAAGTTAGATACAGATGTGCTTATATAGATATGAAGTAAATACATAAAAAAATACAGTCATACATTAGGGTGCGTCGATTTATGTACATATTTTGCCTATGAAAACTAAATTTTGTTTAACTAAAATTATGTTTTTGTAGTCTTTTTTGTATATAAAGCTTCGATAGCTTATTGCTTATGTGTTTACGAAAAATAATTATACATTAGGGTGGAACGTTGATTTTTAAAATTTAAAATACTTTTGTTTTTAAGTCTTATATAGATTTTTATTGAAGTACCTACATACGGTGTGTACGAAAAGATAACTATGCATTAGGGTGAGCCTGTTCTTTGCATATGAAAACAATTTAAAGCTTATTTCTTATAAAATGTTTATGAATTTATTGTTATATAAGCCTGAAAATAGTACAGCATAAATTTGTATGTAGGCTCTAGCCTTTTTCGTTGCACTAAAGCTTAGCGAGTGGTGAATCGAACAAACACATCGCTTAAATCAAAGAGAGTTAACACTTTATCATGGTACTCACATACCCACTTGTCTAGAATTCAACTGGATACATTTGTTGTTGTCTTTCATGTAAGTCAGGATGATTCTTTCACGTGAGAGTAGAGTCAAAGAGCAGAGTAACGGTAAATAGAAGATGACTTCAGTACGGGGTTGCGTTTATAGTGTCACAACTCTGTCTTGTGAAATATTTTATTGAATTAAAACAGTGTTTTCTTCAATCTTATGTTAACAATTACCGTTAAATTTAAATTTCATGCAAATAAATCGTACTTAACCTCAAATTTTATTGAAATAAGTGCATACCGAAATCATGATAAAAACAATTCGCCATCAAAAAATGATAATAATAAAAATATGAAAAATATACGAGGCCTTGCCAACTGCCTTCGAGCAATCTCCTATAGGTTAGATGGCTGATCTCCTATAGTTTCCGCAATAATTTCTTGCGTGCCAAAAACTTGCTCGTTATCTCCTCCACACTCGGACCATACGAGTCTCTCTCCAGCTCCCTTTCGCAGCGTGTCACAATGTTCGTAATCATGCCCTCCGTGGTGAAGTACGCAATGACGGCGTCGCGACGACACCACTTATCAATCACCGCTCTGCTTACGCGCTCGTACTGCATGCGCACGTGATAGTAGGTGTCGAATTTCTGCGCATGTTTGCGTATCTTCTCCGCATCGATACGCGGTATCTTCAGCGCCGGCTGACGCACCAATTGGTAGGGGTCATAAACTTGCGAATAGTTCTGGAAGCGCACCTCCTCCCAATTGATGTTCAACAGCGTATTGTAGATCTTCTTCGGATGCCCGAGTATGCCATGGCACACATCGATCAAAGTCAACTGACTGTCCGGCACAATGTACTCGAGCTCCAGCTGGTGTATGCGCAAATCGGTGCCGCGATACTTACGTTCACCAATCCACAGTATGGGCAAATTCTCGGTGGACACATTGACCAACTCCTGTATGAGCGGTGAGTTTTGTGCGCGATAATTGACGCGCTTGTAATTCTTGCCGTACAGCATGTTCGCCTCGGCTTCGGTGAAGTTGATGTGCGCATAGCGTTTGAGCTTGAAGTGTTCGGAGCGAAAGAGTCGATACATTTCCAAATCGATGTAGTCGTAGGCGCGCCGATGCATAGCGATCCACACCATTTGTGTGGAGAAGGCCAAAAAGGTTTCGTGAAAGCGCTTATCCTTAATCGATTGCGATATATTGACGATGGGCGTAATGTGGTAGTAGGGCTTCATTTCGCCATCGCCCGCTATAATGATGCTATACTCGCGCGCCAACAGCAGCCGATGTTGCGTGAGATACGACGAGTAGATGCGCTTGATCTCATTGGTGTCCTCGCTTTGGATTTGCGCCTTATCGCCGCTAATCTCATCGCGTCGTATCAACACGAACTCCACCATCTTCAAGTAGTACTCAAAGTAAATGATGAGCGCGCGCAGAAAACGATCCACAGTGAAGGTGTGCAGAAAGAGCACGAAATCCTTTGTGATGGTCTCGGATGGTGCCAGAAAAAGCACAATATTTTTGATATCCTGCACGAGTATGACATCCGCATCGTGTGTGAGTTCGGAACGCTGGAATTCCTGTAGGAATATTAACTCTTCCAATTGATTCAGCGTTTTGTTGAATTTGAAGCCACACGTACTAATATAATCTAGTTTCTCCAATTCTGCGTCTTTGATGGGCTCAAATTCCAAGCGCTCCAAGTTTTTATTCCACGTCCATTTGCCGAGGTTAAATCGCGGCACAAAATTCGAATTATGTATGCGACGCATTGTCGAAGCGGAGGCGTGTAGTGGGGTTGCAGGCTTTTAGTCAAATAAAAAAATGAAATGAAAGAAATTGTGTTGAAGTTAAAACCGAAATGTACTCAAAAATGAGGGCGAAAACCAGCTTGATTGAAATAATTTTGTTGCGACAGTTTTGAAGCCAAGCGAGCTGAGTCGTTTAGTCAAGACCGTATTTTCGTTTGTATATACGCAAAATAGCTCGTCAGTTTTTGAGATATCGCTCTGAAATTTTGGACACGTCTTTTTCTCCTCAAGATGTTGCTTATTTGTCGTACTCGCTGGTATCGGTTCACTATAGCATATAGCTGCCATACAAATTGAGCGATCCAAATCTAGTCCTCGTATGAAAAACTTTTTTATTTGACGAGATATCTTCACGAAATTCGGCATGCTTTATTATCCACAACAACGGTATCAGCTCCGAAGAAATCGTTCAAATCGAACCACTATAGCATATAGCTGCCATACAAACTGAGCGATCCAAATCAAGTCCTTGTATGGAAAACTTTTTTATTTGATGAGATATCTTCACGAAATTCGGCATGCTTTATTGCCCGGAATAACGGTTTCAACTCCGAAGAAATTGTTTAAATCGGATCACTATAGCATATAGCTGTCATACAAACTAACCCTCTTAAAATCTCAAAACTAACCACATTTTCCACTTTTTTTATTTTCAGATCAAAAAATCGCAACGATTCCACCACCGAAGTGATCTACACTAGTCCCTCGACCTCCGGCAACACCATGAATGCCGGCCAAGCCCAACAGCAGACAACACCTACATCTACGAACAACAACAGCGGCGCCGTCACCAGTTCGAGCGGTGGCAATAGTCGCAAAAAGTCACACAGCAACAATAACAACTCTCATAACAACCACCAAAATGGCAATAATGCCAACAACAATGGCGGTGTACAAGTGCAGAAACGTTACGCCTGCACACACTGTCCCTACTCCACCGACCGGCGAGATCTCTACACTCGTCACGAGAATATACACAAAGAGGAGAAGCCCTTCCAGTGCTTCGCCTGCCTCAAGCAATTCAATCGGGCCGATCATGTGAAGAAGCATTTCCTACGCATGCATCGCGAATTGCAGTATGACATCAATAAGACGCGGCGTCATGTAACCGCGAGCACGTCCAACAGTGGCGGTGGCACTGGCGTTGGCAATCAGCATGCCGGCGGACGTGGCAATGTCACCATCACTACGGTAAATACACAACAGCACACAAACAATACGCTCAACAGTTGTGGCTCACCCGAGCAAAAACCCAACATCATATTCCAGGGCGCCAACGTACAACTGGACAATGCATTCCTGGAAGCGCAACGCCAGCCGACCTCGTCGAGCATGAGCATTGCGGAGACGATCGAGGCCGTGGCTACAGCAGCCGACGCGCCCTTGCCACAACTCAAGCAGGAGAAGCAAGATGACATCGCTGTCGGTGTGGGCGCCGCCAATGGTGGCATTGTTTGCAACACCGGCGCTACTAGTGGCAATCTCAAGCCGAAGCGTGAGAAACGCTTCACCTGCTGCTACTGTCCGTGGTCCGGCGCGGATAAGTGGGGCTTGAAACGCCATCTCAATACGCACACAAAACCGTTTGTCTGCTTGTTGTGCGATTACAAGGCGGCGCGCTCGGAACGTCTGGCCACGCATGTGCTGAAAGTGCACAACAAGCGCGCCTGCAACAAATGCTCCTTCCTCGGCGACACGCAGGAGGAGTTCCAAGCGCACATCAACGAAGTGCAGTGAGTATTCAATGCGTTTATCTCTTTTGCGAAGATAATACTACTCTGTTGACTAACTAAATTACTGTTCTGTAGTTAGCGCTGTAGGCTTTTTAGCGGCCTCGGCAACATAAAACCAACTAACCTCCACTAACAACTAGTTTTAAGCCCTGCGTAGTGCCACTAACCAAGAAGGCTGTAGTTTTCGTAGTTCATATTCGAAAATCTAACACTTGTAATTTCTCTCTTCTCTGTGCTTTCCACACGCGCAGTCCGAATGACGTGCGGCCGGCGCGCGGCAATCAAAATCCAACTAACAACTTAATTAACGGCAATACGTCAAACTCGAATTCGAGTTCGAATATATTGCGCACAATTGGCAACCCCTTAATAGCGAGTGATTCGAGCATAAATATATTCTCGAATTCGAGTCTGGCATACTGGTAAATAAACGGTTTAATAACTAGTTAAAATTGGAAGTTAGGTAAATAAACGGTTAAATAACTAGTTAAAATTGAAAGTTTGGTAAATAATTGGTTAAGTAACTAGTTAAATCTGAAAGACAAGATTTTAGATAAAATTGTTAGACAAATTAGGTGTGTGAAACTGATGTTGGCTTAAAAAAAATAAAAAAAAAATTAAAGAAAAGAAAACAAATTTTTTAAAGCCAAGTTCTTCAAAAAAATTAATTAAAGCAAACCAATAATTGTTAGTCCTAACACACTGTGCGTTAGTTTCTTTGCTTTAAATCCACACCTTTGCATTTACTATTGTATATTTTTCGCCTTCCCCACCGAAAGTCATACAACACATAGTGGTGGCGCCGGCGGCGGCAGTTCATCCACTTCCAGCAATCAGGGCGGCAACGTCGGTGGCGGTGGTTCGGTAACGATATACACCACGACAACAACAAATGACAATGGCAACGGTAATATTACCGGCGGTCCACTACAGGAGATCATTGTAAATCCCACATCGATGGTGGGTTGGCGTTTGAGCGCCAATGGTTCGCTAATACCGCCACACGATCTACTTACGGGCGGTTTACCGAATGCGGCCGCACAGAAACGCGGCTCCGAACGACTATTTCAATATCTTGAGGCAGACGGAAGTGATCCCGAAGACTATGCGCGGTAAAACGAACCAAAAACTATATAACAAAGCTTGATTTCATTATCATTTTTCGTTGTTTTGGTTTGGCTTCTTCGTGTTTGTATTCACTTACCAGTCTTGCGTTAAATTGCCATTGATTTTGTTTAACCTCAAAAAGAATTTTTGGTGTTTTACGTTGTTTTTTTGTTACTGTTAGTTTATTTAATATTTATATACACATGCTACATACATATGTACTTAAAAATAACGTTTTTGTTGTTATATTGTACCCTAATCATACAAATTTTCCGACCAAATTGAAGTCCTAGTAGGAAAAACTTTTTTATTCGTCAATGGATTTTCACGAAATTTGTCATGGATTATTATCTAAAAGAAGGCTACAATCCCGGAACAAATTTTTCAAATCGGTCCAATATAGCACATAGCTACCATACAAACTAACCGACCAAAATCAAGACCTTGTAAGGAAAATTGCTTTATTTGGCAAGATATCTTCACAAAATTTGGCATAGATTCTTGACTAAGGCAACGTTGCAATCTCCGAAGAGATTGTTCAGATCGTTCCACTATAGCATATAGCTGCCATACAAAATGATCGACCAAATTTAAGTCCTTGTATGAAAAACTTTTTTATTGGACAATATATATTCACGAAATTTTATATAGAGTATTGTCTAAAGCAACGCTACAATCTCTGAGCAAATTTTTCAGATCGGTCTGCTATAGCATATAGCTGTCATACAAACTGGCTGATTAAAATCAAGTTCTTGTATGAAAAACTTTTTTATTGGTAAAGATATCTTCATGAAATTTAGCAGGGATTATTGTCGAAGACAACGCTACCATCCCTGAAGAAATTGTTCAGATCGGTCCACTATAGCATATAGCTGCCATACAAACTAACCGACTGATTTTATTCGCGAAGCGTCTTATAGCTTCGGGTTTAGTCGAAGTCGGTTTTTTTTTAACTTTGTTTTATGTATTGCCCACATTTTAAGTTAAAAAAATATTTTCATACTAATTTTTAGTAAGCTTTACTTTAATTTAGTTTCTCTCATTTCATAACCTCACTCATCTTCTTCTTAACATTTTAACATTTTTTATTGATTTTACTCCATTTTCCCTTAAATTTTATTCCATTTTTTATATACGTAACTTGATTTTCTACATCTCATACTAATTTGTCTATTTACACTTTCCCCCCTGCAGTCTCTTGAAAATGGACGCCATCAGTCGCAACACCGCTTCAGTCGCTCAGGATTTTCATAAGGCGGGAGGCGTGCAAGAGTTGAAAATTCCAGCCAATCATCAACTCCTGTTCAATAATAAACTGCCTTCACAATGGACGACCAAAGAGGCTGCGGCGCTACTCCATTCCCTAAGCAACAACAGCAACTTTGCCAACTATCAGCAACAACTGCAGCTACAGCAACAACAGCAACGCATGAAATATCATCATCACAACGGCAACAGCAACAACAACACACATAAGCGTCAGCGACAACACTCGACGGGTGACGATGAGAATACACCATCGTCCGCCTCATCAACAGCATCGTCGAGCGATGGTGGCGCATCACCGTTGAAAGCTGGTGGCGGTAGACAACAGTATATGTCTAGCTCAGCAGCAGCAGAAGCAACAACAAATGGCAGCAGTAGCAGTTACAGTAATAGTGAGCAGAGAAAGGCGATGTCGGCATTCTTGAGCGAAAATTTCGATTTGCAAGAGACAACGGAGAGCGCAATCGAAATGATGGCGGCAGCAGCCGCAGCGGCGGCTAGCAGCAGCAACAGCAAACGCAAATATCAGACGCAGCACGACAATGATGAAGATCAAGAGAATCAAGAGCAGCTTATTAGATCGCCTCCCGCGTATAACAACAACAACAAACTAAACAATACAATAAATTACCAGCAACAACAACAACAACATACGAGAACAACACGAACGCTCAATCAACGTACCACGAATGCCGCGCATCACCAACGCGAACATCGTCTGGATCTGCTACACTTGGATCGCGACAACAAGGAGAACAACAAACAGAATGCGGCTGCCACATTCCTCAGCAACATGGAGTATCAGAATTTGAATAAGGTCAGCACGCATATACAGAATTATGTCAAGGACATCATCAATAAGTATTACGCCGAAACGCCGCTCATGTATCCGGCCATGCCGACAGCAACGGAGACGCCGCACGACAGCCAACAGCCAACGGAGCAGCTGCAGCAAAAGCCCACCACCTCCTCACAACGCAAGCGCATGCGTAGCGAGACCGAGGAGTATATCGAGTATTTGCGCAATAAAGAGGACATAACGCTGACCATCACGCCAAAAGTGTCCTCGGCGCAGAAGCAGCGTCATGCCGCCAGCACCACTTCACAAAACAACCAACAACGTCAGAGCCCCACGCAGCAAACGTTGTTGGCCACACCCGCCGTCACACTAGCGCCGATCGCACCGCTCATGCCGCAGCCACAACCAACACAGGCGCCAACGCAGTCACACGCGTCACTGCAGCAGCCAACCAACAAACGCCGCAAATCACTTTCACAAATAGCCACATTGCTGCCCTTATTGGCGGACGCCGCCTCGCAGCAGCAGTACCTCACCGCGCCATTGGACTTCAGCAAGAAACCCACGCACGCCGACGAGGCCACCACCATACACCACACAGCCACAACTACGCCCACATTAGGCGCGCAGGCGGCAACCACTGTGTTGCCGCAAGCCGCGCACGTCTCCGTTATACAAGCAGCACCCACGCAACCACCACAAAAGCAACAACAACAACCGACAGTGTTGCAGAGCGCCAACGACAAACGTTCGTCGCGCAAGCAAGCGCAACCCAAGAAGATACGCGCGCCACCAGAGGTGATAGTCGCCATGCTGCGCGACAAGTACTTGAATCGCATGGTGGATCACAAGCTGAGTTGCCGCTTGTGCGCACAAGATAAGCGACGCGCTGCGGCAATGCTCGTCTTCAACTACCATACAAAGGGTTCGCTAACGCTGCACAAACACTGGAAGCACCGCGCGAAGAAACAACGCTGCCAGCATTGCATGCAGGCCTTCAAGCAACGCAGCAGCCTAATCGTGCACTGCCGCCGCGCGCATACTGCTGCCTTGCAGAAGAAGCGGCCGGGTATGAAGCAAGTGTGTAATAAGTCGAAGCAGCAGCCACAAAAGCAGGCGCGCAGCAAGCAGCAACGCAAGCACGCAAAGAAATCAAAGAAAAGCACGTAGAGCGCGCAGCAACCAGTCATGCGCTTGACAAATATGCGCATGCGCATGGTTGTAAACTGATATTACCAGCTATCCAGTTGGTGGGTGTAAACTGCATATTGAGTATGCGCCTCATTATTATTTTTGTATATTATTATTATTATTTTTTGATTTCTAAAGCGCTCGGGTATTCGTTGCCAGCATTTTATGTTGACGATGTAATCATTCTAAGCCAAGTTTGCGCATTTTTAAATACTTAATTGCTTACTTAGAGACATGTATATGATCAGATTTTAGTATTTACGGTTTATATTATATTATTTATAGTTTGTTGTTGTTGTTCACAAAACATTCCGCATTTATTATTAGGCAGGGAGTAGAGCGCAAACTGGCGCCGGCGCAGGCTTGTAGTGAATTGTTGGCGAAAAAATAATGCAAAGATTTGAAGAGCAAAGGGCTCTGCTCAGAACTCCGAGTCTCTTGAGAACTCTGAGACCCTCTGAGAACTCCGATCCCTCCGAGAACTTCAGTTCCGGGTGCAATGCTCCACGTTCTCTCCTTCTCTCATTCATTGCTCTTAGTAAATATTCCTGCGGCTCCCGTTATTTAGACACATTCGTGCTGCTAACGAGAGAGACAACCCTCAGTTTAGCTGTTGGCCTTAAATATAAGTAATAAAAGATAATTTTCTGATATTTAATTATTTTGTAATTTCGATGTTTTTTTACTTTCTGTGTTCGCAGACACAATTATAGAATAAATGTAAATAATTTCCTTATAATTTTACATGCATTCACTATTTATGTCGTTCATATTTTGTAGTGTTAAGTTAAAAAAATTTTTAATTTTGTGAAAAATAAATGAGAAGATGTGAAAACAGATAAATATTTATTTTTTATTTTTTTTATTTATTTTTTTTTTTTTATTTATTTTTTATTTTTTTTTATTTATTTTTAATATTATTTTTTTAATTTTTTTTTAATTTCTTTTTTTTAATTTTTTTTTTTAATTTTTTTTTTAAATTTTTTTATTTATTGATTGAATAATATTTTTTAAATAACAATATGCTTTCCTTAAAGCTTTTAAGTTTTTAATCGAGTTTTTTAACTTAAACTTAAATTTGACGCAAAAAGTATATAAAAACGAATACTCGAGACTCTTGTTTTATATTATAATGCAAGGCAATTTCTCTTTTACATAAAAAACACTACTTTATTCATATAAAATATTTGTTAAAGTTAATTAATTATTATTATTATTAATTTTTTATTTTAATTTAATTTTATATAAAGACAAGAACGCTGTATAAAAAAAAATCACATTTACACGCAAAATAAATGCGCATGCGCGTTTCTTTATAACAAACATGCATAAATATGTATGTAAATGCAAAACAAATTGCATATGCTTTTAAATTTTTAATGTTTTCTTAATAGTTTCAACATTTTTTTTTTTTTTTTAATTTTTTCCAAGCTTTTCATTTTTTATTTTCAAATTTTTAGTTTATCTTTTTTTTTAATCTGTTTTTTTAATTTTTAGTTATTTTTTTTATTTTTAGTTATTTTTTTTTTAATTTTTAGTTATTTTTTTTAAATTTTTAATTATTTTTTTTTTTTAATTTATAATTATTTTTTTTTTTTAATTTTTAATTATTTTTTTTTTAATTTTTAATTATATTTTTTTTAATTTTTAATTATATTTTTTTTTTAATTTTTAATTTTTTTTTTATTTATAATTATTTTTTTTTAATTTATTTTTAAAAAGTTTTAATATTTATTTTTGAAATTTTAAATATTTTTTTATTTTTAATCTTAATATTAATATTAATTTTTCAAACTTTTAATATATATCTTTTTTAATTTCTAATATATTTGTCCATTTTAATATTTTATTTTTTAATATTGTGTTTTATTTTATTTTTTAATATTTATTTTTAAATTTTTCAATTTTTAACATTCCTTTAATTTTAAAAATTTTTTTGAAAAAAGTTTTTTTTTATTTTAATATTTTTTTTTATTTCAATATGTATTTTTTTTTCAAATTTAGTAAATTAAAAATTTTTTATTATTTAATATTTTATTCATAAATTTGAATATTTACATATATTTTATTTTTTAATATTTCTTTAATTAAAAAAAAAATTTGATGAATTTTTTTTTTTGATTTTAAAATTTGAAATATTTTTAAATTTGAATAATTTTTAGTTGAATTTTCAATATTTTTTTTCCTTTTTAATTTATCTTTCAATTTTTTTAATATTTACTACCAGTTTTTAATATTTTATTCATAATTTTTAGTATTTCTTTAATTTTAAAATTTTTTAGTTTTTTTTTTTAATTTTCAATATATTTTTTTTTAATTTTCAATTTTTTTTTAAATTTTCAAATTTTTTTTTTAATTTTTGATTTTCAATACTTTTTCAAGTTTAATATTTTTACAAACTTTTAATATTTTTTAAAATTTTTAATATTTTTACAAATTTTTAATATTTTTTTTTTAGTTTTTAAATTACTTTTTAATATTCTTAATTTTTAATATTTTTTTATTTCTGTTTTTTTTTATTTCTGTTTTCTTTTTATTTCTTTTTTTTTATTATTTTTATCTATTTATTTTAAATATTTTTTTTTCTGGAATTTTCAATTTACTTTTTTTCAAATTTAAAATTTTTCTTTATTTTCGTCGTCAACTGTATGCTTCTTCTTACTTTTAAGTTGTAATGTACCTGAAATATGTTTTCTCTAAAAACTTAAAGAAAAAATAAAAACTACACATGCAGCACATATACATACGAGTATGTATTGCATTAATATTAAAAGAATGTAAAATCAAACATTTCATACTTAATTAAATTAAATTATATTATATTATCATACTATATATTTGTTAAAGTAACAAAGCAGTTGTTTGTAATAGAGCATTTGGTGCCAACCTAATGCTTATAAAATACAGCACTGTAGCTCTTGCCTCTATGTATAGTTAATAAATAGTTAAGTTTAAACGAAGCTTTAATTTGCCAACTTCATTGAAAACAAAAAAACATAATTATTAATAATTTAGATATTTTAGCTACATTAGCAAAAGTATTGACCTCATTAGGGCTTAATTTTCATAAATATTGATTTGTTATTTTGCCTAAAAAATATAAAGCGTAAACAGTTGAGCAAAGTGTGAGCATGAAATAAGCGAAATAAAGAATTTAAGTTGCCATTGATCAAAGCAAAGTTTATAAATAACCACACAAACACACAAAGATACAGCATAAGTAGCAAGTAGTCTTAAACCATAAAGCAAAATAACAATAAAGCAGCAAAATGAGAAATCTCAACACAAGTTTAATGCAAACATGACACTTTGTATACCAAATACTCAACAATATGCCAAGGAACTAAGTCCTTTTCGCCAACTTGCCACAAATGCAGTTAAAAAAGAAACTAAGCACATCTAAAAAATTATAGAAAAACTATAAAAATATAAAAATAAAAGTCTTAAGCTATTTTAAGTAAATAAATTGTGAATTCCAAAGCTGATTTGGTTTATACTCAAGCGATTGCCTTATTTTTATTAACACTAATTTATTATTAATTAGTTCTATTTTGTTTATAATATAAATTATATGCTTTAAGTCACCTTTAAGTCGCCTTTCATTGCATTAAATATGTTTTAGTTGTTATTAAAAGACAAAGTAAAATAAAATCGACGTACAGGCATGTATGCAACAATTCAAAATTAGTGATTTTAACTCATAAACATTTTTAGTAAGAAAAAAGAGAAAGAAAAAAATAAAAAGAAGATGAGAAAATAAGAAAATAAAAAGATGAGCAAATAAGAAGTAAATAAAGAAATAAAAAGAAATTGCAAAAGTAAAAATTATATAATTGATGTATGTCGCGCTTCGTAAACACGAGTTGGCATGTTTACAATGCGCAAGCGAATGTATTGGACTGAAAATGAATAAAAATATAACAAAAAAAAACTTAACCTAAAAAACAAAAAGATTTATTTAAAACTGAAAGTATAAAAGCATGTAAGACTACAAATCGTAATGGTGGTTATAAGTAAAAAAACGAGAAAGATGAAAAAAATGAATTTTAAGCAGCAAACGGTAAACAAAATATTAAGAAAAAAATCTGTAATGTTTTTTCAACAAAAAACAGGCATACATATATTTGAGCAGCGCAGATGCAGCCGTTTAGTGTATACACGTAGTTTAAAATGTTGTAAAAACCTTTTGCAAAAACAAAAAAAAAAACATAAAACAAATATTACACAACTTCTAAAAGCTAATTAAGCGCGTTTGGCAGCAAAAAAAAGATGAAAATTAAATTAAATTGTGGTAAATTGCGGAAAAATAAATTAAATTGAAGAAAAAATAAATTAGATTGAGGAAAATAAATTAAATTGAAGAAAAATTTAATAAAATTACGTAAAAGATGAGAAAAAATTTAAGAAATTAATTTAAATTTTCGCAAAAAAATTTAAATTAAACGCCGAAAACAAAATTAAAAACTAAATTAATTGATATTAACAAAATTTTAGTTTAGGAAAATAAAAATTTTAACAAAAAAGACAAAGCAACAAAGCAGTAGTAAAGACACCGCCATTAATGGAAAGTGAAAATTATACTTAAATATTAAATGATGTGTAACGGTAATAAAAGCGTTTAAAAGTCACACAGAAAACCACTAAAGATTGAAAAAAAAAATAATATACTTAAAACAAGATGTATGAAAGCCCTGTAGGCCGTGTGGACTGTGGGCTGGATATGATAATTAAATGTCAAATGTGTTTTTAGTTTAATTTATATTTCTGAATATTGAAAATAAACATCTTAAAATTAGTTTAAAATAAAAATTAACGTGGAGTTGTTATTACTAGCTTTTAGTAAGCGAAGATTTCTTCCGGGATTGAGGATCTAACACTCGGTGGCAGGGTGTTAGAGGTGTCTAAAGAGGTCAAATTCCTTGGCTTCACATTGGATTCAATATAACGGTGAAGTAGGCAAGTGGATCTAACGTCGTCCAAAGCCACCAAGGCACTCATGATATGCAGACGTCTAGCCAGTAGTTCGTGGGGCTGCAAGCCTGGTATCATAAGAGGGCTTCATACCAAGATCGTAAGGTCTATTATCATTTATGTAGCGGTTGCTAGAGCATCTAAGGCACCACAGACTTCGGCAGACCTTCAACTATCCAAGCAGCAAAGCCTCGCATGTGTCTGCGCTTCAGGGGCTCTGCGCACTTGCCCCACTGCAGCACTTGAAGTCATGCTGGAGTTCACATCGCTGCATCTAGTGATTAAACAGTAGTGATTAATGGCAGCAGAGGGTTTTGACAAAGGGTAAATAATGCCGTCTCAACAAATAAAGGTAATAGGGGAAAACACAACACTGGCCCTTCTTCCAAGGGACGGCGTTACAAAGAGGATGAACTTTACAAAGAATTTAAGAGTTACTCTTGGCATTCTGTGTGTAATGAATCCACACTTGATTTACTGCTAAGAGGCAGCACTATCTAGTGGTACACGGACGCCTTGAAAATACCGGAAGGTGTTGGAGCAGGCATTGCGGCACCGCATACCAAAATATCCATACCAATGGGATGTTTTCCGAACATTTTTCAAGCAGAAGTCTTTGCTTTAAGTCAGTACGCAGAAGTCAATCTGTATCGCACCTATCGCAATACTTAGCGACAGACAGGCGACACTAAAGGTCATCTCAGCATATGAGGTTAATTCGCTTTAATAAACCTCCTCCAAGACAAATTCCGCCTCCTTGTCCTCCAGGCTAAAGGCTCTAGGTTTCATCTACAGGGAACACATCACCTCAGTTGCGCTCAGCATGCTCCTGGAATTGATCAGGATGCTGGACCTTGGTGACTATAAGGAAGGACACAATAGATCGTAGGTTGCAGTGCAAACACTAAATCTTTACTATCTATCTATCTTCCTTCCGGGTATAAATTAAAAACTTCATATCTATGCACAACAATTCTCCAATTTTGACGTTTGCTTGTCAAAGCAACGATCGCTGAATGATTTCTGGTTCCTTCTTCTATAACATGTTTTAGGCCTCCCTCAAGCTTTGCAGGCAATGTTAGGAAAATAAAAAGTCACACCTATTTAACCATACTATATTTTATTTCTACATAAGCAATTCACTTAAAATTCTAACTTTAATTCAATAACCACTGTATAGGCTACACAGCTGTTGAATATTAGCGCGCATCGAAAACGACCACTGAAAGTAGAAATATAATAAAAGTTGTGCATCATTTCTGCATTTCTTAACAAAAATAACTATGCACTTACAGCGCTTGGTACGTTTCTTGTACATGATGCGGTAGCCGCACTCACGGCAACGTATAGGATCACGTGGACGCATCTCATTCTCATGATGACACTCTGTGTAAAATATGAAAGAGAAATTTTAAAATTGTAGCATTAGATATTTAATTCCTTTTATGATATACAAAATACATTAATAGAAAAAAATGGTTCCAAATAATGCCACAAAAGTGACAGTAATTGGTAGGATTTAAGTAAGCCCAAATCCATTGTAGTTGCGTTGCTGTATTTCTTAAGTACTTGAATATACATTAATTTCTTTCAATTAGTCTATGGGAGTATATTGATAGTTTCCAATAAAACATTCGGCAATAATGCAAAGTTTTAGTTTTTTTCCGCATCAAACATAATTTAAGAAATCACCAACAGTCACAAACCAAATCTTGTCTTCCAAGTCGTCCACAATAAAATTTGCCATTCATAACTTACCGCCACATATATAGGTCATGGCCGTTTTCAAAACTGTATCCTTAGTGCTGGTCTCAGACATGTTTACACCGTTTTAATTAATAAAAATATTAAAAAGTCAAAATTGTATTTTTATTTCGCCGAAAAATGAAATCAAATGAAACCTGTCAGCGTGCGTTTGTTTTGACAGCTGCAATATATAGAAAGTTTTGTTCGTTTTTAGAAAACAATGTTGCCAACTGTTTCTAATATAGTTTTCGGTACAACATAACTAACATTTTTAAAGTGTTTTGTTTTTTTTCTTTAACACGCGTAAACAACCTTGTTTTAACTGAAAAAGTGTTTTGTATGTTAAAATCATTTTTTATAGACAATAAAAAAATTTGACCACGATTCGGGGTTATCTAAAACTTATTTTGGAGTTTTGAAATTATCACGCTCCATAATTTATTTAAAAAAATTTTTGATAATTTAAATTGTCGCAATTATTTTTTTTTTGAATTCTGGAAGTATATGTATATATACAAAATTTTCCAAAAATTTTGTTAAATATTTTATCATGTGGTTGTCAAACTTATTTGAACAATATCAATATCGAATTAAAAAAAATTGTAGGTACAAAAGACTCTGTAATAAACATCCACTATCAAATAAACGAATGTTAAGATTGCAGTGGCATCCCTGAACTATCATCAGCTGTTTTACTGGTATCTCCATTGAAAACAAACATTGCAAATTTGTAATTGTAAACAAACTTTAGGCCGCAAGTAAAGTAGTTATAAACAATGAAAAATAAGAGATTAATGCATCCGCGGAATATTTTCCGAACGCCGCCAGATTACACAGCATTAGCAATCAAATACAAAGACTTTCGTAAAGTTTGCAAGCTGGTAAGAAACTTTAAAGACGCTAGTGTTATTGTTAATAAAATTTTCAATTTCAATGCAGGAACTTAATGGCAAGGTGTACATAGATTATCGCAATGAAGCCACATTGCGCGCGCTCACACAAATGCTATTGGAAGAGTTCTTTCAGCTGCATGTCGAATTTGCACCTGGCAGTCTTGTGCCTACACTGCCGCTACGTTTGAACTACATACTCTGGCTGGAAGACCTGATCACGTTACTTAAATTGCCTGTAGAAACAGTAATACGCGGCATAGACATAGGCTGTGGATCTTCCTGCATATACTCACTCTTGGCAGCGCGTAAAAATGCCTGGCACATGCATGCGCTCGAGTCAAATGATGGCAATCTCACATATGCAGAGAGAAATGTGGAAGCTAATCAACTGGCGCAGTTGGTGGACATTTTTAAGCAGACTGATAAGCAAATAATTTTCAAAGACTTCTTTAATGCCAAACCAGATGTTAACTTTCATTTTTGTCTCTGTAATCCGCCATTTTACGATTCTTCATTACCAAATCCGTTCAATGCCAAAACAAGAAATGAGGACAAACGTACACCGCCACACAATTGTCATACGGGTCATAACGAAGAGTTGGCTTGTGAAGGCGGAGAAGTGCAGTTTGTTCAGCGCATAATTGAAGATAGTGAGCTATATCCACAAAGCGTTTGGTAGGTTCTTAATGCTTGTACTAACTAGCTTATAATAACCAGTGAGAATATGTTATCTTACTCCTTTTTTTTGTATAACTTTATTTTGTAGCATTTATACAACAATGCTGGGTCACAAAAGCAGTGTTGCGCGCGTTATGGAGATTTTGTCTAAGAAATTAATCACGAATGTGTGTACTACGGAATTTTGTCAAGGCAACACAACACGTTGGGGTATTGCTTGGAGTTTTAGTAGTGATTTCAAACTTCATAATGTAGTAAATTAAAGTAATTTTTATATAGTAAAAACTTTGTATTCAAAATTTTCTGACTTCATTTTCTCTAATACGTGTATCACGTTACTTTTTGGTTTTTACCGATATTCCAACGGATAAGATATCTGATATTTGTAACTGTCCTTTCCCGGACAAAATTGTTAAATTTCGATAACGTAGAACTGGCTGTTAACGATGGAGCAGACTTTCCATTGCCCGACTATGAAGAAGTTCGAATAGCAATTACCCGTCTGCAGAACAACAAAGCAGCGGGAGCCAATGCATTGCCGGCCGAGCTATTCAAACGGCGAAGAACTGATGAAGAGCATGCATTCATTTATTTGTAAAACATGGTCAGATGAAAGCATGCTCTGCTCAATCCACAAACAGACAGATCACACAATCTGCGCTAACTACCGTGGGATAAATCTGTTAAACATTGCCTATAAGATTCTATCGAGCAATACCCGCCGGTGGAGTCAGAGAAAGAGAAATACCTCCACTCCGTTGGAAAGACCAGGCGGAGAAGGACCTGGCTTCGCTTGGAAGTTCCAATTGACGCCACATTGCAAAAAGAAAATCGACTGGCCCGCTGTTTTTAATTCGGCTTTAATTGCGGTGCGGTGAAGAAGAAGGAGTTCTCCGCACGGTCTTTATAGCCGTTTACTTGAGCGATGAATATCGAAGAAAAAAAGGGCGGATTCCTTTGAGGGCGACGACATAGATTTTGAAGTATAAATTAAGAATTTTAAAATTGTGCACAAAGTCTTACTATTTTTTGCTCACAGCATTTTATGCCGAAAATACTCACCGCTCACTTTTTTAAAAAGTAAAAACTCAAAAATTGTTGTAGTTTTTGTCTTTTATTACTTTACTTTCACTAAATTAATGCTGTTAAAATTTTATTTCAATTTTATTTATTTGCACAAATTTAGTTTCCACACAATTTGCGGCATTACAATTTCAATTGCTATGTGTTTTTTGTTATTTTACCTTTTAATTTTGTTCAAATTTGTTGAAATTTGTTTTTGTTGTTGTTTTTTGTTTTTTCACAATTGCAATACTGTTTAGGAGTTTGTAAAGAGAGGCCCTGTGGAGACGCCGCCAAAGAAGCAGCAGCGTGTAGAAATTTTTTCGTAATGTGTTCTTGTTGTTGTTGTATTGTTTGGTGATGTTGTGAAGATTTTTTTTAAATATTTTTTAATATGTTCTTACATTGTTGTTGTTATTATTATTATAGTAAAATACATTGCGGCATTGAATTTCAAGTTTTCAAAAATTTTTTCCACCGAATAACGGTGCTTAATTAAACAGTTTGAATCAGTTAATTAGTGTAAAATATTGAATAGAATTAATTGCTAGAAATAGAGCTAATTACATTTGTATTAAAATAATGATAAATTGAGTTTGCGTAAAGTAAATAAGATGCTGTTAATCGCTCACGCCAACGGTTTAATGAATTAGTTAGCTGTATTTGTGGTTTGCAAGTGTATGTGTGTTGTGTATATATGTGTGTGTATGTCTGTGTGTGGGTGGTTGTTTTTGTAGGCAACTCTCAAATTGGTGTGCTAATGCAAATAGACATAACGGTAATTGATGCGGCAACATTTACGCTGATTATTTGCGCGGCAATCATAGTTTCACGCTTTTTAGCTGGCAAAAACAACAACTACAAATACATAGTTATATTTAGATGTATACATACATATGTACATATGTATTTACATATATCTACATATTGTCACCTAAACTGCAAAACAGCGTATCATCACAAAAAAAGAATCGAATAGCACTATCAGTTATAATAACCAATTTGTAACCAATTTATAACCAAAACTGAAATTTTGTTTCAAATGCAAAACAGCGTGTCATCAAAAAAAAAAAGAATCAAAATAACTAACAGTTATAATAACCAATACATAACCGTTATATAACCAAAACTTAAATTTTGTTTAAATATGAATGTTTAGGCACTTTATAACCAAAACTCACATTTTGTTTCAATATGAGTAAATGATAACCAATATACATACTATAACCAATATGTAACTAATTTATGAGTGTATGATAACCAATATATAACCACTTTATAACCCAAACTTAAATTTTGTTTCAAATGAAAAACAGCGTGTCATCAAAAAAAAAGAATCGAAATCACTATCAGTTATATTAACCAATACATAATCGTTATATAACCAAAACTTAAATTTTGTTTGAACATGAATGTTTAACCATTTTATAACCAAAACTCAATTTTTTTTCATTATGAGTGAATGATAACCAATAGATAACCATTTTATGAGTGGATGGTAACCAATATATAACCATTTTATGAGTGTATGCTAGCCAATATATAACCATTTTATAACCAATACTCAAATTTTGTTTGAATATGAGTACTTTCTATTAAAACATTTTCTTTCGCCTGCAAACTTATTAAAAGTGATGTTATGTTATTTTACATTTTAAGTGACGATATACATACGTACATAACATACACACATACATATGTGCATATAAACATAAATATCGTATATTTATATAAAACTGTTTTCGCTTCGGGTTTACCGTTAACCACCCACTCACAATTTTAGCGAAATCCGCACCGGAAGTGCATGCATGTGTGTAACAGTGTGGGTAGCTATCAATTAAAATGTAAATAAATATAAATTTTTTGTGAATTTTTAGTTCGAAAACTTTTTTGTGAAATTTTTGCTTGAAAATTTTTTTGTGAAATAGTCTGTGGGCCGTGCCATGGTTTTCAGCTAAATTTCTCGCTCAAATATTTTTTTATAGTTCTTATTTAATTTTTTATTTATTTTATTTCCCTCTCTGGCTTACATACATACAAGGTCATGCGCTCCGCTTTTTTCTGTTCGTATGTACTTTCTGTTTCTGTTTTGTAATCCAATAGTTGTTTGTTGTTGTTGTAGTTACGCTGTTAAACATTGTTTACTTACTTTATGAATATTAATTACTCATTGGTATTTGTTGTTGTTTTATGTACTTTACATATTTGTGTGTGTGAAATTAGGTTTGAATACTCGCAGTTAGCAGTTCGAAATATATTTTTTTGCATTTTTCATTTTAATTACTGTTATTAATAATATTGAACGAATAAGAGATTTGAAAAGAGCGAGCTTAAAGAGAGCAATTTGAAAAAAAATTTAATTTCGAAATTTTGGTTTATTTTAGCAACACAGTCTCAAAAATTAAAAAAAATCAAAATTTGGTTTTGCCTTGTTTAATTCGTAATTTTGGTTCTTTCAACTCTCAAAACTGTTTTGAAATACATTTCGAAATTTTAGTTAGCAACACGCTTTAAATTTTTTTAGTTCGAAATTTTGTTTTCTTCTGTTCCAAAATTTTTTTTTTTAATTTAAAAATTTTGGTCCCAAAAAACTTTTGCAAAATTTTCGAAATTCCGGTTTATTCTGTTTTAAATTTTTTTTTACTCGAAATTTTAGTTTTTTATGTTCTTAAAATTTGTTTGATATAAATTTCGAAATTTTGGTTTAAAAAAATTTCGAAATTCGGATTTGTTCTGTTTTAAATTTTTTTTAATTCGAAATTTTAGTTTTTTCTGCTTTTAAAATTTTTTTGAAATAAACTTCGAAATTATGGTTCCAATAAATGTTTACAAAATTTTCGAAATTCAGGTTTATTCTGTTTTAAATTTTTTTTATTCGAAATTTTAGTTTTTATGTTCTTAAAATTATTTTGAAATAAATTTCAAAATTTTGGTTTAAAAAAAATTTGGGAAAAATTTCGAAATTCCGGTTTGTTCTGTTTTAAATCTTTTTTTAATTTGAAATTTTAGTTTTAACTGTTCTTAAAATTTATTTGAAATAAATTTCGAAATTTTGGTTCCAAAACATATTTAAAAAAATTTCGAAATTCCGGTTTGTTCTGTTTTAAATATTTTTTAATTCAAAATTTTAGTTTTTTCTGTTCTTAAATTTTGTTTGAAATTTTGAAATAAATGTTGGTTCCAAAAAAAATTTTGGAAAAATTTCGAAATTCGGGTTCGTTCTGTTTTAAATTTTTTTTAACTCGAAATTTTAGTTTTTTCTGTTCTTAAAATTTTTTTGAAATAAATTTCGAAATTTTGGTTCCAAAATATTTTTGGAAAAATTTCGAAATTTGGTTTTGCTCTGTTTTAATTTTTTTTACTTCGCAATTTTGGTTTTTTTCTGTTTTCAAAATTGTTTTCAAATATATTTCGAAATTTTAGTTAGCAACTCGCTCTGAAATTTTTTTTTTTAATTTCCAAACTCGGTCTTGTTCTGTCTTAAATTTTTTTAAAATCGAAATTTTAGTCTATTCTGTTCTTAAAATTTTTTTTGAAATAAATATCGAAATTTTGGTTCCAAAAAATTTTTGGAAAAATTTCGAAATTCCGGTTTGTTCTGTTTTAAATATTTTTTAATTCAAAATTTTAGTTTTTCCTGTTTTAAAATTTTTTGAAATAAATTTCGGAATTTTGGTTCCAAAAAATGTTTGGAAAATTTTCGAAAATCCGGTTTGTTCTGTTTTAAATATTTTTTAATTAGAAATTTTAGTTTTTTCTGTTCCCAAAAATTTTTTGAAATAAATTTCGAAATTTTGGTTTCAAAAGAAAATTTGGAAAAATTTCGAAATTCTAGTTTTTTTTAAATCGAAATTTTAGAGTTTTCTTTCCTTAAATTTTTTTGAAATAAATTTCGAAATTTTGGTTCCAAAAAAATTTGGAAAAATTTCGAAATTCGGGTTTATTCTGTTTTAAATTTTTTTAATTTGAAATTTTAGTTTTTTCTGTTCTTAAAATTGTTTTAAATAAATTTCGAAGTTTTTTTCTGCTCTCAAAATTTTTTTTGCAAATTTTAAAGCTTTGTGTTTTTTTATCTGCAAAATAGTAAGTAAAACTTATAGCGAGCTCTACATAATGTCAACAACTACATAATTTGGCAAAGCTTTTGTTGTCTGCTGGTGCGATTCTGCAGTCTTTACAATCGCCAAACCAGCTAAAATACATAGACTATAATATTTAATATATATCTTATTATTTTAATTACTACTTTTTGTAAATTAAAAAATATATATTTATATCAGTTACTTATCATAAAGCTCAAAGAATGTATTGTGAAACCCCTATGCTGCGGAACAGTGCTGTGAAAAAAATATGCGACCAAACAAAAATGCGCCAAAAATATTGCTGCTGAGACCAAAAATATTTCAGAGACCAAAAATGGTTCTGTTGAGACCAAAATTGCTTCTGCTGAGACTAAAAATATTTCTGAGACCAAAAATATGTTTTAAGGTCAAAGTATTTGCAATTTTGTTTTTGATATTTATTTTTCATATTGAATTAATTTAGCAAAAATGCAACACTGCGCACATTGGTTTGAACCCTTATAAAGTGTCAATATTAGTTTTGTTTTCTTAGTTTGATTTTTATTTTGTGTTAATATTTGTTCAACATTTATCATTTGCTATTAAAATTTTCTCAACAATTTATATTTATTTATGCTTTGTCCTTCAGCAGTTGAAAAGCTTGTGTGTTTTTCGCTCAGTGTATGCAATTGTAGGTGTATGGCAACACTGTTGCATATGCTTTGAATCTCCTAAATAACCGCCCTCACAAATGGCTTGATATTTTTGTTTATCATTATCTATGTGTCTTTATGCTTTCTTTAATTAATTTAGGTTTTTTTTTATTTGATTCAAATTGTATTTACTTAACATTTTTAGCAATTATTCTTTTCCATATTTTAGTATTACTGCTTTATGCTTTTCTTTAATTAATTTTTCTGTTGCAACATTGTTTTGTTTTTTGGTTGTTTAATGAGGAAAATATGGGCACAAGATTCTCTTATTCGGTTCCTATTTCCTTGCGAATTTTGTGGCCTCTGAATGAGGCTTGAATTTTGGTGGCTGCCTTATTCAATTCCGGATCGCTTAGATCAATATCCAGCTCTTCGGCTACCTTCTTGGTGATCTCCTGTATGTCGATATCGTCGGGCGTGTCTTTAGTCACAACTTTGCGTGTCATATGGCCGCGGAAGGCGGCCTGAATTTTCGCAGCTGCGTCACACAGTTCTGTAAAGAAAGGAATGAAAGAATTTATATGTAGATTAGTACGATCGAAATGGAAATTTTATTGGAAATTTGTTTTTATTTTACTATGACTAATTATAATATATAATTGTGCATATTGAGGTCGTTAAAATGCCCCACAAAAGCCTCCACGAGTGTATCGACTGGTAATGAATATCGCGATGATGACAAGAACGGATTATTCACAGTTCGCCGCTGTTACAGTTGGAAAGTATCTGCTAAAATCAGACTTTTTAGTTGGCTGTTTGTTGCTCCTCAATAGCACAGTATTAAAATAAGAAGTCTTACTATCATGGGGGGCACAATTAAGGTTTTGATCAATGTGTCGTGCGACCCCTGCCGAACATCTATGTGACTGGGGGCTCTCAAATAGCCCAGTCTCGAAGCTTACGGATATGAGAGAACCTACTTTTCCTCTATACTCGTAGGTCCAAATATGAACTAGAACATTACAAGAAATAAAGAATTGCAAAAGTTCAGAACTCCTGAAAAAACGGAGGAAAATAGTTATTTCCAGAAGAGAGCAGCGTTTGTAACTATAAAGTAGCCGGGACAAAACCAGAAGCAAATCTTGGCATAAGTGCAGTGGCTGGCACTAACGTTACAGTTGGAGATAATCCCAGCTTATCAGAGACTGCTGTAAGCAAATCCGGTAGTTAAAGCATGGCGAGAAAGAAGGAAGAGTAAGGAGATGCTAAAAGAGGAACTGTCAGCAGTGCCTGACCCATTTTTAAAGTCGATTATCCAACGAAAGCTTGACAGATGATAGCTAGAAGCGACCTTCTGCCTACTTGTTCAAAGGTACAACTGTAATCGCCAACCAGTGTGGAGCCTTCTAAGGAGCTCCAAGAAATATATATTTACCGCAAAATCGGTTCAACTTAATTTGAAGCTTTAACCGCTAGCAGTGGTAGTCTAGTGGCAGAGCTCAGCTGAAGTGACCAAAAGGCCAGAGTTAAGGGAGTGACACCAGCGAAATCCTTTGCTAACGGGGTGCGGAATCGCATTATCATTGGTGCGCTAGTTGAGGGAAATCCCGAAGAAAATATCCCAGAGCTAAAGTGGGTGCAAACTGCGTTGATAATTTTGGTGCTGGAGTGCTATTAAGCAATCCGAGTTCACCACCGTCAATGACTTCTTGCGACAACGAGAGATCAGTAGAACTTAATAAAGCCGCCAAGTCAAGGTAAGTCTGGATACCCAGAATCTAGGCCAGTACTGGTGTATAAGTAGGATATCCCATCTAGACCAAGGGCAAGGGTCGGGATCGGGGATACACCGTCTTTTGTTAGTGACAGTGATCTGCATAGTAGCCCTATTGGACTCTTCGCCAGATTTTGCTTTGGGGTCTTCGAAAGTTTTAACCAATTTCCATCCCCCCGTTGATAGTTAAAGGGCTTGGCCGAAGTCCAGGAAGACCTTATGGAGTTCTCTAGTGATCTTGAAGACATAGGACAAGGTGTGTGTTCTTCGGCGACTGAGCTTTTTGACAGATTTAAAAATTATACTCTGAAAGAGTACTCTAGAGCGATTCTCAAGAAGATGCAGGTAAAACAATTATTAAAGCGTATTCTGAAAATTAAACTATATATCGTAATAACAAATTAGCTTCAGTATCCCTGATTAACCTTACAGAATCACGTCCAGCGTGTTTAACGTATGAAGGTACCTGCTGACAACAGCCTTACCTCTTGGCTCTCAAAAGCACAGCAGATCAAATCATAGCGTTGATCAGCGCTTCAGTACCAATTGACAGTGTGGAATCGACACACTAACCACCTTGGTAGGGCTCAAGGCCCATCTAAAACCTCTACCGTACTTTGGGTCCGGCACCCGGTTGCAATGCAATTCCACATTCAACTGGCAAAGTGTTAGTTTTTCCCGCATTTGGGTTTTAACCACAACCACCACGATACTCCCCGAGGGGTCAGTCCGCTTGAGCAGATCGGAGCAAACTCTAAGCGTTCCTGCTCACCGTGATACCAGAATTAAGTCTCCGGTCAGACCTCGTAGCCGAAACTACCTAACACAATAATCAGATTATGTCCTACTGTCAAATTTTCACCTATTTTTGGTTAATGACGACACGAATTAATATAATTAGCTGTCAAATACACTCGCTAAAAAGTCATGGCTGGAAACTGTAGTACTCTGAATTTATACCAATATTGCTACAGCAATAGAAGAAGAAGAAGAGAGAGATAGAGTTAAAATTACACAGACCGGTCTGGCATGAAAAATCGTCTCGGAAAAATTCTAACAGTCATTTGAAAGCCTACCACAGTTAATGAAAAAAATTATCAATAATTTTTCACTGAATAAAGGCACTAGAAATGTACTCAGAACTCTTAAGTATGGATAAAAATATCTTCTAGAAAGGGTCTGGAGTTAGCCACAAAATTCAGTTCACCAGGTTCGTAGGAAGTATCACAATCAAGAAGCTTAAACTTTACTTACAACATTCTTGCCAAAGCTGGACAGTGAAGGAGTAAGGGTAAATGTTTTCATCCCATCTTCCTCCCTGAAACTACGAGTATGACATGTTGCCTTCTCCAAAATCTTTAGCCTCAACTCGTGAGTGTCTATGAGACATTGTCCAGCTAGAAGACCTAGCTTTGCGGCGAATGAGCCTTGCTAAGAGCCAGTAGTTCAGTGGACATTTTACGTTCCACTCTGGTCCCCTAAGCCGTGCTTACTAAGCTCTCGCGAAGCCAATAGATCATAGATCCAGCGCCCAGGAGCACGAAGACAGGTGAACACCTACTCGCTCCAAACTGATGTAAAAAAAATATTTTTTTTTTTATAAAATTTCACCATCTAATCTGGGATCTCATATCAATCTTTTCTGAAAATCAGAAATGAGCTAAGTTTTCATTAGAAAATTAGGTAGGCTTTGCCTACTATAAGCTACGCTTATAATAAAGTTCCCTTCACTTTTTTCCTTTTACTGCTTTTCTACATTTCAGTGGCCGTCAAACTTTGAAAATGCCAAGTTTCCAACTTAAACTTAAAGTTAAAGTTTTCCGAGTAAATTCTCATTACAACTTTTGTGGGTGATTTGGGCTTTCAGCGCCTGCAGACACATACGCTTATCATATATACATACATATGTACATCGGTACATATGTATATACATTTATATATATGCATATATGTATACATATATCATATATGTACACATTCCTCATACATAAATCATTGTTGGTCTACTTTTTGATTGTTAGTGGAGCAAACTTTTCCTTTTGGCCAACACAATAATTTTCGCGTATATGACAAAGTTGAGGTTGAAATGTTGCGAAAACAACAACAAACTGCCACTGTAATTTGCCGAACTTCGTAAAATGAGATTTGTGGGTCTGAGCTTTTGCGCGATTTTCGGCGGCAACAGCAAAAAAGACAGCAAATGGCGGGTTGTAATGGAATCCAAAATATTTATAGCTTTCAGAAGAAGGACTTACATTTTCACTGCAGATTTAAATTTACATTTTTCAATGGCACGGTTTCCGTAAAGTGGACAGTACCACTACAACATTTAGCATCATAAACGACCAGATAGCTCATGGCCTTAATCAGAAACACCGCTTTGAAAGGAAAGGCTTTCGTAGCTTTGGACTTGTCAATAGCTTTTGATGCAGTCAAGCTTACAGACCAGCTTTTGGACATGGAACAAATTATGCTCTATCCAAAACTGAAGAGAAGGACCGTGAACTATCTGAGTGGTAGACAATCTTCCGTATTATTTCGAGTTCAACATTCTACATTAAGAGGAAATTAAACAGAGAATTTCTCTTCACGCTTCTTCCATAACCACCAGAGCGAGTTTCTAACGGGTGATTTTTTTGAGGTTAGGATTTTCATGCATTAGTATTTGACAGATCACGTGGGATTTCAGACATGGTGTCAAAGAGAAAGATGCTCAGTATGCTTTGACATTTCATCATGAATAGACTTACTAACGAGCAACGCTTGCAAATCATTGAATTTTATTACCAAAATCAGTGTTCGGTTCGAAATGTGTTTCGTTTCGTTTTTATCGACAAATTTTGTTCAGCGATGAGGCTCATTTCTGGTTGAATGGCTACGTAAATAAGCAAAATTGCCGCATTTGGGGTGAAGAGCAACCAGAAGCCGTTCAAGAACTGCCCATGCATCCCGAAAAATGCACTGTTTGGTGTGGTTTGTACGCTGGTGGAATCATTGGACCGTATTTTTTCAAAGATGCTGTTGGACGCAACGTTACGGTGAATGGCGATCGCTATCGTTCGATGCTAACAAACTTTTTGTTGCCAAAAATGGAAGAACTGAACTTGGTTGACATGTGGTTTCAACAAGATGGCGCTACATGCCACACAGCTCGCGATTCTATGGCCATTTTGAGGGAAAACTTCGGACAACAATTCATCTCAAGAAATGGACCCGTAAGTTGGCCACCAAGATCATGCGATTTAACGCCTTTAGACTATTTTTTGTGGGGCTACGTCAAGTCTAAAGTCTACAGAAATAAGCCAGCAACTATTCCAGCTTTGGAAGACAACATTTCCGAAGAAATTCGGGCTATTCCGGCCGAAATGCTCGAAAAAGTTGCCCAAAATTGGACTTTCCGAATGGACCACCTAAGACGCAGCCGCGGTCAACATTTAAATGAAATTATCTTCAAAAAGTAAATGTCATGAACCAATCTAACGTTTCAAATAAAGAACCGATGAGATTTTGCAAATTTTATGCGTTTTTTTTTTAAAAAAAGTTATCAAGCTCTTAAAAAATCAAAATTTATTATCTCATACACAGATGATTGTACGATAATGATGTCGGGCAATGGAATTGATGGAAAGTGTTCAAAAGTGAGCCCAGAATTTTCTCGCTTCTTTACTGCAAGGAACCAAAAATTTTCCCCTAACAATTCCACAGTCATCCTATTTACAAATTAGTCGAAGAAGTTCAGACTAGACCGCGAAATGTCGATAGTAATGTTAAAACTGCGACTATATAAAACCTTAAATTTTTAGACTGGAAAGTCTGCACTCCTTCACTCCGCGCACGACCGTGATAGTTACCAAAGTACATAGCCGCAACAAGAGTCTCGAGTCGTTAGTGGGCTGCACTAGGGCAAATAGATGTTGTTGGCAACATACAAGGCAAAGGAAGTCGGCCGGTCATTAACGTAGCTCAATCTGGTCACATGGATATAGCAGGATGTGGATTTAGAAGAAAAAGACCTCCCAGAACACCGCACCCCCCCGCTTATAACAGCATGTCTACTGATAACTCCCATTGAAATTCTATATAGTGAGGTCCAAATGTTCTCTGTTAAGTCAGTCATCTGTTTGAAGCAGAGAAACCTTCTGGGAATATCCGGAGCATTCCTACAATATGTCGACGAACTGGAACCATATATCAACCTAATTTCGGACGAGACCAACCTTCGACGGATACTGTACGCAATTCACCGTGAAGTTATTAACACCTTTATAGAATTTCTCTTAGAAAATGGCGTGTTTGAAGTCCAAATAAAAACAATGATGACGATGGAATAGATGTTCCATTTATCGGCAATGATGAAGTTCGTATAGCAATAACCCGCCTGAAGAATAACAAACAGTAAGGGCATATGGATTACCGGCTGTGCTATTCAAATACGGTGGCGAAGAACTGACTGGGTACAGACATTAGCTTCTTTGCAAGATGTGGTCGAACGAAAGTTTGTCCGACGATTGTAATGAAAGTATGCACTGCCCAATTCACAAAAAGAGAGATCCCAATACGAAAAACTGAATTCCATCGTCAACAAACTGATTGGTGTTTATTGGTGTGGGTTAAGACCTGGAAAATCGACTATCGACCAGATTTTCACCATGCGCCATAGTTTAGCAAATACCTATGATAGGAAGATCGACACACGCGATCTTTTCGTCGATTTAAAAGCCGCCTCTATGCTGCTTTGTCTGAGCTTTGTCAGGATCGGGAACGACCTCTCCCGGCCGTTCGATACCAAGCAAGGTTTCAGATAAGGAGACCCCATATCGCGTGACTTCTTCAATCTATTGCTGGTATTGCTCCAGACTGGATAAAGAAGCGAAGCGGAAGCGTCTGGTTGTGATAGAGGACAAAACGAGGTACCAAGAGACAGAGGCAGCGCTGGCTAGGTCGTATTGTTAGGATGAAGAGAAAACTCCAGCTTAAAGGTGTTGTGATTTAGTACCCGCCGGTGGAAGCAGAGAAAGACTTCCACTCTGTTGGAGAGATCAGGTGGAGAAGGATTTGGCTGCACTTGGTATCTCGAATTGGTGAAACGGTCCCCACTGTTAACTCAGTTAAAACCGCGCTAGCGCAGTTATACGCCAGAGAGATATTTAAATATTATATTTTGTATAATGAAATTCTATTCATAAACACTGCGCCATCACAGCACTCTTTTAATATTGAATAAAAGTGAAAAGTGTTTAATTCGGTCACGTTTCATTGTATGCACCTCAATCACGATTCCGTTGCGGCGCATTTCAGCAGACTTGAAAAGTTTCTCAAATCACGTCGCACGGAGTGAATTACTTTCATTGCCTTTGGCGTTGGTGTTGGCATTGGCGGTGGAACGATTCATCGCTGGTAATCGAATTTGCTATTTCGACCAACCGAACGGCTTTCGGACGTGCTCGAATGAATGGCAATAATTTGGACTATGAGATTTTCAATTCTCATGCAAAAACACAAAAAAAAAGATTACAAAAATACAGCTGCGAGTAAAAACGAGCGTATTCAGACATGCAGCTTTGGGGCACACACCCATTCATACACGCAGCAAATGCAATCTCAGCTGGTTGCAAGTATGAAAAATGCCTTCAACACGACACATGTGCAGTCATAGAACGTGCCACTGCTGCGTGTAACCCACAGACTTGCAAATAAGTGCATGCAAATAACAACATTTGCGTGTGGCAAGCAGCAACTTTTCGTTATGACATACTATACAACAATAAAAACAATAACAGTTACTTCTTATCACAACACACCAACAGTGGCAGCAGCATCGGCAGGCCGACGGCAAAAAATTATTGCGGTTGACGTTGCAATGTTGCAAGCAAACAAATACAGGGTTTTCCAATAAGAGTGATATAATTGTGATTGCAGGTGCTCGACTTCGAACCTTCCGCGTGTTTGTTGACGTGCGTTTTTTTGGGCAGGTGCGTATCTTCGGTGCAACAAGAACCTCTGAGCGTACGCACGTCCAAAATGCTGGAGACGTGCCTTCCGTCTATCACAAAATGATCGATCTGATTGGTGGCGCTTCGACCCGGATACAGCCAGGTAGCTTGGTGAATTTTCCTATGCTAGATAACCATATTTCCCCGGCGAAGTCGATCAGACTCAAACCGTTTGGCGATGTTTCATCATGGTGGCTGAATTTACCAACCGTTGGGCTGCCAAAGGTACCTTCTTTGCCCATCTTGGCGTTAAAGTCGCCAAGTACGATTTTGACATCGTGACGGAGACAGCTCTTATTGGTGCGCCCCACACCGCGTACAGAAGACATCTTTGTTCACATCGTCCTTCTCTTTCGTCGGGGCGAGAGCTTGCTGAAGACCAGTGACTTCAAATAACGTGAGTAAAAGTAGTCTAATGGTGTTAAACAACAACTTCTTCGAGGCCACTCAATATCCTAATTTCTTGAAATAATCGTATCTGCAAACTTTTTTCGCAATATTTGGGTTGTTGCTCGTGCTGTGTGTCACGTAGCCACGTCTTGTTGCAATCAGATGTGCTCAAGATCAACTTTCTCCATTTGCGACCTTAAAAGGTTGGATCCATTCCGCTCTTCATTGATCGAAACGTTGTCACCAGCTTCATCTCGAAAGAAGTATGCAATAATGTTTCCACCAGACCAAAACCCACACCATACGGTTAATTCAGGTGAATGTAATGGTTGTACATGAATAATTTGTGGATTTTTTGCACCTTCAGGAAACTATTATGACTACCGTTCTAAAGCAAAATTTAACTGTTTTCAAAAAGTTGCTTTAATTGGCTATATAAGACGATAAGGGTTAATTAAGGGTTGGGATTGGAATTGGGATAAGTCCACCAATTTTGATGCTAAAACACTTTGAAATGATTTTATAAGTACAAGGTAGTCCTTGTTGATTAGAATCAATCTCAAACTCAGCAATCCCTTTTTATATCCTGAAGAATATTATTAAGTTTGCCGGGATGTTTGTAATATCCAAAAGGAAACATTGAAGAGCTTATAAAATATATTTATAATTGATAAACATGGCGGGCTGAGTTGATTTAGCTATGTCCCATTATCCGCCTGTCTATCTATCTGTTCGTCATTCTGTATGTATAGTATATACGCGTACTAGTCCCCTAATTTTTGAGATATCGATCTGAAGCTTTCCACACGTCCTTTTCCTTCAAGAAGCTGCACATTTGTCGGATCCGCCGTTATTGGACCACTATAACATATAACTGCCACACAAACTGGTCAATCAAAACTCAGTTCTGATATGGAAACTTCTTTATACTATATATGAGGGGTAGTCTAGCTTGTTAGCTAGTTCAAGGTACCCCATCGAAATAGGTATATTTGCGTCCGCACAATGTATAAACTCTCACTCATGCTCTCAAAAGAGATATAAATACAAACTGACTCATGTTGCCACATTGTTCATTCCAAGCTAAATTGTTGCACAGTTCTCATAGGTTTGCATTTACACCAGAGTTTGATTAGCAGCGACACATGGCACTAAGGACCTGAGCAATGGGTCATTCAAAGTCTATATTAATTGCAAATTGCCTTTTTGCAGATGTGATTACAAAACTTGTTGTCAGTAGGCGTGTAGGAAATGCGGCACTTGTTGACATAAACGAAAAATGTGTATTTAAATCAAGTTAGTGATTTATGCTTAACTTTTGGTTTTTACTTATATACTTTTAAGAATTATATACTAGCCGGCTGACACGTCATACATACACTTACTGGTTCTTGCTAATGCCGGTTGGAGTTGCAGTAGTATATAGCAATATTCGTCGACATCAATGCGTGTTGCGAACTTTAAAAGCCACCTAATATCTAATTTCGGTATTTTATGTAGTCTCTTAAAGTGTGCAGTTCTTTGATATCTAAGACGAGTTTTATATGAGTCCGAACAGAAGCATAGGAGGTGTTCCAACGTCTCTCGCAAGACTACTTCCTTGCACTTTTTGCATGTACTGTCGTTACTTATGCCCATCCGGTTCGCATGTGATACCGTCCTGCAGTCCTTTAGTGTATACTGAGCACTGACTAACAGTTTTGCGCATGGCGCTAGTGATCCTGGATGTTCTTAAGGCATTCCATCTCTCCCTAACACGTCTGTCAGCCTTTCGGAAAACTCACTATGTATTTTTAGCGACTTACGTAAATATTTCATCTACTGAATTCGGTAGTCAGACCGATGGTAATTTTGGCATTATCATCAGCTATTTTGTCTCCGGTTATCGTTTGGCTCAGCTTACATTAGTTAAAAAAATATGTGAGTGAATACAACAAAAAAATTTTAACCGGTGGTTAGCTAACCGGAACTTTTTGTTAATGAAATCGTCATTTCAAGCTATGGTTTAGTGCAGCCAACATTACTTTAAAAAAAGCTGAGTTAATAAACCAAAAAAAAAAAAATTAACCGGGGGTTAGTTAACGAGACCTTTGTGGCAATGAAATTGCCATTTCAAGCTATAAAATGGTTCAGTGTTAGTACATTATGAAAAAATACATGAGTTAATGAATCAAAAAAAAATAATAATAATAACCGTGGGTTAGCTAACCAGACCTTTATGGTAATGAAATTGTCATTTCAAGCTACGGTATGGCTCAGTCAACATTAGTTTACAAATAGCTGAGTTAAAAGACCAAAAAAAAAATTAACCATGGGTTAGTTAACCCGACTTTTGTGGTAATGAATTTGCAATTTCAAGCAACAGTGTGGTTCAGCTTAGATAACTTTGAAAATATTTGAGTTAATAAGTAAAAAAAATTAACCGGCGGTTAGTTAACCAAATAATAAATAAAAAAAAATTAACCGGTGGTTAGTTAAACAAACTTTTGTGGTAATAAATTTACAAGTTTAGATTAGTTTATAAATGAACCCTTAGATAACTAAAAGTATACAAATGCTAATCTTCTTGATTTAAACATATTCTTTTAGGGAAAGCTCTGTGATCGAATCTTCCGATGCATAAAATCTTCAGGGAAAGTAATTTGGCGTTGTGAATAAAATACCGAGGTTCAATTGACGGCGCTATTTGAATGGCTAATTGCTGTTTACCGAAAGTGCCATTGATGAAGAGGTTAAGTCAGAGCTTTGTGCTGAGTTAAAACGTCTGTACGGAAACGGTAGGCAAGACGTGTGCAAAGTTAGTGAGCGGAGAAATCGATGATATGTAATATTAGCTGTATTCGACTCGCCAAGCGTTGGAGAGTGGCGAAACGAACAAACTATACCAGACACTGACTCAAATGGCCTATGTGCTTTACAAGAGAGCTGAAGCGAGGAAATAAATGTCAAACTGATGACGTTGAATATTAAATACATATCGTCACCTAAAATGCAAGATAACGTAACACCATTTTTCATAAGTTTAACAGCGAAGGAAAAAAGATATAATAATGAAACAATTTGAATTTGAGTTTTGGTTATAAAACGGTTATATATTGGTTATACAACACTCCTAGTCTCTCACATGTAATTTCTGCAGTAATTGCAGCACGCATTCCCTAACAGGCAACTAATAATAACAACCATTACAAGCACACATATGCACCTGACGTGAAGCCTTGCTGTCTGTCTTACTCCGGTTCCGTTCATCCGTTCATTCGTTCGTCTGCTCGTCGCAACACAGCTACTGTTTAAACTCATTCGACCCAGATTAATAAATAGCATTTATGCGTTCACCACGCACGCCACATTCCGTACAGGCGGCCAAAGCTGCGCTCACCCTGAGCTAGTTGCCGTGCGGGGCATGTGGTGGCCGGCGCTTATGATGGACGCTTGCCAGGCATGCAATGACGTTATTGCCGCATACAAACAACAACATGTAACTAAATGTATGCGCTACACGAGTTTTGTTGAACTTTGAAAAACATTGCTGAAACTGGTGTGTGCGTTCAGCACATACATACACACATGCATGCAAGCTGTGCGCCCCAGCTGTTGGCGTGTGGCGTTGCTGGCGTTCTGTAAACGTTTTTTCCGCTTGTTTGCCTGTCATAACACGATGTGGCCCTAAATATACGTTGGCAGTTGCCAACACATACACGCACATGTGTCTGCATATGCAGTTACAAACATATGTACATATATGCATGCACATTCACTTCTGGGGTTGCTGTTCGCATTTGGTTTGGTAATTGAAGAGTCACTCATACGCCGTGTGCGCCTGTCTAACCTCTATACATTTAAAAAGGCAATTACAGCGCATTTTACAGTTGATATGTGGCACATTTGGGTTATAATTGGTTGCGTGAAACTGCGCTACAAAGCACTTAGTCATTTGTGTAAAGGGGCACAAGTTGTGTTGGTTGCCAGCAATTCAATTCTGTGGGATATACGATTTTTAATTTGGATATTTGCGCGTTTATATTGAAATCTTTATGAAATAAGTTGTTTGCGTTTCAATTGCTATTTCTGTTATTGTTTCAAAGCAATAAGGATACGAGTTATATAAATGCGTTGTTCAACTTTAATTGTCGTGTAAAAATATTTGAGAGCTACAAATTTCTTCGAAATGATTTTGTTTTTAGTGCATAACGGTCAATTTTTTTAAATTAGATCCTCGAAAAAATAAAAATTTTGTGTTTCAACTAACTAGTCCGACTTATTCAAAAGTGTTTTTTTTTATTTTTCAGGAATATTTTCCAAAACTTTTGTCTCCTATTATATTTTTATAGTAATTTTTTTATTAAATTATCAAAAATATTATTTTTTTATTTTATTTTTTTAAAAAAATCTAACTTTTTTCCAAAAATAATTTTTAAAGGTCTTGTTTTTTCAAAACTATTCGTTTTTTTAATATTTTTTTTTTAAATCTTTTTCGAAAATATTTTAAACTACTTTTTCGAATTTTTTCATACGTTTTATAAGCCTTAACTTGCATTGGTGCATACAAATTTTTTGTCAAGCTTATGAGAAAGATCTTATTATAAGAAATCAAAGTGTGATTTTTTCAAAATTGTACATATGTATTTTTTCTCAAAATACGTTTGTACAAACGCTTTTAATACATTTTGTTTCCGAAATATATTTTTTTCAACTTCTTTTTAAATTTTTTCCGAAAATATAATATTTTTATAAATACGGTTTTTATAAAAATATTTTTACAAATTTTTTTATTATTATTTTTTAATATTTTTCAATAATATTTTTTTAATTTTTTTTATTAAAATATCATATCAATTAGATATTTTTGACAAAAAACAAACAATACAATTTTTTAATTTTTTTTATTACAATATATATTTTTTTATTTTCAAAAATATGATTTGAATATTCTAAAGTATTTTTAAGCATTTTTATCAAAAAAATATTTTTTAATATTTTTATTATTTGTTTTCAAAAATATTTCTTACATATTTTTTTTTAAAGTAGTATTTGTTCCAAATTTTTTATTTTTAATACTTTTCAATAGTTTTCAATTAAAAAATATTTTTCAAATACATATATTTATTACAATATGAAAAAAAAAAATTTATTGTTCGTTTTTTGTCAAAAATATCTAAAAATTTTTTCCAAAAAAAAATTTTCCGCAAATAAAAACTTTTAAGTTTTTTAAATATGTTTTTAATTTTTTTTAAAACATTAAATTTTTTTCAAAGAATTTTTTAATTTTTTTTCGAAAATATTTAAAATATTTTTTCAAAAATATTTTGTGTTGCTTGTTCCAAAATATTTTTTCAAAAAAAATATATAAAATATTTTTTCTAACATTTTTTTTCTAAATTTTTTTTTTCAAAAATTTTTTCTAACATTTTCTAAACGCTTATGATAATTAACTATTTTATTGGTGCATAAAATTTTTCGTTCAAGCTTTTAAGAAATATATTAAAATAAGAGTCCAACGTCAAAAAATATTAATGTTACATACTCGTATGTACGAGTATATTTCCAAAATTCTTGCCGGACTTTTAGACCGTAAAACATAATAAAAATTTAACATTTGTATGCAGTAATTTACTTTTAATATTGTTTTCCCAAATATACATATGTATATATTTTTTCGAATTCTTATTTACTAAAAAAAATTTCCAAAAATTATTTTTAAAACTTTCTCCCCCCAAAAATGTTTTTTTAATTTTTTTGTTTTCAAAAATATTTTTGAAATGTTCAAAACATATTTTCAAAAACATTTTTTTCAAAAATATTTTTTAAACTTTTTTTTTAAATATTTTTATTATTTGTTTTCAAACATATTTCATATATTTTTTCTCAAAAGTTTATGTTTGAAATTTTTTATTTTTAATACTTTGCAATAGTTTTCAATTAAAAAATGTTTTTCAAAAATTAAAATTAAAAAACTGAAGAAAGAGTATTTTTTTAACATTTTTTTCAAAAATATTTTCTATAGTTTTTTTCAAAAATATTTTTTAAGAATATTTTTTTTCAAAAGTATTTGTTTGAAATTTTTTATTTTTAATAATTTTCAATAGTTTGAAATTAAAAAACATTTTTCAAAAATTAAAATTAAAAAAACTGAAGAAAGAGTATTTTTTTAACATATATTTAAATAATATTTTTTAACGTTTTTTTTTTCAAAAATATTTTTTAAGAATTTTTTACCAAAAATATTTTGTAATATTTTTTTTAAAAGAATTTTTATAATTTTTTTTTTCAAAAATATTTTTTAGTTTTCATATAACAAAAAGCCTCAAAAAGCTTGGAACATATTGTGACATCCGTTTATTTCTTTCTGAATCACCAAAGCACTCAACTACAAATACAACTCGCATGCTATTTAGACCTAAGCTTAAGCTCACCGTTATTCACGATAAAAGCATTCCATTGCAACACTTTCCAATAGAAATAGAGCTATCCCGTAACCTTGTTATTTTTCGTTGCTTTCACGGTATAATTTATGGAAATCAAATTCGAAGGCACTCTACAATGAATTCGTAATTTGATTTATCGCCGTGGATGGCAAGTAAAAGCGTTTGGGGATTCGCGCTACCGCAAAGCAATTTAATTAATAGTAAAATGCAACCTTTGCTGCTGCATGCCACCAACGAATACCCAGAGAATGCAACGACATACAAACAAAAAGCTTGTAGTCCAAATGCCAGCATGTCTGCGATGCACCCAAGCGGGTTAGCAAAGTGCAAGTGATGCCTTTGAGAGTTTAGTTGCTAAATGCGAAAGGCAAAAGCGAGCGGTAAGAGCACTTTCGATTGCTCCGATTGCAACAACATGCGAGTATAGGTATGCTCGTGCAGCTTTTAGCCGAGTGCTGTCGTTATTAATAAAAGTTGCGCCAGCATGCCACTTTGCACCTGCAACTCGGAATTTATTAAATCAATTGGAACGTTTTACGCGTGTTGAGGGAGATGAGTGCAGAAATGTATGGAAATTTATTGTTTGTTGGTATTGTTGTAATTGGGAAGCTTTCTATCTTTTGTTTAGTATTATTTTTTCTGTGAAAAATGAAAAAAATATTAATTGGCGCTCCTCTTCCTATCCTTCCAGTACATTGTCTCTAAGACAAGTTCCCATATTAAATTTTCCAAAATTATTACCAATATGTTCGAGAGCATATACATATGTACATATGTATTATATAATATTTAAGTCCATTCCATGTCTATCCACACATATAAAGGGTGATTTTTTAAGAGCTTGATAACTTTTTTTAAAAAAAAAACGCATAAAATTTGCAAAATCTCATCGGTTCTTTATTTGAAACGTTAGATTGGTTCATGACATTTACTTTTTGAAGATAATTTCATTTAAATGTTGACCGCGGCTGCGTCTTAGGTGGTCCATTCGGAAAGTCCAATTTTGGGCAACTTTTTCGAGCATTTCGGCCGGAATAGCCCGAATTTCTTCGGAAATGTTGTCTTCCAAAGCTGGAATAGTTGCTGGCTTATTTCTGTAGACTTTAGACTTGACGTAGCCCCACAAAAAATAGTCTAAAGGCGTTAAATCGCATGATCTTGGTGGCCAACTTACGGGTCCATTTCTTGAGATGAATTGTTGTCCGAAGTTTTCCCTCAAAATGGCCATAGAATCGCGAGCTGTGTGGCATGTAGCGCCATCTTGTTGAAACCACATGTCAACCAAGTTCAGTTCTTCCATTTTTGGCAACAAAAAGTTTGTTAGCATCGAACGATAGCGATCGCCATTCACCGTAACGTTGCGTCCAACAGCATCTTTGAAAAAATACGGTCCAATGATTCCACCAGCGTACAAACCACACCAAACAGTGCATTTTTCGGGATGCATGGGCAGTTCTTGAACGGCTTCTGGTTGCTCTTCACCCCAAATGCGGCAATTTTGCTTATTTACGTAGCCATTCAACCAGAAATGAGCCTCATCGCTGAACAAAATAAAGCGCGAAACACATTTCGAACCGAACACTGATTTTGGTAATAAAATTCAATGATTTGCAAGCGTTGCTCGTTAGTAAGTCTATTCATGATGAAATGTCAAAGCATACTGAGCATCTTTCTCTTTGACACCATGTCTGAAATCCCACGTGATCTGTCAAATACTAATGCATGAAAATCCTAACCTCAAAAAAATCACCCGTTACAAGTAGTACATACTCTTATAGTAAGCGTATACTTTTTCATATGCCTATGCGGATATATACGAAATTTCCTTTCAATAATTCCCATTTCCTCTGCTTTCCTTATTTTCCTCTCTAAAATCTATTTTGCGGTTTCAATTTCCTTCTGTCGCTGCATTTCATTAACTTTTGTGGCTTTGTTCGTGTTTTGCCTACGTTTGCATAATAATTCATTCGTTGTGCTGCGCTAAGCCTCCACTTTTCTTGCTTGTTTGTTGTTATTATTATTTTGTTGAGATTAAATTTCTGTTGCATATAAAATTAGAAATTCTTGGAGTTTAATCAAATCAAAATATTGTGTTGCTAAATTGAAGAAATTACTTTTCCTTGGACGGAATGCTATTTTCTTTTTTTCTTTTTTCGAAGTATTTATTATCTCCTGCTTTCATGATTTTATGAAAAAATGTTGCAATGTGAATGGAATTATTTACAGGACCAAGCAGAGGTCATTAAAGCCAGATCTCACAGATAAATCTCGTACAAATTAAATTCAGATTTAATGAATCAGTAGATTATGGGGCTCATCTTGCTAAATTGAGTAGATAAACGACCTAAAGCATCGAACATCTTTGACCTTTGATGAAGAAGTGCAATGAGATTTTCCGAACCAATGAAGGTAGAGTGTTCTCTCAGAGGCTTTTTATAAATTCTAGCTTCAGGGTACCATACCATTGCCATGTTTTTCAAGTGGAGCTGGCTACCGTCATGGTCTGAAGTGGAGTCTGTCAGAAAGGAGTACATTCAATCCGATAGCTGACCATACGGTATAGGGTGTCGGAGCTCTTTATAAATAACATAAGGCATTTCATACATACATAGGGTCTTTCGACTTATTTGGATGTAAAGTCGATGAACTTGCTAGAGATCACAATTTGATCACACTGAGAACAAGTTGATGTTGCATTGCTCTTTTGTGGTCTAGCGTAGGATACGTGAGCTTTGGAAGCGCTGATCAACAACCTGAACCGTTCACACGTCAGTCGGGTCTACGAAATCGGAACGGACTCGCACTTTTTGTCCCATCAAGGACTGTCAACTCGGCAGAATAGTGACGCTCCAACAACAAGAACCAGTACCTATGGGGCTACGAGATCCTTCTGGTTCAGTGTGGAAGACAAGAGATCCTCTAAACTATATGCGCTTGGCAAAGTCCATCTAGACACAAATGTAGATGCACTGCACGGTGCGTCTCATTATCTCGAATACCTTTGGCAAAGCTCTATGTTAGGAAGGAAGGGCAGGTGGAACTATCTAGATAATTTTTCCTCCATTGCCCAGCTATGGGCCAGACTGTGGTTGAAATCTCGGTCAACACACCATCAAAGAAGTGAAGTGGCTGGAATTGATACTATTGACCTTAATAAGTTTGTGGTAAGCACAAATGCTTTGTGGCTTCATGAGGGTCTGGTGATCTATATATGACAGTTTTAGTTTTTTACAAAAAACTAGTGTTCGCAACTCTCCAAGTGGAATTCTGCGCTACTTTTGGTACGAGGGTCAAACCCTACGATTTAACCTAATTTCTCCTATTCCACTCTACTCGTATAACCTTCGATCTAACTTAAGCTCATGAAACGCTTCAGGCGACTAATGAGGGTCTGGTGACGTATGTATATATGGGAATTTTGGTTTTTACAAAAAAATAGGGTTCGAAACTATCAAAGTGGAATTCTTCAATACTTTTGGTGCGGGGGTCAACCTTACGATCTAACCTCAATTCATACTCATATAACCTTCGATCTGACCTAAGCTCTTGATAAATTCAAACAGTCAATTTGACTAACGATCTTCGGCACTTTTAAGATGTTCAAGTTCGCTGTTTATCCTGTCAAGGCTTGGGGTTTGAGTTGCTGACAAATTCTCCCTGAATTTCCTCCAGTAATAAATACCAATTAACGCAATTTATTGATTGGGAAAATTTTCACGTTTCATGTTCACTAATGTTGCCTTCTCCCACATATATTACCGAATTAAAAGCTACTTTGTATGGATCACAGAAATGTTATTTGCATACATACTATACATACATATATAGTATATATGTACTTCATTACAATTAGAAAATAAATATCAGCATTTTTGCAGAACCTCTCTTCCACAGTGTATGCATTACCATGGAACAACTTCAGGTGGGCGACTGGAAAGTTTAATTGGATTTAATTTTAATATCAACTGGTGCATATACCTTGAAAGTTTAAAGCTGTAATTAACATATTTGAACCAATTGAATCAGCAAACTGTTTATAGTCATATGAGAGTTTCAGAAGAAACCTACGACCAATTTAAATTACGTTTAGTTGGTTCGTTGGTTGAAAAGAAATGAGCATTGGAGAACGTGTAATATACCCCTACTTTTCCGGCTGAAGGCTGGTTATTTTCAGAGATAATGTTTCACTATTTTTAGAAACTTTTTGATCTGTTCACCATCAACACTATCCCAAAGTAATTTTGTGGTATGACCGGCTAGTTTTCCATTTCTTCAAACAAGCCTTGAAGGAGCAGAATAATCTGGTGCAGCTTATACGAATTATGCTTCCAGCTGCCTTTGAGGGAACCAGTTCATCTGCCTTTTATTTCCTTCTATTCCTGTATATCCGGATACCCAGATTGTATTAACTGAGTTACCTACTGAGACTCTAGTTATAGCCTGTTTGCTTAAACGCGGTGAGACTTAGTATTGGAGCTGCGGATAGACTTAATTGTCACTTAGGTATCCACTAGAAAGGCTATGGACTTACAAGTTAGAGAAAAAGCCCATTTGACACCTTCTGCTATGCCCATAATTTGGCCTGAAAGACCGTATTGCATTCATTTAGTTTTAAGGTACCTTCTGTGTATGGATTACAACGAAGAAGCCTGCTCCTGTTCCTATTTCACGCTTTGATCCATCGGTAAACCTGTGGAACTGTCGATCACAGAACTATTGACCCACTCCCCTCTGATGGCGAATGAAAACGTTGCGTATAATTCCACATCGGTCTTCTTTTCTCGGCCGCGTTGCCAATTTAGCCCGAGTTCATTAAGAAGCTGTCGTGTGATACGATGTCCGTAGTGACGCCGAGTCTGACTACAGTGTCCTAAAGTTATGAGTCGGCTTGCTGTAAGCATTACCTCATACTTTATTACCTCATCATATGTATTGGCCGTAAGTCGAGGATAATCTCCAGAACCTCTGTTGACGTAGCTTTTATTGTGACCGTAGTCCCTAGCAAGCAGCGTGTTGCATCTGTACCCGCACCATACCACATAACCATATGTTAGTTTGAGACGGATGGTACTTGTGTACAGCCCATAGACCATGGAGGGTCGTAAACACGACTTTGGGGCAATGGGCGCTCTGCAGGAGTTCAGATTGGAATGGTTTTGGAAGCCGTGCCCTCAATATGTTCTCTACAGCTTAGTTTTTACCCAGGATAACTCCAAGTTCTGTCCCTTAGAGGGGCGAGATTGGAGTGCGAAATGTTTGTTCTTTTAGTGAGGAAATATATTTCTGTTTTCCAGATTCGAAGGGTTATGAAAGCCCTGCCCTCAATATATTATCTACAGTTTAGTTTTTTGCCTAGGATAACTCAAAGATATTTGTCAGAGCTCGAGAGTACAATAGTTCTGTACCTTCGAAAGGTGAGATTGGATTGCGAAATATTTGTGCTTTTAGTGAGGAGACAGATTTCTGTTTTCTTCGGATTGACAGTGAGGCCGTGAAACCCCGCCCAGTTGGTCTCAAGGGCTTTTCTATGAGCAGCGCTGGGCGATTATGATTCATCCTTGGACTGACGATAGCGCTATCGTGCGCGTAACTGACGACCTTGAAGTTCTTACTGTCGAGTTGAAGTATTAAAAAAGGTGATTCAAAGCAAGTGGGTGAGGATGACTCCTTTCGGGGTGCCACAAGTGATTTGAGTAGTGATTTTAATGCATTTTATTAAGCGATCAAAGGTTGGTCAGAAGTTGTGAGTTTATTGCATGCATAAGATGTTGATATAGTTTTGTAGTCTCTTTATCTCCCTCTTTCTCTAGGATATTGCTCGATAAGACTTCGCATTGGTTCGTCATCTCTTGCAGATAACTCCTTTTAAATAATTTCGTTCTATTAACTCCTAAACATTTTCTAAGTTGAACATCTTCACTTGCAGCAGTCCACTCAAGTAACTTGAGATTATTTCAAGGATTAAGCTGCTACAAAATGATTAATCTGACTTTACACATTTACGCTTTATACGAATATTTATCATTGCATCATGAAATTATCACGTAACTAACGAAGGTATTTGTCTTAATGCCTTACTTCATTTAACATAAATTGTGGATATTGCAACGACACCGCACAAAAACGCACCGCCCGCAGCGCGCACGCCAACCTAATAAATGAGCCAACATTAAGCTAACGTTTTATTAGCTTTTTCGTATGGAGTGGCGCAACTGAAATCCAAGCAGAAAATTTCGTTCCATAGAGATGTGGGTAGTAATAAAAGTTCGCAAGTTGGCAACACTTCAATGGAAAAAATATGAAAAATAATACCGGGACTCGGTTGCATGAAGAGAAAATGTGTTTTGAAAAGTTGTGATTATGTGAGAGAGTGTGTTAAGTCGAGTTAACTGTGAACTTGGGGACTGTGTTCTACGAAATGTCAAAAAGCTTAAAGTTATAATGCTTATTTTCGAAAGCTTTATTCTGGTTGGAGATTTTTAAAATCTAAATAATTATCTTAGAGGATAGAGTCATGTGTGGAAGTTCACGCAAGTGTGGAAAGCTCTCTGATTGTCATTCACTTGGGAGAGGTCAGCAATGATTCTTTTACATATAGCTCAAGCAGCTCCCGACTTCTGGTCTTTGACCAAGTATCCACAGGGTAGCCAGTAAACATTCGTTTGAAGGCGAGCCGAAGTGAGAAGGCGAAACATCCCCTCCACAACGTTGTGCGCTGAGTTTGGGACCCGCCACGTAAAAACGCTACCAATGAAAAAGCGTAAGACGCCTCGCTGTTGCTAACTCGGCCGCAATTTCACGTTCGATATTCGTACAAAGTATAGACTTGATGTAGCTCCACAGGAAATAGTATAACGGCCTCAAATCGCACGACCGAGATGTCCAATTGACTGGGACATTTCGTGAGATAACACTTTCACCAAACTTAATGTTCAATAACTCGATTCTGACATTTGTTGTGTGACTTGTGGCACCGTACTGTTGGAACCACATATTGTCCAAGTCCATATCATCCGATTCGGACCAAAAATATTCGGTTATCATTGAGCGGTAGCGATTCCCATTCACAGTAACGTGCCGGTCTTGATCATCATGGAAGAAGTACGGCCCAATGACGCCGCGGGCCGTAATTTTTTCGGGATGCAATGGTGACTCATGGAGTACGTCTGTATTGTTGGCTGACCAGTAACGCATATTTTGCACATTGACGAAGCCATTCTGGCAGAAATGAGTCTCATCGCTGAAGATCCAGCGTCTGCAGTTCTTGCGTCAATTTGATCTTGTAAGGTTGTAGGCCAAGATCTTTTCGCAAAATTTGCCACAACGACGTCACAGAAGTGTCCGATGCTTGAGAATGACGTGGAAGAGACTGATTTGAGTCTTCCTCAACTGATGCGCTAGCGGCAGCAATATTCTTGACACTACGGGAAGTTCCTGGTCTCACTGTCATGGGAACATTTTGTACTGTGCCTGTGGATTTTCCATTAGACGCTCAATTGTTGATCTGACCAGACGACTGTTGTTCATTGGACTTAGCGTTGAGGCCACTGACTCCGAATTTCCGTAGTAAATTTTAATAATTTCGACTCGTTCGATCGTATATCTTTCCATGATGAAATGTCTCACCTTACTGAATAGAAATGTTAAAGGAGCGGGAAAAAATATGGGTACATTAGGGTGGGTCGGAAATGCGCTATGGATTATTCTGAACAACTCTGCTCAAGAAACTATTGATCCAAGACCGGTTTCGACCTAGTCATTTTTTAGCCAACGGTTACTAAATCTGAATGGTCGGTTGTATGGGGGTTATGTGTCATAGTTGTCGGATCTAACCGAATAAATTAAATTTCATTCGGATATATCAAAAAAATTACAAATTTTTAGGATCGCTTAACATTGTTGACTCGAAAACGGTTTTGGACCCATAGTCCCTTAGGCAAAGTTCTTCAGAATGATCCGTGGAATAGTTTCCGCATATGCGATTTTTCAGTTTTTTTGGCTCCCTGTAAATTAACCCGCTCTAATGCACATGCCTATATTTGAATATTCGAAAACTTGAAATTGATTCGGCTAATAGTTTCAGAGCTATGAGCGTACTTGCTAGTACTTTTTCCTTAGTGTAATCGGTTTCCAAGGTTTCACAGGCCTTTAACTCGTAATGCTGCTTTCAGAAACGGTTTGGAAAAATTCTTCGAAACGGCTAAACCGATTGACTTGAACTTTTCACACGACCGGCTTGGAGATACTTGTTCGTTTATGATAGAAGCAACAATATTTTTGGTAATAATTTAGATTTAGGTAAGCCAATATTGTTTCTTAGTTTTTCACAAAGAGCTGCCATTTTGTTAAAGTTCTATATTTTGACTAGTTGTTCAAACATTACCCGAGCTCATATTTTGTATTAACACATTTTTTTTGTTTGGATTTAAGAAAATTTTAAGCAGAAAAAACTTCGTCACTGTCTGACACTTCTTTTCGGTGGTCCTCCTGGAGATCGACTAAATGATCAAGGGATCCAAACTTTTTTAAAAAATTTTATTAAAACTCCAAACCGTTTCGAATCAATCCCACAATCTACAGGATCAGCGTCACACACACTAAAATATAGCATAACCAACAAATGCGAACTTTCGTCGGCGCCCATTCTCACACGGAGTGAGTGCAATGCAGCTGATAGCTCGCATTAGCCATCGTTAGATTGCACAGTAGAGCAAATAAAAAAACTACAAGAAACTCAAAACAGATGAGTGTTGGAAAATATACGATGCGAGAAAAACTATACCATAAACATCCATTTGTGCGCAGCTAAAATCCTGCAAAGCTGAAAATATCGGGCTGATTTATAAGTGTTTGCCAGCAAGAAACATGCAACTTCATGCGGGCTACATGAGCTCCTTTAATACATAATATGTACCTACATATGTGAGAGGGGAAAAATGTATGTGAGCGCAATAAAAAACTATATGTGAGAGCGAAAAAAAAACATATGTTCTGAAGTGACTGCGTGTCACGTTGACCAATTGCTTGGGTCATCAGCAAGCTCGCACGAAACTGTTGCTGTTGCATTCTCTATTTGCTTTAGAGCTTGTGAGGTCAGCGGGATATAAAAAGAGCATTATTGTTGACTTGTAGGAAAGTTTATGGAAACTTAAGGGGTTTACTTCAATTAATCTGGACTTTGTCTGAACTTTTTCTGGCTCTAAAACTCAGAAACCTTAATTTCCTTTCATTCAGCATCGAAAACATGATTATCTTTCTCTTTCTATAAAGCATGTAATTTTCATTCCAAATCGACCCCGCAACATATTTAACGGTTTAAAGCTGCCTAAATGGCATGAAGAAATTGAAATTTCCCAACAGTTCTTTAACTCTACATATATTTATTTACATCTAAACTGAGTTTGAATTGTCTCTGTTGTCAGCCAAGGTAAATTGTTGCATATTTTTTCTCTCTTTTATTTACCGAGTAGCTCAAGTTTCGTACGTCACGTCGTGTGTCACTAACAAGCGCTTATCTCAGCGTCAGTGACATTTGCATATTCCACTTTGTTCACCACAAAATATGTGCCATGGCTTATTTTTTCCGAGCGTATTACGAAATACTGTGGCTTCTGCAGGTGAAGTAAAATGTGCAGGTGAAATTTTAGACCTTGAGACAGGGTGTTATATTTTGCAGAAAAAAATTTAAAAAATTCACAAATTTTGTTTTAAGATTTTCAAGTTTTCAAATATAAGGAAAACTAAGTTAGCTCTTAGTGGTTTCTTATTGTTGAAGACTACTGCCGTCGGGTTTGTTTTTGGGTCTAATAGAGCACGATTTATTTTCTCTCACTCTCTTTTTCTCTCAATATTATTGCTCGATAAGGCTTCGTATGCCTTTCTTAATTATTAGTAAAACCAATATAGTTTTCTTAGACCCTCAAATTGATTATCTTTATACACATACATATGTTGTAGCAGCAGAATACTGTTGACGGTCCTTGACCGAATCAAAAATCCAGAGCCGTTCCGGTTACGTAGACCCAACTGTTGTGGGAACGGACTCATCTTTCCCGTCCTCCGAAATGGTGCGGAGACATGGACAATGACATCATCTGATGAGTCGGACTTAGGAGTGTTCAAGAAGGTTGTGCGGAAGATGTATGGTTCCTTGCGGTCCCAACGGGGAATACCGCAGTCGATGGAATCATGAGCGAATCACGAGACAGTGGCTGCGCTGGCTGGGTCTTGTTGTCCGAATGGAAGAGAAGCTTTTCGATTCGTCGTAGAGTTTATCCTTGACCAAAAGGGAATGCAGGATCCCACAAGGACAGCTGTATTGTTCTGATTCCCAAACTAGTTACTGGATCTAGATTCCCGGAAAAAATGCTTTGAGCTTACCAGCAATCAATTCGGCTAATATTATACCCAGCCACTTCGCCAGATTCGCTGAAAGTTTGTCCATCGAGATACTTCAACCGCAGTCTGCCAAAAGCTTGGCAATTCAACAGAAATTGTTAAAATAGTTTCACCACGCTTTCCGCCATCTATCGCTTATTCGTGCGAAATAATTTCATCTGCTGCATTTTAACTTCCATGCTTGCTCTTTCAGCTCCCACCCAAAACATATATACTTACATATATGTCCCACTGTGATCCATTCAAATAAAAAGTCATAAACCTGACATTTTCTCCCGCATTCTTATCATTTCATTACTCGTCTATTTAACTGTTGCCATTTGTCCTTTAACACAAAGCATAGCATGTCACAGCGTGGAGAGGCTTTCTCTCTGCCTTTGCTCTATCTCACGCTACACTGTTTTTTGTTGCTGCATCCTTTTTCATGCATTCCATTGTAATCATTACAATAAATATATTCCAAGCATGTAGGTCAAGAGCGTTGCACGTGCACTATTGCCATGGCATGAGGGGTCTTGTGTGCAACACATTCCATGACGACGTGTTGCACTCTTATCCCTTGCCAGTATTTATGTAAAGCGGAGGCTATGTGCTCTTGTGTGACTTTGACTCAGGCGCATGTTGAAGATGCTGGCGCAGCGTTGTATGTAGCGAAAATTACAGGAGACACTTGTGCGCGTGCCACTGCGAAATGCGGTCATTTCCTCCAGCAACAGAGCCAATGCAACATTTCGAGGCGCATAGAGGCAGGCGAGCAAATAAGCAAAGAGACGGCGACGAACAATGAGGTAGATATAATTATATGAATACCTAAGGCAATAGCTACTATGAAACACATATGTCTGTATTCTTTGGTATATATGTATATTGATATTTATATATACAGATGTATGCTGCATGTGTTGCCCTTAAATTATTTTCTTCTTTGAGTTTGGCTCGTTTGAATAGCAGATTACTGATACATACGTATATATGCATATGTACATATGATTTTATAATTGAATCGGGTAGGTCCTTGTGAAGAGTTTTTATGGTAGCTGAACTTTACAACTTTCTTTGCTCATTTAGACAAAAAATATACCTATGTTTCTTAAAAACCAATTAAGGATTAGTAATATTGTCACTAATTGAATTGACTTTGTGTTTACTTTTTCGAAAGATCTATAGAGCTCTGTATTAAGTAGGTTATAATACTAGAAAAGCGGACAAAGTGAAATCGTTTTCTGAGGGACTTATCATTCTCACATAGCCTCATTTCGTCAATACTGCGCCGAAAGAGATCTTTCAACTGGATAGTATCGAATCCTTAAAGATCATGGAATTGATTTATCTCATCAGAAGGTAGTAAAATGAAGGAAGATCTTACGACATAGAACGACCAATTGAAGGGTCCTTATTTTTTACGATTTTGTTATGCCAATCAAGAAGATATTATAAAAAAACATACGGGTTTGGGTATATTGCTTCGTCCTGCTGTAACCATCTAGAACGATAAGCGATATTGAAAGTAGGGTACTGTAAAGTTGGAGGAGGAAGCCATATGTAGAAGTGGCTAGAAACGATTCCATTACATATGGTTCTAGCTCATAACTTCCGGTCTTAGACCAAATATCCTCTGGGTAGCCAAAAAATATACATTCGAAGGGACACCCAGCTTAAAAAAAATATTCACAATGAAAAGAAGAAAACAGCCTAGATGACACCCCTGCAAAAAATTTAAGAGCATGCGCCTGGAATCTCAGATCCGGTCCCAGCAGGTTGATGTGCTCGTTAGAGTAAAGGCTGATATCAACGGCGTCCAAGAAATGCAATGTACGGGACAAGGATTGAGACGACGCCCACACCCCGACGGAAGAGAAGGACGATGTGCCCAAAGACATATTTTATGAGCGGAGAATAAGAAGATTGGAGAATTGAGGTTAGTAGGCCCTTGTGGCATTTCTATAGTGGGCACAAAAAGGAGCGCATATTCGGTGTGAGCTTCGTCATAGAACAGAGACTCCGTCGCCGAGTCCTGACATTCACGCCGGTAAATGAACGTCTAGCCACAATTTGTATCAAAGCAAAGTTCTTCAATATATCGCTGATTGGCGTCCACGCCCCGACGGAAGGGAAGGACGATGTGACCAAAGATATCTACTATGAGCGCTTGGTGCGAATCTATGAGAGCTACCCCGCCACGATGTAAAAATCGTGCTTGGCGACTTTAACGCAAGGGTGGACAATATCTTCATTGCAACGGTCGGTCAGCCTCTACGATGAAACATCCCCAAATGGTTTGATTTTGATCGACTTCGCTGGGGCCCGAAATATGGTTTTCTGTACTGCTAGATTCCAGCATAAAAAAATTCACCAAGCTACCTGGCTGTCTCCGGATCGAAAAGCTGCCAACCAGTTGGATCATTTTGTGATAGACGGAAGACACGTCTTCATTGTTTTAGACATGCGTACGCTCCGAGGTCCTAACAGCGACTCGAATCACTATCTTGTTGCAGCTAAGATTCGCACCCGCATCTGTACAGCAAAAAACACACGTCAGTAAACATAAGGAAGGTTCGACATCGCGAACCTGCAATTGCAACAGACACCAGACAGAGGTGATTCCCAGAGCATACAGAAATTATGAAGGAAACACTTCTCGCGCCTGCTGAATGGCCGTGAAAGCATTACACCATGAGACGGTGAACTCGATTTCTCAAACGATGACGGCCGAGCGGACGTTCCATTGCCGGAATATGAAGAAGTCCGAATAGCATTTACTCGTCTGAAGAACTACAAAGTTTTCCGGGTCGATAAATTGCCGGCTTAGTTATTTAAATAGCTTCCTAGAGCTCTTCCAATTTACCCTGGTCCAGAAAGACCTTGCAACTCTTACTGAGCCGGTTTTTGCCCACCGATCCAGTAGCAAACCACAAAAAGCCAACGCAGCTCCTTTCCTTTCCCATTTTGTAGTTACTGAGACTGACTGAGTACCTGTCATAGCAAGCTCATCAGCTTTACAGTTTCCTGCAATATTGCTGTGGCCAGGCATCCAAATCATATACAAGGTTTGTATACTGAATCCATAGGAATTTGCATCAGTGATGTCACTGATTCACCCGAATTCCCTTATTTTCCGATTTTTATGCAAATAATTGAATTCATTTAAGCCTGCTGCCTTTAAATTGAGAAATACGAAAACCTATTTGAAAGCTATAGCAAAAAATAAATCTTGATTAGCTAAGCTCTCTGTGGGCTTACGTATCAATAGATTTCGTTCTGTAGCAACTCTGAAATTCTCGCTAACGATAGCTTTCCATTGAATTGTTATTGTTTACAATTTTCTGTTGCTTATTTTACATTTTCCAGATAATTCTTTATTGCCATCAAAGCAACAGTTTCCATTTCAATTTCCTTTTTACACACACAACTGCAGAAGAGCTTAAGTACAAAAGCATTCCGAGCAATGAGAAATCTACTTTTGAATGCAACTCTGCGCAAAGCCGCCTTTGCAGTCAAAAGAAACAGTTATTTGCGATTTCTAATTGAGTGTGAAAATATAGGGTGGCATTAAAGCAAGGAGTTGGTGCGGGAAATATGAATATAAGACACGAGAAATGAAATGAAATATAGGAGAAAAAGAAATAGAAAGACAGAGCTTTGGTGTTGTCGGACGTCAAAACGAAGAAATGCAGTGACAGATGACGAAATGAAAAAAGTATTATATGGAAGAATTTCCTAAAAATTGTATTGAAGTAAGAAAGATTTATGGAATCTTATAGTATTTTGTTTGCTTAACTGGCAAAAGACTGGAATGGGTAAAGGCTACGGAAAATCTGCTTAAATTTAAACCGCTTCTTATTTAAGGACTTAGGGAAATTGGGTATATAAGGATACCCGGGCAAGAACATATTGAACTTCTCCACTATTTTGATTGTTTTCCTTACAATCTAGATTACTGCATCGCGGAACCTTAACCTGCTTTTTCCCTCTGTGCTCACACATCTATGAGGGATTCGTGAGCTGGCTAAGCCATTGCAGATGAGGTCCAGTGAGCTTTTCACGGACGGATCGACGTTGAGATAGAGAGTTTATTTTGTCGGAAGCTCAACTATCAACTCTAATTGCAGGCTACAAAACTACTGTAGCGTCTTACAAGCAGAGTTGGCCGGTATCAACGTAGCGGTAGATATACTACAGACGTGTATTCACTCCGATAGTCGAGCAGCTATACCGGTTTTGAGCTTGCTGACTGTGCTCTCAAAACTAGACAAGAAATTACCTCATTAGCAACAGATTAAAGCATTTTTCATTTTAGACTATGAGTGCCGGGTCAGAACGGTATTGCCGGAACCTGCAATGAAAATAAGATTGCTAGGGAGGACACCCTTACTCCAATTTCATTCGAATGGCAGTAAGTTGGCTGTTCGATGTCCTCTTGCGTTCTAGCGCTGGACCTATGAGCTTCCAGTGACAACCAGTACTTGTCCGACTGCAAAGTCTTTTAGCACGTACTGAACATTTTGAAACTGGCGGCAGCAAGGAACTGGAAAGCCGCGTGTGCAAAGACAGGCTTTGGCCTATCCGCAGGAAGGAATATCCCACAGTATGCGGTAATTATTGCGGGTTCAAACAAAAAATTGCATATAACGTTCTTTAGACAGCATTTTGTCGAAGACTTAAACTCATGAATTGATTGAAGTTTATCTGAGACTTGTCAAATACATCATAGATCAGACTTTTATAATACGTCAAATTCAGGGGAAGACACTTGATAAACAGCTTGACACCTACAACTTTTTTGTCTACTTCGAAGCCGGTATCTTTGCGAAAGTCATGCAGTTATCTTAATGACGTTGAGCACATCCATTAGCGATGTCAGAAGCGGGAAGGACCTCTTCGAGCCGCTCGATACCAGACTAGGGTTTAGATAGACTGATTCCCTCCGTTCGATTCCTCAATATATTGTTGGAAAAAGTGATACGTGTCGCTAATCTGAACACACAAAGGTTCTTCGCGACTTTTGACAGCCATAAACTTGACAAAACTGTAGATCTTTGTCCTGGAATCTGCATAAATACCACCAACAATCTGAGCCCGGAGATCGGGTGCAAACTAACTCATGCCAGCAGGTGTAACTTTGGCATTGGCAGGCAATCGAGTAATAGATCCCTTTCTCGACGAAAAAAAAAATGATGCTCTACAAGTTTCCCGTTCTTTTATGTGAAACATGAGAAACCGAGATGACGAAGCACTTCGAGTATGTAAAAGAACGGTTCTTGCAAGGTGTTTGTAACCTTGCGTGGGGGATGCATACCGAAGAAGATGGCACCGTGAACTGGCGTGACTTCGCAAAGTATAGAGGCAAACAACGAAGTTTTATGTTCTCGGCCCAGACCGACTCGCGATTGTGGAGACAAAGAAGAAGGAGAATATAAGTGCATATTTTAACGGTAAAATGCAATATTCTTCTTCTTCTTTAATGGTGTAGACACCGCTTAATGCGATATATTGAATATTTATATGTGACATCGTTTAATGCGGAAATCCATAATTTTAATTTTGCACTTTTCCTTTGAACCAATTTTCTTTCCATTTATTGAGTCTGCATAAAATCATAACAAAGCCATAAAGTGAATGGCCAACGCACATAAACAACAAAATATTATACAACAAATGGTTAGCCACAACAACTCAATTTTGCGATTATTGAGACGCAAGCACTTGGAATGTCATCTTAGCTATATATAATCTAAGCCAACTATGCACTTTACACTCGTGTGTCACAGCGCTTATCATTAACCGTATTTTTATAACATCGCACGTGCTTAAACTCCCCCAGACACTCTATTGACATTTATGGCTTTGTTCGAGTTTACCAACTTTTTACTCTTATTTGACATTTCCCGGTAAGTAATGCAAGCTTATTTTCAATTTTTATAGCATACTTCTGGGTGTTTAACACACTCGCCAAGAAAGTCGTAAAGCCAAAGCAAGTGTTGCTTGTGGCACAGCGTCTGCGTTTGCAGCGCTTATGGCGATTTGGATGGTATTATAAGAAATTTGTAGTTTCTTGGTGGAAGCGCACATATGTATGTATATACAGTTATAAATATATATAAATATGTATTACATTGACATATATAGTATATTATATTAGGGAGTTTATATACAAAATTTATCAACAAAAATCGAGTAACACACAGACATTTGCTTCCTTGCTCGCCCTTCTGAGTTCTAATATTGCTCTCTTCGCCCGTCGTCCAGCTTTTGCTTGTGATTTTCCCTGTTCCTTCGTTTTTACTTAGTTGTAGTTGTGTCACTGTGTAGCTGTATATTTTGACAGATGTCAAAGTGTCACATTGGTTTGTTTCTACTTTGTACATTTATTTTAATATTTTAACTTTGATGCTGAGCTTGACAAAGAGTAAGAGAAACGAAAACACACAATGATTTGGAAAACAACAAACAAAAAACAGAAGAAAACAAGTAAGAAAGGTTCTAGCGTAACCGAACATTTAACCCTCGTGCGACTTTTCCGAATTTCAATAATATATATCAGCAATTGACCAATATTTTCGATAAAAAGTTCACTAGGATCCGCATATCCGACATCTGGGAGCTTGCATAGTTGTAGTCCGATGCTGACAAATTTTTGATCTTCAGGTCATAGATCCTTGATTTGTATACTAGAAAGTAAAAGAACAGTGGATACCGTCCTGCATACTATCGTGTCATAGCTTGAGTAAGCTATAGGATTAAAGAATTCGCTGTTGAGATCTTCTTTCATATTTAGGTAGCTTTCAAGAACATCCTGCTGGAAGTATTCGTAACTGCTTTGGACGGTCTTGGGGTTGAATCAAACCTCAAACACCTCATTTTCAGTCTTCTGTGCGAGAGCAACGCACGTGTACCACGAAATATGAGTAGAGGAACCCCACAAGATGGATTTCTCTCTCCTCTTCTATGGATGCTGGTTGTTAATGAACTGATTAAGAGACTTGAGGATAGTGGCAGTCGGGTGATTGCCTATGTGACGATGTAGCACTTTGGTCAAAGGAAAGTTCCTAAGTACGAGTACCGTGTATGAGTTGACGTAAAGGTACCTCAGCGACGTCTTAAGTGGTATCGCCATCAACTCAAATAAGACCAAAATGGTTTTATTTACAAGAAGATACAAGATCCCGTTGGCGCCGCTGCTGCAAGTGGAAGATATCCGTCTAGAACCGGTCTATACAGTGAAATATCTAGAGCTCATTCTGGATAAGAAGCTTTCATTGAAGCCGATTAAAAAGAGAGAGCAAAAAAGGCATCGATTGGCTTATACTCTTGAAGAGCAGTCATTGGTAAAAGGTGGAGTCTCTCACCGAAAGTGATCCTCTGGCTCTACGACATCATAGTCCATAGTCAAGTTCTTTATATTCTATGGAGTCTTTTATGTGATGGATGAATCTAGAAAAGATCACACTTGCAATGAAACTCGAGAGCGTTCAACTGGTAGCATCTGTGGCGCACTAAGGTCCGCTCCAACCATCGGGAATGGAAATTAAACGCCTCGAACAAAGGAGTTCTTCATTTCAATGGCTTCACAAAGGAGCCACGTGCGATCTCTATATATCAGTCATCTAACCTAACCTATCCTAACCTAAGTAAAATAATCAAGTGGATTGTGTTATATGAAAAGTAAGCACGGTTGTAATCCGATTTCGTCCATTAATCCCCTGTAACATGGTCATGTGAGGATTATGCTATAAACAAAAATACTCTTTATGCAACATGTGGCACGTGTATAAAAGAACACAAGCAAAATACAAAATAAAAAACAAATATTTACAAGATCAACAAATTTTTGACATTTCATTGGTAAGCAAAAATTTGCTGTGGCATACACCATACAAGTATATTATTTGTTGGTGTAACTGAAATATGCCAGCAAAAATAGTTTCCCAAGAGCTATCATACATTACATATATGATACATACATAAATATACATATGTATACTTGTATGTATGTCTTTAGTCACACAAAATCACGCTCGTAGATTCGATATTTTGTTTGTATACAATTTTGCTCTGTTGGCGCTTTGGGCGCCTGCGCTCTTGTTGGTGTGAAATGGACTAGTAATCACGCTGGCGGCCATAAACCGTAAACGAAGGACAACGAATGCTATATTTTCAATTTTATATGCAAATAAATATGTGTGTGTCCATAAAGGCGCATAAAATTTCCATTTTTAAATATTTGTATAGTCACAGTTCATATGAAAAGTGAGCGCAACTTCAATTTATGGGAGTACATTAAAACAGCTTAAGTCGACTGCAGTTAGTGTTGACAATTTTAGTTATGATAGACAATTTTCTCAAGATTTTATTATGTATTTTTAATTTAAACGATACCATAGAAGACAGAGCTTCAAAGTATTATATAATTTAGAAAAGTAGTGGATATAGGTTTAGCTGTGAAATAAAATAAAACACTTTCGCGAAATTGACTTAAGTTCTTTTAAAAATGAAAAAAAAAATCTATGAATCTAAGAATCTTATGATTTGCTCGAGTCTTAGTTTTCTCTTAGGGATTGATCACTTTGTTATTTATAAAGATATAGTATTTTCTAACAGCTCCTCACTTTGGTCAGAATATTCGGATCCTAATTTTCCAGTTAGGCACCAGAGCTCTACGTTTTTTGGTATGGTATGATATTTTCAACGAGTTCATTATTTTGGTCAAAATATTTGAGTTTTAGTTTTGACTTTAGGTAACAGATCTCTAGATCTCTATAAGTTCTGGTGGTACTCTCCTTTTAAAATGGCGATTAAGTTATGATGTCAAAATATTGATTGGAAATGGATTAAGGATTTGGATGTGTTGCAATTTCGTAGTCAACTTCACTGCTCAGCTTTCTGTCCCGAAACGACAAAGAAGGACAATTCTGTACCAAGACAGGAAAGAAAAATTAAAAAAAATGACGGATAATGTAGTATTTGAAGACCTTTCCGTTATGCAGGGGTGAGCTTTGATCCAATAAGATATCAACACTTATATTCTCTTTCTTTTTTGGCGGAGATACCGCTTATAGCCGAGTTTACAACAGCTTTCGATGTTTGGCGCCAATCGGAGATTCCAAGTGCAGCCAAGTCCTTCTCAATCTAGTCTTTGCAAAGAAGTGGAGGTCCTGCTATGCTTCTTCGGCGGGTACTGCGTCGAATATTCTCAGAGCTGAAGTGTTTTTATCTATTCGGATGACTTTTAATTCGTTGCACCATGTCAATGTCACCGTATATCTCGTACAACTCATTGTCCCATCGTCTACGGTATTCGCCGTTGCCAATTCGCAAAGGACCATAAATCCTCCACGGAACCTTTTTCTCGAAAACTCGTAACGCCGACTCATCAGATGTTGCCATCGTCCATGCCTCTGCACCACATAGCAAGACGGGAATGATGAGTGACTTTTAGACTTGGGTCTTTGTTCGTCGAGAGATAGGACTTTACTTCTCAATTTCCCACTCAGTCAGAAGTAACAACTGTTAGTAAGAGTTATTCTTTGTTAGGTTTTGAGGCTGACATTGTTGATGGCCTTAATGCTGATTCCAAGAAAGACGAAATTATCTAAGATTTCGAAGTTATGACTGTCAACACTAACGTAGGAGTCAAGCAGCGACTGCGATGACTAATCTAAAGTTACCACGCTCCTTCTGGTTTTGGAGTTAAAACAAAAAATAATTTTGAAAATTTTTCTATACCCTAACTCCGAAGTTACCAACTGCTCCTTGACTGAGATGCAGTAACCAACTCGTGTGGAGCTCAGGGTCACGGTTAAGAGAGAAGCAGCACCGATGTTATCGGTTTAATAGTTTTATACGGTTGTAGCGTTTTTCCGCCAAGAGCTGTGGCTGGAAGCTGGCGTCTGCCTTGGAGCAATCGGTTCGCTATGTAAACGTTATCAACGAAACTTACTCCCAGCTTGGATTATGCCGCCAGATTTGGCTCTCGCCATCTAAAATTGTAATGGTAATGAAAGGAACACGAAAGAGTTGGTTAGGCCTAGTAAATCCACCATAAACCACTTTGACATAGTACCTCAAAACCAGGAGAAGGCAAACAGATAGACACTCATCATCTTCTAGTCGATCTTCTTTAGAGAAATTGTCAGGAACTGACTATTTGACACCATGCCTGAATTTGGTATGCCTGCAAAATTCATACGGTTATGTAGAGTGACATTGAGCGCAATCATCAAAAACTGGGAAGGAGCTCTCTGAGCAGTTCGATGTCAAAGGAATTTTTAGAGAGGTTGATGCCCTCTCATGGGCCTTATTCAATATAATGCTGGAACTTTCTGTTAGAAAACGACAAGTACATACAATGCTACTGTGGCACACAGATGATATTGAGATCACAAGCCTTAACAACAGAGCCCTCAGCGTAGCCTTTATCAACCTAGAAAACAAATAAAAGAGATTTGTCTTGTGGCAAATGAGGACCGGACAAACCACCTGCAACGTTCCCACGATAGACGAGTCTACGTAACCGGAACGGATTTTTTTATCCGGCCAAGGAATGTAAACTCGGCAGAATTCTGCCGATATATCAATAACAACCTGGAAGCCATACACATAGATTCACTGTTGGCAGCCAAAAAAAAGTTTAGTTTGAAAAAAATGAAGGACTTTGTATAGCTCGGCTGTAGATCGGATCGAGAGCGGAATATCGTTCGCATGGAAGAAAATGTTCCAGCGATGAGCTAGTTCGATACGAGACCCATGGGTGAATAACTGAAATACCCACGCACCTAAAGGAAGAAACAAGAGCATATCGATCTAGCTACTAATGGGATCTGCAACCTTCCAAACAGCATCTGCCTGCCGAATACTTTCTCATGTCCCTCGTCTTAATTTTGGGCGACGCAGATGCTTTAATTAATTTTTATGACCTTATTAAGATTTAAAAAATATTTCTAAATTTCACATTTGTGGCACTAACTGTAAATGAAAAGCACATAAGATTCTATAAAAGCCATAATATTTCGATTTTGTGCTTTGCTGCTTTCTGCTTTGTGCATTTCTTTCGAAACTAGTTTATTTTGACAGTTTTCACTTTTGTTGCTCACTCAATCAGCAAAACAAAGCACACACTTGCACACACTAAAATCAATTCACTTCGAGCGTTCTTACTCAACAACTCAACAAATTTTCATTTTGTGACGCTGGCATAGCTCTCTGCAATATCCTGTGCGTGGGTATATGAATGTTTCTGTCCAGGGTGTATGAATGTGTGTGGGTATATGTGTGTGAATATATGAATCTGTGTGGGTATATGTGTGGATGTGTGTGGCTATATCAATCTGTATGTGTGAATGTGTTTGTCTTTTTTCTGCAGCTGATGCCTTTGGGAATGAGATATCATTTTCGTATTGAGACACTGATTGGAAAGCACATATGTAACTACACAAAAATGTATATATACGAGTATATGTAAACACATTAGGGTGTGCGCTTTTTTTTGCAAATGTCCCTGAATTTTCAGTTTCTGTGCTTAAACTGAGCATCCAACGTCAACCAGCGCTTTATTTTCAGCTTAAGCCGTGTGTAAATTATATTTATTTTCTCCAAAATATAATATGAGAGTTTTTTGATATTTCGGATTAAGCAAATAATTCTACAATTTCGAAGAAGTGATTTTCGAATACAAAATTATCTGCGCTACAAAAAAGGGCTTGATAATTTTTTTCATAATTGCAATCCTTTAAAAGTTATACGCAGTTAAAGTATGCTCCCACTAAACTGAGCATTCATACGAGTGATTCATATGGTGCATGCCGTGTTGCTCATACGCCATGTTGTACTGCATGAATACAGTACATTAGATGTCAAATTTTAAATGCGTACAACTTTTAAAGCAATGATTTTATGGAAAAAAATTCCAGAGTTTTTTTGTAGAGCGAATAATTTTGTATTAGAATATTGTTTTTTTAATTTACTTTGGATATTAAAAAACAAAAACCTTAACTTCATTTCTTTTAGTAACTATGTGTTGAATGAACGTCTAGCCACAATCCGCATCAAAGCGAGGTTCTTCAACATATCGCTGATTTGCGCCCACGCCTCGACGGAAGAGAAGGACGATGTGACCAAAGATGCCTTTTATGAGTGCTTGGAGCGCACTTATGAGAGATGCCCCCGCCACGATGTCAAAATCGTGCTTGGCGACTTCAACGCCAGGGTGGGCAAAGAAGGTATCTTTGGCACAACGGTCAGTAAATTCAGCCTCCACGACGAAACATCCCCAAATGGGTTGGGACTGATCGACTTCGCCGGGGCTCGAAATATGGTTATCTGTAGTACTAGATTCCAGCATAAGAAGTTACATCAAGCTACCTGGCTGTCTCCGGATCGAAAAACTACCAACCAGATCGATCATGTTGTGATAGACGGAAGACACGTCTCCAGTGTTTTAGATGTGCGTGCACTCCGAGGTCCTAACATCGACTCGGACCACTATATTGTTGCAGCCAAAATTCGCACCCGCCTCTGTGCAGCAAAAAACGCACGCCAACAAACACAAGGAAGGTTCGACGTCGAGAAGCTGCAATCACAACAGACAGCCGAACGTTTTTCTACTCGGCTTGCACTCCTGCTCTCTGAGAGCACTCATCAACAATTCGGTATAAGGGAACTGTGGGACGGCATTTCAAACTCCTTACGTACAGCTGCAACCGAAACCATTGGTTTTCGGAAAGTGCGAAAGAACAGCTGGTACGACGAGGATTGCCGTGTCGCAGCGGAGAGAAAACAGGCTGCCTACCTCGCAACGTTACGATCGACCACAACACGTGCGGGATGGGATAGATACCGAGAGTTGAAGAGGGAAGCGAGACGCATTTGCAGACAGAAGAAGAAAGAGGCCGAAATGCGTGAGTACGAACAGCTCGATAAGCTGGCCGACAGGGGTAATGCTCGAAAATTCTACGAAAAGATGCGGCGGCTTACAGAAGGTTTCAAGACCGGAGCATACTCTTGTAGAACCCCCAAAGGTGATCTAATTACCGATGCCCAGAGCATACTTAAATTATGGAGGGAACACTTCTCCAGCCTGCTGAATGGCAGTGAAAGCACAACACCGGGAGAAGGCGAACCCGATTCCCCAATCGATGACGATGGAGCAGACGTTCCATTACCCGACCATGAAGAAGTTCGAATAGCAATCACCCGCCTGAAGAACAACAAAGCGGCAGGGGCCGATGGATTGCCGGCCGAGCTATTCAAACACGGCGGCGAAGAACTGATAAGGAGCATGCATCAGCTTCTTTGTAAAATATGGTCGGACGAAAGCATGCCCAACGACGGGAATTTAAGTGTGCTATGCCCAATCCATAAAAAAGGAGACCCCACAATCTGCGCCAACTACCGTGGGATTAGCCTCCTCAACACCGCATATAAGGTTCTATCGAGCGTATTGTGTGAAAGATTAAAGCCCACCGTCAACGAACTGATTGGACCTTATCAGTGTGGCTTTAGACCTGGCAAATCAACAACCGACCAGATATTCACCATGCGCCAAATCTTGGAAAAGACCCGTGAAAGGAGAATCGACACACACAAGCAAAACGAATGGGTCTGGCAGTGAACGAGGGCAAGACGAAATATCTCCTGTCATCAAACAAACAGTCGTCGCACTCGCGACTTGGCCCCCACGTCACTGTTGACAGTCATAACTTTGAAGTTGTAGATAATTTCGTCTATTTAGGAACCAGCGTTAACACCACCAACAATGTCAGCCTTGAAATCCAACGCAGGACAACTCTTGCCAACAGGTGCTACTTCGGACTGAGTAGGCAATTGAAAAGTAAAGTCCTCTCTCGACGAACAAAAACCAAACTCTATAAGACGCTCATAATTCCCGTCCTGCTATATGGTGCAGAGGCTTGGACGATGACAACAACCGATGAGTCGACGTTGCGAGTTTTCGAGAGAAAAGTTCTGCGAAAGATTTATGGTCCTTTGCGCGTTGGCCACGGCGAATATCGCATTCGATGGAACGATGAGCTGTACGAGATATACGACGACATTGACATATGTAGTTCAGCGAATTAAAAGACAGCGGCTACGCTGGCTAGGTCATGTTGTCCGGATGGATGAAAACACTCCAGCTCTGAAAGTATTCGACGCAGTACCCGCCGGGGGAAGCAGAGGAAGAGGAAGACCTCCACTCCGTTGGAAGGACCAAGTGGAGAAGGACCTGGCTTCGCTTGGAATATCCAATTGGCGCCACGTAGCGAAAAGAAGAAACGACTGGCGCGCGGTTGTTAACTCGGCTATAATCGCGTAAGCGGTGTCTACGCCAATTAAGAAGAAGAAGAAGAACTATGTGTTCAGTTTATATGGAAGCTATATGTTATAGTAAGCCGATCTGAACAATTTCTTCGGAGATTACATTGTTGCCTTAACCTATACCAATTTTCGTGAATATATCTTGTCAAATGCAAAGGTTTTCCTTACAAGAACTTGATTCCGATTGTTCAGTTTGTATGGCAGATATATGTTATAGTGGTACGATATCGGCAGTTCCGATAAATGAGCAGCTTCTTGTAGAGAAAATGACGTTTGCGAAATTTCAAAACGATATCTTAAAAACTGAGGGACTAGTTCGTATATATGCAGACAGACAGACGGACGGACGAATATGACTAATGAATAATTTTTTAGCGCAAAAACTGAAACTTGAGGTGGCGCATGGAAAGAAAACAATCATCTTGAGTAATAACGGACACCCTAATAAACTTATAACGAATTCAGTTGGCACATAAGTATACATATATGTGAGTGTCTGTGCAGCTGCGTTTGCATTGCAATGCCGTGTGGAAAGCTGTGATTTGCTGCTTATTCAACCTTCAGCATAAATAATAACAAATATTTGTGCGATTTTTGAGCAATGCATTTACATGCTGTTATCTCTTGAGTATGTCTAAATTTGCTAAAGATATTTCAGATATTTATGAAAAAGTCGTTTAGCTTAATCCAATAGGGAAATTCGCAAAATTATGAAAATATCAACAACTTGAAGAAAGATTTACTGTTTTTGCACATCTTTTATTCAATAACAATTGTTGTTGATTGATATCTAAATATATATAATTATGTAAGTATGTTCAACAAGTAAGAAAGTGCTAACTTCGGTTAGTTTATGAACTGATTTTTACGCACTTGCGGCACCAAACTACAGCATAACTATCATAATGGATTGATTCTGGTCAACATCAATATTTTACATATTGACCGATATACATATATGACAGTGAAGCTCTAATTATGACAAGATTAAGACATTTACCATAGATTAGGCGTCAGTCAGTCCGTATAATAGAGGAGAGTAAATGTCCTCTTCTCTCCCATAAAGTAATACTTTATCCAGTGGTTCCATTGGAGAGACATGAGATGGGAGTAGGCAAGGTTTAGCGGATTAAAGTCCCGCATTCCGGCTTTCGATGCTTTTCATACCATAATGGTATAAAGACAACTGAAGGTATTCAAATCTTTATATTAGGTATTGACCATTTTTAATCTATTTTTTGTATCTCGAGATATCGTTACCGAAAAAATACCCTCTGAGTTTCTTTAAGATATCTCACAGATCGTATGTGATATAAAGAGAACAGGAAATAAGAAAATCCTTATATTGTGTTAGATATTTGAAAGCTTGGCGACCGATTTTGTCTACTTTTAAACCAGACAAGACTAGTATTAAGAAAAGATTAAGCGGGCCAAACATTTTTATTAAGATGATGACCGATATTTCCGTTAAAAAGTAAGCCATGGATACTGAGTTCTTCGTGTGCGGTATCAAACGGCTTCGAAGAATTAAGAGTCCAATTTCGACAATTTTATTGGCCTCAAAGAATTAGAGCCTAATATTTAACACGGTCAAACTATCGCTTCGGTGGACAGAGAGTCATTCGGGATTCAAGTAGTCTCATAATTTCGATCAATTTTGACTCAAGTTATCATTTGTTCGGATAGATAGACATGCATTCTAATCGACTCGTGATCCTGACTAATTTTGACTCAAGTTATCGCTTGGATGGATGGACAGACGTCCAGAATTTAAATCGTTTCGTGGTCCCTATCAATTTGGACTCCAATTCAAGTTGTTTTGTGATCAATTGACTCAAGTTGTCCCTGGTATGGATTGAGAGACGTCCGAAATTCAATTTGCTTCGTGATTGTGAACACTTTTGACACAAATTATTGCTTTGATGGACAGATAGACCATCGCAATTCAAGCCGCCTCATGATCTTTAGCAATTTTGACTCAAGTTATCGTTTGTACGACGGACAGACAAACGTCTGGAGTTCAAGTCGTTCCATGAACTGAGCAATTTTGATTCGAGTTATCGCCCGTCCGGACAGACAGACCTCCGGAATTCAAATAGTTTCGTGATCCTAAACAATTTTACCCATGCTAATGTTTGGATGAACAGACAGGCGGCCGGGATTCAATTAGTCTTGTTATCTTCATCAATTATGACCTAAGTAATCGCATATTCGGATAGAGAGACAACCGGAATTCAAGTCAGTTCGTGATCCTTATAAATTTTGACTGAATTTATCGGCTGGAGGCAAAGATTAAGCGGGTATTTTATGAAGATGATTGACCGTTGTCCAAATTTCAGTCCTCTCCTGTACTTGATCAAATTCAACTAAAGTTATCGCCTGGATGGAGAAAAAGGCGTTCGGAACTTAAATCGTTTTGGGATGCTGATCAACTTTTACCCAAGTTAACATTTGGATGAACGGACAGACGGCTGGAATTCAGGTTACCTTGTCATCCTCCTCGATTTTGACTGAAGTTGTCTGCTGGACGGACGGAGCGATGTCCAAATTTCAAGTCCGCTCGTTAACTTGATCAACTTCGACTTAAGTTGTCGACTGGACATAGGGAATTCAAGTCAGTTCGTGATCCTTTTAAATTTTGACTGATGTTATCGGTTGCACGGATAGAGCGATGTCCAAATTCCAAGTCCTTTTGTGAACTTGATCAACTTCGACTTAAGTTCTCGGCCGGACAGAAAAAAAACCTGCGGAATTTAAGTCGGCTCTACTCCATATCAATACCGATTAGTTTCAGTTGTTACAAACAACCGTTTTGTGGAAAAAAAATATTCGACTCTGTGCGGCATGTTGCCAGAGTATAAAAAAATTAAATTAAATATCTAATGCAAAGAATATCCATAACAAATTTATCCCGCATTATACGAAACACTTCTAATTTAATCTGCATGTCATTAATTTTGAACGCCACAAACGAGCAAAGCCGTCATTTGCAAACGAAATCCGATTACGTTGAAGAAAACCACGACAACAAAATCATATTGTAAATGTTGGACCAATAAAAGAAGCAACAAACTTTCGAAGATAAAAAACTTTACACAAAAAGAAAACAAATAAATGCGAAAGCAGCAAAGCAACACAAACAAAAGCCAAATCGCGATAACGGAAACATTGTAGCGAGGAAAAACAAACTTAAATATTTAAAATACCCCTACCGAGGGCTACAAAAAGTGGTTTACTAAAAGCAGGAAAAGCGTAATGAAGTAGTATGTTGTTGCTGTTGTTGTTGTGCTGGAGTGAAGTGCTGGCCGACAAAAGGTGCTAAACTGCTAAAATATTTAAACCGTTGCAAACTTGAGACCAACTGTGCGGTCACGTAACACTCCCTGACATCATCAACAGCAACAATAATAAGTAGCATACTTGTAGGCGCTAAGCAATGCGACCACACACCAAACAATGATAGAAAATGGCAAGTGGTGTTAATGCGGCCTTCGCCTACGCACACAAACGCACGCACCAACACTTAAGTGCGGACACACAATGGACGGTGGCCTTCAGTGAAAGCTATGCAAATATGCCCGCACAATGCGTAAGGCTGGGCTGTGGTCCCAGTTGTTGCTGTTGTTGAGTGGTGTTGCAGCAGCATTAAATTTGATGGTTGGGATTTCGGTATTTGTGCACGTAGTTTGGTCGAGCACCAGCACCACACAATGTTGTTGCTTGGATAAATAGACATATGGCATTTTGCACAAGCAATTTAATAGCACAGCCTTAGGCGTTTAAGCTGGCTATGAGTAATGTGGTCATATTAATGATAACAAAGGCATATTGTTGTCACAACACCGTACTACTTCAGATAAAATCCTTGCAAAGTGAAATGCTTACGCATACATTTATGAGTGGCGGTACAAAAGTTTTGTGGTGCTCATAGATGAGCATATTTTAAGGGGATGCGCCTAAAAAGCGTCTATAAAATAGAGACTTTACTTTTCAATAGTCTACTCAGTCCGACGTAGTACCTGTTGGCAAGAGTGATTCTGCATTGGATTTCCAGGTTGATGTTATTGTTGGTGCTGATGGTGGTTCCAAGATAGACGAAATTATCTACGACTTCGAAGTTATGACAATCGACAGTGACGTGGGAGCTTAGTCGCGAGTGCTCTCGTTCACTACCGGACCCATTTATCCCATCGGGAGATAGCAGAACTAACGGCGCGGGTGTTGAGGCCAATGATATCAATGCCATCGGCATACGCCGGCACTTGTATACTCTTATAGAAGATTGTACCATCTCTATTCAGCTCTGCAGCTCGTATTATTTTCTCCAAAAACAGGTTAAAGAACGATAGGAAGTCGCCTTGTCTGAAACATCGTTTGGTATCGAACGGCTCGGAGAGGTCTTCCCGAAACCGACGGAGCTTTTGGAATTGCTCAACGCCAGTTTACAGCCATATTATTCGTGCAGTCAAAAGCAGATTTAAAGTTGACACAGAGATGGTTTGTATCAATCCTCTTTTCGCGGGTCTATTCCAAGATTTGGTGAATATTGCTGATTTTCCAGCCCTGAAGCCACACTGATAAGGCCAAATGAGCTTGTTGACGGTGGGATTCAGTCTTCCTATACAACGCTCGATAATATCTTATAAGCGATGTTGAGGAGGCTTATCTCACGGTAGTTAAGGAAGATTGTGGAGTCTCCCGTTTTGTGGATCGGGCATAGCACACTCAAATTCAAGTCGCCGGACATGCTTTCATCCGGCCATATTCTACATAGAAGCTGATGCATGCTGCTTAACAGTATTTGAATAGTTCGGACGTCAATCCATTGACCCCGCCGCTTTGTTATTCTGCAGACGTGTGATTGCTGTTACTCATAGGTTAAGTTAGGTTATTCTAGATGGCTGATCTAGAGATCGCACTTGCTTCGCATCCATAAAAATAGAACTCCTGTGTTCGATCTAATAAGTCAGAAAAGCGCCTAGTGGCTAATACAAATTAGCTCAGGCGGTGGGATATCTGAAACTATAAGTTCCCAAATGTTTAAATCTTGATCTCTTCTACGCGGTACAATCAAAAAGAAAGTGTTTATTTGTTTCCATAGCATCTCCTTCTATACAGCTTCTGCAGCTGGCGTCCACGATGACTTTCAACTTCGCAATTTGGACGCCGATAAGGTAAAGGCCTGTTAGAACTCGAACAACTAGGGAGAGGATAGCCTTATTGAAGGCAAAGAGCTCATTGCATCTTCTACGATTGAACTTGGACCAAAGGGGTCTGCAACAAAGCATGAGCCGATAGTAGCACGACGCTGGCCAAACCAAATCTATCGAAAAGTGTGAATGATCTATATAACAAGCCTTTTTTTAGAGAAACTTAAGAAGGACTCCGAAACTGGAATAACAAACTTTTATCAGAATAGAGAACTCACCTATTTCTTGAAAGCATAATGAGAGTTATGATAAGAAGAAGGAGGAAGAAGGGTTACAGATCAAAATTATAAAGGACTTGTTCGGAAAAAAGTCTGGAATATAATTCCCGAATTATTTAGGTTAGTGGAGGATGGAGCCATTTGTAGAAGTTCACGCAAGTGAGGAAAGTTCTCGGAACGCCATTCACTTGGGTTTGGCCAGGAACGATTCTTTTACATATAGCTCAAGCAGCTCACTTCCGGTCTTAGACCAAGTATCGTCTGGGTAGCCAAACATTTGAAGGCGAGGTAAAGCGAGAAAGTGAATTAAACCTCCCCAGGGTTGTGAGCTGGATTGAGTTTGAGACCCGCCACGTTAAAAATCACCCCCCATAAAAAGGTAACTCGTTAAAGAAGAAGAAGAAAAGTATTTAAATATTCTTCTATCTGACCAATTTGCTGAAACTGCCACTGTGTGCTGTGTGAATTCCTAGTATCCTTCGCTTTCCAACCGCAAATCCAATGCAGCCAGCGGTGGAATGAAAACCAATTAAAGACGCCTCTGAGCACGTAGCAACACTAACACAATTATACATTTGAAAACACCGACATTTGCATGGAGCAGATAAGAAAAACAAAACCTTCAGCAATATACTCTTGTACAAAACAATAGCAGCGCTGATGAGCTCGGATACGAACAAAGAGAGTCGTACGCTGTAAATGAAGCTTAGAAAGGTCATAAGTGAGTTGAGTGGTATGTGCGTTTCGCCCGAAGACACATATACGCCCTCTATATACATATATATATTAACCGTTATCTGGCAGCAACAGCTATGATATTTGAGCGCTCGCACATTTTTCTATATTTATTAGCTTCCATGTTTGTTTCTTGTATTGTTTTTTGTGTGTCAACTCCAATTTTACTGTTCGTTACGGTACTTTGTTTTGGTGCTGGCATTGCCACCGCTCACTTTGTGGCATACATACGTAGCTTAAATGTATATTTATTATTAATTTAAGCATGTAGTTAAATATGAAAGTATGCTGGTTCACAAAGACCTGCAGCTAAGCTTAAATTTCACCTTCTAAAGCGTTCAAATAAACAAATAACTTGGATACAGAGTGGTTCTTATGATAAACTTTCATTTTTTTAGACAACATAAAGAACCCTTTCTTGTATCTAGCTTACTTTACTCTTGCCGTTTCGATTGGTTTGGTCTGTTAGATCAGACTTTCCGCGGCTCGATATACTATATGTCTTAAGAACCCGTAATACTTTCGAAGTCTCATGCCTCAAAAGGTTTGACAACTTCATAAGATAGCTCCGGGTTGTCTTCTGATCTATTAATTATGTTGTTAAGCCAAAATTCCATCCTTATCTTGGGTTGTATGATAATCTGCTGAGGCCAAGTCCATCTCTTCAACTAAGGGTAAAAAGAATATCTGGCCACCATAAAGCTCACCTTTGACCCAAAATATTGTCCCAAATAGAATTTATAAAACTTAAAAAATCACTCCATATTATTGCTCTGAGGGCTCATTGGCACTTCAGAGATCACTTTCTAGTTTTCCGTTTTCGAATTTGACAACTTTGTTCAGTTATATAGGCACCGAAATTAAATTGGCTTTAATAAAACCCAATCTTTTTAAATTTGTCTCGACGCGTCTCTGCCTGGTGAAGTTCAGTACAGTATGGGTAAGGTTGGGTTAGGTTAGGTAAATAAACCAAAGAATATATTTCGTGATGTCATAAATAAACCCACTCGGACTGCTAGAGACGCTGGTCCGTTGTGTTTCCCAGAACTCCTAACTAGGATCAAAATGACCGTCGGATATGAACAAAGCGGTTAGAGCCAGCTAATATCGAATATCGGGCTAATATCTGCTAAATACAACTCGCCGGGTTCATAGACAATATCGGAACCGAGATGCTTCAACCTTAGTCTGGCGAAAGCTTGAGGGTGAAATATAGAATGTCTAGATGTTTCCATCTCATCTTTCTTTCTACAAGTTGTGTTCTCCAAAATCTTTGCCTTCACCTATCATTGCGGTCACTTCAATCTTGCTAAGAGCTATCAGTTCAATGGACTTTTTCGTTCCATTTTGGGCCAGAAGTCTTTCACAACCTCATAAGTGCTGGCAAATGACCGACGCTTACTGTGCCCATAGATCCAGCGTCCGAGTACACGAAGACAAGTAACCACCTGCTTGTTCTCATTATGATGAGATTTGGTTAAGGTTACCCTTTCTTACAAGCTTGCATTTTCCAGCGTTCCCGCTGTAACTCCAGGCAAGTTTAAAGGGAAATTACAATAGCTTGGTGCTACATTGGTGAGGTCATACACTGCTTGACTAGCTCTGAGCTCGCTGACAATGAGTACTACCCAAAAAAGTCGCACTTTGTAGAAGTACGACTCCTGATACTTTAATGCCACTTTCCGTTCCAATGGTAGCTCATGATCATTCATCTGTCGTATGTAAGAGCTCACTGCGCCTCTTCTCCAGCGAGTCCGCTCCACCTACCTATTCTTCTAGACCTAAAATCATGTCTCTCAGTTTACTACCCTGATGTGCAGGCTCATGAGACTCTCCAACGTCTTCAACAAGAACTTGAAGCAGCTAACGGCCTGAAATCCTTGGCCATAACATGGGAGCTCTTTCCAACCCTCCGGATGAACCTGACCAGTATACTGTGTCAAATTTAACTCCACACTTATCACTTTCGGTGTGTTTTTTTGACTTCATTTTTCAACTCAAAACCGCAACTCAGTTATGAACAACCTTGTATCTTTAAGAACCATACAGAGTAAAAAATATATATGTACAATTAATATATAAGTATACTGCTTTTTTTTAGCTGACTTGTATATTTGAGAATATCGAAAGGCTTTCGCTTGGTGCTTTGTGGTAAAGCTTCAGGCCGAAATGTTACCCATTTTTTGTTTTCTGGCTGGGGGATATAATATGTTGAGTAAAGAAAAGAAGAAAAAGGGTTGTGGATGTGTTATGCAAAAGAAAGGGGTGTATTTTTGTATTTATTTGCTTAATTAAAGCATTAAAAATTAAATTATGTTTACTCACACACCTAACGATGCATTTAAAGGGCTTAAAAGAGCTTTGAAAGCTTTTCTCATGAGAAATTTCTAAAAAATGTACCTTTATGTATAAATATATGTACATAATAAGGGGAAAAAATAAACTTCTACTGTACTCCTTTGAAAAGCAGTGTCTTATTTAAAAACCGTATCAACTAATTAGAAAAAACTCGAGCTTTTGTCGAGTCTTTAAGATGTTAAAGTGAAATATGTATATATGGAAACCATTATAATAATTTAAGCTAAGATTTCTTATGGCCAATACAAATTTGGAAAAGCGTTTAACATACATATATTCTCATCAGTACGGTGGGATATCTAAAAATGTAAGCTGCCAAGCCTTTATCTTGTAAACGCGGGACAATCAAGAAGGAAGTGTTGAGATGTTTATACCACCTCTTCCCACATACAGCTTTCGCAGCTGACATCCGATAAGATTCTCCATCTTATAGCATGGATATAAGGAAAGTAGAGCTTCGTCTCGCTCCCATACCACTGATAACGGGGTTAGGGTCATTTTCCTTGCCAGCTCGTCATCTTTAAAGTTACTTTCGATAACGCTATGGCCTGGCACCCATAGTAGTATTATCGCAAACCATTGACAACGAGGTTAGGTCTGAACGCTCGATTAATAAGCTTGAAGCTAGTGACACCACACTCCTATCAAAATAATTAGTAACTTCCCTAAAGGAGACTGCACTACGGCACTAGATTTATCTTTACCTTAATGAAAGCAACCTAAACTTTGAAACCTCTACACTGGTCAGGACGTCTGATGTTGAAGTTGATAGTGTTCCTGTTAATATACCCCTTCACCAACCATGTCTTCCAGGCTTTGACCCATTCATAAAGAAGCTCACTGACCTCATTTCCAACGGCCGATACCTAACCACAACTCCCTCGCAGGTGTGTGGGCGAAGGAAAACCTGCCAGAGTTTTGTGTTTCGACTCTATGATCTAAAAGATACCGCATCAAAATGTGCGAGAATTTTCGAAGGATCAAACATCTCGTAATTTAAAAACCCTGATTTGTTGAGACTAGCCCTATATGCTTCAGTAAAGCTTCCCATATGTGGCAGTGGTGCCTACAAGAGTGGTACACAGTACTCAAGAACTTTCTTATGACTATGAGTTCTAGATCGTCGGCGTAGACAATCACCCTGCAGTCACTGGTCTTTAAGTTTTATGAACAGGTCGTTAAAGACCAAGATCCATACCTAACGAAAAAGAACTCCACTACTTAAGAAACGTTGTGGGGTGCCCCTACTCTCATTTCGCCAAGCACTTGTAACACCTCATTCCGTCTCGATTAGTCTGTCGCTAAAGTGCTGAAAATAAGGTGTTTGGAGCTCGATTCTGATTCGAAACTGTTCAGATTGTTACACTGTTGTAATTGGTTTTGTTTAGTATTATGGTTAGTATTATTTTCATATGCTAAATATCGATAATATGTAAAAATAGCGAAAACTGTATGCTCTCGAAATGATCACAATTACTCATCAGAAAGCATTTTAAATTTAAAGCGCTTTGTTGGCAGTAAATCTTCTTGCGAAAACAAATCTTGGTTTGACTCATATCATATCGTCAGATCAGAGTCGATAGTATTATCGATAATTTTTATACTTTTGAAATTTGCAAAAATTACTTATCACTTATTACTCTAAAATTTAAAGGCTTTGATGATAGTCAATTTTCTTGCGAAGAGAGGTCGGTCGCTTCATATCACAACGCCCAGTTACATTAGATATTACTATCGATAATTTTTATAAAAAATCGATCTTTTTTTATAGATAGCTTAATAGTTTTGGAATCTTGTACGTAGCATTGTTTTCCGTGTATAGAAAAATGTCGATTATTTGTAGAAATAACGATAACTTTATGCTCTTGAAATTATCGGAATTGTTATTCACTTATTATTATTTATTATTATATTAGATCTTTTTGCGAAAACAAATCTTGGTTCGATTCAAATCATACAGTCAGATCACACTTGATAATATATCGATTATTTTCAACATACTTTATAAAACCGAACGTGATTAGCGAAAGTTTAATTATGTGTTTTTCGGGACTATAGACAAATTATCGATAATTTATAAAAATATCGAAAAATTTCAGATATCGATAATTTATAAAATATATCGATAATTCATAAAAATATCGATAACTTTTAAAAATCATGAAAATTGTATACTTTTCAAAATATCAATATTACTTATCACTAATTATTCTCAAAAATTAATCGTATTTATCGATAATTCGATAACTTAAGAGTTCAAACTCCTTGAATTTCAATGCTCTATTCATACCCATTGTGCCTGGTATTGTACAAAAGGTGACAAGCAAAACTGAAAGTCATTAATCAAACAAATTAACCCATAACTCAAATTCACAGCTACTAAATGGAAATTACTCAAAAACAATTACAAACACAATACGCAAACTGTACACATTATTACCACAAATATAATTAGACATTGCCACACAAACATAAATTTTCTCATACCATTACGCCAAACTTAGTTGTCCTTCACGTAACTCAGGGAAAGCTTTTGGACTGACGCAGGAAATTTTTGATAAGCAAATAAATCAAAATCACCGCCAGACACGCACAGCAGTGCAAAAATAACGGTAGTTTTTGAGTAAGTTGTGGTGAACCGTAAAGGATATTAATTAGGCAATTAGTTGAGTAAATATTTGTAGTAAAATATTGGGGGCTTATAAACACATAACCTCACCAATTTTATTTCATTTTATTTTTTTTCTAATATTACAAAAGTTGCGCCTTTGTTAAGGTCCTTTATATTGATACAAATACATACCTATATATATGCATATATCTTCACCGTTTTGTGTACTCTTTTTGGGCGTAGCCAGTCAATAAATTCTCATGTAAAGAAATAAATCAAATCATCTGCAATACGCTTTTGCCTTCATTGTAGCCGTGGGTTTCGCAACACTACACATCCTGTGAATGCGAGCAGTGAGCCACAGGATAATAGCTAGTTTAGTTGTTGCTGGCAAGATAACAAAGGCGAAATCGGAAGCTTTTCCATTGTGCTCTTCGCTGTTTGCCGCTGTTTATAGATCATTAGAACAATGGTGGAAATAGACAAGCGCTAAATGAACAATAAATAACGGTGCAAACAAAGGAGCGACAACTCAAATTTGACGGCGTTTGTAAAACTAACAGATTTAAGGCGTGGCTGGAGCAGCGGTTGACGTGCGAGTGTTTGTGTGGGCGTGTAACTAAAATGATTTGTTTTGCGAATAATAAGAGTATATATGGCGTGTTGTGTGGTCTCTACTATTATTATTTCGATGTTTGGAATTTCCTTTAAAACGGGATATACTATGTCGAATTTAAGGACGAAGAACACACTTAAATTTACAGTAGACACTTATGTGGTGTAATGTTTCTATTGATATATTTTCATTCAGTTACTATTTTGGTTAGAAAAGTGTGGTCATAAATTGTTATGTGAACAAAATGATGACAATTTTTCATATTTTGACTACGAGCGCCATTAAATTTGACATAATGAAAATCTCAGCTTAGACAGTTTTTGTGAGATTACTTCTTACTTGACTCAAACTACCCTTGAGCTGATGACATTATACTTGCATAACTTCAAACTTCAGCGAACGGTAAAAGTATCATGCAGCTGGGCGATCCATATCTACGTGATCAGTGTCAGCTTAGGTCCCACTCCAAAGGCTTGGAGCGGCGTTAATGCCGAAAGTGCGTCAGAGCTCTCATGTAAATACCAAGGATCTCAGGCCAATCAAAATCTTTTATTTTTTGTTGAAGACGCTAGAGAAGCGTATGGATCTGCACATCAGTGGCAGCATACCGTTCCTGCGACAGTCGGATCTTCGTAAACGAGAACGGATCCAGATTTTCATTCGGCAAAGGACTAGCAAACCAGCAGCAGCAGCATCAGGTATATTTTCTACAGCTATAACAACAGCCTGAGAGGTCAATGGAGACACGCCGCAAGGAGACAGAATCCTTTACTTTGGATCTTAGCATAGATGAACGATTGAAAGAGCTCGAGTGACGAGACTGTTAGGTGTTAGCCTAAGCAGATAATGTTGCTTTCATGGTTAAAGGAAAATTTCAGGATACCGTTTACCAATTAGCACAAAGGTACCTGTATGTGGTGGAGGATGGAGTCATGTGTAAAAGTTCACGCAAGTGAGGAAAGTTCTCTGATCGCCATTCACTTGGGAGTGGCCAGAAACGATTCTTTTACATATGACTCAAGCAGCTCACGACTTCCGGTCTTTGACCAAGTATCCTCTGGGTAGCCTAAGAACATCCGTTTGAAGGCGAGCTAAAGTGAGAAGGCGAAAAATCCCCTGTATAGGGTTGTGCGCTGGGTTTGGGACCCGCCACGTAAAAACCTCCCCCAATGAAAAACAACACACAGCCTCGGATGAGAGACCCCCCTTTTGATGACGACCATGGCAAACGAAATAAGGACTATGATTTGAGGGCATGCACCTGGAATGTCCGGTCTCTTAATTGGGAAGGTGCCGCTGCCCAGCTGGTAGATGTCCTCGGAAAGATAAAGGCTGACATCACCGCCGTCCAAGAAATGCGATGGACGGGACAAGGACAGAAACGAGTAGGTCCTTGTGACATTTACTACAGTGGCCATATAAAGGAGCGCAAGTTTGGTGTTGGATTCGTGGTGGGAGAGAGACTCCGTCGCCGAGTACTATCATTCACTCCGGAGAATGAACGTCTAGCCACAATCCGCATCAAAGCGAGGTTCTTCAACATATCGCTGATTTGCGCCCACGCCCCGACGGAAGAGAAGGACGTGTGACCAAAGATGCTTTTTATGAGTGCTTGGAGCGCACTTATGAGAGATGCCCCCGCCACGATGTCAAAATCGTGCTTGGCGACTTCAACGCCAGGGTGGGCAAAGAAGGTATCTTTGGCACTACGGTCGGTAAATTCAGCCTCCACGAGGAAACATCCCCAAATGGGTTGAGGCTGATCGACTTCGCCGGGGCCCGAAATATGGTTATCTGTAGTACTAGATTCCAGCATAAGAAGATACATCAAGCTACCTGGCTGTCTCCGGATCGAAAAACCACCAACCAGATCGATCATGTTGTGATAGACGGAAGACACGTCTCCAGTGTTTTAGATGTGCGTGCGCTCCGAGGACCTAACATTGACTCGGACCACTATATTGTTGCAGCCAAAATTCGCACCCGCCTCTGTGCAGCAAAAAACGCACGCCAACAAACACAAGGAAGGTTCGACGTCGACAAGCTGCAATCACAACAGACAGCCGAACGATTTTCTACTCGGCTTGCACTCCTGCTCTCTGAGAGCACTCGTCAACAACTTGGTATAAGGGAACTGTGGGATGGCATTTCAAACTCCTTACGTACAGCTGCAACCGAAACCATTGGTTTTCGGAAAGTGCAAAAGAACAGCTGGTACGACGAGGAGTGCCGTGTTGCAGCGGAGAGAAAACAGGCTGCCTACCTCGCAACGTTACGATCGACCACAACACGTGCGGGATGGGACAGATACCGAGAGTTGAAGAGGGAAGCGAGACGCATTTGCAGACAGAAGAAAAAAGAGGCCGAAATGCGTGAGCATACTCCTGTAGAACCCCCAAAGGTGATCTAGCCACCGATGCCCAGAGCATACTTAGATTATGGAGGGAACACTTCTCCAGCCTGCTGAATGGCAGTGAAAGCACAACACCAGGAGAAGACGAACCCGATTCCCCAATCGATGACGATGGAGCAGACGTTCCATTGCCCGACCAGGAAGAAGTTCGAATAGCAATTGCCCGCCTGAAAAACAACAAAGCGGCAGGGGCCGACGGATTGCCGGCCGAGCTATTCAAACACGGCGGTGAAGAACTGATAAGGAGCATGCATCAGCTTCTTTGCAAAATATGGTCGGATGAAAGCATGCCCAACGATTGGAATTTAAGTGTGCTATGCCCAATCCATAAAAAAGGAGACCCCACAATCTGCGCCAACTACCGTGGGATAAGCCTCCTCAATATCGCATACAAGGTTCTATCGAGCGTATTGTGTGAAAGATTAAAGCCCACCGTCAACAAACTGATTGGACCTTATCAGTGTGGCTTCAGACCTGGTAAATCAACAACCGACCAGATATTCACCATGCGCCAAATCTTGGAAAAGACCCGTGAAAGGAGAATCGACACTCACCACCTATTCGTCGATTTCAAAGCTGCTTTCGACAGCACGAAAAGGAGCTGCCTTTATGCCGCGATGTCTGAATTTGGTATCCCCGCAAAACTAATACGGCTGTGTAAACTGACGTTGAGCAACACGAAAAGCTCCGTCAGGATCGGGAATGACCTCTCCGAGCCGTTCGATACCAAACAAGGTTTCAGACAAGGCGACTCCCTATCGTGCGACTTTTTCAATCTGCTGCTGGAGAAAATTATTAGAGCTGCAGAACTGAACCGAGCAGGTACAATCTTTTATAAGAGTGTACAGCTGCTGGCGTATGCCGATGATATTGATATCATCGGTCTCAACACCCGCGCCGTTAGTTCTGCTTTCTCCAGACTGAACAAGGAAGCAACGCAAATGGGTCTGGCAGTGAACGAGGGCAAGACGAAATATCTCCTGTCATCAAACAAACAGTCGTCGCACTCGCGACTTGGCTCCCACGTCACTGTTGACGGTCATAACTTTGAAGTTGTAGATAATTTCGTCTATTTAGGAACCAGCGTAAACACCACCAACAATGTCAGCCTAGAAATCCAACGCAGGATTACTCTTGCCAACAGGTGCTACTTCGGACTGAGTAGGCAATTGAAAAGTAAAGTCCTCTCTCGACGAACAAAAACCAAACTCTATAAGTCGCTCATAATTCCCGTCCTGCTATATGGTGCAGAGGCTTGGACGATGACAACAACCGATGAGTCGACGTTGCGAGTTTTCGAGAGAAAAGTTCTGCGAAAGATTTATGGTCCTTTGCGCGTTGGCCACGGCGAATATCGCATTCGATGGAACGATGAGCTGTACGAGATATACGACGACATTGACATAGTTCAGCGAATTAAAAGACAGCGGCTACGCTGGCTAGGTCATGTTGTCCGGATGGATGAAAACACTCCAGCTCTGAAAGTATTCGACGCAGTACCCGCCGCGGGAAGCAGAGGAAGAGGAAGACCTCCACTCCGGTGGAAGGACCAAGTGGAGAAGGACCTGGCCTCGCTTGGAATATCCAATTGGCGCCACGTAGCGAAGAGAAGAAACGACTGGCGCGCTGTTGTTGACTCGGCTATAATCGCGTAAGCGGTGTCTACGCCAGTAAAGAAGAAGAACCTGTATGTGGTAGATAGCTGGGTGGATCGAAGAGGTTTAGCTTTCAATCCAATTACAACTAAATTGGCTTTATATACCTGGAGGTATAAAGTTCCGCATGAAACCGCTCACTCTTTGGGGCCTCTTGGCTTTGCTCTGTCATATTTGGGCCTCATTTTTGAAAGAAAGCTGCCATGTTTAGGAGATGTTAATGAAGTCACCTGTTGCCTTGCTTGCTTCACAGGAGCTATTGAGCCGGGACCCGTAGCACCCGTGGTTGCTGTCAGACTCCGGGAAACTGGAGCCCGAGAGGGACTTTCCGAAATCTTTTTAAACATCGACTGCATTTCTGATAACTTGGACCAATGCCTCGCGGAACCTACTCCTAGAGGCAAATCGCCGCGCAAAAACAATACTTGTGAGGATTCGAAAGCCTTTTGTTTCAAATTGGTGTATAATAGGTCCGTTGGCTTGCTAACTCTTAGCAAGACTTACAATGATGGGTAGCTCCAATGATGGGTGTTTTAACTGGACACTGTCCCATTGGCACTCACGTGGTCAGACTAAATATTTTGAACGACGTAACATTTTGAAAGATCATTTGGCCCTAAGAAATGTCAGAGCATGATTGGTTCCAAAATCATAAATTTTTTCGAAAAACAGCGTCGCGACTACCAGGATGTCCTGAAACGTGTTATTACTGGTGACGAGTCTTCGATCTATGCATACGTCTCGGAATCGGACGTTCAATCGGCCGAATATCGTGGCAAAGGTCAGCCAAAGCCGAAAAACCCACATCAAAGTAGGTCAAATAACGACAGTTTTCTTTGATTCTTCCTAAGTTTATCGTCAACGTATTCGCCTGATGTAGCTCTGCGTGCCTTCTGGCTATTCAGCAAACTCAAACAACAGCTCCGGGGAAACCGTTTTAAGTCAATTGAAGACATCAAATATGAATAGCTACGCGCACTAAAGGCTCTTCCGGAAATTGACAACAACTGTTGATTAATAAACTCGAGTTTGGGAGTAGTCTATATAAACTCTAAATTTCAAAAAATGAGTTTATTTAGTATTACTATTCAAGTAGTAAGTCAATGTTTGTGAGTACAAACTTGAATGTTTAATAAACTCGAGTTTGTGACGTATAGTCAGCAGTCTCCTCTGCTTTGGCAACCACGGAATTCCGACCTACTAGCGCTAGTATGAAAATATTTATAATAAAGCAAACGCAATTGCGTGGCTTCCGATGCAAAGCGTGGCCACACAAATACCAATAACTAATGAGCGGAAGTGCCACAGCCTGCAGCCTGTGCTGGCTTCCTGCTGCCTAAAAACCGCAACACAACTAATATGCCAGGGTTTGATTTTTAATGTAACCCACTTCGTATGCCCCTAAACGGCCGTGTGGGCGGTGAGGAGTGGCGGCAACACATTTTATGCACTCCCAACCATTGAATTGCTGCAGCAAAGTGCTTGTTAGTGGTGAAAGCAGCAACAAGTATGTTATTGTTGTTGTTATTGCAGTGGCGTGGAATTCGACATAATTAAACTATACGAGCCACACACGCGTCGACCTTAATGCCGCACAAGAGCGTGCAAACTAATAAGCGCCAAAAATTGCTTGTAAAGCCGATAGAACAACACACATGTGGATGCGTATCGGTGTGTGTGTATGTGTAAAATTATGTGCTTTTGTATGTGTGTGACTGGCATTCAGCCATGTGCTGACCATAAGTTGTTGGATTTTTACAGCGTGGGCTAGCAGTTTTAGTGCTGCGCTCGGCTACCAACTCGGCAACGTACTAATTTGGCAAGTGCGCACCAGCTGGTGGATCCTTTAATGCACTGCCGAATTGTTGCGAATTGTCGACGGCAGCCATAAAAGCCCGCAAAAGTGTCTGGCATAAAAGGATTTTCTTTGTTGAACCACTCGCTCTGCCGCCGCGCTGCTGTCATGCGCCACAGCTTACATTAATTCTCGTTAGTTGCATAAGCAAAGGCGCGAAGGCACGCGCTCGCTCAGCGGCGTTGTGTGGTTTTAATTGAGTCACTATTGTTTGCCGCTCACTTTACCCCCGCTCTTTACTAATGCGCGGTGGCATTAGTGTGTTTGTGTGGTGCCTTTGTTCGTCGCTTTTGTTGTTTTGTCCATATGAAATGTTCATTTGCGCTCAAAATGTCGCATTCGCGCCGCCTCATGGCTTTTAGCACCCGAAAAGTCGAAACCAAGCGCTGCCCTCGCAATTAAACTCAGGCACGCGCAGTCATTTTTTTGCTGCTGTTGTTGTAACAAAGAATGAATAACTAAATATTTGGCGTTTTGTTGGTAATTAGTGTGACATTTGCTATTGTTGTGGTGGCGCTGTTGATTATCGCCGCAACGACACATTTATCTAAGCGATTCTGTTGTGAAATCGAGCAGGTTAAAGCTCGGTGACTGCGAGGGGCGTTAATTTGTTTAATGCTAGCGTGGAGCTTGTTCATATGTAGATCGAAAATGGTTCTTTGATTGGCTAGTGATAAAGGCTGATAAATTTCGAAGTTCTTGAATGCTTGTTTACATACCCATTGAGCCAGAAATGGGCCACATTGCTGAGCAAAATTTAGCTTAAAAACTTCGGATCTTCTTGGAACCCATAGAGCGTCGTCCTTAGAGCGTCGCGATGTCGCTTGGGGAGGACAAGCGGTTTGAGTTCTTGAACAAGCTGTACTTTGTATGCTTTCAATTCAAGAACTTAACGTAAAATGCGCCCAGTCGCTCCATACGTCAGTCCGAGTTGCTACGAATGACGCCGAATCGTTCTCTCCACGTTCTTCCTGTACGCTCTCAGCTGCATCTTCACTGCGTACTTGATTGGGTCTATTCGGTCGAGTATTATCCAATAATGAATGCTCGGTCTCAAGATGGGTGATGGTGTTGGGAATAGTACGCTCATTAGGCCGATTATATTGACCATAAGTTAAGCGAAGTGCGCGAAATACATTCTTTACAAAATGTGAATTTTCGTAATAAAGTTGAACGAGTTGTAAACGTTGTTCATGCGTAAGTCTTTCCATGATAAAATGCCACACAATATTGAACAAAAATGATATGACTTCTTGACATGACTCATGCGTGAGAGACAGAAAAAAAGGCTATTGAAAAAAGAATCTCTATTTGGATCACACATTACATTATCCTTGACTATTCTTGTAGCCGATTCTAGTATTTGGAAGTTGGAAATCTCGCAGTGGCGGCGGCGAAATTTGACTCAGAGAATCTGTGATCGGAGCTTTTGGAACATGAAGTCGCCAAGCCAAAATCTGGGGGCTTTGTCTCTGCCCGCATACCAACAAGGGAGTTGTGGGGGGTTGAAGTCGTTGGAGAAGAGGAACAGTGAGCTTCTTTGCAATTAGTTAGTTCAAAGATTGGAGGCAAGATTGGTGGTAGAGTATATTGTCGGGAACTCTCTATCAACTTCCGTTTAAGACTTCCTGACTGTTGCAACGTTTGTCAAGCCGATGTTGCTGTCGCTAAGATTGCGATAGGTTTACTGGAGTGCAGCCTACTTCAGAGGTATGACTCTCCACTCTGATTACAGGATGGTGATGTTAGCCTTGATCTCAGTAACCGCGCATTCAAAGCCAGTTAAGGAAAGCCTATCTCGTTATCAGTGACAGCGAGTCATTTTGTGACAAGATTTGAAGGGGTGACAAGCCACAGTGGAAACGTGAACAACTGCGAAGCTAATGAACTTAGAAAGAAGACTATCCTAGCCCCGATGTGAGTACAATAAGAACGGTTGGATGCTCCACTGTTCTCGTGTTTTTTGCTACCGGATAGTTGGGCTTCGCGTAGTAGAAGTCCTAAAGTAGACGATATGGAAATATATCGGCACTCACTTCGTTATTGTGTCGCATTTGCAAGATCCACACTTCAGCACTTCGGAGCTAATATAAATTAAACGCTTGACCAATTTTTATTGGTTACAAGCTGCTTTGCCGACCTATCCGTTTAAATACTGTAACTCTATTCTTAGGGCTTCATTAAGGACTGCATATAGGAGGCCAAGTGCGATTTCTGAATCAGCCAACATACTAAACTAAACCTCAGCTGCCAGAACACGTGGTGTTTATTATCTCAGATAAACGTGAGAATAGATAAAGAATAGAAGAGTTTGATGCTGTTTAAATTCGAGCGGAATGGGTTTCTGATCTCCTGGTTAGTCTGAGGTGTATGGAGACGCTTTTAAAGATTTTCGTTTTGAGTCCTTTTGCATCTGAACCGTACTTTAGTTAAAATAGTAATAGTATTTATATGATACAGTGAAAGAGATAACTTTGTAATTAGCGGAATAAGTCACCAAAAGACTACTTTAAATTCTTAGAAATATATTTTCTATTTTAAACTTCCTTAGCATAAAAACCAAGCCACAATTTGTAGGTTATGAGTATAGTAGTAATTAAGGCTATCTCATTACAAAATCGTTTCGTGCCAAGTTTTCAAGTGGATACACTGTGCAAGCGACTAAGCAAGTGTTCCACAGCTAAAATTACTCGCTTAGATTGACTGGATATGCGTCAGAGCTGCACAGCACAGTGCCACACGCAGCTAATGAGCTGCTCCGAGTGCTACAAAGAAGCAAAGAAGACAGCTTACGAAGGTGTTAAGTAACAAATAAGTGTGTGCTATTTTTATAAACAGTTTGAGGTATGACTATCCAGTATATATATTAGGGTGATTCAAAAAAAAAATTTTTTGTTTTTTTTTATTGGTACTCGGAAAAATGGGTTCCTAGACACCTCTAAGAAATCCTCTCCAAATATGAGTTTTTAATTGTAACGGGAAGGTCTTCCGCCTAACGGTTTTCTATTTTTTCTTATTATCAGATAGAAAAATTTATATCTCGCTTCCAACTACATGAAAAAATATCTTGTTAATTAGGTTTTGTAGGAAATTGATTGCTCTAAAATATGGTCTCTTATGATTTTTTCGTAAACCCAACCGTTTAAAAGATATTAACAGTTGAACTTTGATTATTTTTGGTAAAATTTTTTATTTCTTATTAATTTTATAACTCAATGAAAAAAAATTATTATGAATAGGTTTTTGGAGAGGATTTCTTAGAGGTGTCTAGGAACATGTTTTTCACAGAACCAAACGAAAAAAAAAATTTTTTTTTTTGATCCACCCTAATATGCATTGATGTTTGACGATGAATATCTCGTAAACGCTTAACTTAATCGAAAAATCATAGTAGACCATTTTTATAGAGCAGTAAATTTCCTACAAAACTATGTGTTTCATCATTCATAATAATTTTTTTTCATTGAGTTATAAAATTAATAAGAAATAAAGAATTTTTCCAAAAATAGTCAAATTTCAACCGTTAATATCTTTTAAACGGTTGGGTTTACGAAAAAATCATAAGAGACCATATTTTAGAGCAATCAATTTCCTACAAAACCTAATTAACAAGATATTTTTTCATGTAGTTGGAAGCGAGATATAAATTTTTCTATCTGATAATAAGAAAAAATAGAAAACCGTTAGGCGGAGGACCTTCCCGTTACAATTAAAAACTCATATTTGGAGAGGATTTCTTAGAGGTGTCTAGGAACCCATTTTTCCGAGTACCAATAAAAAAAAAACAAAAAATTTTTTTTTGAATCACCCTAATATATATATACCATATATACTAGGTATGTATGAGGTATGTATGAGGAATATATAAGATATGTATATGGTATATATAAGGTACATATAACGTATATATAAGGTATGTATATGGTACACATAACGTATATATAAGGTATGTATATGGTATGTACTTATACTAACTCACTACATGCCTCAGCACAATTCTTGCTGCTTCAGGTCTGATAGTTACACCTACGCTCCTCTGCCACTGCTCTCCAGTGCTCTCTAACGCTTTCTACAAGCTCTAGCATCGCTGATTTGTGTGTAAATGCCAGTTCATGTGCTGCTGTCATAGGCGCTGGCTGTCATTGTCACTTCCACTTTTGCCGCCACTTTCACAGTGACACTTCAAAGACTTGACTGCCTTGCCGCTGACACTTCCGCCGCCAACACCGTTGCATTTCGGGCGCGCCAAACTGACAGAAAATGCAAATTTATAGCAATGCAACTGAGAAACCGAGAACTACAAGCAGCAAGCAACAACAATTAGTTTAATAGTTATAGCAGTAGTAGAGAACAACTGCAACAATGGCAATAAGTTGTTTGACAAGTCGAATATTTTTGGCTGCACGGCCGGCGGGGTAAGGTGTGGCGTGCGGCAAGCCGCTGGTGTTGACAACTTCGCGCAAAAGTACAGCAATTTCGGCTAAAATTACGCGCTAGAAAAGTAAAAGTACCCAGGCAAGTACTGGCACGCGGGGGAGCAGGTGGAGCGGGCCGCGCAACGACACTGAAAAGTCAGATAAAAAGACAAACTAGGTGAAAGGCTAAAACAACAGTTGCAACTCGTAGCTTGAAGACTTCTTTACACACATACAATCCACTACATGCCTCGTAGGCTGCCTGATGCCACTGGTGCTTGGTGCCTGGTGCGCTCGGGGCACTAGGCTTTGCATCCATTTTTAATTTGTTGGCGTCGCTGCCGTTTGACTTCAACTATTTGCAAGCGCGGCAGCAAGCAAGTGACACATAAAGCGGCAGTCGTGCTTGTATATACATATGTGTATGTGTGCGTGTGTGTGAAGTGTGTCAGAGTTCAAGTGTTTTTGCTTTGCTTTCTGAATCGCATAACTGTATATATGGCTAGTAGAAATACAAGCGCATGTAGAAAAAAAATTTCGACAAGCCACCCGAGCCGCCCTGAATAAAAGTAAGAAAGAAAGCACTTGTCAACTGCAAGGGCGAAAACTTTGCCCATTTTGAAGTTTTCAATGCAAAAAGTTTGGAAGACACACGCGAGTGTAAGTGTGTGTGTATGTTTGCATATCTACACACTATATATGTATATGTATATGTACGAAATATGTGTGTGACCTGTCATCAAGCCTTTGGAGTTTGGCAGAGCGCCCTTTACTGACAGCGTTGTATTTATTTTGGATCCTCCTTCAAACTTCAACTTTCGCTCAAGCTAACAGCAACGACAAGAGGAAGCTCTGCTATGGATACAGTGCGGTATATAGTATGTGAACCGTAGACATTATTATGTAACAAAGTTTGACACTCAATTTATTTAAACCAATAAAAAAAGATAACTTCCATTGGACCAAAGTTAGAGTTTCCAACACAAATAAATAAAGCCTTCCATAGAAGAACTTGATTTTGATCAATAGGCTTGAATGGTTGCTATAAGCTATAGTTGTTCGATATGGAAAAAATCTTTAAGGACAACACCGTTTTCTAGAACAATATTATATGCCAAATTTCGTGAAAATATCTCGTCAAGCTTTCGATCCGATCGCTCAGTTTGATGAGAGCTATACGATATAGTTGTCCGACAGCTATATGTATCAGTTCCGACAAATGAGCAGCGTCTTAGAGAGAAAATAATGTGAGTAAAATTGCAGACTTATATCTCAAAAACAGACAAATGAGCAGACGGTCATGACTAGATCGTCCCAGCTCCTCACGCTGCTCATTTGTATTTGAGTATATACTTTATATCCCGGTCTTCAATGACCTTGGCTGCCTTATGATTGGCTATGCAGACGATATAGCGCTTATGGTCAAAAAAAAGTTCCTCAGTACCGTTTACGACTTGACGAAGGGGCATCTCAGCATCGTAACAAATTGGACGGTCATATATGGTCTCACTATCAACTCAAATGAAACCGAGATGGTTTTATTTATTAGAAAATACAAGATACCGGTGTCACCGCTACAGCAAATGGGAGACAACAGTCTGCAACCGACAGATACAGTGAAATATGTATGGCTCAACCTGGATAGGAAGCTTTCATGAAAGCCAAATATCAAAGAGAGAGCAAAAAAGAGATCAATTGCCTTGCACTGCTATAAAGGAGCCATTGCCAAAAGGTGGGATCTCTCAATAAAAGTGGTCCCCTGGTCAGAGAAAGTAGAGAGCGCTTAGCAGGCGGCACTCAAAAGCAAGTGTGGTTCACTCCAACTATGGCACTTAACGTCATCCTGCACATATTGCCCGTGGACCTCGCAAGAAGGTATTTGGCTACGAAAGTTGTCATCAGACACAGAAAATCTGGTTTGCTAAGAAGACGCATCTGAACACTCGGAAATATTCACACACTTCATACCGGATCCCTTAGATCATGAAGTCGACAAACCGAACTCTGTAGGTGGAAAGCAGGCGTTGGAGGACAGGGGCAGTGAGCTTCTTTACTGATGAGTCAAAGATTGGTGGAAAGGTCGGTGGAGTGGTATACTGTCAAGAGCGCTCTATCAATTTCAGCTTCAGACTTTTTAACTATTGTTGTGTTTTCCAGGCCGAGGTTGCAGCAATTATGGTAGCAGTAGATTTACTGCTTCGGAGTGCAGCCTCTTTTAAAGAAGTGACCATCCACTCAGATAGCAGAGCGACGATGAATAGTTGAATGAATAGTTAATTGAGGTTATGCACCGCGACCTAGGGTCTATTGTGCCCAGGGGCTGGTCAAGGTGTGCTAATCTCGCTGCCAATAACATCCAGTGTCTTTGTGATAAGACTGGTATGGGTGGCAGGCCACAGCGGAATCACAGGAAATTGTAAAGCTGATGAGCTATCGGTAGAATGGGAGCGGGTCGGTGCTCCCGTCTCCTCTTGTGTTCTACTTCTAGATAGCTGGCCTTCATGGAAGCTTGGCCAGCGCTGGGTCACCATCGGTACATGTGCTTTCCTAAAAGTTTCTTGGCCCTAGAATGATTACAAATGATATAGTGATCTCTTTGAATCAGTAAGGTCCACGTGCGATCTTTGATCAGCCATTTAACATAACCTAGTCTATATATAATATAATAACAATACTTTATAAAGTCTTTTCTACTCTTCTAACTTCTTTTTGTTTACTTGAACTTGATAAAGTTAATCACCGAACAGATATTTGCGTCGATTATGGAGGTTTTCACCGAAACTTCAGAAAATGTATTTTTAAGATGGGTTAAAATAGTTGGAGAATGGGGTGTATCAAGCAAACAGGAGACTATTTTAGTACTGAAACAACATTTGTTGAACATTTCTCGTTTTCCTTTATTAGCTATATATTATCCGAAAACCCCTCTATCATCTACCCCATACGCGTTGAAAACTATAAGGACTTAGTCTAAAATAGTTGAATGAATTAAAGGTTCCGGCTTTAATGATGGACCTTATCTTTAGAATAACAAAAACAAGTATTTGATGGCTACATAAGGCACCTGACAGATTTAGCTGAAGAAAAGATTGTGAACCATGTCCGTAAACTCTAGCCACTAGCTGGAACGCAGACGAAGAAGCAACTACACACTTGTCAGAATACTACACTGCCTACATTATCAGATTTATTTCTGAATGCTTTCCATCAAACACTGAAGTCCGGTTAAGGAACGGAAAGATCTCTAGGCAGCTTCTGCTGAAAAGCATGCGCAGAAATCAACTTTGCATTCGTCTGCTTGGAGCGGAGCCGCCTTTAAGTAGCATCAAGAGAACATTCCTAGACTACATCGATGATACTGACGGGATACGACGATACTATACCGACAGGAGTACATACGCAACTAACTTTAGATAAGCACGGACTGCCATTTAGAGATATGTACATATGTTCACCGACTTCTTTCCAGTGGATTGCGTACTTGGAATCGAACCACCATCCAGTGCAGACGAAGAGCTAGTTTTGACTCGCGAACCTAGAGTGGCCCTCCCTTCTTTTCGTAGATTAAGTAGATTAAACAGCTGATATCCAGAATCAAGCCCGATATTCCGAACACAGATCCGGTCTGTTATGGGTCCCCACATGATTCTATCTACCTCTTTGTATAACCCATGAAACCAACAGTCCTGGTACTTCTTTTCTTATGGTTCGATGCCATGGAAGAAGCACATTCCAGCGGCATAATTTGGTTGAAACTTACTCGTTGGAATTTAACTGAGGTCTTTTCACCTAAACATGGTCTAGGTAATCGATACAACAACACTAGTAACAACAGAAGAAGAGAGGGATGTGCTTTGGATTGAAAATTTTACAGAAAACGAGCTTTAAAAGTATCAAAGTATGCAATTTTTCATGAACGCTTTAGGCTGGAAGAGCTAGATCGAGCCGCATACTCTATTTTCGATTTTCGTTGCGCATCTGCGTCCAAATACATACTCTAAGCACCGTATAAAGAATACACACTCTTTTTCACTTCAAATGAAGAAAGAAATTTATTTTATTCCATAAATTAGAGTATGTTAAGAAAAACCGCACATCAATTTGCTTTACAAATATCCTCCCGTTTGCTCCACTTCCGCCCCTGCTAATTGTAGACTACTCCAATTTAGCCAAAATATCCGCTTCACGATAGAGCACATACTCTTTTTGGTCCTCCATGTCGACGCGTGTGCCGCCATACTTCGGCAATAGCACACGATCGCCCTCCTTCACGCCCATCGGTATGTAATTGCCGCTTTGCGGGTTACGCGAACCGGGACCAACCGCGACAACAGTACCCTCCACCATGCGTTCCACACCCTTCTCGGTGAGCACAATGCCACCTTTGGTGACGTTGGCCGCTTCGGCGCGTCGCACCAAAATGCGATCCAACGTGGGAATGACGCGTTTTATAAGCGAAGTCATCGAATGACGTTAACCGTGTTGTACTCGCGCTTGATTTTCGACGAAAATTAATATTTTGCTTAATTGCAATTTGTTTTCGAATTTCAAATTTTTTATTGCTGACAAGTGTCAAACAAGAAATTACAATTTTCTGAAAGTTTTTACACAGACAGCGAAGCGCTTTTATGTTCAATGCGAGCACAGTGGCAGTGAAGGTGTTGCGTGGCAGTCAGAAATATGCTATAGACGCATACATATATACGTATACATGTAATATATGTGTTTGTAATATGTGTTTGTGCTTTGCTAAACTGTTATTGCTTAATATGCTAAGCCATTGTTGTGCTTCCACAAAGGCTAATGCTGACGCATGGGTGCGCTGTGGCGTATACGCAACTCTCAAATTGCTTCTAGCGTACGGGGATTGCCACTGACGGCAGCAGTCGAGCGAAATTGTTAACACAGTTAATTCGTAATGCAATTTTCAAGCATAATTAAACTTGATTGAAGGCAAACTTCCTTATACATATGTACATATGTGAGTAAGTGTACTATATTTGTGATACAAGCGTACCATAGCCTTAAAGACAACATTTTCGTGTTTTCATATTTTAACCGTTATTGTGATGGAAGTTTTGACTAATATGGGTTGAAACCAGAAGTTATAACTATAATACCCTTTATAATATATATAATACCCTTCACACTTTCATTTCTATAACCTAAAAGGGTATAAAAAGAGCTTTATCTGATTTTGATTGGTAAGTTTGTATGGCAGCTATATGCTATAGTGGTCCGATCTGATCAATTCCTTCAAAGATGTTACTGTTATTGTAGATAATAATGTCTACCAAATTTCGTGAAAATATCTCAACAAATAAAAAAGTTTTCCATACAAGCATCTAATTTGCATCGTTCAGTTTGTATGGCAGCTATATGCTATAGTAGCCCGATCTAAACAATTTTTTCAGAGATTGTGGCCTTGCTTTGGATATTGATTTATGTCGAAGTACGTGAATATATCTCAACAAATAAAAAGTTTTCCATACAAGCATCTGATTTGGATCGTTCAGTTTGTACGGCAGCTATATGCTATAGTAACCCAATCTTAACAATTTTTTCAGAGATTGTAGAGTTGCTTTGGATATTCATTTATGTCAAAGTTCGTGAAAATATCTCAACAAATAAAAGAGCTTTCCATACAAGCATCTCATTTGGATCGTTCAGTTTGTATGGCAGCTATATGCTATAGTAACCCAATCTTAACAATTTTTTCAGAGATTGTAGCTTTACCTTGAATATTGATTTATGTCGAAGTTTGTGAAGAAGTCTCAACAAATAAAAAAGTTTTCCATACACGCATCTCATTTGAATCATTCAGTTTGTATGACAGCTATATGCTATAGTGAGCCGATATCAGCGATTCTACCAAATGAGTAACATTTTGGAAAGAAACGAACGTGTGGAGAATTTCAGATCGATATCTCAAAAACTGAGGGAGTAGTTTGCATATATACAGACGTACTGACAGTCATAGCTAAATCGACTCCGTTCATGTCGCTGAAGACTTTTTATTATAGATATGTACTAAGGAAACTAAGTATTTATTTTATATATTTACTATCATCACTATTTATCGTTTTATGGTCCAACATCATTTTCTTCTTTGTAATTTCTCACACCCTTACAAACTTTTCACAATTTCTTTCGTCGTGGTGTTCAAGAGATAAATATTTTGTGTTCCTCAACTCCAATTCGGTTCATTGATTAAACTTTTGCTATTATGATCAAATTGCCTACCAACTAAATTGCTGTGTCAATATAAAAGAAGAAAAGACAGACCAAAGGGACACTTTTGACCATGGCCCACCACATGCGAGCTTGATTACATGCTTTACCGCCTGTTTGCCGCAAAACTTTTATCATACGCCCACCGTTATGCCCCATTACTCTATACATTACCCAAAGTATGCTTAAACTTCTTGCAACACAACTCTACATAAAGAATTTGTTCTTGTTTTTGTTGAAAGCACAGCGCCACCTACCTTTGTCATTGGGATCGAATTCAGCCTCTAATTCAGCTTTGGTTGGCTCCGCCGCTGCGGCTGCGGCTGCAGCTGCCGCCGACGCAGCAACGGTTTTGCTATGATCAATTTTGTTAGCAGACGCAGCGTTGGCGCTAGCGGTGGGGGTGGATTTAGTTTCGCTCTTCTTCATGGTGTTTCTTACTTTGTGTCCTCGAAAAACGGCTTGGATTTTAGTGGCGGCTTTGGCTGCAAGTAAAAGAAAGAAAAAATGCAGGCATAAAAGAAGGTACCGAAAAAGTTCAAATTGTTTGTAAGGTAAAATGCAAAGAAGAATGTGTAATGGCAAATAACTTTTTTTAGCACTATTTTTATATAAACATTAGGGTGGTACTAAAATTTTTTATTTTAGATTGAAAATTTATGTATTTCATATTTTCACTATTTTTGCACAAATATTAAGGTGGTAGAATTTTTGTTTTACTTTCTGAAATTTTTTTTGAGTCCTAAAGGTCAGTTCTATGTACATATGTATGTATGTATGTGGATGGTAAGTGGCAATTTATTTGTATATTTAGTAGGGTGGGTCAAAACAAAAAAACTTTTTTTATTTATATTGTAACTTTTTGTTAACACTATTTTCATATAATCATTAGGGTGGAACAAAAAAAAACTTTTTTCTAATTTATATTGTAATGGCAAATAACAATATAAATGGATAGACGATTTTTATATAAACATTAGGGTGGCACAAAAAAAAATTTTATACTGAGAATAATTTTTTTGAGTCCTAAAAGTCGGTTTTATAAAGGTAGTAAATGGTAATTTATGTGCCTAAGCGAGCATAATACTATAAGTAGGGTGAGTTAAAACAAAAAAATATTTTTTTTTATATTTATACTATAACGGCAAATAACTTTTCACTAGTTTCTCAAAAATATTAGGGTGACGTAGACAAAAAAATTATAGTCAGAAAATTTATTTCAGTTCTAAAGAGGCGGTTCTTTAAGGTGGTAAGTGGAAATTTACTTGTATAAGCGGGCACTATATAAAGTAGGGTGGGTCAAAACAAAAATTATTTTTTATTGTTTTTTTTTTTAATTTATATAACTTTATTTGCTATTATAAATAAGTTTGTTTAACACTATTTCGGCATAAATATTAGGGTGGCACAATTTTTTTTATACTCTGAAAATTTATTTGAGTCCAAAAGGGGTGGTTTTGTAATTATTATTACACTATGGGAATTTATTTGTATAAGTGGGCACTATATTCAGTAGGGTGGGTCAAAAGAAAAAAATTATTTTTTCTTTTTACTTATACTACGAAATATTGGCAAAATATTCCTTCAAGTATGAGCATTTATTATTAATGAGAAAGTCCTACGCTATTTAGCTTCCTATTTTTCCTATTATTGGAAAAAAAATTTTGAATCTTAGGTTCTATTATTTAATAACTTTTGAATGGTGAGGTTTAGAAAAAAATGTTGAGACTATTTTTGTAGAGAATGCAATTTCTTTCAGATATAAGAATAATTTAAATAGCAGATAGTGACCATGTATCTTTTGCAATAATAGGAAATAGGATTATAGTGGGTCTTCTAATTAATAGTAAAAGATATTACTTGGTTAGATTTTTTAAAGATGCTACTGACTATGTTTTCATAGTATAAAATAAAAAAAAAAAAATTTCGTCCCACCCTAATTTATATAGCTGAGTGTTCAAGGTATAAAATTAAAAGTTTTTTAAAGTCGCAAACCGACTATGTTTTCAAAGTATAAAAAAAAAAAATTTTTTGTCCCTCCCTAATGTATGTATATATACGTGTGTGCAAACTACTAACAATTTTTTCAAAGTATAAAATGAAAAAAAAAAAATAATAATAATAATTTTTTTTGCTCCCACCTTAATTTATATACATATGTATGCATACATATGTGTGTTCAAATCATAAATTGAAATTTTTGTTTTAAGTTGTCTAGCAACTATTTTTTCAAAGTAAGAAATTAGATAGAAATTTTTTTGTCCCACCCTAATGTATACGTGTGTTCAAAGTATAATAGAAAAAAATTTAACCCACCCTGCTTTAAATGTACATATTTATAGTGCCCGCTTATGCAAGTAAATTCTTGTGCCACCTACCACCTTTACAGCACGTCGCTTTTGGCATCTTTCAGGTTGTGTGCATGTATCATTTCTGCTCAATCGGCTATCCGTTTCTCCACCAAATTCTCATGTGTTTTAATCAATTTGTAACTCACTACATACACACGTTCGCATATCAACACATACATACACCCAAATATATTACCGTTAGCCACCAAGCAGCAGCGCCTGACTTTGAGCCGGTCTATTTTTAAATTATTTTCTTTTATTTAGCTTTTTTTTTAAAAGCTCTTCATGGCATTGTTCCGTTCCACTTTCATTGCAACAATAAATTGCTCTCTCGCCCCTCGCCCCTCTACACTCGTCGCTTATTTAGTTTATTTCGCTCAATGCTTGTTTAGTGTTTTCAATAATTCAGCAGCACACCGCTAACCCACTCTATTTATTTTACCACCCGCTAACCCACTCCATTCCCGCCGCCATGAGCCGCCATATTGTTTTCTATTCGTATAAGTTCCAATTGTTTGTTGGCTGTTGTGCATTTTTAATTGAATTTCTATTGATTGGCGGACGAACAAAAGAATCGATTTATGAAATTGGGTTAAGAAGCAATTGCTGGACTAATGAAAATTTCATGGCGACATTGTTGTTGTGATGTGTCATCGCTATTTTTACTGGCTGAGGGTTTAGCGTCGATGAAATACCTTAAACTTACAACTATTGCCATTGTAGAACGAGTGTACTGCGACTAAGATAGCCACACAAGGCAGAGCGGAAACTTCTACGAAGTTGCAATGTTTTCGATTCATTGATAAAGGTATGGATCTTCACAATAATGAAAGAACTTCTTCCTTTTTCTTCTTTGATAACCAATGAGACTTAAAATCGACTAAACATCTGGTTTCAATCAATGAAGTTTTCTCTTTGGATTTGGATAAGTTATTGAGCTATCTTCAGATGAATCGAAGTTAAGAGGGAGGGCAGGAGGTGGAGTCTTTAGTCTAGTGCTCTCTACTCTAATTTCAAGCTAGCAGCTAAGCTTGACAGGCGCAGGTCAATAGCCAGAGCTTGTGCGACTGCGAATCCTTCTCAAAAAAGAACCGTAAGAGGTACTCCGAATTTCTTGCACTTAGCGTCTTTAACGCTATCCATCTCGCCGCATTTGTAGATATTCAGACTGGACGCTGTGAAATAGGTAGATATGTAGTACTCATGGTGCGACTAAATACACTTCGTAACTATGTATGTTACGGACCTGTACTGTCAAGAATTGGACAGTCTGAAAAAAGCAATCCAGCCAGCCTTGGCTAATATAAGAGGAATTGTGTTCCATCAGGACAACACTAGGCGACGCACATGGATAGTGACTCGCCAGAAGCTACGAAAGCTTGGTTCGAAGCTTCTTATGCATCCACTTTATATGTAAAGGGTGACTTTTTAAGAGCTTGATAACTTTTTTTTAAAAAAAAACGCATAAAATTTGCAAAATCTCATCGGTTCTTTATTTGAAACGTTAGATTGGTTCATGACATTTACTTTTTGAAGATAATTTCATTTAAATGTTGACCGCGGCTGCGTCTTAGGTGGTCCATTCGGAAAGTCCAATTTTGGGCAACTTTTTCGAGCATTTCGGCCGGAATAGCCCGAATTTCTTCGGAAATGTTGTCTTCCAAAGCTGGAATAGTTGCTGGCTTATTTCTGTAGACTTTAGACTTGACGTAGCCCCACAAAAAATAGTCTAAAGGCGTTAAATCGCATGATCTTGGTGGCCAACTTACGGGTCCATTTCTTGAGATGAATTGTTGTCCGAAGTTTTCCCTCAAAATGGCCATAGAATCGCGAGCTGTGTGGCATGTAGCGCCATCTTGTTGAAACCACATGTCAACCAAGTTCAGTTCTTCCATTTTTGGCAACAAAAAGTTTGTTAGCATCGAACGATAGCGATCGCCATTCACCGTAACGTTGCGTCCAACAGCATCTTTGAAAAAATACGGTCCAATGATTCCACCAGCGTACAAACCACACCAAACAGTGCATTTTTCGGGATGCATGGGCAGTTCTTGAACGGCTTCTGGTTGCTCTTCACCCCAAATGCGGCAATTTTGCTTATTTACGTAGCCATTCAACCAGAAATGAGCCTCATCGCTGAACAAAATTTGTCGGACGTAAAGCGCGAAACACATTTCGAACCGAACACTGATTTTGGTAATAAAATTCAATGATTTGCAAGCGTTGCTCGTTAGTAAGTCTATTCATGATGAAATGTCAAAGCATACTGAGCATCTTTCTCTTTGACACCATGTCTGAAATCCCACGTGATCTGTCAAATACTAATGCATGAAAATCCTAACCTCAAAAAAATCACCCGTTAGTACGAACCAGGCACCAATTGATTATTACCTCTTTCGGCATATGGCGATAGGAAAGATATGGAAAAATATTTCCCTGGTGAAAAATTCATCTCAAAAGAAACTTGAGATCGGCAGTCCCAATTTCGTGCTGATAAAGATTAGAGTTTCTATGAGTTCGTGGTTCTAAACAATCGGACAAAGGTCACCAGCATACCTCAAATCTGGTCGAAAAAAATTTCCTCTTAGCTATATCCTCCGCGCGGGTGTCGACTGCGCAATGGTTGGGTGCCAAAGTCCATGAAGACTCGGACTATGAAAGCGCTGTTAGCACAAACGCGGAAAGGGAAGAAGAACTTATTCACTCTCCTGTGCAGGCGACCAAAAGTTCCAACTCTGCCAACAAGAGAGGGCCTCGGAAGAAGCCAAGCAAGGAGGGGTTGAAAGCAAAGCGGAATACAAGGCGGCGGTCGGAATATGCGACCGCCTCGAACGCAAGTCCAGTCTGAAGAAAGAAGAGGTGAAACGGCTGGCGAGGTTGGGCTAGAAATGAGATGAATAATGGCCGGGCACATTTCGTTACTCGTATTTGATGTAATGATTCGGAACCAGCATGTGCTAATCGCGTTGAGGCGCATATCGCTGGAAAGATACAGTGTTCAACGGAAAGCGAAGCAAAGGCGGCATCGAAAAATCCGAAGTGCAAAGAAGTAGCCGGGAAGCTAGACATCAAGCACGCGGATGACAAACCGTTAACGTCCAAGGCAGCGGCGGCGAGCAATGAGATTGCGAAACAGCATAGACCGCAGTATCCGCTGGGACAAATGTCACAGTAGCGGTAGAAAATAGTGTACTTGAAGCTGTTAGAAGCCCTCTTCTCGAGAATGGGCGCCAAACCGAGCGCACTCATGCCGTCATTTGATGAAGCAGGATGGCTGAGTGGAGTCAAAATCTTGAAATGCAACGACGTCCCGACGCTAGCATGGGTACGGAAAGCGGTCAGAACGCATCCAAACCTTTGGGAAGGAGTGAAGCTGGTGGTGGTATGAATAAGTTATTTTCGAGAAAACTATTTAAGGTACGCTGGTGATCTCTTTATATACTATATATGTATATTGAGGTATTTGCTATACATATATAATCTAATATCTAATAGAATTTATTTCCTTATTTCGCAATTCGCTAAGCTCATTTGACATTGAGGCTGACAGCTTGGCAGATTTTAAATTGAATACAGTTAAGTTCACCTGACGGCAAGTAAGTGCCCGAGAGTATCGTCAGCAATTGCAGCAAATATTTCGCCAACGAGCTTGTGAACTGCGCCAGCTGTGATGTCGTGCCGTGTGACACAGCTGTTGGGGAAGCCATGGCACATACTTAATTGAGGCAAAGGTGTGTTGTAATCCGAAGCCTGTTTCGACAGCATAAGATAGTAGCAGCGGTGGCAGAAAGAGAAGTTGTAAGGCATAAAATGAATTGTAAGAAATGAGCAAGTTGATTGCTGTTGACGTCGGTTGCATTACTCGTCTCGTTTGCATGAAATCAATCTAATTCCGACATTGCTATTAAACCTGTCAAGGTTGTTGGCTGTGTTGTTGTGCTTTTAAAATATTTATTATTCCAGCTTTTGCATTGCTAATTCTTGTTGAGTTGTGAAATTCAAATTATTTATTTCGTTATGGTCATTGATATGCCTTAAGATGTAAATATGTATGTATGTATGGTGTTTATAGGTTTTTTTTCTTTCTCAACAGTTGCTTGTGGCTTTCAAATGCTCTTTATGCATAATTAATTCTTAACAAGCCATTTCCGCTTTATTGCTCATTATTATTTAGATGCCATGAAATAATTACACAATTTTTCATTCACTTCTATTTTCTCTCCAAAAATATATACATAAATTCTTTTCGTTGTTGTGTCTTTAAGCCTTGTAGGAAATCGGTGAAATATACAGAGCGCAGCACTTTTGTTATGAGATATTACTGAGTTTCCAGCTAAGTCTCCGTTATGTTTATATATGGATAGTTTGCTACTAGTGAATGGCTAGATCTTCTCTTCTTCTTCAACTACGCACTTGTCTTCTTCCATTTTTTTGTTTGGCTCCAATTGGAGATTCCAAGTGTAGCCAGGTTCTTCTCCACCTGGTCTTTCCAATGGAGTGGAGGTCTTCCTCTTCCTCTGCTTCCCTCTGTGAGTACTGCGTCCAATACTCTAAGAGCTGTAGTCTTTTCATCTTTTCGAACGAAACGACCCAGCCAGCGTAGCCGCTGTCTTTTAACCCGCTGAACTATGTTAATGCTGTCATAAGTATATCGCCTACAGCTCATCGTTTCATCGACTGCGCTATTCACTGTTGCCAATGCGAAAAGGACCATTAATCTTTCGTAGAACCTTTCTCTTGAAAACTCGTAACGCCGACTCATCAGCTGTTATCATCACCCATGCCTCTGCACCATACAGCAGGACGGGGATGATGAGTGACTTGTAGAATTTGGTCCGTGTTCGTCGATATTGGACTTTACTTCTCAATAGCCTACTCAGTCCGAAGTAGCATCTGTTGGCAACAGTTATTCTGCTTTTGATTTCGTCAGCTGATCGCTACCCATTTATTGGTAATCTCACTCATTTATTGGTCGCTTTCTCTAACCTAGAATATTGGAGAAGATCTCGATCATTGAGAGAAAAATATAGAGACCTCATACAAGACGGAACATATGACGACAACCGAGTGTTATTTCTCCGATAAAAAAAAACAACTCTCGAATGAGACTGTAGTTTGACAGAAAGAGATGGAGTATACTGTCCTGAGTTAGGCATAAGGCAGTCTTTTAAGTTGCCGGTTTAAGACTGTGATATATTTCAAACAGATATCATTTGTTGCTATTAGGAAAACCGCGAAGCTATCCTCAACTGCACTAGTAAGTAACTCCAGAATCAATACCTAGAGACGGAATCAATATTTACGTAGACAGCCAAGCAATAATCATGGCAGTAATCTCGTCTGTCATAACGGCTAGAAGTGTTTTAGGAAACAGAGCAGCAATGGACTAAGTGACTTCATTTCCACCGAGAGCCAGGTTGCAAAGGTTTCATATTATTTGTTTTTTTACGAGGAGAAGGCATCAAAAGCCTGAACTTCATGTTAGTGTGGAACTGTAATCCGAACTAAACCTTCTACTGCCTTGTACCGATCCCGTCGGTACCACCGTCAAATATTACGTCGGTAGGAAGCTGAGTATTACTCATACGTACGTGATGGTTCTAGTGCATTCAGTCACAAGCTACATTTACTTGGGCCTACTTCGGTTTATCTCATAACTCTTGTTTGCTTCAGTAGTGGTTTTTATGTCACGTCTTAGTTGTTCGTTGCATTTTGTAGTAGTCTTCTACGTTGTTACTCTCCCGCTCTTCTCTTCGGACACGGCTTCCTACTTATCTAGTGATTCCACCATTTGAAACCCTAGATTTTCTGGCATTGGGTCTATCCCGAATGCGTTTTTCAAATTTGCCTTTCTTCCTCATATTTCGCACAATGGAACATAGTGAACTCCGCATTCTCAATGATCTCGCCTCCACAATAATCGCACATATCGTTGGCTTTGTGATTGAATCGCTTCAAATATGATTTGAAACAGCCGCGTCCAGTGAGATTTTGGATTGGGTGAAAATCTACTTCACCGTGCGATCTATTCAGCCATGGTTCAATATTAGTCGAAATCTCCAGCGACCATTTCGGCTGTCTTCCCATCGTTCTTGCCAGCTAACCACCGTATCTGCTCTAGCTTTCTCTATATCTTGGTCTATGCATAGCTCACAAACCTACCAGACTAACCTAACCGAATCTGTCTGACCTGTATCGGGTTAAGGTCTCGATTTGAGAAAAGAATTTAAGATTACAGAATCAGAAAATCAGACTGGTAGTGTGTCCTTTTGCACCAGTTCAAGGCTTCTAACGAAAAATGTGCTTCGCCTGAGCATCTATTTTTTCCTACGGGGTCTACATACCGCTGTTTGTCTCCACAGAGAAATGCGCATGAGAAACAGCTATAAAGCGCAGCGTCGTAACAAATGACTGATATTTATACCGTTATTTTTAAGAATATCATAATACTTTTATACACGAGTGCTTGTAAGTGTTTGCGTAAAAATGTCCGAAAACAAATTCGAGGCATTTGTTAGACGAGTACATATATTATCACGGCTATGTTGAGAGCAGCATTTACATTTTCACTTTCACTTTGTCGGGTTTTTTGCACGCTTCCTCTTTTGGAGCAAATTCTCACGCAAATTGAAACGAAGTTTGTGCGAAGAGGAAGCAACAACAATTATTCTGATTGTCAGATTGGCGTTGAAAACGCGCGAGCATAGATGGCTTCACTGCTGCGAGCTATTCAAGTGTAACGGTGAAAGCGAAATTATTCCGTTTGAATCGGTGTCAAGATTGCAGGGCGTTAGAGCGCAAGTTAGCGAAGGGTAAAAAATGCAATGAGTTATGTACTCTTGAAATGGACGCACTTTGACTGACAATTTTTATTTAAAATATATTCCTTAAGAAGTGATGCCACCTGTTTCAAGTTAAAGAAAAAAAATGTTAATGGGGGACTGCATTGCATTTTACTATGTAATCGAAGTTGTCTAAAATAGCGCATAATTGAAAATATTTTAATAAAACAATGTTGCCACCTGAAAAAATTCAACAAAAAATTTCTACAGGCAAAATACTTTTTTATATGAGTATTTAACTAAAGAGATCTCAAATAGCTACAAATTGAATATATTTCTCATAAGAAAAGTGATGCCACCTATTTAAAGTTGAAAGAAAAAATTTGCTAAAAGAAAACTGCATTGTATTTTACTATGTAACCGAAAATGTCTAAAATAACGTATAATTGAAAATATTTTAATAAAATAAGGTTGCCACCTGAAAGAATTTAAGAAAAAAGTTATGAAAGGCGAGGTACTTTTTAATACGAGTAACTGAAGAGGTCACAAATAGATACAAATTTAATATATGTATTTCTTTTAAGAAATGTGTTGCCACCTGTTATTATTGTTAACAGCACCCCTGTCAAAAACTAAACAAAAAAAAATTGTAAACAGAAAGTTTTGAGTTTTTGTATTTCGTGTTTTGAGTATAAAACTGAAGATATCTAAAATAGAATATAATTGACAATAAAATAAAATAATGTTGCCACCTGAAAAAAATTAACAAAAAATGTATAAAAGACACGGTAATTTTTAAAATAAGCATTTAACTGAAAAGGTCTTGCGTGCAATACGAATCTAATAAATCTGTCTTATAGAAAGTGTTGCCACCTAATTTTTTTTAATAAATGTATAAAACAATTGCAATATCAATAAGCAACTGGAGTGAACTAAAATAGCCTGTATTTTAAAATAGTTTACCTAAAAAAGTTGCCACCTGTTCAAAAACTTTGCAGAAATTTGTTTAATAGTTTTAACAAACTGTATAAGCTTATATTAATGGGAAGATTTCTATTTAATTTTTAAACTTCGAACTTATTTAAGTCTATAATTCGATTTGTAAACAAGTGGCAACACTTATGGAAAGTATTATGAAATTAAAAAACATTTTATCAAATCTTTTATCATTTATGGAAACCTTACAATTGAAAACAGAACATTTAAAATGTTTTAAAATAGATTAATTTAATAATATTTTCGATAAGTGTTGCCACATGTCTACAAATTTAATTCAATAAAAGGCGTAGCAGAAAAAAATATTTTTAAATTGCGAAAATCAAAGTGAGTGAGCATAAATAAGTTTGATGTTAAACGTTGGTAGTGGGCGTTGCCATTTGTTGGATGCTTTTATAATATTTTTTTAAGAAACAAATTAATTATAGTTACAAAATTTTTAATACACATTAAATAATCGGGGGGCAAGAAAAACACTTTTTATGGTTTCAATGCAATATAAATAATAAAAAAAAAAAGCAGAGGTCGCTCTTATCGTCCCTACATAAGCGCTCCACATAAGGTTTTGAATGGGAATCTGTTGTACAACTTGAACATCCCACTTAAAAAAAATTATAATTCTAATGAAGCCGTTCGCAATAACCGGCCACTTTCTCGCAAGAACCCTCCAATTCCACAGCTCAAAACTCAAGGCTAAAGAGCACGCACTCTGGCCATATCTGAGTCAGACGTGGCGTCGTTATATTTCATAACAATAAAAAAAAAAATGAAAACCATTTCAGAAAAAGCAAAGAATACATAACCGATATACCAAATCAATAAAATAAGAAATTGTAAATAACCGCAAAGAAAATTAATAACAGCAAACAACGCATACACTGCTTTACTATAAGTCGGATGAGGCCGCAAAATATAGTTCCTAGTTCCTTGCCATACGCACCCAATGGTAAATAAATAGCAAATACTATGTTTAAAACCAAAGGCATTTTAGGATTTACGGCATGTATTCTGCGCCCTCGGCAACTCTACAAGCAGTACGTCGAAATACATGCAACAACGTGTAATACTAGGCAAAATATTCGCCTAGGGGGCCCAGGATGTTTAAATGAGTTAAGCATCCACCCCCCTCTACTCGGTAAAACTGGCGCATCCTAATGCAACAGTGCAATTCACCACAGGATGCCACTACGATACAACACCAATACAATTCACCATACTCGCACCAACCCGGCTAACAGAAGCAGTGGACAGCGCACAGTGTGAGATTTAGTCAATCTAGCATCTCAAAATTAATTTTTATATGAAGTTGTAGAGATATGAACTTGAAATTTGGCACGATCGTTAAGGAGATTATAAGCTTCAATATGGTGTTAGACAACTAGTTCCAACTAGTGTCAAAAGGGACTAGGTCCGAACTATCCTCAAAAACACTAGTTGGGGACAATTTTTTTTACACATTTATATTCAAAATTTCTTCTTTTTTTCTCTTCTAACTAAAACTTGTCGATATATTGATATAAGCACCCACATACAACCATTTCTATAAAATTCTTCAAGTTTCGAACTTTAGTTTTCGATGATTCTTTGCAAATGAGAAAAATAAAAAAAACTAAAACATTCAACGAAAGTTCTTAAAAGAATGGAAAATATTCAAAATAAGATATTAATCAAAAACCAAAATAAAGAAATTATATACAAATTATACAAAAGTAAAAAGCGAAAAGTAGAAATAAAAAAAATAAGGAATTTATACAAAAATAAAAATTCCAGAGAGCTGCAAGCAAAGTTTTTTATGCTAAATCATAATCATAATCAAATTCATCATTTAGTTGGGTGTCAGACAGAAGTGCAATGACCTCAGAAGGTAAAGTAGAACGCTTGGTTTTTGGGTGCAAACGTAAACTTGCAATCAAAGGGTCTGACGTGATAAGCAACCTTTGCAATAAATCTATGTTGGTGTCAACTCGGGACGTTTTTCTTGTGAACAGTTCGCGATACTATCTCGACTCTTTATTGCGTGCTTTTTGCGCTTCTTCAGAAAAGTTTCCTATGGGAAGAATGCATGAAGAAATGAAACAATATTTTGTGGAGAGTTACTGGCATATAGTACCAAGGATATAAACTCAAATAAAGCTCTCCTGTTTCTGACGTAAAATTTTGGAACGCATCTATATTAATAAAATAGCCGCTGTTTATGCAAATAAGTATTACTCGATACCGCTTGATTTATGCATGTAATATCCGATGTTTTTTCTGCTTCTTTGAAAAATCTTCTGGCCGTATTGCCATCATTTGTGTTTCCTGTTTTCTGTTTCGGCATATCCACAAGAAGACCCATTTCGTTCCTAAACCTGTCTTGTATTTTTTTCTTCCTTCTTGCAACGCTCTCCTTATTTTCATCGCCTGATATGTACCATTTTTCTATTTCCAATCGGTAAGAAATGTGCAACAAGCACTCCATAAACCTTATGTAGACATGTAGAGGTGAAAGACCAACAGCAAGCATATTTTCATCGATTTCGCGCTGTGATAAGGCATTCATCTCATTCATAGTTCCGCGTTGAGGTATTTGTTCGAAGCTGATGGTGCGTGATCAAAAGCAAAATCAACAGCAGAAATTTTTGAACTTAGCCAAATAGCATTGTCATGCATAAATCTTGCTTTATGACGGTGAGATTTGCTCCATCGCGATTGAAATTAGAAGCAAAGCTTTTTTATACGATCTTTAACTTTGGTATCGTCAACATCTGGTCCAAAAATTGATATAACGCGCTTTTCGACCGCTTCTGTTTTTTTGCTTTTCACCTTGCTCAACCAAATCCAAAATAGCTCCTCTCGCGATATTTCACTCATACTAAAAAAAGGCAAAAAATGGGCAGGATTTTATTTTTTAAATTTGTTTTGGGTACATTAACAAAGATTCTGCTGGCATTCCCATCGCGGAACTCCGTAGGACTTGGAAGTTCTAGTCTATCAAATATTTGAAAACTTTAAAATTAGTCTTACCTTTCAGGTGGTTATAAAACAATTTTTTCAAAATACTTGAGTGCAAAAATAATTTTGTATAAAACAAAAATTTTAAGTTTAAGTAATAACCTTCAATACAAAAAATATTTTAGGCCAAAAAAACCACTCACAACTTCGACCTGATCACTCAAACTTTTGTGATCAATGCAAGCTTGCAAATCAATTGTAGCATGCTATGCAATTGCACGTGTTTGATAGCTGTTATCACACCAATAACATTTTTTTATTCTCTTTTGTGTTTGTTTGCGTAACAATTGAGGACTCTTCTCACGTAAAAAAAAATATGAGCGAGTTACGAAAACATTTTTTTTTTGAATTTCGAGATGCTAGATTGACTAAATCTCACACTGTGCAGCGGGGAGGCTGACTTTTATTCGATCATAAACTTGCGCAAGGACACTACGCCTCGTCGCCTCACAATTCGTCCAAAACATTCGTCACACACTCATCGCTGAGACAACTTCGCATATCAATTTTCGATGTTCCTACACCCAACCCGCGCGCTGTAATTAACTATCGTTTATCGGATCAATCCTGTATGCGGCGTTCAACAATGAATTCGACCGCGATAGTGCTCATAGTGCTTTTTCTTGTAATTTGTATTGGCTTTTGTTTCTGTCACTTCACCTCTGCTACGAGTATACATACATTTGTAAATACATATGTTTTGTTCTTTTTGCTTGGGTCACTGCGTTTTATTTTGTTCGCTTCTGCACTTTGTGTCACTGCACTCTCTTACCGAGCTTCGTTTTATGTCACCACAATTTATTTTTAATTTATTTAAATATAAAATGTCTTATAAAAATCCGAAGGTGCCTTTCGGTAAGACTCGAAGGACGTAAATAACCGGGGGGCAAGAAAAACACTTTTTATGGTTTCAATGCAATATAATTTAATTAAAAAGATTAATTTTGACACTTATCATTTAACAATAAATGTGCATAATAAGCACATAAGTATATAAAGGCATTTGCACAGCCAAGATACGATATAATAAATGAAGGGTATCAGGTGGAAATTAGCCGATGAGCACTATCGCGGTCGAATTCATTGTTGAACGCCGCATACAGGATTGATCCGATAAACGATAGTTAATTACAGCGCGCGGGTTGGGTGTAGGAACATCGAAAATTGATATGCGAAGTTGTCTCAGCGATGAGTGTGTGACGAATGTTTTGGACGAATTGTGAGGCGACGAGGCGTAGTGTCCTTGCGCAAGTTTATGATCGAATAAAAGTCAGCCTCCCCGCTGTCCACTGCTTCTGTTAGCCGGGTTGGTGAATTGTATTGGTGTTGTATCGTAGTGGCATCCTGTGGTGAATTGTACTGTTGCATTAGGATGCGCCAGTTTTACCGAGTAGAGGGGGGTGGATGCTTAACTCATTTAAACACACATAAACCTGACAATATAAGCAGTAAACCTATTATAGCTTTAATATTGATACTATTTTTCGCAAGTGTTGCCACCTGTTTGAGACTATGTTTTCCTATAAGTTCCTTAAGATAGAGAGCTTTTCATTATAGGTATCCAGACACCGCTTAGTGTTAAAAAACTTTAACTTTACTTAAATATTTTTTTCGCAAAAGTTGCCACATGTTTAATTTCTTTTATGAAATATTTTAGCTAAATTAAATAAATACAAATTTAAAGTCATAATTCACGTAAACCTTAGAATATAACCGTGAACTAACTTTAGCTTTAATTTTGATAATATAATATTTTTTGAAAGTGTTGCCACCTATTTAAAAATATGTTTTCTGCAAAAGTTAAAGAATACTTCGTTATTTATATCCTACTGGGTGTTGTTAAAAAGTGTTAATTACAAAATATTTTTTTTGGGAAAGTTGCCACTGCGCTCATTTTCACATAAAATATTTTAGCATAAAAAATGAAATAATGTAATGTTAATTATTATATATTACAAATCTAAAATTTAACACACACACAATATTTAGATTGAGATAATATTTCAATGGTTGCCACCTGTTGAAAAATGTATTAAAATTTTTTTTTGAGTGGTATTCAATATTAAACATTGGCTGGTAAAGTTATTTCTGATTTGAAGTGGTTGCTACCTGTTCGAAAATTATATGTTGTAAAAATTGCAAATATTACAATAGCAAAGATTAGTTGATGGCCAGAGTGCACGTTTTAAATTTTTATTTGTGAAAGTTGCCACTAAGCTAATTTTTATATCTAATATATTTGAAAAAAAAGAAATAATATAATGTTAAATATTACACAGGTTTAAAATTTAATAGACTAATAAAATATTTAGATTTAGATAATTTTACAATCGTTGCCACCTGTTCGAAAATTGTTTTAAAAACAAATAATCGAGTGGTTTTCGATATAAAAATGTTTTGATGGCCAGTGGTTATATTTTCAAATTATTTAAAATTTGAAATGGTTGCCACCTGTTCGAAAATTTTATTAAGAAAAAAAAAATCGAGTGGTTTTCGATATATACAGTTATGGACAATAAAATAGAATCAAAGGTGTTGCTTTGAAACAATATCATAATTTTTTTGAAATTTTTCATCTATGTAGTAACTTTTCGGCATAATAACAAAGGCAATAATATGTACTTTTAAAAAAGAGGAAAAGATAGCATTGTCGAGTTTTACAGTTAACTGTAATTTAAAAAGTGTAAATAGCGTGCCTCGTGCTTAGTGACAAAATAATAGAATCAATAGCGAAATAGTTTCATAAATGAAAAATTATGAATTTAAAAAGCGTAAAAAGTAGTTATATTAACTTAATTAGATCTGTGGAATGAATAATTGTATCAATTATGAATTTATTTACAAAAATGGGTCGAGCAAAACATTGTTTAGAGGGGGAAAGATTGTGCGTCCAAAGTTTGCAAGAAATGGGTCACGCGTAACGGCAAATTGCAAATATATGAAATATGTCTCAAATATTTGTATTTGATGCCTTAAAATGTCTGAAAAAATCGCCCAATCACAAAAAAATGACTGCGCAAGTCGTTCGAAATATTGCATGATTGCCGATGCGCGTACCGTTAAAGGCCTCTGCAGCCATTCAATAAGAATTATTTGCAAAAATTTCTTCGAGAACAGTAAGAAGACGAATTGTGGAGAAAAATTGCTTTGGCACATGGCCCCGAAAGGTGCCAATGCTGAGAAAATGGCATAGATACAATCGAACTCAGTTTGCAAAACGACACATTAATTAGGGCGGAGCTGAAAATTAAGAAAAAATGGTTCGACGTTTTTTGGTCTCAATGCAAAATTAATATTATATGATAGAAAATGATAGTTACGCATGAGTCCGACGTCCAAAAAACAAAGAAATGTGCGTCCGCTACACGACTAGGTCTTTCAAACACCGTGGGGGCAATATAATGGTTTAGTATTGTTTCTCATAATGTGTTCCGGGACCTATATTTTGGATACAAGAAAACATAGACCGCCATATATACGTTAAGGTTTTAGATAAGCTCATATTCTCAAATGCTAACTGGAATTGGCTTTGCATTTTGGCAATTCCAACAAGAGAGCGACCCTAAACATATTTCGGGTCTTGCAAAAAAGTGGTTTTCAGATCATGGTGCTAGCGTTATGGCTTGGCCAGAGTAATCAGCAGATCTGAATCTCATCGAAAACTTACGGAAAATTATTAAGGAAAATATTGCACCCCTTAAACGGAAAAATAAAGCAGAATTCTGAGAGAAAGTGCAAAGGACTGGTATTCTGTTCCACAGAACACTTTCGGTAGCCTAATTAGGTCTATGCTTAGAAGATGTGCATCGGTATTAGACGATTAAGAATACACTAAAATGTACTACCAATTTTTCTATTAGTTCCCTTAAAAAAATATTTTTTTTTTATTGAAAAAGTTTTTGATTCTATTTTTTTGTCCATCGAATTTTTGAAATATATTGTTTACCTTTGTTTTTTTAATATTTATGAATTCTTTTGTTCCAATATTTTTACTGCTACCAATAGCACTTGATATGAAGTACATAATAAAAATATAACTTAGTTGAATTTAAATCAAATTCATAATTTTTTTGAGAACGGAAAATTAGTACCACGGATGATTCTATTTTATTGTCCATAACTGTAAATGTTTTTATGGCTAGCGGTTATGTTTTCAAATTATTTAAATTTTGAAATGGTTGCCACCTGTTCGAAAATTTTATGGAAAAAAAATCGATTAGTATCAAAAATTGGTTGATGACCAGAGGTTATGCTTTTAAACTCTTTAGAGTTTATGTCTTGAAATGATTTAAGATTTGAAATTGTTGCCACCTGTTCGAAAATTGTATTTAAAACAAATAATCGAGTGGTTTTCGATTTAAAAATGTTTTGATGGCCGGTGGTTATGTTTTCAAATTATTTAAAATTTGAAGTGGTTGCCACCTGTTCGAAAATTTTATTTAAAAAAATCTAATGGTATCAAAAATTGGTTGATGACCAGAGGTTATGCTTTTAAACTCTTTAAGATTTGAAATGGTTGCCACCTGTTCGAAAATTGTATGGAAAAAAGTTCGGGTTGTATCAAAAATTGATTGACGGTCAGATTGTACAGTTTCAATTTATTTAAGATCTGATTATCTCAATATTAGATGAAAAAAAAAATGAAAAATGCTGTCAACTAATTATTTTCTACTTAAAATAATATTGAGATTAAACGCTTTGGCGATGCCAGCTGCTTAGAATTATCTATTAAGAAATGCATTTATAATTAAAATTTTCGAAAATATTATTTCCTTTGGCATTGAATATTGCCATCTCTTCAGAGTAATCTACTTGTACGTTGTTAAGTTCAGCTCACTCTCTCTCTCTCGCACTGTCCTCTTTTACTTTCGTGCAAACCATGTCAGAGCTACATCTTACAAGTAATCAGCATTGAATTTATAAATTCGCAGAAAGTTTCCTTTATGCTTAACTTTCAAGTTATTTGCAGAAATTTCCCTAATTGATTCAGCATACATTATAATTGGCTCAAAAGGACACAGCGCAAATAGTTGCGTATACGCCGTGGTGGCGCTTATGTATACGTGTATGGAATTAATTTATTTGTGTGTGAAATTAAGTTTCAGTTGATTGACTTGAAATTTTTATACGAACTTTATAAAATATATTCATTTGGTGCTGCAAAGAAAGCGCTCAAGCACCTGTAATTTTTATTTCTGAAGCGCCTTATACATATGTACATATATGCACTTATACTCGTTATACACTTTCAACACATGTTCATGTATTATTCACGCTGCACGACCGCGAAATACAATTTATGCTTATCTCTCTCTCCAGTACTTTAAAATAATTTACAATTTCGCTTCATTCGCCAAAGTTCACTTTAAATGTGCGGAAACAGGCAGGAGGATTGCGAAAGCGCTAAAGCGGCCATGGCGCACATAACCACAGGACATGCCACATGCTGCATGTGGAATTTACGATGCATATGCAACGCCCCAGCGCAAACAAACGGTGCAACGGTGCAGCTGGCGCGTCTAGAGACTGCCTGCAAATTGCGATCGGCAAATTTTTCCACCATTATTGAGGTCAGCGTGTGTTCGCTTCCGCACGCTACGCCACGCTGCATGCACGCCTGGCATTTCGGGCAATTGCAAGCTACGACTTTACGGCCATTTTACTTAGCGAATGGTTGGCAGTTTATAAAAAAAAAATGTTACGCTTTATTTTAATGTTAGCACAAGGCAGCTTTTAACGGTATATTTTGAATTTGTGCATGCCGTTATTATTATTTTTGCATTTTTGCTCGAGCGAAGTGGAACTAAAAATGTTGGCGAAAAATATGCAAATTATTTTTGTGGACTACTCCAGCAAGCCGGAAATGGTGGAAATATGCACACGAATAAATATAATATTAGGGTGTGTGATTTGGCATTATTCTACATTGGAAAATTTTTTGTTTGTTTTACCGCAACCAATTTGAGGGTAAAGGATCTGTAGCGATTCGCATTGTTTTCTTGCAATTCCATAAGTTCCAGTTTAAAGTTGGAACCACATGTTGTCCAAGTCCTTATCATCCAATTGGGGCCAAAAAATATTTGATTATCATAGAGCAGTAGCGATTCCCATTCACATTAACGTATCCTTCTTGATCATCACGGAAGAAGTACGGCTCAATCACACATATTTTGCTTATTATAATCGCTGAAGAACATATGACGATTCTGGTGGTCAAGCGGCGTCAGTTCTTGCATCAATTTGATCTTGTAAGCCAAAATATTTTCGTAAAATTCTTCACAACGACGTCACAAAGTTGCCAAACGATTGAGAACAACGTGTGAGAGACTGATTTGGGTCTACCTCAATTGATGCTCTAGCGGCAGCAATATTCTCGACACCACGGCACTTCATCGTCTCATCGGAACGGGAACATTGTGTACTGTGCCTGTGGATTCAAATGTTTCCATTAAACGCTGAATTTTTGATCTGACAGGACGATAACAACGGCCAGAAATTGGACTTATAGTTGAGGCAACTGACTCCGAGTTTTAATAACTTCGATTTGTTGCCGGATCGTCCTCATCGGTCTACTTTTATAGCGTTCCTATTGGAGAACCTGTTATATGTTCATAGCTTTATACGAATTAGGTGTGAGACCTTGAAAAAATTAGCCTAAATGTGGGCAATATTTCTTATTTGCTTTATTTATATAGCTTTTTGGTGTGCAACTTTGATGATTTGTGTTTGAATGACTGGTCTAAAAACTCGAAGAAGGTAGACTGAATGACTCACAGACCTTTTTTAGATGTACTTGTCATAGAATGAGTGAAGAAATACGATTTTATATAATAATTTCTGTCAGAGTTTTGCCTAGCCTTTTCATCGTCACCTTTATTCAGCTATAGATGTATAATAGTCATAAATTTGTCTCTGAATTTAAGATAATTTTAGTAAAAAAATTAAGACCGCCAGATATCTCTATTCGAAGGCTCTGCTGAGGTAAATTCACAAAAACAAGCTTTTGTGGCAATAAAAGTTGATAGTTAGTAGAGAGAAGGCAACAAGAAAAAAGCAGTAGTTTCCCCCTCTCAGTTCAATATTGGAAAATTTTGGTGTTTCTAGAATGATGAAACATAAACTCAACTTCTTCCACAAATAAATTGAAAACTTGAAAGGAGCGCTCACTTCAAGTCGTCTTTTTTTCTGTATAACTTCTTTATTTATTCTAATATTTGCCTTTATAGCTATTAGGTGTGCGTCTTTGCTACAATAAGCCCGAATGTAGGCAATGCTTTTTATGTTTTTCGCACCTTTTCCAATTTTTTCCATATATATATACATATGTATATATTGTAATTTTTCGATTAGCGTCTTTGCCAAACTGCGCCCGAATGTTAGCAATGTTTTCCTGCTTTCATATATTATTGGAAAATTTGAGTTATTTATGAAAATGCTATTGCTATTTCTCATTTATATAGTTATATGGTGCGCGTCTTTACTAAAATTCGCCCGAATGTAGGCAATGGTTTTCTATTTTTGAATATTTTCGAAGTATTTGAGTTATTAAAGGAAAATCTGTTTTTTGTTCCTTCATTTCTATAACTATAAGGTATGCGCCTTTGTTGAAATTTGCTCTAATATCGGCAAAGTTGTTCGATTCATCCTATATATAGTTCTTCGGTGTGCGCCTTTGCTAAAATTCGCCCGAATGTAGGCAATGCTTTTCCAATTTTTTATATTTTCGCAATATTTGAGTTGTTTAAGGAAATGTTGAGTTAAAGTTACCTTTATGAAGAACATTTCAAAATATATGACATAACCGAAAATTCAATTTAGTGCAAAAAAATACTCACACCCTAGGAATAACCCAAAACCTAAAAAATACATTTAACATTTTTTTGTAAGTAAATAAGCAAGAAATGTAGAAACCAAGCGTTGGCCTGCTTACCTCCCACCGATAGACTTCAAAAACTTGCGCGCTTGTTGGAACGCCTGCCGCACAAATGATCCGTAAATATACTCATTATCATAGGCATTCGAATTTGTGAGCAACCAAAACCCATTTGGGGCGTAAAATAGATTTTTTTTGCAAGCAAAGTGTCGCGAAATTGACAAATAAAGTGTGTGCCGAAAGCCATGCTTGGGCGCATTTTTATAGATCGATGGCAAATAACAAATTTTTAGGCGCTTTTTTAGCAACTTGCCTGCTGGTTAGGCATGCAAGCACCAGCCACTCCTTCTCACATACTTTGTTTCAATTCAACTTGATTCACTCAAAAGCTTTCAATTCGTAGCTTTTGCATTTTTTCGCCATAAATTTGCATTTGCATACTTTGCTTATTTACGTTTGTGCAGCCTTTGGCGTATTGCGCTTGAGAAATTCTTTTCATTATCCTTTAAATGTGCCTTCTTACGAAGCAAAACTGAAAAGTTTTTGCGCATCCGTGGCATTTCATATTGGTTTCTACCTCAACTCGCTTATTCTTCGTTCACTTTAATTGTTTTTTCTTTTCTTTCTTTCGCATTAAGCGCTTGTCGGTAATACAATGACAACTTTATTATCCTACTTCAATCCTTTATTTTACCGCCTCGAAGGTACTTTTGCATCGCAGTCGGTCGTCCGCTTTGCTCTCGCCCCGCTGTGTCTTATATATGTATTTGCTGCTCACCCGCAGAGCTTAAATGCTCAGCGGCAACTTATTTCACTTCAGGAGCATTTTTCATATAGTTTTTAACCCACTCTGCGCACTTCTTCGTGGAACATCGAAAGAATTGTGTGTGTTCACATAACCCGCAGCTGGCCAGCTGGCTTATATTTTCTCTCTTTAACAAAAGTGTAACTTATTGCATCGCTGAATTTTCAACATTAACCGGCTTAGCTCTCCTGAGTGCATTAAACACATTGCCTACTTAGTGGTTGCAGCGAAACTTTCGCTCGTGATGCTCGTAAATTAGTGCTCCTTACCTTTTTATCTTACTCGTTCTATTTTATTTGTAATATTTCAAAAAGTTTTTTTCATTGCCAAACCCGAAGCAGAACTAAAGAGGCGAGTTGAGATTTGAACGGTTTAAATCTGACTGTGAAAAGAAGAAGGAGAAAGAGGGTCGACTTTGTAAACTTCCGTATCATTCTGTCTCACCTTGTGCTCCTCATTAATCCAAAGCATTCGCGGTATAGCATTAAAAGTTTCGTTCAATCGAAGACATGGAAACGGATCTGGGATTGGAGCCGTAAAATTAATTTTTAATTTGCCTGAAAATTGTTTGATTAGATGACGAAGGAAACAATATATTTGGGGTTAATTTAAAGGGATAAATAGCCAAGAGTTCATTAACAAAATTTCACGTTCATATTACATATTTCAAAACCATTCTAACCTTAAAAAAGCTCGTGACATTCCATAACCTTTTGAAAACTTTAACTTGGGCATCTATTTGTTTAAGAAAAGAAAAACCATTTACTAATTTAAATTTGAAGAGAATCGTTCAACAACTGCTTCCAGTGAATTCATGACCTTAGAAACATACTAATGTTCATGGTAGTGAGAACGCTAAAAACTTGGTTATGGCTAAAGATTCTGAATAGAGGCAGATGGCAGACCATTAGGAATGTAGCGAAGAAAATCTCATTTCAATCAAACAAACTTCGAACAAATGGATCGCCTTCGACAGCACCAACAGGAACTGCCCCTATGCTACAATGTCTGAATTTGGTATCCCCACAAAGCTAATGCGTTTGTGTAAGTTGACGTTGGGCAACACCAAGAGCACTGTCAGTATCGGTAAGGACCTCTTCGAGCCGTTTGATACTAAGTGAGGTTTCAGAAAAGAGGACACCCTACCGTGTGACTTCTTCAACCCATTGCTGGTGAAAGCAATATGAGCTGTAGAACTAAATAGAGGAGGTACAATCTTCTATAAGAGTATATAGCAAGCGAGGGCGAGACGAAATATCGCCTGTCATCAAACAAATAGTCATCGCCTTCGCGACTTGCCTTCCACGTCACTGTTCACAGTCGACTTCGAAGTCGTAGATATTTTTGTCTATCTTGAAGTAAGTATCAACACCAACAGCAACGTCAGCTTCAAAATCCAACGCGCAATAACTCTTTCCGAGAGGTGCTACCTCGGATTGAGTAGGCAATTGGGAAGTGTAATCCACTCTCGACGAATAAAGACCAAACTGCACAAGTCCCTCATCATTCCCCGCTATATGGTGCGGTGGTATAGACAATAACATCATCTGATCAATGCTCGTTGAGGACCAACCTTTTAAGGGGATAAGAAATCAGAGGGATATAGACAGTAGCGGGTCCTTAATTTTGTTCTCAGAGGTGGGGATTTTTCTTGCAACATGTGTTTCCTCCCCGTATAGTCCCCGCTTGTGTGATAAAGTTTGTGTTGGTTACCATCTAAATCATCTAACTATAGGCCCAGGAAACGTGATGTTTTAATGACGTCGTTATATAGTGACAGGAATATTAGGGGAGTAGAGTGCGTTGGGCATACAAATATGTGATTAAAATCATCTGGAGACTCATTGCACGCTGGACATTTATTTGGTATGTCGAATCGGATATTTGGTTCTGAGTAAGTAGGGGTTTAACCTGTCACAGTATCCAGAACGAAGTTGCGTAAGCGTTACTTTAGATTCTCAAAACAACTCAAGATCTTCATTTTTTCGCCAACTGTCAATCAGCGCAAGAGAATATTAAATGAAACTTGAAATATGTCTCTGACTGGAGCTCTAAGTAATAATAAATTGAAACCTTCTTCGAAGCTGGCGATATCATAAAATGATAAGAGATAATAAATATCATAAAATACTACTGAAACAAAGTATTGTCTGATCAAAAACATACAAGTACTTGTAACTCTGGTTTCCCATACACCGAATAAAAATACAATCGTATTAACGGCTTTGATTTATCGCCATAACCGTCAGATAATCTAAATATCGTGTAATATTCCTTTACAACAGAAATGAAAGACTGACTTGAAAGTTTCTGATTAGACCTGGCGCTCGAACAAGTTAAGACAGTGCAAAGTCTTTCATTGAGCTGAGGCTCACTTTCTCACTCTTAATTATCGTCGTCACTTCACAAAGCGAAGCTAATATTAAAGCAATAAAATATAATAAATGCTGTTCCTCTATTTAAAAACAGCTTCATGTCCTATATACTTTGGCCTCATCAGCTGTTGCTGTAAGATAGGAAGAAGTAGGAGCTCCGCTGCCTTCGTACGGCTTACTACTAGATTGTTGGAAAATACCACAGTTAAGCTAGTGTTCATCAAATACACACTTCAAGTATAGCCATAACGTCCATCTAGGCTTTAATAGATTTTTTGTGCTGCAGTCAACCCCTCGTTCTTAGTCTTTTCTTGGTTGGACTTTAACAGATCCCACACGCTATAGGGCACAATAGAGCTTTGGTTGCGGTGTATCTATCTATCGATACTATCAAGAAAAAGTTAAGCTTTATTTAAAGTGCCACTTGTCGAAGCTGTTTGAAAAATAGAAGCTGTGGTATAATCTCAACGTTTCCTTGATATATACTACAGCGCCTTTGCAATAGCATGGCTGATCTTATTTCTTATGACTTCAGTCAATTGAAGGTAGTCCAGCCTATAACAGGAATGAAACATCTAAGCAATTGCTTCGAGGTTCTTTGCTGCTACATAAGAACCAACTACAGACGTTTTCTGGTTATAGATAAAACCTTTTCTTTCTACTCTGATCTGGGAGTTCAGGCAGAGGACCTGACTTTTAAGAATATAATTTTAATTTTTGGAAGTTAAAGTATTTATAATCGTCTGTAATTACTTGCATACACTTATCTAAGCTTTATAATGTAATTAAAGCACCATGATTTATTATAGGCTAAACGCCTAAAAGTAGGCAAACACAACAAAGGCAAACGCCTGGTTTTTAACGAGCTGTCGCGTGAGCTTCAAGTAGGTTGAATAAAAAATTACGGTAAAGTGAGCTAAAGTATGCGTGTTATTTTCAATAAAAATTTATAATTACAGTTAGGAGGTGGGTTCGTAGAGTGGGCGGGGTTCTCAAACTGTCGCGCTCGACTTGATATTTAGCCGCCGCACCAAGTGGCGCTACGCAAAGTGATAAGTTCAACAATGACATGACATTTGGCGTGCCATAAAATTGCCGTGCTTGACAATAAGCGACACACACACACGCGCGTAAAAATACTTAACAAATATTTTTAACACAAAACTTTTTAATAAAATTTAAAAATGGCATTTTACGATTTGTTAGAAGGCAGCGAGTGCGGCATGCTGCTGAGAAATTTTACGCGCCTTGAACTCGCGCCAACTGGCAGCACAAAGCGACCGCAACAACGGAAGTATGCATTAGCAGCCATAAGCGTTGCTGTGCACACACTTACATACATGTATGTATACACATATATACACACACTCATATACATATATGTATATACAAATATATATATGCAAACTTTGTTGTTGCTGATAATAAATTTTGCGCTTGCTTCCTTGGAAGCCGAGACAGCGCATGTACTTGTATATGTTTATCTATACAAACATACTCCTCTATAGTATTTGTTGTTTTTGCAAGTAAGTTTTCATTTGTGCTTCCGCTTTCTTTGTATTCGTACTTCGAGTGAGCCTTGATTGCTACCGCGTCGCTAGTAAGAGCAACAGTATCGAGGCAAAGCAGAAGAACAGTGGCTCAGCAGCAGACCAGTGGCACAGCAGCGGTGGCGCGGCACAGGAAGTAAAAATATATTCTTAAGAAAATTGCTTCGCCCCAGTGCAGGCGAGTATAGCTCGAAGGCCGACAATCAAACCGGAAGCGAGGCTGCATGAGTAGCTTGCAGACACCGCTGAAGGAGCCGGAAAGCGCTCATGCTCCCCAATTTCGCTTGAAAATCACTACTCACTACTCTTACTTTCTTGCCAATTTCAAGGAAAGACTATTTTAATGAACGAATGTTTAACGGCGGAAGAGTTGCTTGATAGCCTAGAGCGAATAAATATCAGCAATATACTCAATAGAAGAGGAGCCACTATATATCAGTACATTAGGGTAATTAAAAAAAGATGAAAGCAAAAACTTTGGTTTCGGAAAAGGCAAAAGAACAGCTGGTACGATGAGGAGTGGAGAAAAAACAGACTGCCTACCACGCAACGTTACAAACGACCAACAATTGCACGAGTTATACGACGGCATTCACATAACTCAGCGGATTAGGAGACAGCGGCTACGCTGGCTAGGTCATGTCTTCCGAATCGACGAAAGCACTCGAGCGCTGAGAGTATTTGAAGCAGTACTCATCGAGGCAAGCAGAGGAAGTGGAAGACATCCTCTCGATATCCGACCACTACAGCATATAGCTGTCATACAACTTGATCGATCAAAATATGGTTCTTGTATTGCAAATTTTAGTATCTGACGAGATATCCAGTCCCTGTGTGGGGAACTTTTTTATTTGACAGGATTTCTTCTCCAAATTTTACGAATAAGTTTTAAAATTTCAATTTTTAAATACATATTTTTTGAAACACCGTAATGTGCATACATATACTCGTACCTCAGCATATATATATTGTATATATGCTGATATATAAGAAAATATATTACAAATTTGTTTATATTTTTCCTTATAAATCTTGAGTATGCCCGTAGTACTTTCAGCCTTTAAAATCTCGTGTGAGCCGCTCGAAAACTTCAAAATCATTGAAACTTCATTTTGCTGCAGTACTTTAGCACTTCACTCGAACTTACTGCTTTTCAAAGTGCAAGCACTTTTTCGGTTCGATGGTCAAGTGTTTGCGTGGAAGTGGAAGCTGCTATTGAGTGTGTTGAAGTGTCTAAAAGTATACAACTTAAAGTTTGCTGCAATTGGCAGGCATTAAGTGGAGGTCAAACTGTTGCGAAAGGCATTTCACTGAAAATATTGCTGATTAACCGCAAGAAAAAATTAAAAATCTCAACCAAACTTTCAACTTTTCAGATAATTTATCAATAAATTTGTTGCACTGAGCGTGGAATCCTATGCTCAATTGCAGCTAACTACTTATTGGAACTAAATAAAGTTGGTCGTGCTGGGTTGGCTTATTCCGGTCCACTGTCATGCCTTACATAGAGCTACTAGTTCTTAGTAATGTCAGATGGTAATAATTTAAGCTGAAGTATTCGTCGTACTGGAGGCCGTAAAAGCGGCTCGGCATCTAAGTTTGATACTCCATCTAGTCACTTGCACTGTTAAGCTCCTAGATATCTAACCCGACTTCTACATAAGATTGGACAGAAGCATAGGTGGTGTTCCAGCGTCTCTCGTTGACGTTTTACTTCCTCGCACTTTCTGTATGTATAGTCGTTAGCTTTCTAGGTCGCATGTGATAACAATAAGTTGTGGCACGTCATTAGGTCAGCAACCGGTCCCTTCAAAACTATCTTACCAAAAAGCATGCGTATTTTTCTTCGGAGCTTTTGCAAATGATGGCACTTTTGGCAAACTTAGCATTTCGTTTCCTGGCATTTCGGTCCGACCAAGTTGCGAGTTGCCAGATTGTTGTTCCGACCCTGCTAGCTATCCCAGTCGCTTTCCTGACCGCTTGGAATATGCTATAGCATTCTTTAAGCTTGAAATGTCGTTTAAGATCCAGTTACGCGAATCCAGTTCATGCGAACAACGACTTATTGGAATTTTGGACATTTCATAGAATCCGACGAAAATAATCTACTCGCTCCAGTCACGGCAAAATATAGTGGATACAAACCAAAGTACCTAAAGCTTATATATCGTATCCTCCACCTCAGCCATGAGTACCAATCGAAGCACACTGTAAGCTAAAGGAAGATTCAGCAAGACAAACTTCTGATGTGGCAGCCTTATGGTTCCTGAAACTGACAAAAATTTCTTCTCACCGAACACTACACAGAAGGAGAGATTGCTGGAGATTGTAGTCAGATTGTTGAGTCTACTTATAAGCTTTATACGCGACAATCCGTGGGGTTCCCATTCAGGACTTTCCTGCTCAGAAACCGTTAAGCGCTACAGGGTCATCAAAGTCGGATTGCAACTTCTTTGTAGAATATGATCGGACGAAATGCAGTGTCTGAAAGACTGAAGTCCACCGTCAACAAACTGATTGGACCTTATCAGTGTGGCTTTAAGTCTGGAAAATCAAAAACTGGCCAGATATTCAGCATTTGCCAAATCTTGGAAGAGTCCTGACCAAAAGCTCCGTCAGGATCGGAAAGGGCCTCTCCGAGCCGTTCGATACCACACGAGGTTTAAGGCAAGGCGAATCCCTATCCTGCGACTTCTTAAATCTACTTTAGAAGAAAGTAATTCGAGCTGCAGATCTGAATGGAGAATCAATCTTCTATGACAGTGTACAGCTGCTGGAGTATATAGATGATATTGACATCATTGGCCTCAACAACTGCATCGTTAGTTATGCTTTCTCCAGGTTGGACAAAGAAACGATGGGTCTCGTAGTGGACGAGGGCAAAGCGAAATATCTCTTGTCATCAAACAAACAGTCGTCGCACTCGCGACTTGACTCCCATGTTGACAGTCATAACTTCGAAGTCGTAGTTGATTTCGTCTATCTTGGGCAACAAGACAACAACATCAGTCTCGAACGCAGAATAACTCTTGATAACAGGTGCTACTTCGAACTGCGTAGGCAGTTGAGAAGTAAAATCCTCTCTCGACTAGGAAAAACCAAACTCTATAAGTCACTCATTATTCAGGTCTTGCTATATGGTGGAGAGGCATGGATGATGACAACATGTGATGAGTCGACGTTACGAGTTTTCGAGTTCGATGCAGAGAAAGAGGACCTAGCTACTTCATTAGAAAAACCAGAGGAAAGAAGACCTAGCTACACTTGGAGGCTCCGATTGGCGGCAAACAGCGAAAAAAAGAACGACTGGCGCGATGTTGTAAACTTAACCATTACCGAGTAAGCGTCAGACGTCAAAAACGAAGAATAAGATATTTTATTTCTAGTACAATATAAAAATATAATTATATCATATTTCCTTTTGTGCGAAATGCGAGGTTGCGCTCAAAGTATTTTAAGCACTTTTGTGTTGGTGTGAGTGGAAAGTAATATAACTCGGTAGTCAATAATATTTGCCCGCATTTCTTCATATATACACAAGTTTATGGGTTCACTTTTGTCTTAATAAAATTTTAATTTCAACCTTTGACAAGCGGCAAAGGCTGGAGCGTATGCCGACGGCAAATTTAGAACGAGCCGAAAAGGAAATATTAAAATGAAAAACAAAAAGGGAATGCTTATTTGTAAATAAAGCGAGTAAAGTAATAAAAAAATATTTAAAAGCTCAAAAACATATTTACGTGTACATAACCGGCGGCTGTACTGCTGAGACACGGAGAATACAGAAATACAGTATATATGTACATACACATACATAAAGTAATCTAATACCCAAATTTAAATACTCAGGTATTCCTACACAAGTCAACTAGTTGTGAAATTTTGCATTTTACAAGCTTGACGGCACTACTATCCGGATAACAATTACCAGCTTGTCGACCTTACGTAACACGCTGTTTAACACCGCACTGGAGACGGCAACACACATATGTTTGTAGGTCTATTTAAAATTTACCTTTTTCCCACCTGGCAGGCATGCTAAATTTTTATAGGGCGCATTAAAGGAGCGACGCAGAAACCCTTCGAGCGTTCAGTTGAGCTAGGGTAAGCTAAAGCAGGCTGCTTCCCAAAAAAAATTTGAAAATAAAAAAGTGTGCTAAAAGTGTACTTTTTGCGAGGAGCGTTATGTAGCTGGGTAGGGTGCGATACGCTGACGAAATATGTGGCAGTTGTAATGCCGTGATGTACTCGTGCAAATCTAGTTACAAATTACAGTTAAGCCAAAAAGTGTCACGTCAGTTGGCTCGCTCCAGCTCCTTAATACACACGACACAGCTGACGCTACTTGGGTACGTAGAAAACTAATTTGGTTTGCATATTTGCTGAGAAAATAAAAAATTACGCTGCCTTTTGCTTACCGGTGCGCAAATAGAGTTGCCAACTGTTTGACATGCCTTTTTAAAATTCAATGCTGTCGTTAAACGGAAAGTGAACGGCCTCAGCTTTAAACACTCGTCACTTCTCACGGTTCATCCGCCATCAGAAATTCCGTGAGGACTCATAGCAGCCTTCCACACTTCCATAATATGCTTTGCACGAGGGAACACTTTTAGCTTCTAATTAGCCAGTCCTGCCTTATAACGCGCAGCTCGTCACTAGAGCCACTTCTGCGGGCTTTGTTGAAAATTCTTTTGCTCAAGTACGTGATCTCAGCAAGTGAGCACCCCAGTTTTAACCACTCCTCACTACAGACGGTTCATTCAAAATCAAAATTTCTTAAGTAACAAAGTAAAATCCGTCAGGACTCATAACAGCCTTCTACACTTTCACAGAACGTTCGTTACGAGGCTCTTTCGACGGACTTCTAATTAGTCAGTCCTACCTTGTAAAGTCTTCTGCTCGAAGACCTGATCTCAGTCAGCTCCGTTGACCAACTGGGGTATTTCTCTGTATCTTTCTAAGTTTTCAGAAGACAGCAGCGATCAAGAACACTCCAACAGACAGAGCTAAAGACCTGACATACTTATCAGTCTCGCTGGCGGATCAGATCGAATCTTTTTCAGACGCGGTTGGAAGATCTGAGCGAAGCATTGTACAACACAAGTTCTAATTGGTGTTTCTGATGTTCTCATAGGTTCTGCTTGTTGGACGCGATCTGACTCGTTGCTCATGCGACATATGTATGTACATATATGGTAGACCGAAACAAGCCAGAGCTCATATTCAAAAACTGGACGAAGGAGTACATACTTGACTTTTATACTGCAGTCGATAACGTTAAGATTCCGACTGTCAATATCCCTAACATTTTAGGTGTAAATTTAGACTGTCTGAGGAGTAAAGGCTCCTCACACAACCCGAATATTGCCAAAGTACAAAGCCGCAACAAAATCCTCAAGTCGCTCACCGGCAGCACATGGGAAAAGATAAAGAAACGTTCTACATACAACATACAAGTCAATAGGCCGACCGGTCCTTAACTAATAATATGGGTACCTCTTGATGTCCAAGCAGTTTCTTCTGCGGTGTTTTCGTAGAAATTATCTCTGCAGTCAACTGCTTGGAATGAAACCGCCCCCTAGGAACATAAAGAGGTCCTTTCTCAACTACGTTGATGACATAAAGCTATATGCCAACTAGATTTCGGACGCAACTAACTTTAGACATGCACTGACCGCCATTCACAGTGGAGCCATTAACACCTTCACCGACTCCGTCTCAGTGTACTTGGAGTCCTCGCCTATTGCAGACGAAGAGCTCGAGTTGCCGCGAGAAACCAGAGTGACCCTCGCGCAGCTTCGTTTTGGATACTGTCGCAGGCTAAATTCTAACGGGAATTAGGTATCCGTTACAACAACAACAGAGCTTTTGAATAAAATATTATTCACACTTGAATCTAACATATGGCTTCCTAGCTTCACCGCTGTTAATAACCATTTTCTTTACTGCTCGCTTTGACCTATATTATAAATCAAGCCAAGTCTTACATTTTCATTACTGAATTTCCATTTTTCGTTTTGTGTTAACAGCTGTTATATAACTACAGAAATATCCATGTATGCTTGTTAAACTGCAATTAGTCGCAGCTCGGAGCGCACGAAATAAATTCAGCGGTTTATGTGCGCTCCAATAAGTCTGCGTGTCCTCTTCTAATATGTAAATACAGGTGCAGAAGGTCTCATGCAAACTGAAATGAAATTACCATTCTATATATGAGGAGACTTGTAGGAAAATTTTTAGTATTATTTGAAGAAAATTATTGAATTAAAATTTGCTTTGTTGAGAACTTATTATGATCTATGATCCAGTTTAGTTTTAGATAAACTTTCCTTATTTTATTATATTCGGTTTTATAATTACTATTTTCTGCGTCTTCAAGTAAGTACTTTCCTACAGGGTTGTTAGCTGTTATGACACTGTTATACGAATTCGCCACTTGCAGCGACTTAACTAACTAATCCAAAGCATAGCAGCAGCCTTGTACTCGGAGAAAATTACTTGCATATTTTATTTCTAAATTGGTGAGAGTTTTTAAAAATTCTAGTTTTGCCATGCTCTCAGAGCAATCTAGCGCGGTCTTAACGACCAAATCTTCATTTAAATTCTTTGTGAAATTATTTTTATTTTCATTTCACAATTTCGTATTCACCAAAGTCCGTGCTCTTTTGTAGGTGCATTCATTCTGCGTATGAATGGGGATCATTACCCAGAACAAATATTCAAAGTAGAGAGCCATAATGGTAACTTCTTAACGTGGGGATATTTGAATTTTAATTTTATTTAGCCAAGTAATTTGAGGATACTTTTATAAAAAATGTATTCTCTCTCGACCTAAGTAAAATATGCCTTCAGTCTGCTGAAACCATAACTGATATGATTTTACAAAAGCAATATAAATATTACGATCCTGTTTTTTCTCTGATAGAATATAAAATAAAGATATGGTTTCAGCGTAGAAATCGAATCAGAGATTTTCTTTCCTTTCCTTTCCTTTCCTTTCCTTTCCTTTCCTTTCCTTTCCTTTCCTTTCCTTTCCTTTCCTTTCCTTTCCTTTCCTTTCCTTTCCTTTCCTTTCTTTTCCTTTCCTTTCCTTTCCTTTCCTTTCCTTTCCTTTCCTTTCCTTTCCTTTCCTTTCCTTTCCTTTCCTTTCCTTTCCTTTCCTTTCCTTTCCTTTCCTTTCCTTTCCTTTCCTTTCCATTCCTTTCCATTCCTTTCGTGAATATTAATGCATAATAAGGATCTTCTTTGAATTGTGATGAAACGAGCAATAACTGGCATAAAAAGCTCAACTAGAATACCAACTCAGCGAAGTAACCGTATTATCTCTTGTAATGAATTCAGCCGTACGAGTATAGTATAGCTATGTTGTTGCTTTCTCTTTTACAAGAAGGACAGGGGCAGGACTTAAACTCAGCGAGCAGAAAAGAGGCTAGTAAAGATATATGCAAAGGTATAAAGTGGAAAGAAACTCAGCAAAGGCGTGTCCAAGATTATTACGCAAGTTCGCGTTCTCCAGAAAATTCGGAAATCCGAAAGATCATCTTCTCAGATGAGATCTATTTCTGGTTTAATGGCTTCGTCAATAAACAAAATTATCGCTAATGTGCTGAATCAACTCCAAAATTTTACCCTTGGTTCGAATTATGGTAAAGCGGCATCATCGGTATTTGATGAGAACGACGCGGACGATCTCTATTTTCGATAAGACGGTGCACCGCTAGAGCTAAAGACCTGACATACTTATCAGTCTCGCTGGTGGATCAGACCGAATCTTTTTCAGACGCGGTTGGAAGATCTGAGCGAAGCATTGTACATTACAAGTTCTAATTGGTGTTTCTGATGTTCTTATAGGCTCTGCATATTGGACTCGGTCCGTCTCGTTGGTAATGCGACATATGTATGTATATAGTAGACCGAGACAAGCCAGAGCTCATATTCACAAACTGGATGAAGGAGTACAGACTTGACCTTACAATGCTTGGAAATTGTTCAAGATTATTACGCAAGTTCGCGCTCTCCATACAATCCGGATCACCTCAGATGAGATCTACAAGTATTTCTGGTTTAATGACTTCGTCAATAAACAAAATTGTCGCTATTGTGCTGAGTCAATTCCAAAAATTTACCCTTGGGTTCGAATTATGGTAAGGCGGCATCATCGCTATTTGATGAGAACGATGCGGACGATGCGGACGATCTCTATTTTCAACAAGACGGTGCACCGCCTCGAGGAGCTCGAAAATAAAACATCTAGCCCAACTATGTTCTATAAAAATAACCTAACTTAAATTCATAGAAAATCTATCTGATTCTTAGCAAAATAAAACTTAGCTTGAAACTAAGAAACGAATAACGCAAAGCGCCAGAAACTGAAAAAAACTACCAGTCAAACTTATAAATTCCAAAAGTAAATTACAAAAAAAAAAAAAAAATAAATCTACCATGGACTGAAAAATAATTTCCAAACGAGCGCATTGATTGAAAGGAAATCACTTATATCTCCACACAGCAGAGCGTTGAATGCAACTGATTGAGCCAGCAAAGTTCTGCCATTGAAATTGTCTGAAAGAAAACGTCGGACAAACAACTTAACTGTGGAAAACGCAAGAGAAAAAAGCACACAAATAAAAATAATGAGCTGAGTGGGCAAACCGTAATGAGCAGGAGAATCAATAAAAATGGCTTCCAGTGGCAGATAGGAAGTTCAGTTTGCAAATTAAATTTTACACAAATGGCTTTAACAACAAAATCAGGATAAAATTACGCTCAAAGCTGGCATTGAGGTTTTATAAATAGAGATAAGTAAAAGCAAAAGGTGGTGAGAGGTGGAAATGTTAAAAGAAAATATCCTATAAAATGAATAAGTATGCCGCAACTGATTGGATTATTTTTTTGTATTTTTTGATGCCATATGCGTGAGGTTTATTATAGAAAAGGTGGCACAGCAGCCACCACTTTGAATTTAAAAAAATATACTTAGCATTCAAAGCCGATAATGAGGGTATCAAATTGAAAATGTGTAGGCAAGATGACCATTTAAAGTATTTTTGGGTAACGGAGGGTTGCCAACTCTTTAAAAAAATAAACACTATAAAAGTTTTGAATTTTACTAACTATTTTACTCACATTTTAAATTATGAGTTATGTTTATTTGAAATTTTTTTTGAAGAGTTGCCACCTGTTTCACTTATTAATTAAATTAAATAATTTAAAATAATAATTCATTGGTATTGGACTAAAAATATTTAGGAAAGATAATAATTTAAAGTATTTTTGTGTGACAAAGAGTTGCCACCTATTTAAAAAAATTAAACATTATAAAGCTTTGAGCTTTTACTTACTATTATACTCTTATTTTAAGTTAAGTTAACTATGTTTACTTCGAAAAAATTTTTGAAGAGTTGCCACTTGTTTAACTTTTTAATAAAATTAATATATTGAAAATAATAATTCATTGAGGTGTAATAGGGTATAATCATGCTTCTGGGTAAGCAGTTACAGTGCCTACTATTGCGGCCTCGCCCTTGTGTAAGATGCGGTAGCCATCCCGGCTAAAAGAAAGGAAGCTTCAACGGAGCCACTGCGACACACGGGTATTCAGTTTAAGAGACCGCGGAAGTCTAACTGCAATATTTGTTCACCAGAGGGAGTATCGGTCTTGAAACAAGCGGCTCGGTATATTAATGTGGAGAAAATGACTGTTGTTGATGAGGTTTAAGACAGTTTCTCTATAGATGGCAACAATAACAAAAGTTGTACAGAGAATGAAAAGTAAATATCAATATCCCTTAATGAATAATTTGCCCGCAACTGTTGGGTTTTTTTTTTTAATTTTTTGGTGCCACGCTGACAAGTTTTAAGAACAAAATGGTTTTAACGTTGCCACCATTTTTTCAAATTTTAAGTCACAAGTATGTACAAAGTATTGAAAGCCGACAATATCTATTTCAAAAATTGTATAATTAATAATATTTTTGCATAGTGGAGTGTTGCCACTTGTTTAAAGAAGTTATAAAAATTTGAAAAAATCTATAATGTGCATAACAAAGTGAAAGCATTAAGGAAAGATAATCATTTGAAACATTTTTGGTCAGCACAGGGTTGCCATATGTATAAAAAATTGATAAAGTTTTGTAAAGCGATAGTGAAGGAATAACTGAAAATATTTAGAAAATTGTATAGTTGAAAATTTTTTTGAATAGCAGAGGGTTGCCACCTATTTAAAAAAAATTTAGCTGAATAACAGCTTAGAAGGCAGCCGATCGTTAAAATTATTTTTTTGAAGAGAAAGTAATAAGGAAAGATAATCATTTAAAACAATTTTGGTTACCACAAGGTTGCCACCTGTATAAAAATTTGATAAAGTTTTGAAACGCGATAGTGAAAGTATAACCGAAAATATTTAGAAAATTATATAATTGAAAAGAATTTTTGAGTAGCAAAGGGTTGCCACCTTTTTAAAAAATTGGCATAATAACAGCTTATAAGGCAGAAAAATTATTTTTATGCACATATTTTAAATTAAATTAAGTAAACGTTAAAATTATTTTTGAAGAGTTGCCACGTGTTTCACTTTTTAAATATTATAATTAGTGCAATTTGAGTTATGTAAAGGTATGGGCATTAATACTCATATTGAAAATCATTTTGTCGGATATTTTTCTGATAGATAGCAACTCTTTAAAATTGGGAATTAAAAAAAAAATTAAAAATAAATTCTATATCAAATTTATTTTTTAAAACTGTTTGTTAAAAAAAAATTAAATTTGAAATATTGATGCTGTCGTAACTGTATACTTAAAGTTATATATGGTTTTGTATATAAAAGCGAAACTGCGTTGATATATACTTTCATTGGAAAGCAGATTCTCTGCAGACAAACATTTAATCTAAAATCTATTTTCTCGCTGTTCAAACTGGTTCATACAAATTACAAAAAATTTTCAGAAAATAATTATTTTTGAAAGCTTTAAAACATCTCTGAGTTTCTTAATTAAAATTCATAAATCTTATTTGAAAATCACATTTTGACGCTTTGCTTCGAGCGCAGTTTCGACAAAAAATTCTAAAATTATAATTTTTTTTATTTGTTTACATGTACATATGTATGTATGTATGTATGTATTTGTATAAGTATGCGTGAATAAATTTTATGGCTACCATAATTAACTTTGAATTCTCCAAATCTTCGGTTCATTTATTATTCAACCAACAATAGATTACCACGCACTTAGATATTTATTTATCAAATGGAATTTACATATGAAGCACAAATGCGCAAATATTGGACATAATAAGCCAAATTATGCTGTAATCAAGGTTTTTGGCACATTGCGCTCGGCTAAGCATAATCGTCATCAATAAATTAATGCCGTTAGTTACACATTAAAGATATACATTTCTCTTTCTCATTTCGCAGTTTAATACTCTAAAGAAAATTATATTCTTTCGATATGTAAGAAGTCAATGAAGGTTACTTACGCTTGAGGTATTATGCTCAGAAATTAGCTAAAGTGTAAACAGAACGCAGAGCATCCAATGACAATGATGAAGCAGTAAAGCTTAAACCCTGGTACTATCCAACTTATAGCCGACCAGTGAAGGATGGTCGCAGAGCTCCATATTTAACAGAAATTAGATGAAGATTTGGGATGGAAAATACTAAAAAAATTATCAGAATCAATGCGCTGTTACATAGTCTGTAGTTGGTACTCACTAGGAGGCACAATTTAAATATATATTTTTTTTTAACTAAAAGGTCTAAACTTTAAATGCGGTGTCAAATTTATTTTAAATGATTTTATTTTTTAATTTTAACGAGTTGCCATATATCAGAAAAATATTCGACAAGAGTTGTTCATAGTATGAGTATTAATATCCATATGTTCACATAACATAAATTGCCTTAATTTATAAAAATTGAAACATGTGGCAACTCTTTTGAAAATAACGGTAAACTAACGGTTACTTAATTTAGTTAAATATATGCGTACATAGATAAGTCGTGGGCGTTAAAATTGCATTAATTTCAATTTCAAAAATTTAAACATGTGGCAACTCTTCAAAAAATAATTCTAACGGTTACTAAATTTAGTTAAATATATGTGTACAAAGGTAAATCGTCTACTATATAAGCTCTAATGACGTAATTTTTTTTAATAGGTGGCAACCCTCTACTACTCAAAAATAAATTAAATTATATGAAAATAATTTGTTTTGGCAGCTGAGAGAGAGCGAAGCATCTCAATATCTGTTATAGGTCGACTCAACTCATTTTGATTATTGATTTGGGTATAAAACGTGCCATTGCTATGATAAATTCGCATCAAAAGATTTGAATCTTTTACGAAAGTGCCGTGGAGTAGAGAACGCACAAAACGACGCTTGACAAAGTAGATGAGGACCCTATATTCATCAATGGCATCATTACTAGTGACGTGAGGTGAGTTTATAACGTCCAACGATCTACCCAGTGATGCTCCAAAAATGCGTCGAAACAGGAAAAACCAATATACGCTGAAGACACTGATAGCCATCCCAGCCGAGCCGAGTGCGTATGTGTTTAGAAAGCCGTGGACCATTTGTCCAATAGGTTATTCCATAAATAATTCCATCCTATGTACGTTGGAATTGCATTCTTATGATGTAAGCCAAGGCATACTAATTTGTCAAAGTGTCCAGAACAGAAGTCTCAATCACGTGTCTTCACTGTGCCAGCTGGCTTGACGGCTATGACTAAAAGCTATTAATAACTAGTTTACATTTTTATACCTTGAAGACCAGGGTATCTTCAGTTTGCCATGAAGTTTATAATACCCGAAGGAAGCGTTGGAGATCCTTTGAAATATAGGACGAGCTGAGTCGATTTAACCAAGCCCGCCTGTCTGTATATACGCGAATTAGTCTTTCAGTTTTTGAGATATCGACGTGAAATTATGTAAACGTTGATTTGTCCCAAAGAAGCTGCTCATTTGTCAGAAGCGTCGATATCGGACCACTATAACATAAAGCTGCCATAGAAACTGATCGATCAAAATCCAGTTCTTGTTTGTTTGCTCGACTATCTGACTAACTAGTCTTTCAGTACCCCACCAAAGCAAATTTTTTCTGGAAATAAAATTACAATAATAATTTTGTTTATATTTCGTCACTTTCTTAAAAATAACTTTCTGTGTCTCATAATAAAATCATGCAAAGAGCGCTGACATACAACCAACTCTTGCTATGCTCATTAGTAGCCAGCTCTTGTTCCCAGTACAGCCTGTCAGCACTGTCAGTTATGGAGTTTTCCACGTTGACACTCAGAAAATTTGTGAAATGCAACTTTGGCGCAGAACTTTTTGAGATTTCAGATTTCTTGTAGTCTTATTTTTGAATAACCACTTGAGAATTATTACACTCATTAAGTTTGCCAACGTGCGGTGGGACGACAGAGCGCATACAAAGCAAGTAGGAGCACCGAAATGTGCCCTACGACAGCTGGTGTGGCGCTCTGTGGTTTGTCAAAGTTACACTTATGCAACATTTTTAAGTCAAAAGTTTGGCTAGAGCCTGCTTTTCGTTAGGCCCAGCCTGTGTGTGTGCTTATATGCCTATTTAAAATTTGAAGCACTGAAATTTCACGGCGTTCCCTAATATTTGCTTAAACAAGTCAAACGGATGTATATATGTATGTATGTATCAATGTTTGCATATATGTATATAAAAATATGGTATATATGTATAAATATATAATCATGTCTGTATATACATAGATATGCCATTTACACTTGAGTTCTCTGCGTTATTCATACTCGAGCACGTCTCTATGCTGCTGTCACATGCTCTAATAAGCGCCTAGTTCACGTTTATTCCAGCGAGTTCTACTAAATATGCATATGTATGTACTTGCACTTATGTTAGATACTGGCATACGTACTACAGCTGCTACACGAGTTGCTTATGAATAATGCAGTAGCATAATAAATAATCTCGCGAGCATAATTTGTAAGTAAATATGTGTGTGTGCATATACTGGTGGAGGACTGCGGCAGCAGTTTTGCTGCTCAAGTAGTGTATATGGGTGTATATACAAGGAAGTTCACGGCTATTGGGTATATTGATGCTGCAATTTGTGGCTTGTTTCAATGCAATGCGTAGATAAATGAGTGTGCTGGGGCGTATGAGTAACATTTTTTGCTTCTGTGGTATTGAATAAAACACTTTAATAAATGAATTGTGGTGCATATTATGTTAAAATTATTAGTTAAGTAGCAGACATTAGGTAAATAAAGCCAAATTTTGTAAGGATATCTCCTCAAATAAAATAGTTTTCAATACAAAAAATTGATTTTGATTGTTAATTTTGTATGACAGCTATATGATATTGTAGTCCGCTTTGAAAAATTTCTTCAGATATAGGAGCGTTGCTTCGGAAAATAATTCATAATAAATTTCGTGAAGATATCTGTCCAAATAAAATAGTTTTCTGTACAAAAACTTGATTTTGATCATTCAGTTTACATGACAGCTATACGATATAGGGATCCGATCTGAAAACAAAAAAATGGAAATTGAAGCATGGTCTTGGACAATATTTTAAGCCGAGTTTCATGAAGATATCTCATCAAATGAAAAAGTTTTCTATATAAGAATTTGATTTTGAGTGTTCAGTTTGTATGGTAGCTATATGATATAGTGGTTCGATCTAGAAAAGTTCCCCATATGCCGAAGCTTTGCCTCAGAAAGTAATTCGAGCCAAATTTCGTAAAGATATCTTGTCAATTAAAAAAGTTTTCCATACAAGAACTTGATTTTGATCATTCAGTTTGTATGACAGCTATATGATGTAGTGGTTCGATCTAGAAAAGTTCCCCATATGTCAAAGCTTTGCCTCAGAAAATTATTTCGAGCCAAATTTCGTAAAGATAACTCGTCAATGAAAAAAGTTTTCCATACAAGAACTTGATTTTGAGCGTTCAGTTTGTATGGCAGCTATATGTTATAGTAATCTGATCTGATTTTTTTGTTCCGAGAATTGAAGAATTTCTTTGGGTTAAAAGGCATGCTAGACTTCTTGAGAATAAAATAGTTTTCCACACAAGCATGTGACTTGGATTGGTCAGTTTGTATGACAGCTTTATAATATAGTTGTCCGATCTGAAATTTTTTTTCAGATATTGGAGCATTGTCTTAGAGAATCATTCATGTCAAACTTCATGATAATATCTTTTTAAACAAAAAAGTCTACCATACAAATACCTGATTCTGATCATTCAGTTTGTATGACAGCTATATGCTATAGTGGTCTGATATCGGCGATTCCAACAAAGGAGTAGCTTCTTCAGAAGAAAAGAGCTTGTGCAAAATTTCAGATCGATATCTCAAAAACTGTGAGACAAGTGCTCGTATAAGCAGTCAGACGAACGACTCTGTTCCTCATTTGCATATGTACATACATATATGGTACATTTACAATTATGTTCAAAAGTGTCTCACACCTTAACCGAAACAATTAAATAAGCACACAAAACTTTTCCACAAACTTTTCAATATACCACATATTATAAATAATTTTGCCCACAGCACAAAGTCACCTCTCTTCAAACACTCCAAACTGCCCTCAGCTTGCCGGTTGTCATATATTGTAGTATTTTAATATACTGTTTACACTGCTAACTTGATATAAAAACATTACCATGACAGCATATCCTAATTTCATTCTCATTTTATTCTATTTTATTTTATTCCATTTTGCTTCGGCCTTTTTTTTTTAGCATTTTTTCCAGCAAAAAGGTCCTTCGTCGCCTTGAGCACTCTACTCTATCGCCTTCTAATAAAAAAATCATAATAAAAAAAATTAGAAAAAACACAACAAAACAACAATTTTATGAGTTGGCAACATGGCCGCACAAACAACAATAACAACAATGCGGTCTCAAGTGAAAAAGCTCGCACACTCGGTGCTGATAAGCCGGGCTCAAAAAATTAACCTTCCAGCTAGTTGTTTGGGGAATTTACTGATTTCCCATTTTGGATTTAGTGGACTTTATGTGACCGTTGTCAGCGCGCTCAGCAACAAAAAGTTGCTGCAAATTCATATTCATTCGTCCAAGGCACCAAGTGTCCAACTGCCAGCTGTCAGTGCATTTGCGGACGTGAATTTGTTACTAGGATTATGCAGACAACAACAACAACACGCAGGCAACTATAAATAATTCTCTTTGCACATACACAGACATATGTATATGCATACTTACAGACCTTTTTACAAGCCTCCAATTTTCACTTAGCTTATTGCTTTGCCACATAAGCGTACATACCTGCAAATAGAGAAAGAGAGAACAGAGAAATGGAATTATAATTTTTTCATAATTCAACATTAGATAAGTACGAGTATATTATATGTGTAACTACGATTATGTAACTATTTATATTTTTTGTTCGCAGAGTTGGAATTTTAAGGGTGCCCTATAAGTAGCCTTCTCTTGGAAACTAAATTAAGTCAATTAAAAGTGGCGAAAAACTAATACAAAGGACATATATACATAAGTCCAATGTCATTCAAACTGAAAGATTGTGATATAAGATGAAAGCTTAACAAGCCAAAAAATCTTTCGGACCTAATTTTTAGCCACGAATCTCTGCTGCATCGCAATAAAATCGATCCATTTCTAAAGGAGATAGTGATGAAATATGTGTTATCTACGACAACGTAAAGCTGAAACGTTCACTCCAGAAGCTCCTGGAGCTTGGTTAGCACATTTTCATGCATCCACCATGTAGTCTAGATCTCCTATCATTATTATGTTTCTGTTGCGAATGATTTTGCTGGTGAAAAATTCGCCGCAACAAAGCTACTTTGCCTATACGGAAAAGGGTTTCTATAATAACGGGTGATTTTTTTGAGGTTAGGATTTTCATGCATTAGTATTTGACAGATCACGTGGGATTTCAGACATGGTGTCAAAGAGAAAGATGCTCAGTATGCTTTGACATTTCATTATGAATAGACTTACTAACGAGCAACGCTTGCAAATCATTGAATTTTATTACCAAAATCAGTGTTCGGTTCGAAATGTGTTTATCGACAAATTTTGTTCAGCGATGAGGCTCATTTCTGGTTGAATGGCTACGTAAATAAGCAAAATTGCCGCATTTGGGGTGAAGAGCAACCAGAAGCCGTTCAAGAACTGCCCATGCATCCCGAAAAATGCACTGTTTGGTGTGGTTTGTACGCTGGTGGAATCATTGGACCGTATTTTTTCAAAGATGCTGTTGGACGCAACGTTACGGTGAATGGCGATCGCTATCGTTCGATGCTAACAAACTTTTTGTTGCCAAAAATGGAAGAACTGAACTTGGTTGACATGTGGTTTCAACAAGATGGCTACAAGATAGCTACATGCCACACAGCTCGCGATTCTATGGCCATTTTGAGGGAAAACTTCGGACAACAATTCATCTCAAGAAATGGACCCGTAAGTTGGCCACCAAGATCATGCGATTTAACGCCTTTAGACTATTTTTTGTGGGGCTACGTCAAGTCTAAAGTCTACAGAAATAAGCCAGCAACTATTCCAGCTTTGGAAGACAACATTTCCGAAGAAATTCGGGCTATTCCGGCCGAAATGCTCGAAAAAGTTGCCCAAAATTGGACTTTCCGAATGGACCACCTAAGACGCAGCCGCGGTCAACATTTAAATGAAATTCAAAAAGTAAATGTCATGAACCAATCTAACGTTTCAAATAAAGAACCGATGAGATTTTGCAAATTTTATGCGTTTTTTTTAAAAAAAAAGTTATCAAGCTCTTAAAAAATCACCCTTTATATGCATGTAGTATACGTGTAGTATATTTGACAGCAATCGAATCATTTTAACTTATTTAAACTTTCAATCCCATGTACTAAGTAATGGATTTCTTTGTAGGAAGTGCTTCTTCCTTCAGAGAGGTGTTAAATCGCTACGGCTATATTAGCTTTGAGCTTACTAACTTAACTAATCAAGGAGTGCATGATCTCATTAACAATAGCTACAAACTTCATCCATATTAGACTTGCATGCGGGCGTCAGGTCACAGCGGAATCGCCGGAAACTGCAAATCCGATGAGCTTTTTAAAGCTCACTGTCTCCAATTTCATCCGATTGGAAGCCAGTTGGTTTTTAGATATATTCCTGCATTCTGCTGTTAGACCTCCAGTTATCTCAGCACGCGCTGGTGAACAACCATAACTTGTACGAGGCTACTGGCTCTTAACACAGTCAATCCCGCCGCAATGGTTGGTGTTCTGACTGGACACTATCCAGTAAGTTCACAAGCGGTGAAGAAAATATTCTGTGAAACGTTCTTTGTCAAAGCTTATAGAAGAAGGGAAGGTAAAATCATCTTGTCACTTCTTCCTGGCCTGACCTGGCCTTTGTTAGACTGAAATTGAAATATCACGGCAGGTTCACCTTTGGCGAATCTAGCAAAGATGCTGGAATTGATTTGTGGTGAGTTCAAAACCCTTCCTCGATCTAAAAGCATTATCCACCTTTACAGGTTTACAGGTAACACAAAAAACGAATATCTGTTTAAGTCAAATACACCGTTTTTTGGATCAACCAACGACCCTACCTAACTTTATCTAACTAGACCTTATACATTTTTATAAAAACAATTTATAAAATAAATAGAAAGCGTAAGTAATAAAGGGTGATCGATTTCGAGATTCCCTTCTTTTTTTTAAGGAAAAACACAAAACCTTCAAATGACCGTCATCTTTTATGAAGAAATATGGATCGATTATTCCACCGGCTCACAAATTACACTAAACCGTTGTTTCTTCTGGGTGAAATGTCAGCTCTTGAATTTCTTCAGGTTGTTATTTGTCTCAAATGTGGCATTTTTGCTTGTTTACAGCCAGAAATGGGCCGCTTCTTCTTAAAACTTTTCAAGAGCCCATAGAGCGAAGTGATGTCGCTTGAAAAGGTCTTGCACACGCTCTATTTTGTACATTTTTAAATTGAGGTCTTGACATACAATGCGCTAGTCGTTCCATACGTCAGTCCGAGTTGCTGAGAATGACGCTGAATGGACCCTCCAAGGTCCTCGTGTACTCAGCTACGGCTGCTACATTTTCCCCACTGCGTGCTTAATGTGGTCAAATAGTATGAATAGTGCACTCAATAGGCCGATTATGCTTGCTACTCTCCAGAACTGTTTGACATAAAATTCCATACCGGCTTCGGAACTGTTTTGTATGAAAGAATTTACTCTCTCAGCTAAGCTAAGATCTACGCCACAAAAGTCAGTACATTGCTTATGGCTTCTGCTTCGGGCTAATTATACTTTCAGCTGTGCTTTCGCTTTTCATGTGTTTTTCCGATATTGACTTCAAGGTATTCAATTATTTGCTTTCTGCAGTGTTTCCGCTGACTAGAAAAACTAGTGGACATTTTCCTGCTCTTAATATGACCGATTTTTGAAAACCGAAAAATTTTTCCATTTGTTATTTCTATAAACGAATCTGCATTCATCAATACAATAGACAATATATTCATTTACTAAAGCTCGCAGATTAACAAATTCACCACACTTCACCTTGTACTGTGCCTTTTCGGTAAATTTTTATCGAATTCAAAAACACAGAATTTTAATTCAAAGATTTCGTATTTTTTTCTATCTTTCTCAAAAAAGAAAGCAGTATTAACGTGAAAAGAATATATCGAAATATAAATACATATATTTTACTCACTTTACACTCGCCATAAAACCAGTTTTCAGACAACGAACAGATGGTCAAGGAACCAACGATACCGCCCGCAAAAAATTGCGAAACTCACGTACGCACCGTCAGCACGCCGCTCAACTTACCGCTCTTCTTATCAGGAAGCAAGTATTACCATGAATAGGTTTTTGACTTCATCTTTAAGGCTTTAGCGGTTTTCGGTCTCTAATAATAATGGTTTTTGGTTTCATCCTTAAGATCTTATACGTTTTCCGTCACTAATAATAATGTTTTTATTTGAAAGGAACGCGTTTTAGAGATGACGCTTGGCGCAAGGTGCCCAACTATATTGAAAAGAAGAAGCATTTCTACGCAAAATACTGCAATGAAGGTAACAACCACTACTTTTAACCGTTACTTAATGCACCGTATGCAATTCGCAGAAAAGAAAGTAGAAACCAGAGATGTGAAAGATTTAAAGAACATGATTGGCGTGAATCGTGCACGAGCCGAACGCTGTACCAATTTGCATATAACAAAAATCACACGGCAATTGGGTGAAGACAAAGCTTGGAATCTGCCACCGAACATATACGACACGAAGCGCGAGCCATACGAAAACAAGCGTGGTCACCTCGGCTCCTATTGGCCGAAGGAGGCCAAAAAGGTCACTAACATATTTGAGCCGACCTCAGTCGAATTAGCGCGTGCGCGTGTTAGGAAAGAGCAATGGAAGTTCTACGACTTGCCGACGAATGCGGACTTGCTCGCTGCGCCTTCAAACCAGCACAAGGGCGTATTCTTAACGAGTAAGCGCAATAACGTTTTCTCAAAGTTGTCGCTGCAATTTCGTTCCACTTTTAGATGCGCGCGACAGACGTGCCACCGCGCGTTGCATGATTAACGAACCCTCTTTGGTGTACCGCGATCCGGCCGAACCCTCGCCAGCGCACTACAATCCGTTGCGGTATCAGCTCGCCTATAACGTGTAAGTAGCGAGTTATACTTTGGCGGACCAATAATTTATGCATTGCTTTGAAATCGTACTTAGGTCACCACCCGTGTACGAACCGGCGCCGAATCCGCATCTCTTTCTGCGTCGCACTTCTGTGCCTGACAAATGTTTACCGCTGATACGTCGTCACATAAGCTTCGAGCCGGCGGTGGGCCGCTATGACATACGCTTCCCCATGCATTGTGCTTGTGCGCGCAAAATACTGACTCCCGGCTTGCGTTTGATTGTCGATCGTGAGAAACGCCTCAAATTCCGTCGCTTGCCGTATAAGAAACTCAAGACACGTAATCTATGTTCACCCGATTGGGGACATGTGAAGGGACGCGGATTTTGTCGTCTCTTTCGCATTTCTAAGGCGTTGGCTAAGACGCTTGGCAGAGAAAAGTTTCGCGAGAAGTCCAAAGAGAAGAGCAAAGAAAAGACTGAGAAAGTCGGCAAGCAGTTTGTGCTCTATCCAGATTCTAAATATATAAATATGATCAATTCACCGCGTAAAGACCTCATATCGGTGCATGCGGGCGGTACACCGAAAGCGCCCGTTAGAATACGTTTCAACTGTATTTTCAGGCGTGTGACGCGTCGTCAATTGCGCAATAATAAGAAAATTGTATTCAACAGCGGCAGCGAACGATTTCCGGAACTCGAGATACGTCCGGTGCAACTTACGGTCAAACAATTGGAGGACTTAAAGAATAAACTGCCACCTGAGCGTCAATTGCGTGACTATCCGATAACGAGAAGACCTTTATCACAAATCAGTTCGCACTTATACGACACGCCTACACATATGCGTCCGGCTTATGAGCCGGCTTTGCGTAAACGGCTTTTCAAGTTTAGACCATTGCCCGAGCCGAAAGTGCTTGTGTCGGAGAAACTATTTCGCTCCACTAATCCGGAGGTGCAATTTTTCTACAATAAACCAATCGTTGCCGAAAACTTCATGAAAGATCGTAGGAAAACCGAATCTTCCCAACATTACTCTAGCATTGAAATTAGTGCCGAGGAGAGTGCAAATGGCGCTGTGCCTCCTACAGCAGAAGTTCCTACTGAAGAGGCTCCTACTGGAGAGGCTCCTACAGGCGGGGCTTAGTTCTTACAGAAGAGGCATCTACTGAGGAGGCTAAACTATGTATAGGAAATACTCCTACTGGAGAGGCTTAGCTATGTGCATATAGGAAGTTGTGTCTTTTACATTTTATTTGTAACTCTTTAGTGCGTGAATCCAATAAATTCTAGTGTTTTTATAACCCAAATGTATCTGCTTCCAGTTGGTCCGTCTCTCTCTGTTAGAACGTAGTATAAAGTATGAAAAAAGTAACAGCAGAGAGTGCGTAGCATATTTTACACCAAAGCTGGTATGTCGCGAGCACAAAACTGACTGCATATTGCATCGAAAGGCAAAAGAGCGTTGCTGGACGTGTCAGTTGTTGCCACTCATGTCTCATTGTTTTATTAAACCAATTTGTTGTACGTTTCGTTCGTGATGAGTTTACTTTGTTAGAGGCTTTTTTGAAGACTGCAAAAGGACAGACAGCTGTGACTTGACATGTCAAGCAAGTGAGGTTTGTGAGGTTAAGATATGAATATTTATTTCAAGAAGGCATATAGGCTGAAGTAACATTAAGTAGTATACGCACTCTCGTTAATATAATATATTCGTTTGTAACGAAAAAGGTAGATGGAAGAAACAAAAGGAGCATTGAAGGCACGTTAGCCTACTTTATACACATATATAAGATAATATAATATAATAAACTTAATACATACATACAAGTACATACATATGTGAGTGCCTACAAGTGGCAAACCTAAGCCTCCTCAGTACAGCCTTAGCACAGAATTGTATTGGGATGGGACTAGAGCGCAAAAGCATACAAAACTTGAGGTCTACATATGTTTGCAGAAGAAGCGGCTTATTCATATATACCCAACAGCTGCTACAAATGAATAATTGATGTGGAAACCGGAATAAATAATAATAAAACAATGCAAAAACTAAGAATATTTCAAAAGCATGTAATATGAATTTATTCACGACAAATATGAATTCTTGAATATGAAGAGATGCCGCAACCCAAATATTAAAGATAAAATTTTCTTGAAAGTTGTCTAACGGTCTTAGTAATAAGAAACAACAAAGCTTACAGGGTGGAAGAGTTCTTTAAGCAACCGCATTTGAAAATCAAACGGAGGGACGTGCTTAGTTTTCAGAGAGCTCAATGTTTCAAACGACTTTTCCTTGTTGGAGAATTTTTGACGGCTCTACAATGACAGCTACTGTCCTCTGGAATCTCAGAAAGATAAAGGGAAACGTCTTTGATGGACATAAGGCCTAACGTAGATCAGACCTTCGAGCAGAAGACTCTTCAACAAAGCCCGTAGAAGTGGTTCTGTTGATGATTGGGTTCTGTATAAATAAGGACTGCCTATGTATATAAAAGTCCAAGGTAAAGAAAGCCAAGAGAGCCTCGCGGATAGCCTTCTGTGGCAATGTTGAGAGCTGTCCCCCTTCACTGGGGTATGAAAAAAATGCTGATGGTGGCTGGACCACTGAAGAAGAAGTACTCAAGGGCCATAGAGAGGGTTGTACAGCAATCTTCGAACTTCTGGATAAACGTCACCGCGCCTATGTGCTGAATTCATTCAAACCTTACAAGTGCCCGTTTATATTCTTGATATAGGGCTCATTACCCAATCTTCATATCTGCTGAAAACATTAGATACTCATGGATCTGTACATTATATATATCAAGGAGTTTAGAGAGCATTGTAAAGCAACTCAATCTTCGACCTTCTGGATGAACATCATCCCAGCGGTGCGCTGAATTCAGTCTAACCTTTCAAATTCCCGTTCATACTAAGGACTTTAGGCCCTTTACTCGTAGTCAATCCTCATTTCTGCTGAAAACGCTAGAGACTCATGGATTCTGTAGATTACGAGAAGAATATCGTGGTATGAACTTTTAAGGGCTCAGCATGTCTATAGCAGAGCCAGGTAGGTTAGTACTGATTTGCGCGATGTAGTGTCATGGATGGATAGAGTCAACAGTTCAAAGCGATAGAAGCCGTTCTCGACATTGTGGAGACCAACAAAAGGGTTGGGTAATTTCGCAACTGCTTCGGATTTTGGTGGTTAATGAACTTCTACTAATACCCGAAGAACGATGATGTTGGGTGATTGCCTATGCTGACGACAGTGGTATGGTTGTTAAAGGAAAATTTCTAACTACCGACTCCGAACTAGTCCAAAACTACCTCAGCGTGGTATCTAATTAGGCGAATAGAAGTGGCATAGTCGTCAACCCAAGTAAAACGGTTAAGGTTTTATCCACCTGGAGGTATAAAATCCCGGACGCCGCTCCCTCCTTTTTTGGAGACTCTTGCCTTGAACGTGTTAATAAGGTTAATATTTGGGGCTTATTCTTGATACAAAGCTTAATGGCGGCCAAATATTGATAAGAGTGTAAAGAAGGCATCGTCTTATGCTGCTGTAGTGTTGAGAAATAGGGAAGAGGTGGAGCCTCTAAAAACTTATCGATTTAAACTGGGGTAGATCTCCGAAAATGCGGCCCTCAGCCTTATAAAATCCAGGTCAATTATGGTGACGTAGCACTCGCTGTTGTGAGAATTGTTTTGCCAAAGGTTGAACTTCTCATCATCGGCGATGGTGTTTTGGCTCTATGGAGGGAGCTCGAAGAGGCTACAATGAACCAAGAATTCAATGAAATGAACTCACTAAAAATACAGAGAAAAAAATTCAGTTTTTGGTCAAAGTTTTCGTTTAAAAAACTCTGCTTTGCATGCACATATTTTCGTATATATGTAGGTTCATTTTAACCTATAAATTCGATAGCTTTCTTTTTCTTGTTCGCCCTACCTGATACCCATACCTAATCCATGGAAATGACCACACTAGTTTAAATCTTGATAAATATATTTATAATCGCGTGACTATTTTTTGGGTAAATATTGCTTTGACACGCAAGTCGTGAAATCAACAAAGGAAAAATAATGGACGAAAAGGATATGTAAACAACACTTAATATACATATAGATACTAGGTATAATAACATAATAGAAATATAATAGAAATGACACAAAGTCAAATATATGTAAAACATATCACATTCTTATTGCCTTTAAATTAGAACCGCTATTTATTCTTCATATTTGGTTTTGTTGGACAAAGCAACCTACTGATTGATACCTACAGCTTTTTCTTAAAAAAAATTGAATTGTTTTTTTCGCTATTGTTGTAGCGACAGTAAATATTCCTGAAGTAATTTCGAGGCATGGTGCCGAGTTGACAGTCTTTGGCCGAATATAAATCCGGATCTCTTCTAGTTACTTAGACTAGGTGAGTCCTTGTGATTTAGGAGAAGACACAATAGACCCAAGGTCGCGGTGCATTCCTTGTCTATCTACCTAATCTTTGACCGCAACGGTACCTTTTGGACGCTCCAAACGTGTATCTTTTCCCAAGTGCGGAAATATTTCTTGCTTTTCTTGGAACATTTTCAGATGGGAACCTTACAGGTAGAAATGCTAATGATCAAAACTGACACGTACGATAATGAGCGATTTCTTATAGCCATAATTTGAAACTCAGTACGTTATCAGCCATCTCGAAAAAGACAACTGGATATCGCAGAATAATCAACTTTCGCTAAATTAATTTTCAATTTAACCTAAAATGTCCACACGACTGACCAGTGGCTTAAAGAAACGTATGCATATAAAAATGTATATACTCGTACCATATAACATACCCATTTAATTTAGAGAAGTTTCTTGCACTCATTTTAAGCCCTGTTCCCATTCGCCGTCTACAGTTGACAGCTGTCAATTGCAGCAAATAGAATACAAACAAAATCTGACAGTTCTTTTAGCCTTGTTGTTTTCAGCAGCCGGGCACGTAATATTTTTGTGTTTAGCAAATGAAATCAGAGTTGCATTCATGCACATAAATCGAGCAAAAGTATGAGTTTACTCGCTTCACTTATAGGTACTCTCTTCATTCAAAGTAGAAGATGACATACGACAGATTACCAGACACAATACAAAGCAACGCTGAAGTTCGTACGAAGAATAGATCAGATTCACAAACTGCATTAATGTACTTACTGGACAGAGATAAATTGGAAATGAGCAATTGAACAATAAGCTTAATAATTATGTCTATCAAATTCAATTAAAGTAGTTTGCTGTTATACGCCATAAGGTTAAAAATCTTGTCTGAAGCAAGTTATCAAAGTTATATAGAGGAGAGTTTGGTAGAAATATACAGGCACTTTCTCCTTCATTGGCCAGCCTTTGGAAAACAGAGGTGGAATCAACGCGGAAGTCTCACTTTCAGCGAACAGGTAGACCTACCGAAAATGGTACAGTCGTCTCAACAAATTTGTCGATTTATGAGGATCTTATGATCTATAATATAAAAATTTTAGGTACCACAACGGACCAGTGTTCCAAACTGTCCATGTAAATTTCTGTTAAAATAGACCTCTTAACCTAGCCTAATATAGTATGCCAGTACGTTCGGAGTTAAACCTTAAGTAATTTGGGTGGTAAGAGACAAAGAATGTGATAATTCTAAGAAGGTAATAATATATATGTAGGATAGTACGTGACAGTTACCCCAGAAACTAATATTTTCAGGCTGCCTGCCTCTATGTATTTATGGCATAACATTTGAGTTTTACGCGACGATCATTGTATAATAATATTATAACGGGTGATCCAAGTAGAGATGCTTTTTTGAATAACCAGCTCTCGTGTGAGTTCTTAACGACCCAATAGACCACGTCCAGCACACAGTGAAGAAAATATTCGACGGCATTCGCTGTAACTCGGACTGACGTATGGAATGACTTGGTGTATTTTATGCCGAGAACTTAAATTTAAAGCGTACAAAATGCAGCTTGGTCAGAACTGAAGACGCTGGACAAGCTCCAAAAAATCCAAGGTTTTCGAGCTAAATTTTGTTCATCAATGAGACCCATTTCTAACTCAATGGCTATGTAAATAAGCAAAATTGGCGCATTTGGAACGAAGAACAACCTGAAGAGATTCAAGAGCTGCCATTTCATTCAAAAAAACAACGGTTTTTTGTGGCTTGTGGGCCGGTTGGGATCATCGGTCCATATTTCTTCAAAAATGATGCCGGTGAGAACGACTCTTTGATAACTAAAATTGACCTCGTGATCCCGGCGACTTTTGGTTTTAACACGACAGCTCCGATTCAGGTCTTGGGGTAAAACATCACTCTTGTCATTCGCCAGTTATCAGCTGAAATGCTTAAATGAGTCATCGGAAATTGGACTCAGTAAAAACTCTTTCAAAAAAAAAATACAATGAATGTTAGTCGAATGATAAAAGATTAAATTTGAAGTTTCTGTGTTTTTTTTTGTTAATGTAGGGAACCTCGAAATCACTCTGTCTCCCTTTGTTTATGAGTTATCGAGCTGAAATTTCGAACATGTCCCGTCTTTATCAAGAAGCTGTTTATTTGTCGGATCCGCTCATAACGCATCACTATGACATATAGTGGAATGATCGGAATCAAGTCCTTGTATGGGAAAATTTTGCATTTGACGAGATATCTTCACGAAATTTGACATGGATTATTTTCCAAGGCTAAATTACTTGAAGAAATTTTTCAGATCGGAATATTCTTTTATTAATCTCAAAGACTTAAAGTTTGGAGTAGAACAAGACTTACTTCAATTTAGGCACTGTTGAGAAACAATATTGAGGTCCAGTACTTAGAGCCTCAACTAGTCTACACAACATCCATACATCAGCCTAAAAGTGGCAATAACCTTATAAACAATAACAATAGAATCGCTGATAGCGTTGACAAGTGCAACAAAGGCAACTACAAATTGCTAGCTTCTGTTTTAGGCAGGCACCAAAGAACCACTTACAACTTCCTATTGAGCTGAAAGCATAGCGCAGTACTTGCAATCAATTTTCCCCGCGCCAAGTGGCACAAACTTGTGTATTTGGTTGACAACTGGCTAACGTATCCTTTTGGCTACCCCAGCTGCCAGACAGCGTGCCGTCTTCACTCAGCTTCGAGTGGCCAAGCAATATAATCTTTTTTCGTTTGCGTTATTGAATTTAATCCCAGCGCAGCGCCATAAAACTTGTGCTCCTACATCACTTACTCACTCTCTCGGCAATCGCGTGTCATTTCTATTATGGTAAAGTGTTGTTGCTTCGCTGATGGATTTTTTGTTTACATGTTTGCTTAGTAATAAATTTGGCTTGCACTCTTTCATGTGAGCTGAAAAGAGTCGTGTAATATTTTCGATACACTTCCTATTTCCCTAACAAACGGCACCAGCTGGTTGTGTTTCGAATAGATTTGGTTGTTTGTATTGGAAAACTGATTACTGTGCTTTGCGAAAAGTATCCGATTGAGCGATGAAGAAGCTTATTTTTCGAAATTGTTGTTCTTTTAGCCAAACATTTGAAATGGAATTTAAAGTGCATTTAAGGGTCTCTTACACGTTCTTCTTGCCTAAATCACGTTTAGTTAAAGGAAATAGCATTCGGCTGGGGTCGGCATGCCAAATTGTGATTTGGTGAGGCAGAAAAGCTCCAAGCTCATTAAGAATCATTTGAGCGAGTAATTGTGTACCCATGTTTCTTTGGAGAGATTTACAGCTTAGTTTATTGAGTGGAAAAAAACTAATTGCAATCAGGAGCATCTAAGGTGGGTATACAAAGAGCCTTTTGTGTATGAATTTTGTGCTTGAAAAAATATCTGCACATACTTTATCTAAAAATTGGGAAATACATTTTACAACAGCAACACAAATGGCAAAATATGCCAAGAATTAGTGTGAGTGCAACTGCATAACAGTCTTTTAGAATTTTTGTATTCAGCGCTTATTCAGCTTATGTTTTTTGTAGCTGAATACTATAATAACAGCCAAGGCTCCGCGAAAGCCTGGTAGGAAATGGAAATTGTTGAGCTATAAACGTTCTAAATCGTAATTTATATTTGTGTAGATATATTTATTAACATTTTCATATTCAGCGCTTATTCAGCTTATCACTATGGTAGCTGAATATTGTGATAAGAACCAAAGAGGGAGTTGAACTCTAAGCATTCTAATTAATAATCTGTGTTTTCATAAATTTATTTATCGATATATTGATATTCAGCGCAAATTCAGCTTATGAGTTTATGAGTGTGATAGCTGAATAAAGGTGAAATCAAAAGCTTCAAAAAATTCATGGTAGAGGGTAGAGTGTATTGGACTATAACTACTATAAATAAAGTCATAATCTTTGTTTGTGTGAATTTATTTATCGATATTTTGGTATTCAGCGCTTGTTCAGTTTATGAGAGTAATAGCTGAATACGGTGATAACAGACAGAGCGAAGAGAGGTGTGTAGAGAGAGTGAAACCTGATACACAGTGTTGGACTATAAACATTCCAAATCGTAATTGTGTTGTAGCAAGTTAGTATTGAGAGCTTTGGTTGGTTAGAAAGAAGGTGGGTTTAGGGGAGACTTGGTCTTTGAACTCCCTGTATTATTTTCGACAGTTGGAGAAAACAGCCTTACCACAAGGCGAAGCGAGAAAGATGTGAAATTTTTTAAATTTTCACCACAACTTATTCGTTTTTTTACAGTCAACCGATTATGACGGGAAAACAGTTGCGTAAGGAGTTAAAGGATTTCAAAATATATATGGAAGTTACACAATAATGGAATGGTTAAAGAAAAAAGGAGAATAATTTCGAAGGCGGCATCCAATCGTTTGCTTCGTCTTGGAAGGGACGGAGCCGATGTCATCCTAATCCAAGTAGCGGTAACTCTGGACTAGGGATAAAGAGTGGCTGGCGCCCAACAGTACTGATAGAATCAAACCTTGTCTACTGGTTCGAAACGACCTAAACACCTCCCTCTTACCTAATTTCAGCAACGAGGACGTTGTGACTACTATGCTCGAAGGGGATTCCAGAGAACTCTGGCTTGTGCCAGTGATAATGAGGAAGATTGTATCAAAGGGATGACAAAAGAAAGCCAGCGTTATTATTGGTTCGGACACGGGCACAAAGCACGTTCTGCACTTGGTAACACTGGCGGCACATGCGCGAGTAGGATGAATTGTACATGCCATCTGAAACAGGACGGCATCTTTCGAAGGATCCCCCTCCGGCAAAACAAAAAAAAAAGCTCTGGAAAAGCTCTAACATAAATGCTAGAGGTAAGTCACTTCTTTATTTAATTTGTAGTAAAGATTTCTATATGAAGAAGAGAGAGAGAACTGCAGGCGGGGAAGAAGTTCTTGACCTCATAGGACATCAGGGAAATAGCTTTCTTATTATATGACCAAAAGTATATTAGCTTTAACCTAGACAGAGCGTGTCCGGTCAGAGTACCCTATAGAAACTTTAAGAATACGGTTTGCGACCTTTATGGCAGGAAACTTCCATCAACCATGCCGTTCACGCCAAGTCGAAGCTTAATGCTAGCTGTCAACGCTATCAATAAGTGCAAATTAGTGCTCATTCACACCACAACCGAGTCTTAGTAATCGGAATGCACCTGGTTTGTTATCTGGTCGAGCGCTGTCTTCAAAATTACTTCAGGAAAGTTTTCTGTCATCGAGATCTTCAGTTCTGCATATAATTCTGCTTTTGAAAGTTTTTGTCCTCTGAAAACTCAGAAAAGAAAGAGGAAACCTGCTTGTTGGGCAACAAAGTTGTCGCAAATGAGATCATCAAGCAGAGGACTGCTCAATAAGGTCCGTAAAACACCGTTCAATAGCCACGTATTACAATCTCTTAGAGCCTTGAGCAGATTTGTTGGGGAACTATTAAGTTTCGTGTGTCAGAAGTCCCATGTAAGATACTTTTAGGTTTCATATATACTCGTATAACTGTTTACATTTCTTTCAAAAAAATTCTCTTTTTATACCTCCTATAATCCACTACACACCTCACCGAAAGTTTTATCTCTAAAATTATGATCTCTCCACCATTCTCTAATTTAATAAAATACCCACAAATTTAAATAGTTCACCAAAACTTTTGCAACCACAAAGCATTTCGTGTTCCCAATTCGCCACACTCAAACACAAAAGAAGAAGAAGAACATGCAGCTAAGAAGCAACTTGCTTGTCGGTCCGCAATTAAAACCACAAAAAAATGTTGAAAACAATTTCTTAAACCAACCATTTACTCACACTTTTGGGCGCAGCGAATTTTTGCTTTTTCAGCACTTTCATGTCCATTGTTTTCGCCGACTATTGTGAGGCGAATTTTCATTTAAAGTTCGAAGTTGTTAAACACGACCGCAAAGCGTTAAGAGCAAAAAGCTTCGCGGTTAACCCTGATGACCGCAAAAACTACGAGCGAGTTAAGTCAAGCCCGAGCAAGCCGGAAGCGACTAAGTAAAAATGGAAAACGAATTACAAAAGCATAGAAATATTTATATACATACATATATATATATGTACATATATCTGATATACATTTATGTAAGTACATATAGAGCCCTAACCGTGGGATGAGTGTGCGTCATGCTGAAAGACCTTTGTGGCAAAAACAAGTTTAAGCGAAGCGCTCGTGCATTAGCACTTACTCTGTGTTGGTGTAAAGAAGAATAACGGCAAAGGCAGAGTTTGTGGCGCCTGCAAGAACTTAGGTGAATGAACGGTCAGCGCAAACAGGGCGGCACTTGAGGCATAATGAAGAGCTGCGGGGCCAAAGAGTTAGTTGGGAACGTACGCATCTTACACGCAAAGTCCTCCATAGCGAGCAATGCTAAGCTGTTGTTGACATTTCATGCGCGCCAAATGATTTGTAGTTCATGCAATTTGCATAAAAATGTCATTGAAAAAATGCTCAACTCATTGAAAATGTTTATGTTAATAACGGGATATCCTGATTGCGTACATTGATAGTTGTTGGTATGGAGGTACGTTGATAGTTGGTATCATACTACTTTCGTTTCGAATTTGTCGCAAGCGGCCTGTAGGTAGCTTAATGATGACTGAAGTTTTGCCGAACACGAACCGAAAATCGTAACTGCAAGTAACCGTAATATTAACCCATAGTGTTTCTCTGTAACTGTTTCCCATTGCCGAGACATGAAATTTGCTTTAGTCCGATTAAGCTCGTAGTTGAAAATAGTATTTTTTTGTCGAAGAATTTTTTTTTTGATTTCTTACTTTACGTATTTGGATCATATTTTTTTGTCCCTCAGTTCAATAGGGGTTTCGATACTGAACTATTTGGTTCATATTCTCTAAAATATTCCAGTTCATTAGGGGTTTCAATTCTGAACTAGAACAAAGTTTAGCTTTGGCTGCTCCAATACCATAAAAGGGTATAAATAGATGTTTATCTTGATTTTGATCAGCCTGTTTCATGAGATCTATAAGTTGCATGACATTTATAAGCTATAGTAGACCGAACTGAAATACATATTTTACGATTTAAGCGCTGTCTTAGACAATAATATGTACGATGTTGGATCTCAGGCGGTCATTCACGCTTCCGGAATGCTTCAGTATTTTCCAGACGGAAGCCTTTGCGGTCAGAAAACTGGCTGAGTTAGTTGACAATGCAGAAACACCACAAAGAAGATCAATATACCTAACCCCGATAGCCAGGCGGCAATTTAGGCAATAATCTCAATCGCATTGGGCTTTGGATATCCTTAGAGGCAGTAGATGTAGTGGCTGACAAAAAGCGGCTGTATTTATACAGGGTTCCAGGCCAAAAAAATAGATTTTCAAAGGTGTCATCCGTCTGAAAGGGACCAGTGCAGGGAAATACGTTAGTCACACTAAAAATGATTGCAATGACATTTCCAGACGGCAGACGGATCAAGGCGAAATGGAATACCTTAACAAAATGCAGGATCGCCAGGATTATGTGCTCGAGCAACGAAGAAAACCTCCCTTCTTATTACTTAGATGGTTTCGTAGGGACTGTAGCATGCTTATGGGTCTAATCATAGAACACAATACCACATGGGAGTCGTTTGAATATTAGTAACGACGATACATGCAGAAAGTGTAGATAAGTCAGCATGAATATCTGCTATGCTTCTGTCCAGCAATATCTAGAACTCGACTAAGATATTTAGGAGCCTTACACAGTTCATGGTATCAAAATTAGATATCACGTCGTTCTTAAAGTTCCCAAAACTCTGTAAATCACTCCATATTCCGTTGCTGTCATATGGTGTAGAGGCGTGAACGATGACAACATCTGATAAGTCGACGTTGCAAGTTTTCGAGAAAAAGGTTCTGCGGAAGATGTATGGTCTTTTGCGGATTGGCAACGACGACTATCGCGGTCGATGGAACGATGAGCTGTATGAGATATATGACGACATTGACATAGTTCACCGAATTAAGAGACGGCGGTTTTGCTGGTTAGGTCATGTCATCCGTATGGTTGAAAACACTCTAGCTCTGCAAGTATACGACGCAGTACACGTTGGGGGTAGCAATGAGAGAGAAAAACCTACACTCCGTTGAAGAGATCAGTTGGAGAAGGATCGGGCTGCACGTGGTACCTCGAATTGGCGCCAAATTGAGCAAAGAAGAAATGACTGGAGCTGTTTCAAGGACTCTCTATGACCCAACCAAATAATAATTCGGAAACCTTAGTCATATTTGAGCTATCTCGAACTTTGTTTGTAAACCCCGCAAAATTACATAATTTCAATATTTTCAACAAGAAAGTAAGAACAAAATAATTATTTGAAATTAATTTCCATTACCGCCGCAAACACCGTAAAGAGCTGGCTGTAAATTCCATTGTCCTACTAATGAACACGAAATGTGAAAGCGTCAAGGCAAACGCCAAAATTTAGCGTCCGGCAAGCGCTTTGTTGTAGGAGGAAAAAGCTAAACGGAATAGCGAAAAATGATAATTTAGTATTTTGTCCACAAATTCACTTTAAGCAGTAAATTTTCCATTAAATGTGGCAGCACAGCGCAGGCAACTCTGCAATGTCCTTTCGCCTTTTTAGTTGCATTATCTTTTTTGTTGTCTTCTTGGTTTTGTCTACATTATTTTTGTTAATCATGAAAGTGGTTTTTGTATTGTGTATAAAGATAACGGTAGCATGCTTCCGTTATCCACGGTATAGTACTTTATTATGGCGCACATTTTTTCTTATTTTCAAGTGAAAATATTTTTTATTTGTTTTGGTTTTACAATTACGACATGAAGTTTGGTTCTTTTGTTGTGATCTATTTCCTTGACTTCACTTGAAACGCGAGCAGATAACAAAATAGAAGTCTTGAATAGGATGACCATTGCTTTTAGTTGGAAAATTAACAAATTCGTCACGTTCTTTTGATTCATTCTTTGTGGTCGTAGGCACCGCTTACGCGGTTTTAACCGAGTTTACAACAGCGCGCCAGTCGTTCCTCCTTTTCGCTGTTTGGCACCAATTGGAGATTCCAAGTGTAGCCAGGTCTTTCTCGATCTGGTCTCTTCCATCCAGACGACATGACGTCTATTGAAACGCATAAGACTCTACAACAAAGCCGGTAGAGGTAGCTTTATTGACGATTGGGTGCTGCATAAGGCACCGAGTTAAAGAAAGTCACAAGTACGTCGTGAAGAGCCTGCTGCGGAAGAAAGAAGGGCTGTCATCAAACCGCACGGTTTATGCACACTCAGAAAAAAAAATCCCACTTCACTGGCATATCAATGAAATGCAGATATTGGTTGGACCGCTAGTATATGTATAAGAGTCGTTGAAACTGCTCCTGGATGCCCATTTTCCGTTGAACGATTCCGCTGAAGAAGTGGCACTGGGAGACTTTAAAGACTTATTGGACCTTCTGGATAAACGTCACCTCAACTGAGGGCTAAATTCATTCAAGTCTTTCAAGTCTCCATGCACTACTAACATCATACCGGCGCAACTGCAACGGACAATTAAGGTGTCAGACAGTTGTGTGAGCTTAGACCATGTTCCGTAGTCATGGAGATTGATTACGGTGGCGTTTATACCGAAAACCAAAAAAGGTTCTCACGTTGATGCAAACATTTCAGGTCCATTAGCATATATTCGTTGCTAGTGAAACCATGTTCCGCAGTTTTAGAGATTGGTTAAATTGGGTTTGCTTATCGAATGCCAGAAAGAGCTCTAATGTCAGTGCCAAAGACTTAAGTACCATTAATCTATCCTCGTTTCTGTTCAAAACGTTGGAGAAACTCATGGATCTATAGATTATGAGTACAATATCGAAGGGTAAACTGTTAAGCGCCCAGCATTTCTACAGCAAAGACAGGTCGGTCGGTACTGCTTTGCGATGTAATGTTAGGACGGAGCCCTTATGCACAAGGCATTTGCTGTACGCATTGTTTTCGACATCGAGGAGGCCGTCAACGATGTGCGGCCGGAAATGGTGGTTGAAGTCCTCGAAAGGTTGGAGATGGATTCGAATTCCAAGCACCTCACATATGGACTTTTCTGCGACAGAACACCAAGGAGTGATGTAGAGCAAAGTCATCTCGAAATAGCGACAGTCAGCAGAATTGCGTACTCTCCAACTGATTTGGATCTTTTTGGTTAACAACCCACATAAAGAACCCGAGGAACGAGACTGTTGGGTGACAGTACACGGTAACCGAAGCGTACCTCAACGTTGTATTCAATTAGAGAAATAGAAGCAGGTTAGCCGTCATAAAAGGTCCAATCGCGCTGAGCCGGGCAAGCGTTGGCCGAGTCGGAATAGGTAGGTAAGTTTTAGATCGGCCCCGAGTCCGAACGAGGTGGAAAAGGTGACCAATTGGAACCAAAAAATACGTGCAAAAAGCATTTATTATTTGTGGTGCTGATCAATGCATTGTATTGATCTATAGTATGTCCTTTTTAAAAGCACCGTGAGGTTAGGTCGTCGCCTGCAGGTAATCACGTAAATCACAACGATTGTTGTACTGTCAACAACTGGACTTTCTCAAGGAAATAGTTGTCCAGAAATGACCATCTTTGGCCAATATGAGATGAATGTGTTTCATCAGGCCACGCATACCGCTAGTGTCTTGACCGCGACCTTGATTTGTAGGTTCTTTTGCAACAACCTGATAGTTCGATCCTGGTATCAAGTGATTAATATAAGTTCCTGTCTAAGGTCCATGATTTTGCGTGTAAAAAAGTCGTCTCAAGAGAAGCTTGTGAAAATCGACTGTCCCGTTTATTTCCAACAAGGAAGAGGACGTAACATACATATATACACTTTAGGTTCGTTTAATATCTGATTGGACCATTAACAAGTATTTTCTACCCGTCAGGGTTATGAACTTATACAGACCACCAAGTTTCAAGGATCTCCAATTCACTCAAACTTAGTTGACAAAATCGCTCAAAACAATCAAGTTTATAAGAAATCAGAGTTTTACGTCAGTTGGACACACCTTTAGTACAAACTAAATTTCAATAAAGTAGCCAAAGAAAGCAAAGAAGAAATCCGCGGCATGATTAGCGAAATGTATTGCAACTTTGAAAACTTAGTCTTGTTAAACGAAGCTGAAGAGCGTAGCACGAACGAGAACAAAAATAAAGTTGAAACACTCAACCAAATAAAATAATATAATAAGAACATAAAAAGCGAGAAAGCAAAACAAAAGATCGTTAAATGAGCACGTGACACGCGAAAATTAAATTTAAACCACGTGAAGCGTCAACTCATTCACACAAATGACCAGCAGCAGCAGCTGCAAAAGGCACATGGCCGCCACAAAAGCGGTTGATTGCAATCGAAAAAAAGTGACATACACACACACATGTGCCTATGTATGTGTATATACATACGCCCAAAAAACGCCCAACATTTAAAATGCCCAGAGGATGGCGCACGGAGCGGTTCGCTGATGATGTGTGGCACGCTGCAGGCCGACATGCCGACATGCAACTTCCCGACATGCTTTCACGCCAAATCATGTCGACCTCAATCAACGGCAGCCCAACTGATGGTGGCCATTACACAGCGGCGAAACTTGGTGGAGCTCGCGAGGATAATGATGGGCGCAAAATTTCGGCGGAGTCCTGCTGTTACACAATTGTTGTTGGTACAATATATTCTTATAGTTATTAATATTAATGTGGGTATTAGTCAAGCTCCATAGTATATATAAAGTATGCTTAATAGTTTAATTATTTCCATACCAAGAAGCAGCGGTGAGTCCATACCTCTCAGCATCATTTGTCTCACATTTAAAGTCATCCCTCGCAACTCGTTCACTCAGCCAATAAATCGACGTTTAACCAACGGTATAATCGACACTTTCGTAGTTGCAAGTTGCATGTGAAAGCCATTATCTTTTCACACACCAATCACCATTTGCCGTTACACGCTTATCGCTCGTTCGAATGACTGAGCGTATTGAATGGTGAAAATGTGCGAACTGACTACATGGGCGGTGGCAAGTGTAGACATTTGGAACTACGTGTATTTAAGTACATATATGGCCTGAGATGTGTGGCTGCATTGTTGCGGCAGTCATTAAGGCGATAGTTGCATGCCCTGCAGGAAACCAAAGACCAAACTGCAATTTTCTACTTAAAATTTAAGCAAAATTTAAAGTAAAATTCGAACGCGTCCCCGACAAACTTAAAATTTCTAGTATTTACTGCAAATAATAGCAAAGCATGAAGAACGTTTCAGATGAGATGAGAAAGCACTTGGAGTATTCGAGAGAACTGCTCTCCGCAAGTGCTCTGGAGCCGTTCGCGTGAGTAATGAATATCGTAGAAGATGGAACTACGAGCTTTGTGAGCGACCTAGATATAGTTAAGGGCATAAAAATCAAACTATCACTACCATCTTTCATGATGTACGCATGAAAGACGATACTCCACCTTAAAACTACTTCGATCTGAGACTCATGGGTGGATATGGAAAATAAAGGCGCCCACGCATGCAATGAAAGGACCAAGTGCATAGCGACCTATCTGCAATTGGCGTAACTTCGCAAAGTTTAACGGTAACTGGCAAGCAGACCGACCCACGTTTGTAGTACCAAAGTAGTAAAAGAAAAGATCGTTGCCTATGAGTATTTCATCGAGATCCAGACATCAACTATTAGGAACTACGAAGTTTTTTTCTACGATTCTTGTAATTGGTTTGGTATTTTGCTTCAAAATAGGCTACAGTCTCAGCAAACAATTTCTTGAGGTCTAAAAAGAGAAACCAATTGGCTATGATACATATCCCGAGAAACAGGCACCAATCGGCTGTGGATCAGACACCGAGAACAATTTGGATGCAGCAGCTATACAATAAACGATCCTCGAAACGATCTTTGGTAGTTTTTTCATTAATTTCTGACACGATGAATGGATCAATAATAGATTCTGGCAGTATTCAATTTACACATAGGTTACACCTACGCAAATCTTCACTAACGATATGCCTCAAATGCGACCTTGATATCTTTAGGGTTAGAATTATAAGGATTGAACTCATTTCAGGGTTATTAAAAACATTTTGAATTCTTTTCACGTTTTTGTTCGCAATAATATCTATTGAAGGTCCATTATAGGACATTCGTAGCTTTCTATGTTCATATGGGGTGTACAAACCATTCAAGAATGTTCGGCAGTCCACTGTTAGACCGTCCGTAGTCCTCGGTGTTCACTTGGTACAAACTACTCAAAAATGTTTGCTTCACCTGACGTAGAGAACTCAAACAATACTCAGCAGACCGATATTTGGTAAGAAGTAGAAAAGCTGATAGCAGATTCAAATTCGATCCCAAAAATATTTAGGAAAGATTGTGTAACAATGGCATCAACAAAAAATTGATATTTAAGGTCATAGCGCCAAACAAGCTTGGATGAACTTTCCTGCAGGGTTTTTATGAATACGAGTACACATATGTAATATGTGAGCAAGAACAAATACTGGTTGAACGAATTCCAAAATCAATTAAATATTTAAAAAGATATTCAGAAGAGATTTACTTCCATACATATTTCACTATTTATTTTTTTACCTTGGAAACTGAATTTTTTTAACTTTTAACTAAATTGAGTAGAGCTTTGCTTTACCGAATTGAATTTTTTTAAGGACAATCAAGTTCCACTCCTAAAGCAGAGCTGCTATACAGGCCCTGTGGCCGCTGATAATGCGCTTAAGGCTAGTCAAGGAGTGCATGACCTTTCTAACAGTATCTTCCAGCAACTTCGATATTAAACTTATCTAGGTGACCAGAGCGCTATCGTTGGAAATTGTAAAGCTGATAAGCTAGTAAGAAAAGGCGCCATTACCTAAATTCCAGCAGAATGAGAACGAGCAGAGGTTCAAACATCCTCGAGCATTCATCGCTCAATCACTCGAGAGCTTGCGAAAGTCTTATGAGTCAGAGTGAAAGGTAAACCATTCCATTGAACGTATCCTAACTAGACACTGTCTCATTGACAACCACGCATTGCGGCTAATGATTTTATAGGACACAATTTGAGAAAGTTGCAGTGGGGAAGTTGAGGTAGAAAATTCAGGTCTCCATAGTTCTGCTTTCGGCAGAATAAAGTTCAAGCAACTCGGTTGCCATGTCTTCTACGAACATCATGAGTTTGGCAGGAATTGATACAATATTAACAAACTCAATAACTTTTAGGTAGGCTCTAGGTGTTTTGTCATAATGCGGTGGTCCTTTTGACCTATAACACTCGTTGTTCGTTCAACGGACAAGTCATCTTCGATTCGCCATTTTCATGCTCGCTAATTTTGATCTTGCTCTCTTGCCCAAAATGTATAACAAAGTTTTCGAGCTGAATCTATAATAAAAGAGTATACGGATGCCATGTTGAGGTGACAAACTTCCGTGTTCGGACTTCTCACTTTAGATCGCCTTCGAGCGGATGTTTTTTGGCTACCCAGAGGATACTTGGTCTAAGATCGGAAGTCGTGAACTACTTGAGCTATACATAAAAGAATCAATGCTGACCACTCCCAAGTGAATGGCATTCAGAGAACTTTCCTCACTTGCGTGAGCTTCTACAAACGGCTCCATCCTGGTAAACCACATATGTAGGTTATATCTCCCTTGATGCTTGTTGTCGCGGCCATTTGATGGTCTTTGATTAACTCGCCGCTGCAACCGCCCATTAAAATTTTCTGTCGATAGCGTTTAAGCGCAATTGATTGGCTATTGTGTTGTTGTCCTTGCTGTCCGTTGCAATTTTAATCGTGCGCATAAAAATTAATTGAAACTCTCAATACGAACGGTTTTAATTTGGCGCTATCATGCTGATGACGCTGACAAAAGCTTTCACTGCTCTTCTGGTATTGAATATTTAATTTCAAATTACAGTTATACGTTTTTCGTTTGGAGGACACTAAAAGGTGAAGCTGTTAATTGGGCGCGGCAGGTGTACGAAAATGCGGTTTTTGGGTATTAAGCCGGGCGAATTAAAAACAATGAGTTGCACTAAATTACTGGTAATGGAGAAGATAGCGCGGTCAACTAATTATTCAAGTGATACTTTAATGATTTTTAGAGAGGATTTTTTAGGTGCGTTTTTCGATACAGTACTTATGTTCGAATAAGTTTGGCATACGCAGAGGGAAATGACGGAGTTCTTATAAGATATACTCTTATTAATATATGGTCAGTGTGACGAGCTGGGCGACTAAGCCATGTCGAACTGTCGTCCAGATGCATGCCAAGTACGCCCTCGGTGTTTGAGATATCAGTCTGAAGTTTTGTATACGTATTTTTCTAACTAAGTGGATGCTGATTTGTTGGAGTCGCCGATATCCGACCGCTTTAGAACACAGCTGTCATACAAACTGACCGATCCAAATCAGATCTTTGTATGGGAAACTTTTTTATTTTGCAAGTTATCTTCACAAACTTCGGTGTGTATAACTCTTCAAAGCACCAATACTATCTCACAAGAAATGGTTGAGATTGGACTACTATAGCATATAGCTACCATACAAATTGACCGATACAAATCAGGTTCGTGTATGGGAAACTTTTTTCTCTGACAATATACATATCTTCATGAAACTTGGCTTGGATTATTATCTAAAGCAACGCTAATATCTGCGAAGAAATTGTTCAGATCGGTCGACCATAGCATATAGCTGCCATACAAAGTGGCAGTTCAAAATGAAGTCTTTGTATGGAAAACTTTTTTATTTAACGAGGTATCTCGTTGAAATTCGGTACAATTTATTGTCCAAAACAATTTTGCAGTGTCCGAAGAAATGAATCAGATCGAATGACTATAGCATATAGCTGCCATACAAAGTGACAATATAATTATTTTTAACTCTTTTATACTATAAGAATTACTCCTATGAAGGGTATTAAAGCAACGTTGCAGTCATTGTTTACTTTTTTCTTTCCTTTATCAAACCTTTACACTCGAATTGTTACTCTGAAAACTCTCTTTAATTAAGTTGAATTTGTAAAATCCCTATTCTCCTCAACTGACCTTCATTTTCTGCTACGAATTGTGTGGCAATGCAAGCAACCTCAGCAGCTGTCCTTCTCCATCTCAACAGCATTCAATTCATTCGCTTTCATTTTTCTCTCAATCACTCGAGTACTCTACTAACCTCTTTACTAACCACCGAATGACAACTTGTCAAAGCAGCAATTCCAATCATTTTAATTGCCTGAGCGCTCACACAATTCCTAACGCCGCAAAACAAGTCATAACTTGCCATTAATATTCGTACTTATGTAAGAGTATTCAATGAAATCTCACTAATTAGTGCTGCGCAGTGAAAAACCCAACTGACAACTTGGGAAGCCTTTAATGCCCACAAAGTCCACAAAGTCCACAAAGTCATAAAATATGAAATATTCTAATAACAAAAACAGCATACAAACTCTTAGTAAAAATAACAAAAATATGCATTTTTCATTCCATGCAGCTGTTTGAGAGACTAAGCGGATTAAAACCACTTAAATATTTATTAACGATTTTTTAGAATTTTGTTTGTTTTATAAACAATATTAAATTAAACTAATTAAAAGTAGCGTGTATTTTATTGAATTTATTATTGCATTTATTGAAAGCTTTAGCTAGGCCACTTGCGTTTGGGTATTTTTTAGTACGTTTCATATACATATGTACATAAAGAGTGGCATCACTTTTCATACGTTTACAGGTGAAGGAAAAAAGATATAATAGAAACCACTCATATTGCAACAAAATTTGAGTTTTGGTTATAAAATAGTTAGGATAAATGGTTATGTATCAGTTATATATTGGTTATCTATTGGTTATATATCAGTTATCTATTGGTTATATATCAGTTATATATTGGTTATCTATTGGTTATATCTGATAGCGGAAACTTAAAATTTGGTGCTTACATACATATATGTAATATTTATATTTGTAATGCGAAGACTCAGACTTACTTCGAAATCTTTTTGATAACTGAGTGATGTTAGTCTTTTACCCTCTAAACATTACTTGAACTTTGTCTATTTTAAGGCATTTTTATTAATATTTTAATGACATGAATTCATTCTTTTAGCTTTTTCGCACAAATGTCAGTCAGTTTTATACCGTTTTCTTGTAAAGAAAAACACCTTTTCGGTAAAATTTCAATTTAGTATTCAATATAGTTATTATCAAGGGCAGGCCGGATGGAGCCTGCCATTATAGCATGGATATAAGCGATACTGAGCTCTAGGAGAAGCTCTAAGGACCACACCAACGGCTGCACTAGAAAGGTTACTCAACTTACAACCAATCATCAATGCAGTGGTGAGCTCTGTCATAAAATCAGCTGCAAGATTGGCGACGTTAAATAAAGTAATCGTGAATTTCCCAGAAAGATCCTCGGACATAGCTAAATAAACAGTCAGTTAGTGGATAAAACAGACCACATACCCTCAGACCTTATTTGGGAGCGAAGGTTCCCAGTCCTTCTACTATTGTGGTAGGGTGGGTGGCGCAGAAACATGAGACTCGCCAGCAGAACTTACAACATCTATACAGACGAATCAAAAATTGCTTATGAAAATCTCCCTTCAAACTGCCGGAATTCTACAATATCTTGCAAGCGGAAGAGTTTGCGGTTAGGAAAGCTGATAAAGGTAACAACGAAGGAAGCAACATAACGAAGACCAATATATAGATCGATAGCTGGGCAGCAATTATCAAATCACATTACGTCCGATAATTTTTTCAGAAGCAGTTTGTTAACCTAATGTCAACTCACAACTTACCGGCATCACATGCGATCCCGATGGGCATAAGTAACAACGAAAGATGTGGAAAGTGCAGCGAAGTAGGCAATAGAGAGACGCTGGAACACCTTATAAGCCTCTGTCCAGCATTATCTAGAACTCGCCTTAAATGTCTAGGAGCTTCGCAGTTCAAGAGACTGGACGAAGTATAAATTTTTTTTTTTAGGCCGTAAGGAGGGTTTAAAATGCCTTCGCACCCTATACGGATTAGCTCTTACAATTGCCAAACAACATGGACGTCCTGTATGACAAATAATTCAGCGAAAATTAAACTGAACTTCCGTTTAGCATTATTAAGGACCAGTAGGTCTATGTGTGGCCTGACAGCCGGGTTGCATAACCCAACCAAACCTATCGAGGACAATGATTAAAGCGATTTGCGAAGTTTTCGATAGTAAATTTTAGTTAGATTTGTCTTTTATTCCAAAGGAGTCAAAGGGAAGTCATTGAACCAGAGTTCTTCGTGATGTGAGCAATTTGAAGTACAATTTTGCCACCGTTTCCATTGTTTCTGTCATATGTGCTTTGTCATCTTACCCCATGGCGCTCAAGAGCACAGCGGATCAAATCAATGTGTTGATCAACGCCTTGTAAATACCAGACATTTGAAGTACCAATTGGCAATGTGGAATGGACACATTAATCACCTTGGTAGGGTTCGAGGCCCATCTAAAACCTCTACCATACTTTGGGACCGACATCCGATTGAAATACAATGCCACATTCAACTGACAAAGCGTCAGTTCTTCTCGCATTCAGGTTTTAACTAAAACCGCCACGATTCTCCCCAACGGGCCTGTACGGTATAAGCAGGTTGGAGCGAAATCCAAGGACTCCTGTTCCTCCGGTCAGACCTCGTAACCGAAACTACTACCATTTGCGCTTCCATACTACTCTGGACTGATGAACAGAGGTTGGACTCCATAGGTACATTACGCGCACACACCAAGCACACAAGACGCTCACCCTAATACTCAGACAGAATCTGAAGTCTAGGTTACCGTCAATGTCCAGGATGTATTCGTACGTCACTCGATCGTTAGGACTATTGCCCCAACAGTCTTGCTACCTATATCTGACCCTATCATCTGGAAGCCTCCTACTCTTTAGATATCCCTCCTTCTCGACATCATTATCGGAAATCCAATCATTACAGATAAAGGGACGGATGGACATGGCTTAGTCACGCTGATCTATTACAGGTATATGGTCTCCGAAGTTTCTTTCTAGGGAAAACTTAATATGGCTTGATCGGAGTATAATTTATTATGAAGTTTATTCCTCTGCTTTCAACGAAATAAACTAAAAGCTACTATTTACCACATTAATGAATATTAAGTGACTTAAACATATCGACTCCACCTGAGCTATCTTTTCCAAATGTCACTACGTAATTTCCTCAACCAAAATCACGCAAACGAAAATAAATAAACAAACGTGACCATATTCTTTGAGCTGACGCTTGTCAGTTTTCCTCGCCGACAATCACTTCTTTTCGGTCGAGTAGTATTTCGGTGCTTGAGAGGAAATTATACACACACACATGAAAGAGCATGAATCTGCCTACTTAAGTAGCCTTGTTGACATATGTACATACATAATTGCGTACTCGCGAGTGCCTGTCACCACACTCGTACAATAATTTACGCATCAGGATCCGTATCACTTGCCAGCACTCATCGCTTGAATTCACTCTCTTTGTTGTGGCATAATTTTGCGTTTCTATCTTCTGTGCCCAGCCACGCGAACCGACACAGTGGCCTTTGACATTCGTGGGAAGTGCGGCAAGTGGTAGTCGCAGAGACCACAACAACAGCACAATTACACAACGAAAGCGGAAAATAAAAAATAACAGAAAAAGCTTGCCAACAAACGAGCTGACAAGGAGTACTCTGCTCTACGTCTAACCGTCATGGCTTCAATCATTTCTGTTGCTTTTTGTAGGCATTGCCGTTCCTTTGCTGTTGTTGTTGCCTGTTGTCTACTAGACCCATTGTTGCTCATCATTTTCCGTTGGTCTAACCGTTAAGTGTTATTAATATGCAAATTATGCAAATTAAATTACATTGGCAACACTTTAATTTTATTCGACCACTTCTGGTACCGCATTTGGCCCTTCTTCTCGGTAAATGGGGTAAATGGGTGTGCTTGTGTACATTTTATTATTTCGAATTTGCATATATATTTTGAACAAACATAAGCATCATTTCAGTCACAATTTTTGATAAGTTTCTTGGAATATGATAAATTTGCATTCTAAAGTGAGAAAGTGTTTATTTTTGGCTTTTAGTTGTGGACTTCGTTGTATTCTGAATAGAAATATCTATTGGGCTAACAAAGCATCGCATTAAAATATTCACCAAGGGAAATTATTGGCTTGGATATGGAAATAAATTTGAATATTTTTGTTATACATTGCATTATCATCGTGTAAAATTCTTCCGTAATTCCAGCCGTTTTCGACGGATGTTTTTACTCAAACTTCTCAATACGGTCAAATAGAACTCCTTATTGACCATCTGTCTATCCGGAATAAATGCATGATACATCAAACAACGAATATCGAAAAATAACAACGAGCGTCTTGTTTTTTAAACGGCTTTGGTGTGGCATTTTTTGGTTTCGTCTTGTTTTTTTCCCCTCCCTTCCGAGGACTGTTGACTTCTTTGCATGTCAAACTTATAAGCCCATGTTTCATTGGCAGTTATAATGCACTCCATGAATGTGGGACCGGAATTCGAACGACCAAGCATGCCAAAGAGACCTGTTTGCGGTACTCTTTTTGAAAAAATTTCAGTTTTATCGGGACGAGTCAAGCAAGAACGTGTTTCATACCCAAAATATCCACTAAGATCATTCGAACAGACTCTCGAGAGATGCCTAGCTCTCTTGTAATTTTTCTAACACTTGTCTGACGATTTTCAAGCACCGTATCATTCAATTTTTAAATAATTTTATCAGTTGAAGAGGTCGAAGGTCATCCAGAACGAGGCATGTCTTCAACGATGTCTCGTTCATCTTTGAAGGCTTGTACCACTCATAGGCTTGTGGTTGTGATAAAACTGAATTACAAAATATTTGACAAAACGAAATTTATTCGAGGTGTTGAGCTCAATTAAGCTCAATTTTGAACTTCGAAGACCAGAAATTTCGATTTTGGAGGTGAACTTTTTTTTATTATGACATAGCGATATTCAGAACTAGCTCATAACAAATTCAAAAATATCAAATTATGTGCTCTTATGTAAAATTGGATTTCAAATCTATACCGAACGGTCCAAAATGGTCTGCGGATTACCGAACTATTCATCTATCAAAGTCAGCTAACATCTTCCAAGCGAAAATACTAGGCATAGAGAAGACCTATAGAGCTCTATGTAATAACTACGAAAGGATACAGAAAGGGAACATTTACAAGATATTCAGGCGGTACTACTAGCCCTATCGTCGTCAGAGATCAATTTCAGCGTAGTAAACTAAGCGGGGATGACTTTAAACTCAATGGCAGGTTAATTCCACTTGCCCATAATCTGAGACCGGAAAGTCACAAGAAAAATTTTCGGCAACGAAAACTTAGACGATTTGACAAAGCCTTTTGCTTCTCCAAATGAATCGAAGGCAGAATTTATACCATGTCCGCTATGAATAATCAAGAGAGACATTTATAGAGGATTTGAATAAATAACAGATGTAAGATGTAACGAAGCAGATATGTGGTTAGCATCAGAAGACAAGACCTAAGAACTTATTAAATAGGTTCAGGAATAGTATATACAGACATACAGCTGCTTTAACGGATTTTAGTAAACGATATGCTAAAAATGGGCTGCCCTTATAAGAATGTGCTACGGCAAGCAGCTGGCAGTTAGAAAGTATTAAAGAAACTGTTTTCCAATATAACCCATCTTTGAATGGCTTTCTTCAAAAAGTATAACGTACATAGTGAAAGTTTCATTGAGAGCAGCAAATGGTTTGGGCGCAATACTGAAACGGATACCAAGAATATTAAGGTCTTACGATAGCACATCTGGCAATAATTGAGCCCGGGGAGGCTGCACTCTTAATTATGGCCCAATCCCTCGAAAAAAAATTAGTTTGGACCCTTTCAGTGTTGCATCCAGCCGATTGTGGTACAGTGTTATTGCTTGTAAGCCAATAAACTTGTATAATGAACTATTGACAAACGAAGGAAGAGACTGTAGAAACATGATGGAAATACTAACTGGCCACTGCCTTGTGGCGTCACACCTCCGCAGAATGAGGCTGACAGACCGAGAAGACTCCAGGAAATGTATAGAGCAATACAGCAAGGAAACAACAATCAAGACTACGTTGTAAGCATCTGGGGTCCCCAAGGTATGATATACTATAGGAGTATCGATAGTGAGGTCAAAGAGAACTCCATTTGCTATCGCAAAGAAGCAAAACTGGTCTATGCGTGGTCTATGCGTGGCCTACCAGACTTACCTCATCTAACATCAGTGGCATGGAACATATGAATTACCGTATACAAGGATGCCCAACCCCTTTTATGTTTGAAACATGTTCCAAAGTTATAAAGGTGAACATGGAATATACCGCATATCTTTTAGTGCAGATATGTTAAGAAAACTTCAATGAATATTATGAAAATTTTCCCTCTAAAGTATGAGTCCAAAAAGATATTATAAATAAGTTTCCTAGAGAAAAGTAGAGAGTGAATTAGTAGAAAATTTATTTTAATAGCAATTAAACTGCCTTGACATATTTATCGACTGCAATTCATTTAAACTATTAAAAGTTGCATTTAAGCTAAAGTAAGATTTATTATTAAAAATCGCTTTGCACTCTATTTTAGCACGTAAATCTAGCAATTCAACACACTAAATTCTTTGACAAGCTATTTGCAAGCACTTTAGATGCTTGTGTGAGCATAGAAAACATAGAAATCATCGAACACACACACACCTACTCACCTACCAAACACTTGCGATTTATGAAGCGCAAGGCGGCAATTTGTTCTTGTTTCATTACAGTTGAACAATCATGCTCGCGTAACCACACACCTACACTTACACACATACATATACTCGCACACACTCAAGTGGCGAATAAGAACATTTTGCGATTACGCTCAAGTGCAGCGGCAGCGTCGCCAAGAGTGGATTTGCCAAAATCAGCAAAAATTCAACTAACGACGAAGAATGAATGTCACAATGGCGGCAAATACCGAAAGTTAAGTGGCAGAAGCAAAGAATGGACGAAGAATAATGCAAAAACGAATAGGGAAATCAAAAGTGAAAAAGCAGAAAGTGTTATACATATACATGTATATAGTTAGAATTCTTCTGAAGGTGTATATGTATATATACATATATTTTGCAGGTATCCTTATAGACCAAACTGTGTGTGAAATTGTAGACTGGGCACTTATCGGGCACTTTTGAAGCTTGGAAGTGTCTTAATAGGTTTTGTTTCGGCGCAGAATGATTGGTCCGCCTTAACTGCTGGGCGACACAATCTTTCACTGGCATACTTTTTATTTAAAGAGCAACTAACATAGAGCGCTGTGGATACATAATATTAGGTTATACAACTGTTTGTACTAAGGTGCAGCGAAAAGTAAGCGGGTTCGGAGGGAAAACATTGCAAAAAATTTTTAAAAACAAAAATTATATAAAAAATATTTTTAATTTTAGAATTCTATTTTTTATTAAATTAAAATTTTTTAATAAATTAAATTTTTTTAATATTTATATAAAAAACAATTTTAATGGAAAATGTAAAAAACACATTTAGTAATAACAAAACAATATTATAAAAAAAAATATATAATATTAAATTTTTTTTTTTTTGAAATTTAATTTTTTCTTTTGTTAAAATAATAATTTTCTAAAAAATATTACTTAACAACTTTTATTAAAAAAATATTAAACTCTTTTTTATTTTCGAAATTAAATTTTTTTTATTAAATTAAAAATTTTCTAAAAAAATATTATTATAAAATTTTATAAAAAAATATTCAAAACAAAATTTAGTAATAATAAAATAATAAATAATAGAAACAAATTGTACAAAAAATATGTTTATTTTTGACAAAAACATTTATTTATTCCAAGAAAATTTGAAAACAGGTTTATTTTTTAAATTTGATTTTTTTTTAATCAATTTGTTTAAATTAGTTTACAACATTTATTTAAAAAAATATCTATTAAAAACCAATTTAGTAATTATGAGATAATAATTCGTAGAAAATAATTATATTACCACATGTTTGTTTTTGAAATTTAACTTCTTATTAAATTCAAAATTTTCGAAAAATATGTAGAAAAAAATATTAAAAAACTAATTTGAAAATAAAAATAATAATTTATAAAAAAATATGTATTAAAATCATGATTATTTTTGAAATTTATTTTTTTATTAAAAAAATATTAAATAACAACTTTTATAAAAAAAATATAAAAACAAATTTCGTAATAATAAAATAATAATTCATAGAAAAAAAAATTATATTAAAAACATTAATTTTTGAATTAAATTTTTTTATTAAATTGAAAATTTTCTAAAACATATAAGCAACGACTTTTATTAAAAAAATATTAAAAAAAAAATTTAGAATTTAAAAATAATAGTTTATAAAAAATATATATTAAAATCATGACTATTTTTGAAATTTATTTTTCTTATTAAAAAAATATTATTTAACAACTTTTATAAAAAAAAATATAAAAACAAATTTAGTAATTATGAAATAATAACTCAGAGAAAAAATTATATTAAAAACATTAATTTTTGAATTTAATTTTTTATTAATTTAAAAAGGTTTTAAAAAATATTAATTAATAACTATTTTTTGGAAATTATTTTTTTGTTAAATTAAAAATTTTCTAAAAAATATAAACTAGCGACTTTTATTAAAAAATTTAAAGAAATATTTATAAATAATAAAATAATAATTCATAGAAAATATTTATTTTAAAAACATACTTATTTTTGAAATTTTACTTTTTCTGTTAAATTAAAAATTTCTTAAAAAATGTTATTTATTAATTTAAAAAACATTAAAAGCATTTATTAATTATAACAATTTATAAAAAAAAAATTGTACTAGAAACATATATATTTCCGAAACTATATTATTTTTTTATTTAAAAATTTTCTAAAAAATTTATATAAATAACAGTTTTTAAACAAAAAATATTTTAAAAAATTTAGTAATAATAAATTAAAAATTTTATTTATTATATACATTTTTTAGAAAATTTTTGAATAAAAAAATAATATAGTTTCGGAAATAAATATATTAAAAAATTATATTAAAAATGTTTATTTCTGAAATTTAATTTTTTTTACTAAATTAAAAATTTTCAAAAAGTAAATATTAATTCAAAACTTTTATAAAAAAAATTTAAAACAAATTTCGTAATAATAAAATTAGAATTTATAAAAAAAATTTATTAAAAACATATATATTTTTGAAATTTAATTTTTTTAATAAAATAAAAATTTTCTAAAAAAAAATATTAAAAACAAAATTTAGCATAATAAAACAATAATTAATAAAAAAAAAAATAAATATATTTAAAGTATGTTCATTTTTGAAATTTAATGTTTTTATTAAATTGAAAATTTTCTAAAAAAAAGTATTACCAAAAAAAGTTCGAACACCGCTTACTTTTCGACACACCCTAGTATGTATAGATCTCGCCGCTAGGCATGCGGGCATGTTAATATGGCAGTAAGCATGCACGCTTCGGCAAACGCGCTTAACAAAGCCGCGACAAAGACATGTTTTATCACATTTCTCCTGCCATGGAAATGCAGCGACAATCCACCAATACATACAATACTATACATACGAGTACATATACTTATACACATAGTTTGTGTGTAATCACATGTATGCAGCAACACATGTCGGCTTTGTGGATTTTCAAGGATGCAGCGACAACTCAAGTGGTTCGTATAAGGCCGATACTACCGTTAGGCGACGGCGACATTCGTTGGCTTCGAATGAAAATCAGTGCAGGCGGGGAGCTATGATTGGAAGCCAGCAGGATAGTGCAAGCTGCGATATGCGACTGCAAGTTTTTGCATAATAATCATACAACTTTCGCATGTGTGTGTAAATATGAATGTATATGTGATTAACAAAGCGTTTGTGTGTACCAGTGTGTGTTGCTTGCGCAATCTTTGTGCAACAAACTTGGATTATTGAGGCTGCATGCCAGCCAGTGAGTTGTGCAGCTGCATGAGTAAACACATATATGGAAAATATATATATATGGCATATCCTTGCATGTATATATGTATATATATATATATGTATAAAAGTATGTGTGTTGCCTTTCGCAATCCAAACAATCGCATTTTGCATGAAGTCTTCAAATCGAATTGCTTAGACTGCTCTTGCCTACATTGTCATTTTAATGAGAGCACCAGCGCACGAGCTCGCAATTGTCAATGTGTTTGTGCTGCTGCTATGCTTAGAACACAAGTGTCTCTAATTGTCCGCGTAATGCATTTACTGCACATGGATAGCTTTACACCAGCTGCTTGTGTCTGCTTGTGTCTGCTTGTGTTATATGGGACATCCAAGTGCAATTGGTGCTATAGTAAGCGATGTTTGTTAGCTGGCTGTCGTACCGCCTTATTTACATATTTCGTTTAATGGTATTTTTGATCAAATTATTCTCGTTGTTAGTGTAGCGAATCATCAAAAGCTACCGGTTGAGGAAACTTATTGAGTATGTGAAGTCTTGTTTAACTTAAAAGTTCTTGACCCTATACGCTGTAGATCTGATAATATTAAGACAGTAATATTAAAGGATTTCGTTCTCATTGGGGGCCTTTTTTACGTGGCGAGTCCCAAACTCAGCGCACAACCCTGTGGAGAGAGAGTTCGCCTTCTTGACTTTAGCTTGCCCTCAAATTGATATTCTTTGGCTACCCAGTTGATACTTAGTCTAAGACTCGAAGTCGTAAATGAAAAATATCGTTTCTGGCCACTCCCAAGTGAATGATGCTCAGAGAGCTTTCCTCACTTGAGCGAAATTCTACACATTACTCCCTCCTCCAGCCTATAAGTCCAACGCAAAATAACTCTTGCCGACAAATGCTACTTTGAACTGAACGATGAACAAAGACCAAACTCCGTAAGGCAGTAGGTGTCTATGAAACCCTCTAAAAACGAAGGGGGCTACCGCCATCTGGCAAATGGATAGATGAAACAAAATATTTATTGAACTATGCTCACATGAGTCACCAAAATCTGGAATCATTATATTTTCCGCTTTTTCTTTGGCACTACAACCGTGAGTAGGTCTGGACCAAAGACAAAAATGCACGGGCCCTCTTGATTCCATTTTTCACCACCGTGTCTCGAATGAAAGGAGCTTTCCGCTGGAACATGATCTAAGGACATGGCCTAAGCATACTTTACACACTAACCCATATAGTTATTTAGCAGGTCCCGTAGAGCTCCTACATTTCCTGGTTTTATCGTTTTCAGTACTCATCGCTCACGCGGAATGCTCTAAAGACCTAACAGAGAACAGTTCTCTAAAATACTCTAAGTGCTTTATCATTATGGTTCGTCATCGTTCATGTTCTTAAGGCGCATAATAATACGAGAGAAATGGCTTTTTGAGAGTAATTTTTATTCATCGAGTGAGCATCTGCTTCTCAAACGCCCACCGATTTCAAAGATGCACCTGTTTGCGAGAGTTATTTTGGGCTTCATATCCAAGTTTAAATTGTTGGTGGAATTTATGCAGGTTTCAAGATAAACAAAATCCTTCAGATTTTTTATACTCTCGCAACAAAGTTGCTAAAGAGAGTATTATAGTTTTGTTCACATAACGGTTGTTTGTAAGTCCTAAAACTAAAAGAGTCAGATATAGGGTTATATATACCAAAGTGATCAGGGTGACGAGTAGAGGCGAAATCCGGATGTCTGTCTGTCCGTCCGTCCGTCTGTCCGTCCGTCTGTGCAAGCTGTAACTTGAGTAAAAATTGAGATATCATGATGAAACTTGGTACACGTATTCCTTGGCTCCATAAGAAGGTCAAGTTCGAAGATGGGCAAAATCGGTCCACTGCCACGCCCACAAAATGGCGGAAACCGAAAACTTATAAAGTGTCATAACTAAGCCATAAATGAAGATATTAAAGTGAAATTTGGCACAAAGGATCGCATTAGGGAGGAGCATATTTGGAAGTAATTTCTTTGGAAAAGTGGGCGTGGCCCCGCCCCCTACTAAGTTTTTTGTACATATCTCGGAAACTACTACAGCTATGTCAACCAACCTCTATAGAACCGTTTCCTTCAGGCATTTCCATATACAGTTCAAAAATGGAAGAAATCGGATAATAACCACGCCCACCTCCCATACAAAGGTTATGTTGAAAATCACTAAAAGTGCGTTAACCGACTAACAAAAAACGTCAGAAACACAAAATTTTACGGAAAGAATGGCAGAAGGAAGCTGCATCCAGGCTTTTTTTTTATATTAAAAATGGGCGTGGCGTCGCCCACTTATGGACCAAAAACCATAACTCAGGAACTACTCGACCGATTTCAATGAAATTTGGTATATAATATTTTTTTAACACCCTGATGACATATACTGAATATGGGCGAAATCGGTTCTCAACCACGCCTTCTTCCAATATAACGCTATTTTGAATTCCATCTGATGCCTTCTGTGTATAATGTATACATTAGAAACCAATGATCATAGCGGAATAAAACTTTACTCAAATACGGTATGTGAGCTGAGGTATCCCTTGTGGGAAAATTGTTGTGATCGGACTATAACTTTTTAAGGTCCCTGATATCGAACACGAAGAACTCAGTGCCCAACCTAACCTAACCTAATTTTTCGCCGAAAATATCGGTAAATCTCTCAGAATTTATTTCTAATTAATTTTACAGCAAAATAAAAAAATATGTAAATGACGGATAATGAAATCTCGATTATTACTTTATCGTGCGAGAGTATAAAATGTTCGGTGACACCCGAACTTAGCCCTTCCTTACTTGTTTTTTTATAGCTACCTACAGTAACCTAGCTCTCAATACGAGAGGATAATGTGCCTAACTTTTGCTACCAGAGATGATAGAGTACAATACCATGCACTGATATGGATTCATCGTACATATGTATGTTACATTCAATGAGAAAGACTATAGAGAAATGATTAATTTATTTTCGCTTCTGAATTAAAGGATGTGAATGTGGGTTTAATTCCAACAAGACGGCGGCACCTGCCATAAAGCCAACAAAAAATCAATTTATTGAAGGAATCTTTTGCGCATCTTGAGCCTGTAATGTGGCTTCCAAGATCGGTCAATTTAATACCGCTGGACTAATTTTTGTGCGATTATGTAAAGTGGCTTGCCTACGCATATAAACCCAAGACGATTCACGCCTTGGAAGACAATATTCGCGTTATTGGTGACATACGAACTCAATTGCTTCAAAAATTGGTCGAAAAATTCACCTCTTCTTGCGTAGTATTCTTCCCTTTGTTATAAAAAAATTTCAAAATATACCGAATTTTTTATTATTTTCACTAATTTTTGAACAGCTGTGAGGTTTTTTCAACTTCCCCGATTTCAATTTTTTTTTGGTTAAATGAAGCTCAAAATCTCACCGTTTCAACACAATATGGCATGTCACAATGTGATTGGTAGCGCTGGAGATATACATATATCTGCAACCACATCTATTAACAAAATGCGAAAAGACTCTTTCGATTACCCAATATTAAATTTTATTTACTTTATTTTTTCTTTAAAACAACGTGTAACGTATATATGCTCATTGCAAAAATTATATACCACATGCAAAATTAATTTACTCTTGCTTGTGCTGTATGTATGTAAGTGTGCGTTTGCTTTGATTTCGAATTCATATTGATTCGGCATTAAGTAGATTATCCGATACGCAATGCTGCGGCTTCAGCTGGCCTTCGAAACCAGCAAAATTCCGTTCAATGCAAACATATATGTATACAATAATAATATATATGTATATATATGCGATATATATACATATGTATATTTATAAATCTATATTTATATATACATATGTACGTATATTAGGGCGCTAAAGTTATACATGAAATGACCTGAGCATTCACACAAGTGATTTATATGATATGTACATTTGGTGTTACTCATACGACATGGTGTACTGTATGCATACCGTACATTGGAAGACAGACTTTAACCGCGTGTAACTTTTAAAGACATGCTTGCATGAAAAAAATTATTGAGACCTTTTTTGTAAAGCGGACAATTTTGTCTTTGCATATCAATTTTCCAAAGTTGTAGAATTATTTGTCTTGGCGATAAAAGCACTATTTCAAAGGATTAAAAAATTCCATATGGAATATATGTATGGGAAAAGTAAGATGACTTATACACAGTTTAATTTGAAAATAAAGGGTTTGTTTCCGTTGGACACCTTATGAGGGCAAAAAGTGAAACTTCGGGTGATGTTTGCCAAAATCAAAAATAAGCTTGGGGAATAACGGACACCCTAATTTCAATATACATTCTTACAAGTATATACAATATACATACTCCTACATATTTAACTACGTAAAAGTCACATATTTATTTGAATTAAACTGGGAATAGACAACATAAAAATAAGTTGATTTAATGAACACGAAAAAGCCTGTTAATTTGGTGTAAATATATTTGTATTTACACACTGATAAATTATAAATAATTAATGAAGATGTGGGCATATCTGCAGTACAAAAAATGTATTTACAATGTTGCTAATATTGAAGACAAAAAGTATTTGAGTAATGTTAAAGCGATTAACTTTACTTTACATACATGAATGCTTGTTACGAAAGATATTTTTTTGTGCTTTGAAAATTAAAATATCTAAAAAATTAATTGAAGGCATAATTTCCAACTTGGAGCGAACCACGGCACATATAGGCTGATGTATGCGATATAAAGTCACCCGGTAGTTCGAAAATCTCTTTAAAATGTATATGGGGACTGAGAGAAATATTGAATCGATTCAAACCTATTTTTACTACAGAGACATATTACTATTAGGAAAGGGTTCTCTCTGATTTTCAGTTATATAGTCCACACATTGACCGATATTTGCGCTGAAAACTCAAATATAAGCTCCGAGTCCATATATTGTGTAAAGTGAAAGAAGCAGATAAAATTTCAAATTGTGTTACATGGGAAGTAGGCGTGGTTGTAGGCTTAGGAATATAAGAAGAATAATACGTCCTAAATTTACATGTATTTGTTAATATCGTTTTCTCATTTCAAATTATTCACAATGTTAAAACTGGTCTGAAATTTTTGGCATCAAGAGAGTGCTGCTAAAAGAAAGTCAATGCAGTCAGCTACTATAATACATAAATTTCGTAAGTTTATTAAGTTTATTAACATACCCACTCTTTAAAAATTAACCATAGACAAAGCATCATCTTCACAGAATATTTGCTTACCTGAAAAAGAAAAAATTTAAAAAAATTAGTTAGGATATGTGAAAAATTAAATACAACTTCAAAAACTAGAAGACTTTTAAGACTAACTTGTTTTTTTTTTTTAATAAGATTGCTATATACATATGTCATATAAGGTACCCAATTGCGAAAGGAATAAGAATTTAAGGGGCAATATTCGTCAGAAAGGTGTAATTAAGAACAGCTTTATTTGTTGTTGGCAACATTTTCGATAAGTATTGCCTTGTTTTGCATCGACTTTTTCAGGCAAGGAAAACAAAAAGTCGAGTTGCCAGAGTTGGCCTTGGTTAGGTAGCTGTTCAAAAGAAAGGTGATGTGTGCCGAGGCGTTGCCGTGATGTAACTTCCATTCGGCTGCAATGTCTTGTCGGACTCGATTGTCCGTTCGTTTGAGTCTCTTGAGGACTTCGACGTAAAACTTGGCGTTGACAGTTTGCCCAGGAGCAAAACAATCATGGTGGACGATAACTTTGTTGACAAAAAAGACAGTGAGCATCGTTTTTGCTTTGGATTTGGTCATTGTTCCCCATTTTTGGGTGCCTGGTATCACTGAAACACACCACTTCTTGCTGAAGCAACATCTGATCATATCGAACGTCGCTGTCCCAGATTTACCGAGTTTCACACAGAGTTTAATCGCGTACCTCTGCTCTAACGAACGCTGCATTTTCGGCTTGCATCACTCACAGAAACACGTCGCGCGGAAATGCAAAAATGTTTGTCCTGACTCTCCAGGTGCTCGGAGGCAACTGTCCAGTTGCTCGTTCGTTAACTAGGAACGCCCTCTACCGAATCCAGTCGGCACGCGCACGCTCCGAAGTACAGTCGCGGCGGAAGAAAATCAGTTATATTTCTTTCCGGACAAACACTGTATATGACAATGTTTGAAACATTGTTCCACCAGTTCTTTCCGAAGTCCAATCAACAGCCATCCGAGTGGACTACACACGATGAACCCGCACCAAACCGTGGAAAAAAAACAACAGTCGTCTGGCAAGGTTATGACATCTATATTTTGGGTTACGCATAGAATATTTTGTATTCATTTATTAATTGAGACATGTAGGATAATTAGTTGTGACAATTACATAACGTTATAGGACCATTTAAAGAACGATATTGTCGAAAAACGGTCTTAAATGCGACCGTAAGACAGTATAGTTTCGCCAAGAGAAAGCATCGTGTCACAAGTTAGTGAAGACAATGGCAAAAAACCATGGATTAGGCATCAAGTTGCTTCTGCATCCAAAGTTTTCTTCAGATCTAGCCCCCAGTGACTATTTCCTGTTCTGAAAAGAATGCTTCCTGGAAGGAAACTCATAAAGAATTTTGTAGCAAAGGACAAGTCGTCCTACAAAAATGATATTGAAAAGTTGGAGGGTCTATAATCAGCATATCAGCCTTGAAGGGAACTAAGTTCAATGAAAACAGGAATTTTAGCTAAAATATGTGGTTTGTACATATGTATTTCAAAAAAAAAAATCTCACTTTCTTTCAAAAACCTACTAGCTCGCTGGGGCTCGCTTTAGCTTAAGAAGAGCTGTTCAGCTACTGCCTCTTTCGTAGTGGCAAGCTTTTTCTGGTAAATCGCAAAAGGTTTGAGGTCTTCTTCCTCAGCAAGGTTAGTCTTTTCCGAATTGTGGAAACCCGAAAGTCTTGTCGCAGTAGTTGAAGCTTCTTCAAGTGCTTCGCTCAACTTATGCTCAACATAATCGGCCTACTGAGCGTACTATTTGCAACATATCACCCATCTTGAGACCCAGCATTAATATTCTACCGAATAGACCACGTGCAGCACACAGTGACAAAAAATGAAGTCCTCGCCTGTCATTCACTAGTTACCAGTCAAAATGCCCGTAAGAGTCATGATCAGTTGGACTCAACGGATGGACCAACTGAGACTTGGCCGCGGCCAACATTTGAAAGAGATAATCTTCAAAAAATAAATGTCAAAGAATTTTGTTTCTTTAAAAAGGTAAGGAATCTTAAAATGGAGCACCCTTTATAAACAGTGCTGTGTAGCGCAAGTAAACCAAATCCATTGAAGGTCAGAGACTAAAGCAAAATCGTAAGCAAGCAAACTGATTAGGTTAATTGAATTAAGCCAAGTTGCATTGCCTTTTGTCAACGCACATTACGTCTACTAGGAATGCTTGCAATCTCCTTAGATTCATGGCATTTCTTTGCTATATATTTAACATTTTATTTTATTTTTTTCTCTCTTTTTATATGCATTCCAATTTTGTATATATTCCTATTCAATCATTTGTAGTATGGCCACTTTAGGTGACTTACGACCTTGATGTCACCACTCATTAGCCAAGAATCTTAATGACGCTCGTAAAATCAAATCTTGAACAGAAAAAGTGTTAATTAAATTTACGCCCATTTGCGAGGTGTTCGTGTGCAATTACAATTTATGACTTTTATATAGAATTCGAGCCTTGAGTCGCGTGAAAGAGGCTCACTAGAGACACTCACAGCGTATAAACTTACAAACTCTTAATGAACTGGCTTATGACACATCAAAGGCCCAGAAATTTTGTTGGAAACCTAGAAAAAGTTCTTAGTTAAAGCGAAAGCATTTACGAAAATCACAAAAAAAAGCAAACTCATTGCCCTTTCTAAAAGTCACGAAACAACAAAAAAAAGTGTATCTAAAACACCTTCGCCACAAAGTGAGAAAGTGTGTGGAAACAGCAAAGATTGCGCAACGCAAAACTTTTCACCATAAAACAGCAAAACTTTTGCATATCAGCGAATCGGTTTGTTGGCTGCTCGTTCGTCTGTTCAGCTGTTTGTTGGGCTGTTTGACTGGCTGACTCGAGGGCTGCTACTCTAGCGGTTACTTTGCACAAATTTTACTGCGTGAAATTGCAATTCTTCGACATCTCTGGGCAATATGTAGCAGAAATCATGTTTGTTTTCCTATGTACTTCGAGAAGTACTTACTTGGCACTAGTTTCTGCAGAGGAAATTGTGATGGAAAGTAGTAGGTATTGTATGAGCTATGTTTCTTCGAAAAATTGTTTGAAAAATTATTGTCCAGTTGCCACTATTTAATAGAAATTTTAATGAAAAGACTTGGAGACAACTTTATTTTATGTGTCTTTGAACTGAAATCTAATGTAAGGTTAGCTCAGGTTAGGTTAGGTTAGGTTAAGTTAGGTTTGGTTAGGCTAGGTTAGGTCAATCTTGCAGGCTAAGAAGCCACGCATAGACCAGTTTTGGTTTTTCGCGATATCAGATGGAGTTCCGTTATGATTTTCATGAGAAGTGGTCTTCCCCTAGAATGCCATAAGGAGTAGTCATCCTTTAGCATGGCTACTCTTGCATCAAAATTCAACAGACTCTGTGTGCCTCTTTAGCGATACCTCTTCTTTCTATCAATCTGGTCTCACGGTAGACATTAGCCAATTTTTAATCCTCAGCATGAGTGACCTCAAATGTTTTTAAACTGGAATACCATAGCGAGTTGGAAACTCTTCGTCGAAACTATTAGGCCATAAAGAGACTATTCCCAAGACATGGTTTGACGTAGCCGGAATGTATTCGGATTTATATAAGCTTTGATTGACTTTCTGTTGTCTGGTTTATGCCATTAGTGTAGGAATACTGAATACTGACTGAGTCTGAATAATTTTTTGGAAACTGTAGAAGAAACCACGTCAAAAAAAAATTCCATATAAAAACTTGCTTTCAATCGTTCAGTTTGTATGGCAGCTATACGCTATAGCTGTCCGATCTGAACTATTTCTTTGGTGATTATAGAGATACTTAAGAAAAAATACTGCACCAAATTGCGTGAAGATATCTCATAAAATAAAAAAGTTTTTCATATAAGTACTTGATTTCAATCGATCAGTTTATATGACAGCTATAAGCTATAATAGCCCGATCTGAACAATTTTTGCTGAGATTATACATTTTCCTGGGAAAATAATTTATGCCAAATTTCCTGATAATATCTCCTCAAATAAACAAGTTTTCCATACAAGAACTTGACTTTGATCGTTGAGTTTGTATGGCAGCTATATGCTATAGTCAACCGATAACGTTGGTATCGACAATTAAGCTGTTTCCTGAGGATAAATGAGCGTGTGCCAAATATCAGATCGATCTCTCCAAAACTAAGGGACTAGTATATACAAATTACATATAATAGTTACCATACAGACAGTCGGAGAGATGGGGAAACAAACGGACGAATACGTACATATGTATGTATAAATATTGTATATGGTTTCCGACGCTTCCTTCTAGCAGCATTGAAAACAAGTTGAGCACAGTTATCGAAAGAGAAGCGAGAGAAAATCTCCCATAAGTTACAAAAGGCAAATAATGTCCTTAAATTACTATAAATTCAAACACACCAAAACATATTAGCCTTGAGTTGGGTGGGTCGGTCAAATATGCGCCAGTCATACAAATTGGCATGCATACATATGTAAATGCATAACAAATGAATGACAATAAATACTTTCTTCTTCTTCTTTACAACAATAAATATAAAACGAAAAATCGATAATTGATGAGCCATTTACTCTGATGGACTCAATACGACTATTACAGACATTACTTGATATTACTTGATATTACTTGATATTAAGTAACCAATTCCTTCGATCGTCGTTAGCTAAATGACTGGCTTTTGGTAAAGTGGAACTAACAAATGACTAGTAATAGCGACTTTTTTAGTGTTTTGTAATTTTTCAGACAAATGTATGTGGTCGAAACAAGTACATGAGCATTTGTTCGCCTTAACTTTTGGTAGTACATATACTTGTAAGTACAACAAATATAACAAATAAGTCAGCGACTAATAGCTGAAAGGTATGTGGTGGCCTTAAATACCTATACAGTGGGTTTTTTATACAATTTTTGGTTGTATGTTAGGGTGGTTCTTAAAAAAATTAGACCAATATATTAAAAAGGCGTTTTTTTATAACATTTTTGTTTGTTAAATAGGGTGGTTCTTAATAATACTGTAATAATTTTAACGAATCGGGGACAAAGTTTTTAATTTGAGAAAATCTATTAACCTAAGGTCGAATATAACAGGGATCTCATTTGAACACCTTAGAAAGCCTGTCCGTTGTGTTATTTAAAACTATAGTATATCATAAGCCGCTTACGCTTTTATGAAAATTGGTTGACAAAATCAAAACTAAATTGATTTTTGATATTTTGAGAAAACTGAACTTTAATTTTCTTAGTTTAAAAAATTTCAAAAAATTTCAAGATTTCAAAAAAATTTCAAAAAAATTTCAAAATTTATGTGTATTCGACTTTATTAGTATCAATCTCTTAAGTCACAATTTTTTAATAATTTTATTTTTTTTCTATGATCACCCTAATGTGCATATACCTATGTCTAGGTGTATCGAACTATGTATATACCCCCTAGAATGCTCGTTCATTAAAATAATTGGCAATTTTTTGTGTTTGCTTCTAGCAACTCATACTTGCAACATACAATGTAAAAACCGTTATTCTGAAACGCACATACACTTAGAAGCATAACACCTTCAAACTTCCATATACATACATGTATATAATACCTATACATATATGCTCATACAGCTGCTACACCAGAATGTTGCTCATACGCCCTGGCCAACATCGTACGAAACTCATAATAAGACTTTTATATGTATGTATGTATGTTTACGTGTGCACAACAAAATTAATTTGACATGTTACGGTATCCTCTACTGCATGCTTACTCCAGCATGTATATATTTCTGGTCGTCCTTCTGCACCTGCCGAATTGCGGTTAATAAATCTTAAATTACCAATTTCGCCCAAACAACGGCAACGAAGAAATCAAATATTCGATCTAACGATAACCCCTGCTACTTTTCTGTACATATTAAAAATATATAACCATACATTAGAGCGTTCATTTGTTGCCAGATTGATTTTATTTTGCCAACGTTCCCAAAAGTTTCATTTTTTGCCCCAAAAATAAGGAGCATACTACATATATAACTGCCTTACAAAGGCAACGATCAGAATTAAGTCCTTGTATGGAAAACTTTTTTATTTGACAAGGTATCTGCAAAAAATTTGGCACAGCTTATTTTCTAAGGTAGCGCTACAATCTTCGAACAAATTGTTCAAATCGGACAACTATAGCATGTAGCTGTCATATAAATTAATCAATTAAAATCGAATCTTTGTATGAAAAACTTTTTTATTTGAGAAGTTCTCTCGACTAAATTTAGCAAACATTTTTATTTCAAGTATATCTAGAATATCCGAAGAAATAGTTTAGATCGGACAAATATAGCATATAGCTGCCATACAAATTGATCGATTAAAATCAAGTCCTTGTATAGAAAACTTTTTTATTTGACAAGTTATCTTCACGAAATTTGGAACACGTTATTGTTTTAAATATTGCTATAAACTGTGTAAATATTTTTCAGATCGGATAACTATAGCATATAGCTGCCATGTAAACTGACTGTTCAAAATCAAGATAAATATCATTTTCTACCCTTTTGCGTTATAAATTACACCTGTTGAGGCTATTATAGCTTTAGTACAGCAGAAGTTAACGTTTTTTCTTGTTCTTGTTATCAATACCATTTGTTACCGGCGTAGCGTGTCGTTCTCTATTATTTACTAAATACTGCAAGACTTCGTTATACCATAACCCTTATTTCATTTGAAATGCTAAATTTAATGTGTTTCTACTTAAAACACATCTAACGAGTCATAAACAGTGCGGAAATGGACTTTTCATTGCCTAATCAAATCAATTTCTAATCAGAATGACCCTTATTATCCACCATATACTCGCATTTGCTTGTACTATTATTGTTTATCAACCATTCTGTACTTGATTCGTTGTAATCGCCATTACCGGCGGCGCATAAAGTCATTCCAGCGAACATAAAATCCAACAAATTTGTCAATCATGGCAATTCATTTATGACTTAAGGCACAGGTAACGATGTAATATATAAACAAATAAAAATATATACATACATATGTACTATATGTATATATAAGTATATATATATTGAGTACTATTGCTATACGTCTACATACTCATTTGCAGTTTGGCACGAGACCTTTCAGCCTATATCCACTAAATCTCACATATTTACCCATAAGTAAATATAGTATATGCACATATTTAAGAAAAACATACATACAACGTATTACAACATGACATTCTGTCTACTCGCCACATATACCTCGGGCATTAGTATGTCATTTTGAAATGTGTTTATTGTTATTGCCTGCGGTTTAGACATTATTTGTATTTGATTATGGCGCAAACATGCACCTTAAGCCACAGGCAAGCGTAAAGTCACAGCTGTAAAGTCGTGTAATAAATTGCCAATTATATTGTAATTATGGATTTCTCTCAGCTTGCAGTTGTAATAAAATGTCAGAAAGGTTTGGGCATATAATTTAATACGTGTAAGCTTAAATTTTTTTTAAAGAGGATTGATTAGGTTTTTGTCTCATTTCTGAAAGAAAAGTCGGCATACTCGTTCTAGAAAAAAGCACACACCGCAACCTTTTCACCACCTGTCGGAAACTTAGGCAATTTGTTGAGAGATGATGTGACTTGTGCGTCTGTCTAGGTAGCAATACTTTTTTGCCACTCAAATATATCGAACGTTATATCTGAAAGAGGGTTTTTGCGGGGAGTTCTTCTTCGTTACATTAGTATGAAAAGAACCTTAGCCCCATTCATTGTATTTTGGTGAAAGTTAATGGTAAGCAAGCCTTAGCTAAGCTAACATGTCAAAAATGGTTTATACGTCTTAAGAGTGGGGATTTAGAACGGAAGAAAGACGGCCGCCAAAAAAAAGTTTGAAGATGAGGCTCTGAAAACATTACTCAATGGAAACTGGTGGCAAACATGGAAAATAAACGTTGATATAAAATATCGTATGACAGAAATGCTGTTTGACATCAGGATGCGGATTGACATCAGGGATGAAAACTGCATCTACTATGACAACCCTTAATGCCTAAAATCATATGTGAAACTTAGTCAACCAGCGAAATCTTCGGCAAAGCGGAATATTCATGACTTAAAGGTTATGCTCTGTATTTGTTGGTCAGAAGGTCAGAAGGATGTGCTGTATGATGAGTTTCCCAAATTCACATTCATGACTTGACTTCATATTGCAAGACCGGTTAAGTAATATTTGGAAAACATCGTCAAATCCAAAGTTAGCTTCATTCGTTCGCAAACCGATTAATGTGCTTATGTTATATATTTCACTATCGGATTGAATTATAAAATGTGTTATTCCCTTCAAATGGTACCATCTTCATAACGTATCGAGCGCTCACCAGGCCTATCCAAGGGGTAGATCCACCTTCCTTGTGCATTGGTGTTACACAGCGGTCAACTAGCCAAACTTACTTTACGGTGCTTAACAAAGAAACACTCCACCGATTGCACCAGAAAGGCTACTTAACCTGGCACCAATTAGCAAGGCAGTGGTTGCCTCTGCAGCAAAATCAGCTACAAGCTTGGTGTCGCTAGGAAAATTCACCACAAGAACCTTCGGTGGCAGATTGATATGCAAGAGGTCGCTGGAAACATATACCACACCCTCTCATTTATTTGGAAGCAAAGGTTTCAAGTCATGCTAAAAGAAGGTGGATGACATAGAAGCCCGCGGCCCAACGGAGGACGAACATTTACACAGACGAGTCGAAAATGGCTGATGGAGTGGGCGCCGGAATTTAATGCGCCAAGCTAAATCTCAGAAGATTCTTTAAGCTAACGCAATCCTGCAGTATCTTCCAGGCAAAATTTCTTTGCGTTCAGAAAGCTGCTTAGATAGCTTATAATGCAGAAAATTACATAAAGAAAGATCACTATATACAGACGTCGGTAGCCAGGCGGCAATTAATATAATAATCTCGCATCGCATTGCGTCAGAGAAAGCCTTTAAAACATGGAGCAGTAGTTATAGTTGCTGCCTGCATGTATACTGGTTTCCAAGCCATATGCTCCGGGAAAAGAAACAGCTTACGAGATTGCCAAAAGTGTGTTATCTATATGTTGACTATAGAACCAGTTCTAGAAATACGTAATCACTAAGGCCATATACAATGAAATTTCAGAAAGGCCTGACAGTCGGATGAATGTGAGAATTGTCTTAGAAACATGCAGAATCGCCAAAATCAAGTGCAAGGGAGCGAAAGAAAAACACGCATCTGTTTCTGTCACGAAAAGACCATAGAACGGTTGTTGGCTTAGTCACAGGGCACAATCTACTGGCATTACATACGAACCGTATGTGTATTATTAACGATGACAAATGTGAAAAGTGCAGGATTCCCTGTGCTAATGATCGATCTTATATAGAACTCGTCTCAGATATCTTGGAGTTTCGCAGTTCAAGGGACTGGATGAAGTATCAGAATTAAACATCAAGTATCTAATAAAATTCGCATTTCGTTGGCGTCCTGCATTACGTAAACTTCAGCTCATACTTATTATAATGAACCTGCATATGGTATTACTAGAACTTGTACCTCAATATACGACGTGACAGTCACCCCATGTAACCTACTCTAACCCAACATCAGAGTAGTTAGTCCACGAATAACTTATTCTCATTATCTAGCTGTGCTTTTTAAGAGTTTTGTCAGTGAAAGCTGAGCAATTTTCTCTCTCTCTTAAGCAGATCATTTCCATTTTGGCATTTGCTATTATTTTAGATTCTTAATGATAAGGTTTCCACATCAAATCTACTTCTTTTAGGCAAGCTCATATTAAGCTGAGAGGTGTATGCGAAATTCCAGAAATTTGTATCGGCATATAAAACGCAGGTGTCTTTTCGTTACTTGAAAGGGATATATTACGTTTGTAATACCTAAAAAAGCGTCAGAGACCCTCTAAAGTATATATCGTCACCTAAAGTGCAAAATAACGTAACAACACTTTTCAGAATATCGCTTGGTGAAGAAAATCAATATAATAGAAACCACTCACATTGAAACATATGAATTTTAGTTATAAAATGGTTATAATGGGTAGTCGAAAAAGTCTTTTCGTATTTCTAATGAAAATCAACTTATTTTTTTTTTATTCAGTTATTTTGACTCATTTTTGAACAGCTGTAACTTTTTTTCATCTTTCCCAAATTAAATTTTCATTTTTTTTTGGTTAAATGAAGCTAAAAACCAGCTTTCCAACAATATATGGCGTGACACAATGTGATTGTGTCAATACGACTGCAACATATTGACAAAAAACGAAAAGACTTTTTCGACTACCCAATATATCGGTTATATCTGACAGTGGAGGCTTACAAAATCATCACGCATATATATAATATAACGTAGTGAAGCGTAAGCAATAAAAAACTCAATTTCGTATCTTTTGATGATACATTGTTTTGCATTTTAAGTGACGATATAAACTTCTCTTGATTTAAACGTCAATTTCCTCAGCACTTTGGAGAAGCCATGGGAATCAGCTCTTAAATAATATCAAATAACCACCACATTATTACTATGTGCTTATTAGGTAATAAAATCGAATAACCTAACTTAAATAGCCTTTTTATTGCCCACACAATGGCCGTCAGTCAGCACAACCGCACTAAAGGAACTTCCAGGTGTAATTTTAATCATTCTCAGCGAGTGGCTTTACTGCCTACTGATTTCATTTTATGTACTCGTATATGCGCCGGAAAACGATTTCCAAACATAACTGTATTTGTAAGCTATTTGATGTTGAAAATAAATAAAAAAACTGATATATGCTGACCATAGAAGTTAAGACGGAAGCCTTAGTCCACAAAGTAATATGTACGCGTGTGCCTTCCCGTATTTATACACAAACAATGGCGCATGAAATGCGTAAATTCAATAAAAAATCAAAGAAAATATCAGCAGGTGTAAGTATACTGAGTAGGTATCAATACCAATAACAATGCATGCTTTTAGGCGCATTAGCTGCGCAACAACAAATCATGCCCAACCGCTGAACACAAGCCAAGAAATAAATGGTAATTTGTAGCTTTAGTTCGCGGCCGAGCTACAAATCAAAGTCACTGTCAATAAATTGGAAGAATACACGCGCGTGTGGGAAGGAGACCTGCTGTGTGGCACTGTGCAGTGCGGCATGGCATGGCATGGTATAGAGCGTGTGCGGAGTATGTGTGGCGACCACAAAGGTGAGTTCGCTTTCCCTCTGTGAGTTAATGGCAATGACGTGGTAGCCAACGTTGAGAGCTAACAGACGCTTCTTCTTGCTTCTTCTGTGCTTATTTGCTTACTTTTTTTAACGTCTGTCTTTTGTGTTGCACGCGCGAGCACACCTATTATACGCCCACATTCAACTTATTTGCATTCTGGTTTTATTCATAACATCAACGCCGGACATGTACGGCCAGTAGTAGCGCGCTTGACCGCCTGACCGCTGTTTGATGCCTGCTGCCTGCTCGCTGCCTCGCATTTTTCAGGTCAACAATGTGGCAATGTGCTTTCGGTTATCACCGTGCCACACTCCACTTATTTGCGTCATGACGCGCTCAACACGCTGGCGGCCCATCGCTCAGCCACTCACTCGCCGTGCGCTTGCCAGTTATCTGTGCAACGAGGTCAAGCTATGCGCTGTTAGAGCTGCAGCTTTCGAAAAATGTGGTGATGGCAACATTTTGTTGCACATACACATACATATTTTCGTTAAATTTTTGCATGCACACATATAGACAAACGAATTCTTGCAGAAAACGTTTTGCTTGCTTCAGCTGCCTCGTTCACGCACACACAGACATAAAGCTTATATCATTTGCCGTTCTATTTTGGGGCAACTTTCCCGCATTGTTGTGGCAAGTGCTGCTGTGGCGGCCTCTGTCTTTCCTTCCATCTACATATATTAATAACAACCCCTGACATTCATGTGAAGAGTATATATAAGTTATATGTGTGTGGGTGTTTGTGTGTTGGCCACAAAATAATAAATTCTAGCTGTGAACTGTTGGTGTGTCGAGGGGGCGGGAGATGTTGTGAGTTTGAAATTGCATAACAGGCATTTTTTATTACACAATCGTACATGCATAAATCAATTATGAAATTTTTGCCGTAAATAGGCATGCTTTTGATGCCCTAACCTCAATTTTATTTTTGCTTCAGGAATGTGGCTCTAAACATTAAAAATGCATTTGCGGAGAAAAAATAGCGCAAGGACAACTAAAATTTATTACGACCATTTATTATTGTTTCGACAATCGATTCAGAAGCAATAAATATTATGTAGTAGAATGAATTTTGCTTAAATTTCGATTGTAGTTTGAGTAACGCCACGGTATTTTGAGCAAGGAACATCGGCTGCAGCGAAGTTAAGAAACCTTTCACAAATATAAAAGGTTATTTAAAAGAACTAGTTAATGGTTGTTCAGTTTGTAAGGCAGCTATATGCTATAGTGCATAACGATATCGACAGTTCCTAAGAATTACCAGCTTCTTACTGCATAGAAAAGTACGCCTGCAAAATTTCATATCGATATCTCATGTATACAGACAGGCAGACGGATAGACGGACATGGCTAAATGCAACCATATCAAACGACGCTGCTGAGATATTAGGCAGCATGGAGCCTATTGGCATCTAGGAAGACAAATTCGCGTGAATATACAACTTATCAGAGACGTCAATCACATCATAAAGAGAGGAGGGAATCAAAAGCATCGCAATGTGACAGCAACGGTGGCAAACTTCCTGTAAAGGATGGGACGCACAGACTGATTCCGGACATACATTCGTAGATAGATAGAGAACAAGAGGACCTGAATTTCCACTTGAACCCATATTCAGTGGCCATGAGTGCCTTAGCAGCTACCTATACAAATATTGAAATGACTTTCGTTCATATTGTCTGACGTGTACAGAGGGTAAAGAAGACTCTGAACACGTACACGTACTCTATCATTGCCCACGGTTTTCAAATATAAGGGAAAATCTGAAAACCACATTTGGTAGTCTTTCGATGGAAAATTTTAGTATACTTATGTGCGAGTCTTTTTTAAAATGGAAAGCTGTCAGCGCAGCGGCACCTCTAATTATGACTAGATTGAGAGATTTACAACAGATTAGGCGTTAGTCAGTCTATACAATAGAGTGGACTTAAATGTCTTCTTCTCTACCATTAAATAATAATTTGTCCAATGGTCACATGAAATGGAAGTAGGTTAAATTTAGCAGATTAAAGCCCCGTACTCCGGCTTGCGATGCCTCCTACAAAAAAAAAAAAATGAAACAATCGACCTAGCTCGTTTCATTTATATATATTTATTTTGTAGAGCATCTGACGTTTCCTCATGGATGTTCTAACTTTTATAGTAAACTAATAGATATACCTTTTTCGGGCCATAAAATTAAATAAGAAGCAATTTCGAGCATGAACTCAGAAGGCATCTATACGAGGATGAAGATATCAAAAAATTAACAAATTGGTTTTGAATGACCGTAAAATGAAGGTAATCGAGATAACTGGATTCCGAAGAATACACAAAGACTTGCTTGGACATATCCTAAAAAAATATTTGGCTATACAAAATCTCAGACTAAGTGGCTGCCTTGTGAGCCTACGTCTAATAAATTCCAAAAGGAATTGATGACTCAGAGTAATGTTTAAAGCTGTAGGATCGAAATTAATCCGACCTTCGGGTCGATATGTGACAATGGATGAAACATGACAACTGATGATAGATAACTCCATCATTTCACGTCAAAGTTCAATAGCTAATCATCCGGAGGAGGTGAGAACTTTGACGGGAATGGAGAAGAGGATAATAAAAACTCTATCTTTATTGACGGATCCAAGTGGATTGAGGAGGGTGGGCATATACTCCAATGAGAAGAATGAAGAAGTATAAGATGCATAGAAGCCCTGTGGTGTGTAACTACAGGAGCATACAAAAAGCAGACTTTGTCGTCCCCATAGATTAATTCCGCGTAGTCAACGACTGCAGGAAGGCTTTAAGCATACTGGCAGATTAATTTCACTTCCAGATAATTTGGTTTCCCGGTCATAGGAACATTTTCGGCAGTGAAAAAGCAGGCGAGTTGCCTAAGTAAAGAGCCTCTCTAGACAAATTTGAGGCGGAGACAACACCATACCCGCTAGAAATGATCAAGAGAGAGTGTTATAGACATTTTTAACAAATAGCAAAGAGCGAATGAAAATCACTAACCAACTGCAAGATAATGGATTTCCATTCGCGGTCACAGGTACATTTTCGGCAACAAACATATAGAATAGTTGGCAAAGCTGGAAGCTTATTTAGACCAATCCGAGGTGAAGTTAATATCATGACCACTTGGAACGATCAAAAGAGTGTTGTGTACTCATATGAAAGAAATCAATAACCAACTGAGTGATAATGAAGCAGATATCACCTAAGTCCTGCCATACTTATAATAATAATAATGACATATTACATAGGTGCAGAACCTTGAATGTAATAAGAAAGCCGTTTTCCACTTTCTCTGTGAATACCAGCTCCACTACAAATCATATACTACCATACCTTTGATTTTCTGTCTACCAAAATCATAACTTTCATTGAGAGCAGCAAATACATAGTATGAGCGCAACGATGAAACGAGCTAATAACATTATAAAGTTCCTGCGATAATCCATCAAAATGTTGCACCGAGCGCTAAGTGAGACAGCCTACCAATCTACCAACCTATAAAACCCTATCGTCCAATTTTTTTTTTATTAATCGGTCTAAACAGCAGTAGATTGTCGAAATAACAGCCCTTGACCGGATAAAATTGGGTGAATTCCGCTATCGTACGAGGGTTGTCTTTATATTGAGAAATTAGAGAACAAAAGCTATTATTAATAATCGAAAATCGCTTATTGTTTTTCAAAATATGCTCCACTAATCGCTCTTGCATACGTTTGAAGCAATTGTCGAAGCACTTTTATCTATCTACCATCTCTTCAGCTGTAAAAAAACATTGTCCTCGTAGTTTATTTTTTTATGAACGGAAATGAAAGTAAGAACTATACTATTACTCAACAAATCGATGCTTTGAGTGCTCAAATATTCAGTTGTTTCAGTCGGCGTGTGAGGGCTAGCATTGTCGTGGTGGAGAGTGTCCACAAATGTCCACGTAATATTGAAGGTATGCTAGTCCCTATATGGTCTATAGTTCTCTCTATCTCACGATAGGTCCCATAACGATATGAAATTATTAGTTTTCGCACAGCCTCAATACTTTCCGGAACAACAACCGATTTTGGGCAACATTCACGAAATTCATCTTTGAATGATCAACGACCTTGATTCAATTTACCATGCCTTCGATAATCACGAGTGGTCTTTAATGGAGCTTCGGCGCCAAAAATTGAATTAAGTTGTTAAATACATTCTTGATGAGCTTATCCACGTTGAGGTGAATATTGGAAGTTACTGTAAACAACACAAATAGCGCTCATATGACAAAATGTTCTTAGTAAGTATAGTAAGTATACATCAAAAATGTTTTACGATACAGTTTTGAGTTGCCCGATTACAACACAAGGGTTTCCAAATCCCATAATATAAAAAGCAGCCTACGTAGAACCTACTGTGTATTTTCCCTCGTGTTTTAAGGTCAATAACCTTTTGTAAAACTTTCGAAACGAAAGGAAACTACGTATTAATGAAATGTATACACTTTGGCAACTATTTCAACAAAGTGAGCAATAAATTAAGTTACTTGCGTGTCATTCCTTTGGGGAATTAATAGTCAAAGCACTGTGTGATTTGGAATGACTTTAACTTTCCAAATAGGCCACAACAGCCAAATTTATTAATTATCCCTTTTCTGCTTCCTGACCAATTATTTGGTATTTTAATTACGCTCATGTAATTGTGGCAACTTTCTCAAAACTTAATAAAGTGGCGGAAAGAATGTGGCATGTGTCAAGTAATGCCTCTACCATGTCATTAATAAGCGAAATGTAAAATGAATGAAGTTAAATGCTCGAGACGTGCTAACCTAACCGGATATTGGTGGTAGCCTACACGTGCCTAGGATAAGCAGGGTTAAGCGAGAAATTCTTGCTAACAGAAAGACTAACAGAAAGAAAGAAAGGTGTTGTAGGCGTAAAGAAGGAGGCGACCACCGCAGCGTGACTCAGCAGGTAGCTTTCAAGGTGCAAAATTTGCGCCCAGAAATTGGTAAAAGTACAATCGTTTGTATATATTTGAAAAATACGCAAAGCACACTTGACAGCAACTTAATCGCCACCCTCTGCGCCGCCGGCGCTCAATTGTTTTATCACCTGCTAACTGTATTTCTCTTCATATCTTTGTTTCTATGCCTTTTCCCACAAAAGTGGGCAAATTTAATTTATACCATGCATTTGGGTACTTCCCGACATTCCGACAACTTCACTCGCGTTTCTTCTGAAATGAAATGTAACTGCAGCCCAGACATTTCGTAAGACTTCAAAGCGCCAGCTAAAGTGAGTGTAAGCCTCAACATTCTCTGTCTGATTGGTGTTAGTCTTGAACCACCGCTGGCAAAATTTCACTGCCGAATGCGCGGTTGTACCCAACGCGACGGCCTGCTTGCCACCTCGTAGGGCTTTCATAGCGCGCTCTGCTTAGAAGCTGTCAGCGGCTCAGACGCTTCACAAAAACTGAGTTACTACCTGCCCAACCCATTTTGCATACCTAACAGAACATGATTTCTTCCTTCTTTCCCGCGCCCAACGCAGGGTCGCTCATGCGTATGATTCTAATTCAATTTACGCTTGTTTATTTTCGCTTTTATTTTATTTTCCACTTTTTTCTGCAGCTTACATTGTTTTACTTCAGCGGCGCGCACGTCGGCGTGGCTCAGCGTGTTGTCTTTACCAATGTACTTAGCATTTTCGCAGCGACTTTCGCTCGTTTGTTGCCTAGCAAGTTGAACGCGGCTGTTTGCGCTGACGGCGAAGGCCGCCGTAATTTCATGTGAAACTTTGTGTAACTGAAGTCTTGACAGACGCCCACGCCGAGCTCTTCCGAGCCACATAGGGCTCATACTCACGTACGTACGCGCGCTTTTACAGTTATCTTCCGTAGCATATGCGCGAGCGCGTCCAGTACACATCGACAAAGTCGGCGCCTCCAGCAGCGCGACATTGCTTACTTTTACTCTTACTTGCATTATTATTCGTATGCAAATGAAATATTTCAATTATTGCAAATGAGGCGGGTGTAGGGTGGGCGCTTGAGTTCGGTGTTTGCGAAGTCATTTCCAGAAATGGAATTATATCGTAATCAGAAGACTAATGCGGTATTTCAAATTTGTGCTGTGCGATAAGCCATGGTGTTAATTGTTAATTAAACTGCGTTGCCACACGCTTTTATGTGGAAAACTAATTAGAATCATGTATCATACATGGGGATTTTTACAGATTATATGTATATGCTTTTGCGAGGTCTCATTACATAATAACAGTTGAAATTTTGAGCAATAACAGCATTACATATTCAGCAAAATCGAATTTCGAAACTCGAACGCAAGCATTTCGGTATTGCGAAATAACTTCCAAAAACGGTCAAATTATTTTTAAAATTTTCGGCAAAATCGGATTTCGAAATTCGAAGACAAATATTTCGTATACGCAAAAAAACTTCGAAAAATGAAAGAATTATTTTTTTCATTTGCTCCAAAATCGAATTTCGAAATTCGAAGTCAAATATTTCGTTTACCCAAACAATCATCGAAAAACGGAGGATTATTCTTATTTTTATTTTTTCCGCAAAATCGAATTTGAAATTCGAACGCAAATATTTCGTTAATGCAAAATAACTTCGAAAAACGGAAGAATCATTTTTGTTATTTTCGGCAAAATTGAATTTCGAAATTCGAAGATAAATATTTATTTTCTATAGAATAACTTCGAAAAACGGAGGAATTATTTTTATTATTTTCGGCAAAATCGAACTTCGAAATTCCAAGGCAAATATTTCGTTTATGCCGGATAACTTCGAAAAACGAAGGAATTATTTTTATAATTTCGGCAAAATCGAATTTCGAAACTCGAAGGCAAATATTTCGTTTATCCAAAATAACATCGAAAAACGGAGGATTATTATTATTTATACATATTATTTTCGACAAAATCGAACTTCGAAATTCGAAGGCGAATATTTCATAACTTCGAAAAAACGGAGGAATTATTTCATTATTTTCGGCAAAATCGAATTTCGAAATTCGAAGATAAATATTTATTTTCTACAGAATAACTTCGAAAAACGGAGGAATTATTTTTATTATTTTCGGCACAATCGAACTTCGAAATTCCAAGGCAAATATTTCGTTTATGCCGGATAACTTCGAAAAACGAAGGAATTATTTTTATAATTTCGGCAAAATCGAATTTCGAAACTCGAAGGCAAATATTTCGTTTATCCAAAATAACATCGAAAAACGCAGGATTATTATTATTTATACATATTATTTTCGACAAAATCGAACTTCGAAATTCGAAGGCAAATATTTCGTTAATGCAAAATAGCTTCGAAAAACGGAGGAATAATTTTTGTTATTTTCGGCAAAATCGAATTTCGAAATTCGAAGATAAATATTTATTTTCTACAGAATCACTTCGAAAAACGGTCAAATTATTTTTATTATTTTCGGCAAAATCGAATTTCGAAATTCGCAAATATTTCCTTTATGCAGAATAACTTCGAAAAATGGACGAATTATTTTTTTAGCATCTAAGTTATTCGCTGAGACTGATCGACTTCGCCGGGATCCGAAATATGGTTATCTGTAGTACCAGATTCCAGTTTAAGAAAATTCATCAACCAATCTGGCTCTCTCTGGATCGAAAAGTAACCAACCAGATCGATCACCTTGTGAGAGGCGCAAGACACGTCTCCAGTGTTTTAGACGAGCGCACGCTCCGAAGTCCTAGCATAGACTCGAACCACTGTAGTGTTGCAGCCAAGATACGCACCCGCCTTTGTGCAGCAAAAAACGCACGCCAATAAACACAAGGAAGGTTCGACGTCGAGAAGCTGCAATCACAACAGACAGCCGAACGATTTTCTACTCGAATATAAGGGAACTGTGGGACCACATTTCAATCTCTCTGCGTACAGCTGCAAGCGAAACCACTAGTTTTCGGAAAAGGCAAAAGAACAGCTGGTACAATGTGAAATGCAGTGTCGCAGTGAAGAGAAAACAGACTGGTTACGTTTCAACGTTACAATCGACCACAGAACGTACGGGATGGGATAGATACCGCGAGTTGAAGAGAGAAACAAAACGTATTTGCAGACAAAAAAAGAAGAGAGGCCAAAATGCGTAAGTACAAAGAGCTTGACAAGTTGGCCGACAGGGCTAATGCTCGAATATTCTACGAAAAGATGCGACGACTAAGAGAAAGTTTCAAGACCGGAACGTACTCTTGTAGAACCCCCAGATGTTATCTAGTGACTGATGCCTAGGTTCTAAGAGATTTTGACGCAGTACTCGCCAGAGAAAGCTGAGGAAGACCTCCACTTCGCTGAAAAGATCAGTTGGAAAACGACCTAGCTACACTTGGAATTTCCAATTGACGCCAAAACTCGAAAAGGTAGAAAGACTAAGAAAGAAATATGCTGTTGTAACCTCGGCTATTTCCGCGTAATCGATGTCTACGTCAATAAAGAAGAAGGAGGTAGAAGTTAGCGGAAAAGGGTATATGTAAGTACTGGAACCGATGGATATATTTACAACAAATTGTAGACAGTTTTTATCCAAATCTCAGAACTTTATCCAACGCTCCTTTAAATTATGAATCCCTTCAATCATGTGGAGACTCTACACAATATATTTTCCATTTCAATTAGTGCCAGCTAATCTTGCACATCACATTACATATTCATACAGAATAAACTGTAGAAGCAGGTGCACTTCAACCCATGCATAATTATTAAGCCAAAACATCTGGAATACAACAACAAGAATGCTTCTTGAAAAACAGTGTGTATAAATGACAATTGTATTAGTCAATGTCAGTGGAGACAAAACGCAATCCACACAGCTGACTTGTGCTGCGTTGATAATCAACTACAGGCAACAACTAGCAACAGCAACTACAAATATACATACATATGTACAAGTAGCATGTCTTTACATACATATGTACCTAAGTAAGTATGCACATAAGTTTACATAGAGCCAAAAATGAAGTCGAGTCGAACAGCAGTGGCATTGAAATGAACAAGCAATTGTAACTGGTTGAGGATTGGGTATGTACGAGTATATTGTGTGTGTATGCCAATGCAAATGTAAGTAGAAATAACGGTAAAATTGGCAAATGTCAAATGTCAAATGACAATCAATCGCCTGGCATTGTCAACTGCGATTTTTCCTTTCAAATACAATTGCCACATTGTTGTTGGATTTGTGGTGTGACAAATGATTGGAGTCAAGTAGTGAAATGTGGGTTAGTGGCAGCAGTGATTTCAATACTTCTAGTTTGCATTTTTCTTGGCCAAAAATATGTCGGAAACTGTGAGGTAGCAACACATAGTTGATACCCTTATGGTAGATAGTAGAAAGCTTCAAGCATACATTCAGGCGGATCTACATATGTACATAATGTTTTCGTGTTTTGACCACTTGCAGCCCACACTCACGCCTTCGACTAGTACGTTGCTTTAGGTAATGGTACAAATTATTGCTTGCTTTTGTTCACTGCTGAGTGTTGGAAGAGTGAAAAATCAGCAGCAAACCCGCATATTGGTTCTAACAACCGTTAGAGATATGGTCATTGCTTGTTTGCTGTTAAGTAACATTTATCAGCAAATTTACCAGGACAATTGATGAATGGCCATAGACGATAATTGACGGCAAAGCTGACAGTTACCGATGTCTGTAGGCGGTTAAGTGTGTGTACGCCTTTGAGAAAGAAAGAAAGTCAACTATCGTGGTTGAATTGATTAGTCATCGTCTCATATTGTGAATGGTTTGAGTTGAGCAGGAAATGGAGAATCCAAATACAAGTATATCTCTCTACAGATATACAAATGTAGACCCGCTATTAAAGGGACCCCTTCAAAGAACAACAGGCACGTTCTGATGAGACTATTTTTCGTTCGAGATCTACTTTCGTTGACCATGACATAGTGAAAATCGTTAATATGCAGTTCATCAATGATTAAGACGTCGAAATAAATGAGTTGCGTCTCATAATCGCAAGCTTTCAATCAGGAGCTTCGAGGGTTTCTTATCTATTTTCCTAGTCATATTTTTGTTTCAGGTAATGTTAAATGAGAATCCTCTCAAGTATTCTATCCAGAGTATCGAGGATTTCCTACCTACTTTCCTACACACATCTTTGCCCAACTTATGTTAAATAAGCTGGCAATGAAACTCAATAGATAATGTCGATGACAACATTTAATTTCTCACAGTATTGCTATAGTAAAACGAGCAGAATCACTTGTGACGACCAGCCTTATCGACCGCCCATACGACAGCCGGGTCTAAGTAACCGAAATGGACTCGAATTTTTATACAGCTAAAGGCTGCTATGCCCCTAAAATAACAACATAAACACTAGCCGTATTGAAGATATAGAAAGACAGTTCGAATAATAGTGAAACCGTTAGTCCACTTCATTTTCAATGCCTCAAAGAACTTGGAGACCGAAAGATCGGGCCAACTATAGCCTACAAATATATGCTATGAGCTCAGGAGCGCCCAACACCTTCGGATATATTTCCATCAGAAACCAATATATCCAAAAAACCGGCACCGCCACATTACACATGTCACTGCCATTATATTCTACCTTATTTCCACCAATAAACAGCATAACTCTCAATCACTACAAGCCGATGACAAGCCTGATAACAACCCAGCTTGGCAGCAGAAAAGCCTTAATAGCATCAAAAATATTTTCTTCAAGGCTGTTCATAGCTGTACTTCGCAAGAAAGCAGTACAAGTGGATGGCAACATATTTTAGACACTTTACTATTCACCCTTCAGTATATTTCCGTATTTTTCGGTAGGAAAAGAACAAAAATTGTCACGAGTGGCCATGAATCACTATTTCAGCTAAGCCATTAACAGATTTGACTTTGATGAATTCACTTTTCCGTTGTTCTCCCCATTTACAGCTCGAAACGAGTGGCAAACTCATAAGTATTCACACCTTGACTCGTACATAATGACAGCGCTGAGATGACAGCTGAAATGGTCGTTAGCAGCCTCACAACTACAACACCAAAAACTCTTGAAGGAAAGTGTCAAATCCATCTACTTGACGTTGCCAGTCATTTGGCCGGCTGTTCGGAAAGGTTGGCTGTGACACAATGCGTTTTGGGCCATTTGCAAAAACTTAGCTGCGTCGTTTAGAAAGTCTACTTCAATTTAGCTGTGGGTTTGCGCCAGCATCCAGCTCGGAGTTTAAACAACACAACATGTGTCAAGCAAATCTATGCGAGTTCGTTCATTTTACGCGGCTGCGACAAGTTCTTGGCATGTCAATGTGTTTCTGCGCGTGAAATGGTTCTTTGATTGTCAACGCTTAGGCAATAGAAGGATGAAAACATGTGATAGGGTCGACAAAAACAGTCTAAAGCCATTTTTAAGAAAATGGAAGATGTTTCGTTAAACCGAAGGGAGGTCACAAAGGCCTTAAGTCCTAGTGCATGCCTCAATTAACCATATCTGTCTATCTAACTTGAATCTGTACTGTCAACAATTAGACGGTCTGCAAGAAACAGTGGCCTACTTTAGTCAATAGGAGAGAATTTTTTTCCCTCTGGGCAACGCCATGCCAAACACATCGACAGTGAAGCCCCAGATGCTTCGGAAGCTCGGTTGAAAGTTCTTGTGCATCCATCTTATAGTTTGGATCTGCCACCAAGTGATTGCTGTCTGTTCTGGTCTATGGCGAAAGATATCGGTTGATATCATGGCTGCCGGGTGGCTACTTTATGGTCAAATGAAGATTCCTAAGTACCGTGTATGAGTTAACGCAAGGGTATCTCAGCATCGTAAAAATTTGGGCGGTGAGAAGTGGTCTCGCCATCAGCCCAAGTAAGCCCGCGATGGTTTTTTTTTATTATAAGATATAAGATCCTATTGATTTCGCTGCCGCAAATGGAATCCCTCTGCAACCAGTGAATGCAGTGAAATATCTAGGGCTCATCCTGCGTAGGAAACTTTCATGGAAGCCAAATATCAAAGAGGGAGCTAAAAAGGCATCGATTGCTTTATTTTGCTTTCGAGGTTCCATTGTCAAATGGTGGGATCTCTCACGAAAGTGGTCCTCTGGCTACACGACACCATAGTAAAGCCCATATACATAAGTAATAAGATGTAGTGGTGGTCTCTAAATAAGTTCACACTTGCAAAGAATCTCGACAGCGTTCAACGGACGGCACTCATCAGCACTAAGGTTCACTCCTACCATGACACTTATACCGGTATTCTACTTGAGACGATATACTACTATACAGTATACTACTATACTATATCTGCCAGAATACCAAAATGAGACTCCTAACTGACAGAATCACTGAATTACTATTGTGACAATTAGAGACATGAGACAATCGTCTCAAGCAGAATACCGATATTAATGCTATCTTCGGAAGGTTTATGGCTGCGAAAGCTGTTATTAGATTCAGAGAATCTGGATACTTAAAAGAACACGCATCCGAATATTCTCACACTTGGATTTCATACTGCATCACTTGGATCATAGAGTTAGTTGCCAAACGGAATTCTGACGGCTCCTTCTGTGCCTATATACCGAGGGGGAGTTTTGGGTGTGAGGAACCCATATTTGTGATAAGACCGGTATGGGTAGCTGATGAGTTAGCAAGGAAACCCAGAACCGCTATCGGTAGAATGGGAGTGGGTCACTGCTACCGTATCCTCTTGTGTTCTAATACTAGATAGCTGGGCTGCACGTAAGCTAGGAGAGCGCTGGGACATCATTGGTACATGCGCTGTCGCAAAAGCCTTTTGGCCTAAGATGGATCGCAAGAAATCTAGTAATCTCTTTGCCCTCAGTAAGGCTAACCTCCCTAGTATTGACGTTCATACTGTGTGGTTGGAAATCTTACTAGAGGCCATTTGCAAAACTGTACGAAATAAGATGAGATGGAGACCACTCAACACATCCTTCTTGACTCCCCGCGTCTGGGAGGTTAAGACTTAAGCACTTGGGAGCGCAGAGTCTGAGAGGAGGATAGAGAGAGAGAGTAACTTTGAGAATTGTTAACGCAATGGAAGTCATCTGGCACATAAAAATCCTGATCTTTCGATATCTCTATTAGGAATTCAGTGAACATTTCATGTCTAACACATTGCAATGGAATTCGCATTAATATATTCAGTTTTGGAATTCCAAATATCTACCCAACCTCATCAATCATGAACACTTTGATTTGCACACACGTGCCTTCCATTACGAATGTGCTCACGCAAAGGGAGTTGAAATATAACAACAAACAAAAACAGAGACGAAATTTAACAAAAAACAACAATAATGACAGATGAGATTTAAAGCCAACAACAACAGTGACAGCTGAAATTTAAAGCTAAGAACAACAATGACAGTTGAGATTTAAAGCCAACAGCAACAATAACAGATGAAATTTGAAGTCAACAACAACAAAGACAGACGAAATTTATATCAAACAATAATAACAAAAATATAGCCAACAAATAAATCAGTTGAAGCGCAATCACTCAAACAAAAAAGCGAAAATTTGACAATTCCAAATCAAATATTCAGTTGAGACAAACAGAATGAGTTTCAGATGAGCTAAATCCCAAAAATAACCGATCGAAAGTTCTGTTACCAATTACGAATATGTCTGCGTGTACACGGCGCATCTCAAGTTTTGCTTTTATTCAACAATTTGCATAAATATTCAAAAATAAATATTAAGGTTAAAATTGAAAGGGGCAAGAAGCAGTAACTCGACATTCTTGCAAATAATAGTCCCTTCGTCGCATTGCTGCATATTCAAAATGTGCTTTAACAGCCACACACTCGCAGCTGCACACAGACAAGTCGATGAAGTCCACCATTTATCATTTGTAAAGTTAAAAGCACACGTGATTTCATACTCGTCCGTTTGCCGTCGCTGCGTGATAATTATGTAAGTCAAGGGAATTACCTTTAGGCCCAGTTGATGGCTAAATTGATGAACTTTCTGCTTTTCTAGGCGCACTTCTGCTGTGCTTTGTTATGCTATGTGCTGTGCCATGCTATGCTATCTGCCTTTCTAAAGGGTGATTTTTTAAGAGCTTGATAACTTTTTTAAAAAAAAAAACGCATAAAATTTGCAAAATCTCATCGGTTCTTTATTTGAAACGTTAGATTGGTTCATGACATTTACTTTTTGAAGATAATTTCATTTAAATGTTGACCGCGGCTGCGTCTTAGGTGGTCCATTCGGAAAGTCCAATTTTGGGCAACTTTTTCGAGCATTTCGGCCGGAATAGCCCGAATTTCTTCGGAAATGTTGTCTTCCAAAGCTGGAATAGTTGCTGGCTTATTTCTGTAGACTTTAGACTTGACGTAGCCCCACAAAAAATAGTTGTCCGAAGTTTTCCCTCAAAATGGCCATAGAATCGCGAGCTGTGTGGCATGTAGCGCCATCTTGTTGAAACCACATGTCAACCAAGTTCAGTTCTTCCATTTTTGGCAACAAAAAGTTTGTTAGCATCGAACGATAGCGATCGCCATTCACCGTAACGTTGCGTCCAACAGCATCTTTGAAAAAATACGGTCCAATGATTCCACCAGCGTACAAACCACACCAAACAGTGCATTTTTCGGGATGCATGGGCAGTTCTTGAACGGCTTCTGGTTGCTCTTCACCCCAAATGCGGCAATTTTGCTTATTTACGTAGCCATTCAACCAGAAATGAGCCTCATCGCTGAACAAAATTAAAGCGCGAAACACATTTCGAACCGAACACTGATTTTGGTAATAAAATTCAATGATTTGCAAGCGTTGCTCGTTAGTAAGTCTATTCATGATGAAATGTCAAAGCATACTGAGCATCTTTCTCTTTGACACCATGTCTGAAATCCCACGTGATCTGTCAAATACTAATGCATGAAAATCCTAACCTCAAAAAAATCACCCGTTAGTACGCAACAATGATAAATGATTTGTTGGATTGCAGTGTGTACTCATTTGACAGTTTATTGTTGGAAATTGGCAAAGTTTTGCTATAAAATGTTTGCGCAAGTATTTTTCATTAACAAAATTCATTTGGAAAAGCTTTCGCTTTGTTGAAGCATAAATTAACGTAACGAAAGCATTACTAAATGAGGTTTAATTATATAATATTTTTTAGTCTGATGAAAGGTAAGGGTTTAGGCAACATGACTGCAATCTTTCGGACATTTAAGCTTCTGTACTACCTAATTTAAGACACAGTTTAAGATTAATTTAATAACAATTGTAATGATATCAATTTAGATATAAAAATAAAAAAAAACGTTAACTTCGGCTGCACCGAAGCTAATATATCTTTCACAGGTGCATTTCTTTTAGTAACTGTGTTCAGTTTGTATGGCAGCTATATGCTATAGTAAGCCGATCTGAACAATTTCTTCGGAGATTACATTGTTGCCTTAGAAAATAATCTGTACCAAATTTCGTGAATATATCTTGTCAAATGCAAAAGTTTTCCATACAAGAACTTTTTTCCGATCGTTCAGTTTGTATGGCAGCTATATGTTATAGTAGCCCGATATCGGTAGTTCCGACAAATGAGCAGCTTCTTGAAGAGAAAATAACGTTAGCAAAATTTCAAAACGATATCTTAAAAACTGAGGAACTAGTTCGTATATGTATATACAGACAGACGGACTGACAGACGGACGTGGCTAAATCGACTCAGCTCAATATACTGATCATTTATATATATATGCTTGATAGGGTTCCGACGCTTCCTTATGGGTGTTACAAACTTCGTGACAAACTTAATATACCCTGTTCAGGGTATAATAATTCCAAAATTAACATTGTTTGCTATCTTCAACTCTTCAAAATATAACCTCAATTAAAGGGTGATCCATATTCATTTTTTAAGAAACACCACAGAAACCTTAAATTTAATGGAGAATATTTATTATCATTCGAATGAATATGCTTGGCATTAATTTTTTGAAGATTATCTATTTCAAATGTTGGCTGCGGTTACGTCTCAGATGATTCATGCGTTGAGTTCAATTTTCGATGACTCGTTCGAGCAATTCGACCGGTAAATGGCGAATGTTTTGCTCCAAAGCCCGAATCGAAGCGGGATTGTCCGCATAGGCTTTAAACTTTACATATCCCCACAGGGAAAAGTCTAACGCTGTGATGTCGCACAATCTTAGTGGCCAATCGACCGGCCCAAAACGTGAAATTATCTGCTCACCGAAGTGTAAAACTCATATAAATTCATTGATTGATGCTATGTGTAGGAAGTTGTTGAAAGCAAATTTCGCCAAGATCACGAGCTTCAATTTCAGGCATCAAATAGTCAGATATCATGACGCGATCCTTACGTCAATCGGAGTTGGTGCGAACGGCACCGAATCGACTCTCCACGGAGACTGCGTGCTGGACGTAATCTATTCGGACAAATATTATCCACTAATGTATGCTAGGTCTCAAATTGGGTGATGGTATTGCGAATAGCACGTTCGGATGGCCGATTATTCTCTCATTGGGGATCTCGACTTCACCGTGCCAAAAAAGATGAAGTACTTGGCCATTATGCTCGTTAAAAACCCGTCATGGAAGTCCAATGTTGATGAGAGGGTGAGGAAAGCAGCGGTGCCTTATATTGTTGTAAAGATGCAATTAGAAAGGGGTGGCATCTCCCACTAAAAGTTGCGCTTTAACTTTGCGAAACCGCAGTTAAGCCAATACTGTTCTGTGGTGTATTTGGCTGAAGAAACGCGTTCGTTAAAGCCACACTCGCTATACAACTAGAACGTGTTCAACTCGCGGCTGTCATTAGCAACAATGGTACACTACGTTTAAGACCAATTATGACACTTTCTACGTAGAGCTACTTCCTTACATACGTCCGCAGGAGAAGAAGCGCAGTGAGTATTTTCTCGCATGAATCGAAGCTCAAGGGAAGAATAAAGGGTGAATCTCCTGTCGGGAGCGCTCACTCAACTCTTGTTTCAGACTGCCACACCACAAGTGCGGCCTGCATTCGGAGCGCTGGATCTGTGGGCTTGACGCAAGCTCAACAAGCTTTGGGCAGAATTTGAGTAATAAACCAAAATTGACTTAAAAATGCATATTACTGGAAATAATTTGGAAATGTTGCCACCTTTTTTTAACTGCATTAACTTAATATTCAATTAAATTGAAAAACTTAATTAAATATTAATATTTTTTATGAAAAATTCTTAGACAACAAATGCTTTTATTATATATTTTTTGGCATGGTTGCCATCTATTTATAACTTTAAGTCAATAAAAATTTGTATGCGAAGGGTTGCCAACTGTTCAAATTTTAATTTTTTTTTTTAATATTGAAGAAAGTTTTTTAAAATTAAAATAAAACATTAATTAAAAATAAAATATGTTTGCGAAGAGTTGCCAACTGTACAAATTTCTTATTAATTAATATTATTTTAATATCGATGAAACTTATGAAACTTTGTAAAATATGTTTTAAATTAAAAGCTACAGAGGTTTACATTAGAAGAAAAATCTTTTAGCGAAGAGTTGCCAATTGTTGAAAATTTTGATTTTTTTTGATAAAAATTACATTTATCTAGAAAAGCTGGAATTATAAATATAATATGTTTGTGAAGAGTTGCCAAATGCTCAAAATTTGTTTTTTTTTTAATATTCAAGAAAGTTATTTAAAATTAAAATAAAATATTAATTAAAAATAAAATATGTTTTTGAAGAGTTGCCAACTGTACAAATTTCTTATTAATTAATATTATTTTGATATCGATGAAATTTCTGAAACCTTGTAAAATATGTTTTAAATTAAAAGCTACAAAGGTTTAGATTAGAAAAAAAATCTTTTAGCAAAGAGTTGCCAACTGTTCACAATTTTGATTTTTTCGATAAAAATTATATTTATTATTGCGATGAAACATTTTAAATTAAAAACTACAAAAGTTTACATTAGAAGAAAAATATGTTAGCGAAGAATTGGCAACTCTTGAAAATTAAAATTTTTTAATTATAATTAAATTTGTGTAGAAAAGTTTAAATTTTTTATATGTTTCTGAAGAGTTGCCAACTACTCAAAATCTTACTTTTTTAATTTACATAAAATATTCTTGTGAAGAGTTGCCAACTGTTCAAAAAAATTTTTTTTTAATATTGATAGAATATTATAATAAGTGATTAAATTTGAAGCACTTATAAAAGCTTTAAGGCTTTAAGAGATACATAATTTAAATTTTTTGAGGGGTTGCCATATCTTAAATAAGACTTAAATAATATTATTAAAGACATCTTAAATATCTTAAATAATACTTAAGTAATATTATTAAAGACATGGCAACCCCACAAAATAAAAAGTAGTTCTATGCTCATAGTAAGACTTCAATAAGAACTAAAACTGCTTAATTTTAAATATATTGAAGCAGGGTTGCCATATAATTTGTATTTTAAATATTTAAAACTAACACAAGCAAATATGTATTTGCTTCACAATTTAAATCAGAAAAAATCTTTGTAAAACACACAAAAAGTTATCGCAAGCAAGAAAAGTGCAAAAAGCCAAAGTAAATGGAGCGTGATTTATGAACCGATGAGATAACGCACACACACACACACACACATACACACAAAGTTGTTAAGCAATTTGTTAGGAAAAAAGAGCAGCAACCAACACTAGCAATGCACATGCGTGTATGTATGTGAGTAAGTATATACAAACAAGCATTTGTATGTGTTGGCACTGGTGATAACAGGCATGCGGCGCAGCGCCTTCAATTATGCTACTAACAAGCAAACAGAAGCCAGAAAATAGCAACAAGAACAGTATTTACACACAAACATATAGATATTTGCATGTTGCATATGTGTATGTATGCATATAATCTAAACAATACGGTTATCTATGCAAACGGATTGGCTTCAACGGCTTGTGCGCCTATAAATATGTTGCTGCCTGCTGTTAATGCCGCTGCACTCGCCTGCAGATAAATTTTACTTCAAATGGCTGTGTGTATGTGTGTAGGTGGCTGTGGCTGGTTTGCGAGGGGCTACAGTGGACACAAAGTTAACGAAGTAGTGTGGCAACTACGGAAAAATCGATGTGCCGTTACATGTGAGTGTTTATTTATACGCAAATACATTGTAACGGTATAACTGCACATATTTCGTTGACAAAGCCTGAACAACATTTTTTTTTGTAGAAGTGAGCCTGTGGGACTATGTGCACACCGCTGTGAGGCATCGAAGTAGCAACAATATTGCTTTTCACTTTGTTTTTGGTATTTGCTTATCTAACGGTGTTACGGTTGTAGCCATATTTTTTCTCCATGGCTCTTCGTAACTGTAACAGTTGTTGGTACAAAAACTACAATATGCTTTGGCATATTTGAAAGCGAAACGAGAGTGAAAGGAATTTAAAGTGGAAAATTTTCATGAATGGCAAATTTCAGTTTTTTCGCAGTTTTCTTGTTAAGAATTAGAAGACTTTGGAAGAAACTAGAATATTTTTTGGTAGTCTAGTGTAAACGCTCATGATTTTTATTGTGTTTTGAAGTTATGTGCACTATTTAAGGTTGAATTTTTCAGTTGAAAATTTGCAGTTGAAAATTTTCGCTTGTTTTTGATCGCTCAGTTTATATGGCAGCTATATGCTATATTAGTCCGATCTTTACAATTTCTTGGGAGCTGAAATTTGTGTCTTGGAGAATAATTTATGTCAAATTTCATGAAGATATCTCGACAAATAAAAAAGTTTTCCTTACAAGAACTTCATTTTGATCGTTCAGTTTGTATGGCAGCTATACTCTATATTGGTCCGATCTGAAAAATTTCTTGGATGAGAAAATAAGTGTCTTGGATAATGATCTGTGTCAAATTTCATGAAGATATCTCTACAAATGAAAAAGTTTTCCATACAAGAACTTGATTTTGATCGTTCAGTTTGTATGGCAGCTATAAGCTATATTGGTGCGATCTGAAATATTTCTTCAGATATGGTAGCGCAGGTATTAAAATTAATCCACACTAAATTTTGTGACGATATCTCTACTAGTAAAAAAGTTTTTCATACAAGGGCTCGATTTTGATCGATCAGTTTGTATGGCAGCTATAGGATATAGTGGTAGAATCTTAGCGGTTCTGACAAATATGTATTATCTTTGAGAGAAAAGGATGTGTGGAAAATTTCAGCTTAATATCTCAAAAACTGAGGGACTTATGCTTTAGCAAACTGTTACAAAAACAGTTCTGGGAATCAGTTCTAACTCAGCCGAGTGCCTTAAAACCTAATATGACTTGCGAAGTGAACATTCCATTATTATATTATCTATATTATTATTAAGAAGCAATATACACTCCTCTTCTACCTCAGCACATCAAATTGTCATGCCAGATTGACAGCTTGTCTGTAACGCTGATTTTCACAGTTGACATACCGTGAGACAGCCGAATATTTATACATACATATATGCATGGATACACTGAAATCACTAGCGTATCTTCCCCGACTTCCAGTGGCGCTCTGAACTAATTTTAGCCGTGAAAAGCAAATAAATCGATTTTTAATCAACGTGCTTACGCTTGATTAGTTTGATTCAAAGCAAAATCGCACAACGACACTTAAATGCTGGTACATAAACATACACACAATTTCATTTAATGTTACTGCAGTTGGTACTGGGGTGAAATACTCGCCTACATGGGTTCGGGTATTTTTAAGCACACAAATCAATTTTCCCTCAAATGTGTGGCAGGCAAAAAGCTTTGCGGCCGGGCGGGCCGTACGCGACCGCAGTGATACATTAAACTTTCACTCCAACTGGGCTGTCGGCATTTTGCACAACTTAACGCTGCATTTTATGGCAAGCCATTAATTTTTTGCCAGTTGAGTTCGAGTGCTTTTTTCTTTTTTTTTGTGTGTGAATTGTTAATGTTTTCGTGAATTAATAATTTTTGGGTAAAACACAGTTCGCAGGTTGATGCTTTTTCGATTTTTTTTATTAAACCGCTATGGTGCAATACAAAAACAGGGTGGTAGCAAAAAGAACTGGCTTTTAATTAAAGCTTAAATTCAACTATCTATTGAAAATTATCGAAAAACTATCGATAACTCAGGAAATATTTGGAAGAAAAGTAAGCAGAATTTATAAAAATCTCTATTAGTAATATGTTAAAAATATTTCTCTAAAAGCTAAAGGCCTCTGAGCTTTCACATCCTCATTTAAGCTTTCATTATCAAAAAACTATCGATAATCCACGAAATAATTGCAAGAAAAGTGAGCATAAGTTATAAAAGTCTCCATTGCTAATATGTCAAAAATATTTTTCTGAAAGCAGAACACCGCTGAGCTTTCATATCCTCATTTAAGCTTTCATTATCGAAAAACTATCGATAATTGTCGAAATAACTGAAAGAAAAGTAAGCATAAGTTATAAAAGTGTCCACTAAAATTATGTCAAAAATATTTTTCTGAAAGCAGAGCACCGCTGAGCTTTCATATCCGCATTTAAGCTTTCATTACTTGTATGAAACTTTAATGAACCTTGTGTGAAAGCTCTTTTTTTCTAAAAGAATTCTGTTGATAATGATTTAAGTCAGCAAAAACTTACTTTAGTAATCAGTTAGGCGCTTGGAAGTTCGATTTAAGACCTTCTCTTTGTTTCATATGTAATGAAAATTATCGAAAAGCTATAGATCCATCAAATATTTTTAATATAAGTAACATACTTTGCATAAATCTCCAGTAGAATATGAAGAGCTTTCACATCCGCCTTTAAGCTTTCAACATTTGCATGCAATTTTAATGAAAGCTTTTGCGAAAGTTCTTTCTTTCATCATTTGTATGCAATTTTAATGAAAGCTGTTGCGTAAGTTCTTTCTTTTTAAAGTGTACGATTGATACAGGTGTTTGTCAAAAAAATTTTGATCCAATAATCAGTTAGGCACTTGGAAGATCGACAAAATCTTTTAGACCTTCAACATGTTTCTTATCTAATGAAAATTATTGATAATTTTTCTAATATTTTGAATAAAAGTAGCATGCTTTATATAAGTCTTCATGAACAAGTATTTCTTTGAAAGCTTACAACCTTGATCTGATCGGCGTTTAAGCTTTCATCAATTGTATGCAATTTTAATGAAAGCTTTTGCGAAAGCTCTTTTTTCTAAAAGAGTACTATAGATACAAATTTTAGTCAAACAAGTAAGGAAGGGCTAAGTTCGGGTGTCACCGAACATTTTATACTCTCGCATGATAAAGTGATAATCGAGATTTCATTATCCGTCATTTACATATTTTTTTAAACGTGATACCTCAGCTCAAATACCGTATTTGTGTAAAGTTTTATTCCGCTATCATCATTGGTTCCTAATGTATATATTATACAGAGAAGACATCAGATGGAATTCAAAATAGCGTTATATTGGAAGAAGGCGTGGTTGTGAACCGATTGCACCCATATTTCGTACATATCATCAGGGTGCTAAGAAAATATTATAAACCGAATTTCATTGAAATCGGTAGAGTAGTTCCTGAGATATGGTTTTTGGTCCATAAGTGGGCGACGCCACGCCCATTTTCAATTTAAAAAAAAAGCCTGGGTGCAGCTTCTTTCTGCCAATTCTTCCGTAAAATTTTGTGTTTCTGACGTTTTTTGTTAGTCGGTTAACGCACTTTTAGTGATTTTCAACATAACCTTTGTATGGGAGGTGGGCGTGGTTATTATCCGATTTCTTTCATTTTTGAACTGTATATGGAAATGCTTAAAGAAAACGATTCTGTAGAGTTTGGTTGACATAGCTATAGTAGTTTCCGAGATAGATACAAAAAACTTAGTAGGGGGCGGGGCCACGCCCACTTTTCCAAAAAAATTACGTCCAAATATGCCCCTCCCTAATGCGATCCTTTGTGCCAAATTTCACTTTAATATCTTTATTTATGGCTTAGTTATGACACTTTATAGGTTTTCGGTTTCCGCCGATTTGTGGGCGTGGCAGTGGGCCGATTTTGCCCATCTTCGAACTTTACCTTCTTATGGAGCCAAGAAATACGTGTACCAAGTTTCATCACGATATCTCAATTTTTACTCAAGTTACAGCTTGCACGGACGGACGGACAGACGGACGGACGGACAGACAGACATCCGGATTTCAACTCTACTCGTCATCCTGATCATTTTGGTATATATAACCCTATATCTGACTCTTTTAGTTTTAGGACTTACAAACAACCGTTATGTGAACAAAACTATAATACTCTCTTTAGCAACTTTGTTGCGAGAGTATAAAAATTATATATTATTCTTTTAGGTAATTGGAAGTTGAACAAAAGTTTTAAGACCTTCAGCTTTTGAGAACTACAATAAATAGGCAACTAATCTGTGAATTTCATTTTCATCTCAGTACATGTTTCAGAGCTCTTCATAAAGGAACTACCCTTCACATTCCTCGGTTTCAACTATTAGTTTTACATTACAAAAAATATGTCACTCATTTTACGCGGCATTGAAGCGGAAATGCAACTTTTACTTTATTTTATTCCGTTAGTTTTACGGCAGCAGCAAAACCAATGACTGCCATTGTTTGCGCCGCTAAATATTTTATTAGTTTGTTTTTATGCTAACAATAGAGCGCTTACAATAAATTCCCGTTCTATTCACTCGTTATTCTGTCGACTAATTTTTTTCATTTTTTATATTTTTTTAGTAGAAATATTTCAAAACGCAAAATGCTAATTAAAAGTCGATGTAGAGCGCGTGCAAAGAAACAAGTAAAATTGAAAGGGAGCGTGTATTTTTAAATCAACATATGTACGCTAGGGTGGGGCATACGGACATGCACATATCGGTATTGAATGGAAAGGGTTCGGAGAATCATTGAGCTGTGTATAACAGGAAAAAACCCAAGAACCACTCCAACAGCGGCTCTTGAATTAATGTTAAACCTATCCTGTATGGACCGCTTCGCTCGAAACCGCGCAGAAAAATTGACGTGGCGACTACTGGCTGCAGGAGAATTTACATATGGAATCTTCGGGAATAGATCAGTGTATAATGGTGGTTTGGCAAGCACCGACTACACAAATGGAAAGAATGTGCAGGTTAAACATGGAGAGAGATGGTTGAAAACTCGAAAATGGACGATGGACTTGCTGCTGGAATGTATTCTCTAGAGTTTCCCACAAAACAGCCTTTATAGTTTCCGGATCGCTGCAGTACATATCAAGCAGAGGTCTTTGCTATTGAAAAAACTACGGAGCTGGCTCTAATGAATCAGCAGACAACTCCACAATCAACATCATTCATTTCATCAATCATTATCGACCTTAAAAGTCTTAGAAAACAGGGCAACAGTGGAAACTGTCGTCAGAAACAAGAAACTTCAAATGGATAAAGACACCGATAGCAATGAGATAGTCAACCAGATTGCCAAGAGAGGAGTACAGCTGTCATCCGAAAACGTGGCCGACATTAGTAAACCAATGCATTATCTATACCACGATCCGGACTAGAGTATATCAAGGAATGTTAAAATTCGATAGAAAGATCTATCAGAAGGCAAAATTGCGAAGATCTTGTGCAAAGTGTTCGATCAAATATTGATCAAGTTCCTGCTTATGGCAGATCGAGATGACTGCACTAAATGTTAAGAGCAAGACAGCAGGAAAACAATGGGACATCTCATGTGCACTTGTCCCACACTTGAGCGCAACTCTCTAAGCTTTTAAGGGCTCCACGGTTGGAAATATTCGAAGAAGTGTTGATAGTGAGGTCGCAGAACCTATTCAAATTTACGGCATCCTGAAGTTTAACTACTTGCGAGCCTTCTAGAGTAACCTAACTTAAAATATATATTGTGACAAAAAAGCATCCGAAAATTCTAATTAAATTTCTCAGATAAATGATATTTCAAAAAAAATGTATTTTGCTAAATTGATAGGACTCTCCTCAGTAGTCCGTTGTGATTTGTACAATGTTTTTGTTTTTGTATTTCCAACCAAATTTCGTATGCGGAATCGTTACGAATGTTGGAAAAATCTTACTGTGATCCAGTTTTACCAATAACACAAGCCAACGATTGGTACAAAGTCTGCAAAGATGATCAAGAGATCGGTGAAAACAAGCCTCGCTCTGAATGACCTTGAATCTCTTCAACTGATGAAAATATTAAAGAAAAGGGAACGATGTGGTGCTTGAAAATAATCAAGCAAGTGTTAGAGATGACAAGAGAGCTTGATGTCTCTCACGAGTCCGCTTGAATGTTTTTGGTGGATATTTTGGGTATGAAACGTGATCCCGCTCGAGTTGTCCCGATAAAGCTGACATTTTTTCATAAAGTGTGCCGTAAACAGGTCTCTTTGGACATGCTTGACGTGCGAATTCCGATTCTATAATCATGTAGAGCATTATAACTACCGTTGGGACGTGGTTTTATAAGTTTCACATGCAAAAAAGTCAACTGTACTCGGATTGGAAGGAAAAAATGAGCCGAAACCAAAAAAACCACACCAAATCCACTCAAAAATCCAAGTGATTCTCATTGTTTTCTTCGATATTTGCGATTTTGTGCATCAAGAATTTATTCACGAGTGATAGACAGTCAATAAGGAGTTCTATTTGACCATATTGAGGCGTTTGCCTGAGAACATCTGTCGGAAACGGCCGGAATTGTGAAAGAACAGTTCATGGATGTTACACGATGGTAATGCAGTATCGCATCGAGCCACGATTGTGACCAAATTTAAGGTTAAAATCGCAATGAATGCCATCTATCAACCACCGTATTCACCAGATTTGGCTCCGTGGGATTTCTTGTTCCCTAAATTGAAAGAAGAAATTGAAATTGCCGCTCCGTGAAACCTGAGAAACATAATTATAAGGGACATTATGAAATAAGAAACTGAAAAGCGGAGGAGTTTCCTATTAATTTTAAGAGCTTCTGGTTATTTGAACATAATTATTCTCACTGCCCACTAATAATTTTTTCAGAGTACATACAGAGTAAATAAAGTGAAAAAAAAATCGATTTTTTTACCCACCCCAGGAAAATATATTTTTATGCATGTTTGGCTCATAAAAATTGTTAGTGTAGTTGCATGAAAAACTGCAGGAGTTTCGCTTAAATAAACTGTATTTAAAATGCTTTTGCTTCAAACACACATATGTCTTCAACAATATATGTTATTTAATATTTTTCAGGCTTTTAGTTTCCTATAAAAAATTTCAAAAAAATTACCTCGCCTGCTGGCATATACAGCATGGATTTCCTGTTGGCAAGTTTTATTGCGAAATAATATGTTGAGCAATAAATTTAATTTACAGGCAAATAAATAACAGTAACAGCTGCAGCAGCGCACAAATATAACTGTTTGCTTGCATTAATATGCATATAATTTATTTTTAGTAAATAATACATATTTACACACACATGCAACCACTTATACACACATATATGTTATTTTTTATAAATATTTTTTTAACTGCCCTGAAATGTGTGGCCCAAAATACTTCGCTACCACGCAATAATATTTAAGCCTGAATTAATATGTCTGTGTGTGTTCGTAATAACAGTTTCACTGTGATTTATCGTAACTACTTCGCAAATAAATAAAATAAATAATAATAGTCAGTTAAAGACATGTGAATATGTTTATCATTGTGTCATCAATTTCGAATTCCAACGTTAATGACAAGTTTGATTTTATTATGAAATGGAAATGACATTCAATTGTCATAAATACCATGGCACTGAGTGTGTGCTGCCAGATGAGACTTATGTGGATATGCATATATTTATTTGCATTTACATACAAACTTTTGTTTGTATGTGTGTGAACAATTGGAAATTAATTTCAGCAAAATAATGCATGAAGCAAATATGCTTCGAAAATTATGCTGCCGTATGAACATATATGGAAATTCACAACAAAGACAATAACAAAGCATTGTCAATGGGCTTAGTATGCACAGTTTACTTATTTCAATTCGATAGTTTTCAGTTATATAGGAACTTTTTGCAATTTTTCATACCCGAAACTCAAAAAAGTGCCAAGAACTGTACAATAACCAGAAGGCAACGACGTAGACCCTATAAAATATATACCGCAACAAAAAAATTTTAACTTAGGTTGCACCTAAGCTAGAATACCTTCACACATAAAGAAGTTTCCATACAAGTACTTGATTTTAATCGTTCTATGGCAGCTAAATGATATACTAAACCGATCTGGAAAATTTCTTCAAATATTTTAGAGTTGTCTTAGAAAATAACTCGTCTAAAATCTCGTGAAGAAATTTGTCATATTAAAAAGGTTTTTCATCAAAGAACATAATTTTGATCGGATCGGTTTGTATGGCAGCTATATTCTATAGTTATCCAATATCGACGGTTCCGACAACATACTAGCTTTTATGGCTAGAAAAGGATATGTGGAAAATTTCAGATCAATATCTCAAAAACTTATGGACTAGTTTAGGTTTATACAGATAGGATCAGCCTCGGTGGCTATAACCAATCTAACCTAACCAAATTCGGGATAAAAATGTACTTCCAATATAACCTTCCAACGTATACACATAATCGACAGAATCCAATGTGTATAACAACCATGTTTTACGATGAATGCTATAGCACTATATCTGACATGGACTATGCTGACTTTCAAGGTAAGTCCAGAATGTCAGACACAGTGCATGCGGGATTTTAGCCGCCTTTTACGACAGGTATGCCTTACCGCGGGAATATTCTTTCCCCAACCCCGCAGGGGAAACATACAATCGACCGTGGTAAGTTTAACATTGGAACCCTGTGAATAGTGGTACCAACAATGCCTGTAATAGATCCTTGAAGATAGCTTGAAGTTCTTTTACGATAGCCATGGTATAAATTTCTGTTAAACTAACGATTGTTTTTAGCACGTATAACTAATTATGAGATTTAGACTTATATCTATCAAAATGATCAGAGCGATGAGAGGAATTGATGTTCATATATTATATTTCTCCTATTGTCTGGCATTCTGTTGGTTCATTCGTGTTAATATGTTGAAAACAGTTGGAAAATTTAAATGTTTTACGTCCACTTTTAACAGAAATTTCATATCTTTTAGATATATCTGATATCTTGAGATTCTTGACCGCGTATTTTTGAAGATGTCATCCAACACTAACAAAGATGGCATGCAACACTCCATAGCGTGTTTTTAATTCAAAATTGTGCTTGAGACCAAAATGGTTCAAAGTAGACTTACTATAATAGATATATTTTGGGTATATCATATTTTTGGACTACTGTTAGACTTTAAGCCTTATCTTTGAAGAATATTATTCGAAAAATTTTTATAAATACAATGAGATTTTATGCCGAAAACGGATGAAATCCAATCTAGCTCTTCAATGTTCAATAAAAATAAACTCTTCTTTGAGATTTTCTTTATACGGTGCATTTTGGTTAGAGTGCAAGTTAGTATATTAAAGGTAGGTAGGTAGGTAGGTTGGCAGGAGAAGTTGCTGCCTGATGAACATCGACATATTGCCCCTACTAATCTCTCACTCTATTGCATTCTCTCTGAACCAACCCGTGCTCCTCATGAAGTTCATGAATACAAACAGTTTTATTTGCACAAACTCTGCAATATCATCAAGAAATCTTTGACGGATAGTTGCGATTATTTTCCTATATAAAACCTTGCAATCTCCTGGAAAAAGTTTTACCGTCTGCTTTTTTTCTACCTCCTGACAGCTTCTGAAATAATCATCGTTTGGTATAGCTAGTCTGTTAATATGTCAACCTATAAGACCTGTTAGTACTCCTATTAGAGTTCTTTTGTCATGCCTTTGAATTTTCATGGTCGGCAAATGCGACCAAGTTCTATTCAGTTTATTACATTTTCGTTGATTAGATATCTACAAGTAGCCAGAGGCATATAAATTTCTTCGTTGGGCTTCGAATTGCTTACGCATCCTTCGTATTTTAAAGAACTGTACCTCCGTGAATATTTTCTGTTTTCCGATCTTATGCTTTCTGGAAAGAAATTTTCGTTTGCCTGCAAAATTTTCGTTTATCTGCTTCTTCAACAAATCTGGGATTGACTCCATCGAAACTCAGCTAAATATATATAACATTTTCGTCGATACCTACAAGTAATAGTAAATTCTCTCTTTATCGGAATCTAATTATAGGTTGGTGCCTACTCTGGCAAGTTCAAAGTTACCAGGAATATCGTTATGTCGTAGAGCTCATAATAGTTTTTATCGTGAAACAGGATGTTAGATCTGCTAAGAGTTCAAAGCATTCCTTCGCTATATTTGACGAAATCTTAAAAGACTTTAGTGATTTTAAGGCCGCTTAGCTATCCGTATACATAAATATAAGTAGTTCTTGTTGTGAACACACTTATTGTCAGAATAAAAGAAATTCCTTTGATTGCTGAAATCCCCGCTTTGAAGATACTTTAATGGTTTGGTAAACGGAAGGCGATTTTGTTATCTAATTTTCCCAAAAATACACCACTTTGCACTCGAATATCTAGTTTGTAGCCATCCGTATAGATGCTTATTCCTGCGTCCATGTCCACATCGCTTATTCCCACTCTTCTCTGAAAGGCAAGACAATATTGGGAACCGAATTCAAGTACAGCACTATAAGATCACGAAAGTCCACGGTGTTGGGTATAAAGAGGGCCGTACTACTTATCTTAGAATGCATCTAATCACAGGCGTCTAATTGGAAAGATTGCTTCAGTGTACGAGCTGACTTCGCTGCCAGTTGTTTACAGAACAAGTCTAGGGGTTTTTTTTAATTATTGTGATATCTGTCTAGAAAACACTGCAGTGGCCTGTTAGACGGAATGTGATTTTGGTATCTAATTTTGCTGAAAAGATGTTACCTTTCACTCGATTATCTAGTCGGGATCCATTCATATGTATAAATGCTAATCCTTACGTATCTACCCATTTCGTACACTCTTCCCTGAAAGAGAAGGCATTCTTGGATTTATTCTCCAGTTTAGTTTCAATTCTATTGGATTTCGAAAATCCGTGGTAATGGGATGTAACAGCAAGCTACTAAGCATCATATAATGCCCGTTATTGCAGGCAACTCATTGGAAGGATTCCCACAGTCTAAGCACTGACTTGCTGCCAGTTGCTTGCTGAACAAGACTGTTGACAGTTAAAGTAAAATGACGTTCGTGCCTATCTAAGCGAGACTAATTTGAATATTTTTGAGATCCCAATGTTCCAAGCAGGAACTATGAAAAAGTATTGTGTGTAAACAGTTCGAAAAACGTTATTGGGTGGATGACTGTCAATTGTGGGACATCAATTCACACCTACTCCCCATATAATGGATATTATTTCGACTGATTTACAATAGCCTAGGTGCTCAAGTGGCCTTTATCAAAGGATAATAAAGGTAGCAATTCCGATAGCTAAGTTTTTTGTAAAATCGGTTGACATCTATTTTGAAATTCGAGCTCAAAAGAATGGACTATTTCAGCTCATTAACAATAATTGAAAATTCTGTTTACCAAATATATATATATTGATATCACTTCCTTACAATTTAACTACATACCTCTTAATCCCCTCTTCAAAGTTGTACACTCGGCTCAGTACACACCGTTATCACTTGAACTGGAGTTCTTAAAGCTCACGAATAAATTTAAAGCTGCGTGATAACCGTTAAACTTATGTGCTTATCAAACACAAAAACGAGTGTTTTTAGCGCGCACTGTGCGTTAAAAGCCTTCACGAGTTATAACACCGAAGTGATGCACGAAAACAACACACAGTTTCACCGTTAAGAGATATATTATGTATATGTGAGATACAAGTACCAATACTTTTAGACACGATAATGTGGGCAACTTCACCAAAAAAAATTGAAGGTGAGTTTTGAATTGACGCGCGAACTCAAACACCAGAGAACCTTTCGACTTGAACGCTTCGGTCGATTTGTAACACTGGCCTATAGAGTTGCTGCTGCCAAGGTACGCTTGTTGTGCGCTGCTTGCGGTGCTGTTTTGAATTGGTTTTGAGCTCTGTGTCCTGGACGAAACGTAAGCAAACGGACAAAGGTACGAAGCGATAATTGAGCGATTTCGCTTAGCAGTGGAACGAAATTGTAATGAAACATGCGCGTGGTGAGAGCGAGCTTCTCAGGCAGAGTATATGTATACGTATGTATGTGCTGAGTAAAAGCTCCACAGTCAGCTGAGCGCTGTTACGGGGTTGGGAGCGTATTTATAAATAGTACGATAATGGCACGGTAATGGCATAGCGGTAAACACTCAAATCAGCTGACGCAGTAGGAATTTGTGGAAATGGTATTGAGTAAGTCAGCAAATGGTTCACGGTTGACAGGCTTAAGAGTATATGTCGCCCATAACCTACCAACCTAGAAAACGCATTGTTCGTTTTAACTCGTATTAACTATGTATTGGAGCATTACGTGCAGCGTCATTTCTATAATATCAACATATATATATGTATATACCGTTATACAGGTGCTTAAAAAGCTCAATTGTAGGAGTGTTTCAATTTCACGGCAATGTTGACACTCATAATTGCAAGCAAAAAATTATTGAGAAACCCCATAAAATTTATATCTAAATTAAAAGCTCAGAAAAACAGTTACGATTTAAAAATCTTGGAACTTTTGAAAAAATATAGCAATCAATGGAAAATTTCCGAGCTGACACATAGATGGCGCTACTAGAATTAGGTCCACACTTTTAGTTAGCCGTAACCTTCGAAATGCGAGAGCATAATTTGACAGCTTTAAGATCATTAGTTTGTGAGTTATGTCATTTTGAGTAAAGCAACTTTTGTTATTGTGAAAAATTGGATGGGTTGAAAAAAATTGCTTTTTGCAGGGAAAAAATACAATTGAAGCAAAAATTTGGCTTGATGACAAGTTTCCGGATGCTGCCTCAGCAAACTCAACCCTCCAGCATTGGCGTGCTAGGTTTAGACGTGGTAAACTGAGCTCCGAAGGCGGTAAACGCAGTGGACGCAGAGGTTGTTACCGACGATAACATCAAAAAAATCCAAAAAACACTTTTAAATGACCTTAAAGTGAAATTATTCGAGATAGCAGGCACGCTAAAGATATCAACTGAACGTATACATCATATCATTCACGCATATTGGGTATAAGAAAGCTCTGTGCAAAGTGGGTTGCCGGGCGAGCTCACTATTGAACAAAAACAATGACGAGTTGATGATTCGGAGTACTGTTTGAAGATGTTCTAGCATAAAAAACCTGAGGTTTTTTATCTATATGTTCCAATCGACAGTCATCCGAATGGATTGCACACGATGAACCCACTGCAAGGCAACAGTCGACTGGCAACGTTATGGTGTCTGTATTTTGGAATGAGCTTGGAATACTTTTTTTTGACTACCTTGGAAAAGGAAAGACCATTAAACTCGACTATTACATAGCGTTATTAGTCCGTTTGAGGGACCAAATCACCAAAAACGGACCCCTTTTGAAGAAAATAAAAGTGCTATTTCGCCAAGAGAATTCACCGTGTCACAAGTCAGTGAAAATAATGCCAAAAATCCATGAATTGGGCTGCGAATTGCTTTCGCATCCATCGTATTCTTCAGATCTGTTCCACAGCGACTTTATCCTGTATTCAGATATAAAAGGAATGCTTCCTAGAGAAGAAATTTTCATTGAAGGAATAGGTGATCGCTGAAACTGTGGCCTATTTTCTAGCAAGGGACAAACTGGGCTACAAAAATGGTATCTAAATGGTGGAGAGTCGCTATAATCATTGTATCACTCTTAGAAGGAACTATTTTGATTAAAAAAAATCTCTCCTACTATGGTAGGCCGGGGAACTTTTCAATTGATCTGTTATGTAGACATTTTTTGTACCGAATAACTACTCTAATAATGTACATTAGACAGATTCCGGTTAAAATATAGTGTAGCAGATATGAAACCTCTGTTCCAAACTGCAAATTTTGAAGAGCATAAAGCTTAACAAAGGATTGTGCACTAGAGCTGAACATGTGACAGAACCTAACAAGAATGATTATTCTTCTTCGATTGCCACTCTCTAAAACAAGGCAAATAGAACAAGCAACTGCTCTACATATCGACGCTGCCGAAAAGTACCGACTGATTTGCGGGTAAAATGTGTGTTGTCTTCGATTGTTAGTCTCCAAAAAGCATCAAATTAAACAACTGGATAAGTCAAGTCTCGATGCTGCAAGAGATACCAACTGCTTTGTGGGTAAAATCCGCGAAACAGTTTTAAAGCGAAACTCATAAATTTAGAAAATTTTTAAGCACAAGTGGAGTATTTATAAAGAGGGTGGTGTCATGTGTCGAAGTTTACGCAAGTGAGCTTCTCCGAGCACCATTAGCTTGGAAGCGATCAGAAACGATTCTTTTACATATGGCTCAAGCAGCTCCCGACTTCCGGTCTTAGACCAACTATCCTCTTGGTAGCCAAAAAACGTCCGTTTATGGCGAGCTGAAGTGAGAAGGCGAGGCCCGGGTTGTGCGCTGCGTTTGAAACACACCACCTAAAAAAACACCCCCAATGAAAAGAACGAAATAGCCTACGCTGTTGGAAACTCGGTTATAATCACTTAAACGGACTGTACACCATTAAAGAAGAAGAAGTGTATTTGTATAAAGCCTTTAAAATGTAGCATGTTAGACTCTCTAAAAAAAAGCTCATGACATGTAATGGTTTGTAGAGCTTTTTAGGTAATCTACTTCTAGTTTGTTATACAGAAATATTATTGGTACAGTACAGAGCTTTCAAAGTTTACAGTGCGCTCAAAATAACGGCTATTGCAATTAACATACCTGTTTAAATATTCAGTTTGAAAAAAAAGTCCAAATGTGTAGTTATATTTACCTGCAAGAAACGGTTTTCAAATAAAAAAAATATATATTAGAAAATTGTGATTTATAATTTCATATTTATATAGGAATGTTATGCATTTCGAAACGTTAACATTTTTCGGTAGTAACTTGAATTGATTGCTGCTAAAAGGTTTTGCTGGCATTGCATGCGACTTCTAATGTTAAACCCAGCTGTTTCTGGTACTTAAATTTTAACGATATGTTTTAAGTTTCGATAAATAACTTAAATAATTTGGGTTTCAAAGAAACTTAAATAGAATGTATCGATATCAAAATCAAGCCATTTTCATACCGAAAAATTATAGCGAATCGAAATTCAGAACTTGTCGGGTAATTTTTTGAACTAATCTGTGAAAAATAGTAACACAAATGGCACAACTTTTACATATAGAAAAATTTAATGCTTAAAATATATAAATTTTTAAGAAAATCGGAAAATAATGAATATACATATAATATATATAATGTAAATACTAAACAACAAACAGAACCTTTAAAGTGACACAGAGAGATTAAGAGCGAAAAGCACATGTCATGTTATGTTTTCATGTCAGTGAGAGGAAAGTTGAGAGTGAGTAACATAGTGTGAGTGAAACAGACGCTGTTAACAACATTAACATAACAGCTAACTAGAAATGAAAGCAGCTTTCTGTAGCAGCTTTTACAGTACCGTTATAAAGATATGAAGAAATGAACTAGACAAATCGAATGAGGAATAATTCAAAACATGTGCTATATGCATATATAGTAGATATGTAGGCCAATTAGGTTATATACATGCAAATAGTTTTAGAAAAATATATATTCAAAAACGTGCACACTATATAGCAGAGTATAAATTCCCACAATTCATATAAGTTACGCTAAAACTCACAACAAAACACTAGAAACAACACCCAGAGAGTACAAAGTATGAGTTTGGCAAATCGAACACACAAATGCCTTGGTTTGTATGTATGAATGTATGGAATGTGAGCAAGAAACATGCTACGGTAACTATTCAACACGTGGTTATAGAATTTTATATAATTTTTTTTTTTTTCAAAATATATTTTTTTATATATATATATTTTTTTATAAAAGAGTCAAAGCAAGGCTAGTACACAGAAACAAACGCCAAAAAGATTCCTTAATAATTTTAAGAAAGATTGTTCACGAAAATTTTCAACTCTCACCACACACACCGATTTGTGTAGTTGTTTTTGTGTTAGGTGGTAGCTAAAACGAATTAACATCGAATTTAAAGTCGAGATCCAGATTTCTTAACGGATTACGTTGTATCTTCTTGCTGCCATGATGATGATGGCCCGGCGGTATGCGTATCGTTACCTCAATATCTTCTGTGCCGTCGAGAAGTCAGTTCATTTGTTTAACAAATATTTAGACGCACACATGCATACATACACGTACATATTTAACGAGTACGTAAGTGTTGTCACATAGCAGTTGTTGGTGTTGTTGTGCACATATACATATAAGGAACGAAAGGTTAGCAAAGAAATTATCACAATTAATTAATTTCATTTTTAGCTTTTGGTGAGGCATAAATTAGAAATACTGAGGAAATAAATATAAATAAACAAAAGAAAATTGAAATTAAACCTTAAAGAAGAGCTTACGTTAGAGAGCTTTTATCAGCTGTTAATATAACAGCGAAAGGTCGAACGGTACAGTGGGATGTAAACGCGCAAACCAGAGCTAAAATAGTGTGCGAATAATCGTTAAAGAGAGAAGAACCGTATTACTCTCTAGAGGGTCAATTGGGAATGGATTAATACCCAACACTTTTTCTAAATGTTAAACCAAGAAAGAAAAAGAAGAAGACATATGCTAAGTATAGATATAGGGTCTACCACCAAGAACTACGAAGAAATAAAATAAAACACTCAAATTTGCTCAAGATAAGATAAGATTGCATCGCGGCCTAAGATCTATTGTGCTCTCACCTAAATCACAACGACGCAACTAGCTCCAGCATATTGATAAACTCCAATATATTGGTAGGTGCTTGTTAGCCATGTGATCACTATTTGGAAACATGGATCCATGGAACCTGTACCCTGTTATGCAGACAATGAAAGATATTCTTTAGTTTCAGGCTCCCTCTGGCAGAATCGGTAATTTGCACAAGAAGTATAGAATAAGTTCTTCTTGAGCTTACAGTGACCAGCGTAGAATACGACAAGTAGCCTGAGTTTGTTCCTAGGCACAGTACATACAAGCAAGCAAGACGGCGTTCATGGTTTAGTACGTAGGTGTACTGTGCAGCAAGTCCTGCTTGGGCGTGGTCCCATCCATCCCATCTTTAATGGCTAACATGAATCGTGCATATCTTCCGGAAAAACCAAAAAGGTTGTAACCCCCCATTAGCAACATGGCAGGGCGCATGCCTTGAATTTGTTGCCAATACCACTCTCTTCTTACTCTTTCCTTCCTTTCTGATATGAAGACCCACCGCGATGAAGGGTTCAGGTACAACCATGTTGGTGGAGGCTGCGATTTATGATTTAAAGAAAATGTCGGCCAAATGACCACCTCAGCTCCGTTTGCATATCTCCACTCATTTACGCCTGCTTCCGATGACCCCATGCAGCTTTTCGGATCAAATTTGGAACCCCTCGAGCATTTCTGGTTGACTTGTGTAAACCTTTGATTTAATATACCAGATAAAATAATCTAGAGGCGTTAAATCGCATGATCTTGGCAGCCATTCGGCTGCACCATTCCTCGAAATTAACGATTCGCCAAACTATGCAAGCGATGTGTTCATGTTTAGATTTGAAACATGAAGTGGCATACCATCTTGTTGGATGTAGAGATCCTCCGCACCGATTTCATCAAATTCCGGAGGAAAAACCGGTAAACGTCATGTTACAACGTTCACTATTGATGGTAGCGTATCTTCAAAAGCGTAAATAATTTAATCTATCTTGGAACCAGCATGAATACCAACAACAAGTCAGCCTCAAAATCCAACGCAGAATAACTCTTGTCAACAGGTGCTACTTCGAACTGAACAGGCAATTGAGAAGTAAAATCCTCTCTCGACGAACAAAAACTCTGTATGTCACTTATTATTCCCGCCCAGCTATATGGTGCAGAGGCACGGACGATGACAACATGTGGTGAGTCGACGTTACATGTTTTGGAGAGAATATCGCATTCGATGGAACGATGAGCTATACGAGATATATGACGACATTGGCATACATAGTTCAGCGAATTAAAAGACAGCGGCTACGCTGGCTAGGTCATGTTGTCCGGATGGACGAAAACACTCCAGCTCTGAAAGTATTCGACGTAGTACCCGCCGGGGGAAGCAAAGGAAGAGGAAGACCTACACTCCGTTGGAAGGACCAAATGGAGAAGGACCTGGCTTCGCTTGGAATATCCAATTGGCGCCACGTAGCGAAAGGAAGAAACGACTGGCGCGCTGTTGTTAACTCGGCTATAATCGCGTAAGTGGTGTCTACGCCAGTAAAGAAGAAGAAGTGTTGTGATGGTTCCACGTCGGCATCTTCGATACACCTGCGGCAGCTGGCATGCGGTAAGATTCTCAACCTTACTGCGTGGACTGCGTGTATTGTTAGTATCTCCACAATTAGGATGAGACTAGCTTTATTGAGACCAAAGAGCTCGCTGGATCTCCTGCGATCCATCTTAGGCCAAAAATATCTTTAGACAGCACAAAACCCGATGGTGTTTCAGTGCTAGCCAAGATTCCGTGGCTTTCATGCAGATGTACAATGCATGACGGAGCACTAACCCGTCGCCCGTATTGACAGTAGGAATGGGGTGCGTTTCCTTGCTTACTTGTGATATCGTTGTGGCCTGGCAACTATACTTGTCTTATCACAATGTGACTCGATGCGTTTGATAATAATTTTACGCGCTTCTTATTAACCCTTGTGTGCACGGTTCATAAACTTGAGGCTAAAAAAAATTTTAAACCGCTATTTACTTCGATTTAGAGCGCTGTCACTGCTTTTATAGGAGACTTGGGACTTTCATCCTTGCCTTTGCAAGTTGTTGAGGAGCTTAAGTGTAGTTGCACTATAAAAATGGCCGCCTTGTGCAATAAAAAATCAGTAGATTCTGAATCCATAAGCATATGTACTAACTAAAACCAATGTGTAAGCATTTTGAAAGTCATACCTTCATATCGATTCCATTAAAATTCCACTTGGAAATGTCAAAATCCAACCGTTAGTGCAACTTGTCAACGCAATAACTGAAACACTTTCAGGGATCAACAAGTTAAAAGATAAATACAAAGTATTTTAATGTCTCACACAATACATACAAACACACACACATGCAAAGCGCTTTGTATTGTTGAAAACGACGAAATTTCATGCGAAACACAAAAGGTACGGTCGCCCCGAGGGTATTTGCAAGAGTGATTTCTGCGCTACCGCTGCCACTGCATAATTTTGTATTTGTGTTGTTTCTGCAAACACGCCTGTTTACTTTTGTGCGTCAGTGTACGGGAAAGGCAAGTACAAACAAACAAGGTAGCCTACATTCAGTCGTACAACAAATATTTCGCAAACATTTGACTGCTTTCGCTGTCCGAAATCGTGTAAGCATCTCAACAAACAAACGGCGGAAGCGTAACACTTTTATCCGCCTGCCTTTGAGCGCCAACAGCCGCCGGGAGAATGTGTCCAGTTACAAGGGATAAAATATAAATGGTTAATTTACAGCAACAAAAATGAGGAGGATAGTCATAAAGCAGTGAATTACTCTCATAAATATTTGCAAAAAATATCTTCAAGCTCACACCCACATTCGGTAACAGCAAGGCTGAAGCTAACTTTTCCAAATTTCTCTCCCAAATAAAAGTCAAAATATTTTATGGAAACCTTAAAAAAAAAATACTCTCAAAACTATAAATAAGTGAATTATTTTTACTTTCTTAAGTCTACATACTTGGCTTTTGATCCTCTCGGAGCCTTACCATCCCTTTAACTACATTTATAACCATCTAAGGATTTTCCGTTTCAGCAATTTACTTTACAAAATTCCTAAAACAAATTTAAGACCACCCTAATGCAATGTTTGTACATAAATATTAAGTTAGTAGCTTTCAAAAATATTTAAATATTTATTTTAGTTCGAGAAAGAGTAAACAAATTGGAGCGAAAGTTTTAATGGCCGCGAAGGAGTGATGGTCGAAATTCTCGTTACAAAGATCGAACTCGTAGGCACACAGAACTAATAAATCGTGGAAATCTTTTCAACAATAGTTTTATTTACAATTTATTTAAGAGAAGACATGCTCGCAAAGGCTACAATTGCTAGGAAGTTTCAAACGATCTCAAAGATCGACTCTCACCGACATCTCCGGTACATTGCGGACTGCACATAAACATAGCAACCGTGAGACTGCCTTCTCCATCTGATCTCTGCTGCACTGTGGAAGTCTTCCTCATCCTCCACTTCCACTTCCACCGCCGAGTACTGAATCGAAACCCTTCAAAACTGGAGTGAGTGTTCGCTTGCATCCGAATCACCCGACCTAGCCAACGCAGCCGCTGTCTCTTGATTCGCTCAACTACATATCGCTCATTTGCTGCAAGACCGGCATAAATCAAAAAACGTGATTTTTGAGTTAATGATGCAGAATTGTTCGTTATATAATACTTCATGTTGAGTGAAAAATTGAGAAGAGAATATGTTTCCTGTTTTCCGTGTAAGGTAAGGTAAGTTGAAAACTTTAAACGCGTTTTCTGGCGAATCGATTTTTTTGACTTATGCCGGTCTTGCAGCAAATGAGCGATATGTCAACATCGTCGTATATTTTCTACAGCTTATCGTTCCATCATAGTCACAAGTACCTACTCCTCTCCGTCTTCGTCCGGTCTATCGCATTTCTTGGGCGGTGGTGCTGGCAGCCTTTAGTTTTACGAGGATATCAATCAGCCCACCATCGGCAACTTCCGAATTAACACGTGTTCCACGTGAATGCCCTCAAATCATAGTCCTTGTTACGTTTGCTAACGACCACATCAAAAGTGAAGTCTTTCATCTGAGGCTGTTGTTTACTTTTCATTGGGAGTGGTTTCTACATGGCGGGCCCCAAACCCAGCGCACAGTCTCACTAGGCGATTAGTATAAAGCTTTATACACATTTATATAGCGAGCCGCTTGTTTCAAGACCGACGTCCGCTCGCAGCCGCACTTCTCCTGAACAGACGCTGCAATTACGCTTCAGCGAAGCCTTAAACCGAATATGTCGGAGTGACTCCGCCGTAGCTTCCTCTCTTTTAGCCGTGCTCCACATGAGTTGGCTACCGCATCTTACACAAGGGTTACTTACCTTTCCAGGGGGCGCGACGTGGACCCAAGAGTAGGAATTGGATATAGTCCTAAAATTGTAACTGTTTACCCAGAAGCATATCCCCGAAGGCACCTCCTTTATCTACATTCCTAAAAACTTGTACCCCTACGTTACAGAAGCTACTCTGACTTTTCTCCGCTCACATACCCACGAGGAATTTGTTTTACTAGGAGAAGTCGCTGGATAAGAGACGCAGTCTGTTTTTCCACAGATGGGTCAAAGTCAAAGCTACGAAGGAAAGTTGGAGGGGGAGTTTTCAGTATTTCAGTAAGGAGCTATCCGTCAATCTTAGATATCAGGTCACCGGACCACTGTAGTGTGTTCCAAGCAGAAATGGCTGTCATTACGATCACAATAGACGAAGTGAGCATTCATTCCGGCAATATCAGCGCTGAACTCGCTAACTGTGCGCTTAAAACTAGTCAAGATGTATCTGTTCTCACTGCAAATAGCTTCAAGCCACTTCATCATCAGACTGGTTTGAGTACCTGATCATAGCAGAATCACTGGTAACTGCAAAGTCGATGAGCTTGCCAGAGGCAGCATGCTTGCCCCGCTCACATCGAAATGCGACCGAGTTGGATCTCCATAGACATCTTGCGCCCTAGCACTGAAACAATGGACTTCACGTGGGTTTGGCAGGGCTAGTTGACGACTCGCTCCTGTGCGACTGCAAAATCCTTTTGAAAATATATTGAAATACTTGCCATACCTTACCAAAGTTCATCTCAGCCTCGAAATCCAATGCAGAATAACTTTCACCCGCAGGTGGTACTTCGGACTGAGAAGGCAATTGAGAAGTAAAGTCCTGTTTTGACGAACAAAGACCGTACTCTACAAGTCACTCACCATCCCCGTCCTTCCATAATGGGCAGAGGATGATGACAACATCTGATGAGTTGACGTTAAGAGTTTTCGAGAGAAAAGTTCTGCGGAGCTCGCCATTGGATTCGCTGGAACGGTGAGCTGTACAAGATGCATATATGATGGCATTGACATAGTTCAGCGAATTAACCTTCAAGAAGTCGCGCGTAGTCTTTTCGACCGCCCATGGTGAATAAAGTATTATAATTTTTGTGTATATAATCCCAGATATTTGGTAGCTCTAGTAGCTTGAGGTTAGTTTATTTCCAATCGAATGCACTATTTCCATCTCTTTTTAACTATTGTCGACTGTTTATAGCGAGCATTTACTTCAGTTGCCTCTCGTCGTCGAAAAGACTACGCGCGCCTGACGTCCTTTAGTTTACGCGCGACTCTCTGTGCACATTTCCTGATATAATAAAGTGTTACAGTTATTGGTAAAAATGGCTAAAACAAGAATAAGTGAAAGTGAAATAATGAAATTTCTCCTAGAGGAAGATGATGAAAGTGATGAAACTTTAAGAGATGAAGGATCAGAAGTCTCTGACCACTTATCTGATATGGAATGTAATGAGGAATCAGAAATATCTGAATGTAGACCAGATGTGGAATCTGATGAAGAAATGGAACATTCAAACGAAGAAAGTAATTCGGATAATGTTACAAAATGGAAAAAATCAAATAGTGATAGAGTCAGGTATCCACCACATAATATTCTGACTCAAGAGGCTGGTGTTCTTGGAAAAGGCATGGGCGTAACAACATCTCTAAAAGCATGGGATTTGTTCATATGCGATAAAATTATAATGACAGTAGTAAAATATACTAACGAATTTATACAGAAAAAATAAAGCGCATACTCCAGAGATTGTAAAACTACCGATTCTGTTGAGATTCGGGCCCTGTTCGAATTATTATATATTGCTGGAACCTTACGAATGTCTCATGGAAACTTGGAGGATGTGCCTTTGAAAAGGATGAAATTTCTTCTAAACTCTCTCCGGTTTGATGATGCATCCACAAGAGCCCAAGATAAAGCTGCGCCCATACGAGAAGTGCTAAATATGTTCACAGAAAACTGCCTTTCTCCTTATTCTGTTAGTAAGAATGTTGTAATAGATGAAATGATGTGCGGATTCCGCGGAAAATGTCCTTTTAGACAATACAACAAATCAAAACCTGACAAATATGGGCTAAATATTTATGCACTAGTGGATTCAAAAAACTTTTACACGTTGAATATTGAGCTTTATGCTGGGAGACAACCAAAATGACCTTTTCAAATCAGTAATTCAGGAAGTGATGTTGTAAAAAGGTTAATTTCACCAATTTCTGGAACCGGACGAAATTTGACCATTGATAACTGGTTCACCAGCATTCCTTTGGTAAAAGATTTAGCCACAAATGATAAAATGTCTGTTGTTGGCACTTTGCGTAAAAATAAAAAAGAAAATCCCCCGTGTTTCATTGCGAAGGGAAAGCCAGAGTATTCTAGTCAATTTGGGTTTTCAAAAATTTCTACCCTGGTATCGTATGTACCTAAAAAGAACCGATCTGTTGTTCTGATTTCATCACTTCATCGTACAGCTGAAATTGACACCAGCACTAACGAGAAACGAAAACCAGCTATTATAACTTTTTACAACAAAACAAAAGGTGGAGTTGATGAAGTGGATAAAAAGGTAAAACTGTATTCCGTATCAAGGAAGTGCAATAGGTGGCCATTGACACTCTTTTTTCGCTTGCTAAATATTGCTGGAGTAAACTCAATGGTAATTTTGAGAGAAAATGATGTAGTTATCGAAAAAGACGTACATTTCTACGCGAATTGGGAATAGAAATGACGAAAGAACATATGAAAAGAAGAGCTGATAAAAACTTACCAAGAAATTTGAAAAGAAATATAAGAGGTTTTTTGAAATTAGATGATGAGCCCAATAGTGAAATCAGTAGAGGAAGCTGCAAATATGTCCAGCAAAAAAACGAAGGCAGACAAAAACCCAATGCAAAATCTGCGAAAGAAATATTTGTCGCGACCATACGGTATACGGCAATGAGTGTTTTGTGACCGATGAATCTGATGAATCTGACTATTGAACTATTCTAACTTTCTAATAAGATATTAATGTATTTACATTCTTTTCAATGTATTCTATGACTTTTATGTTTTCCCCAAATTTTGAAAAAGATTTGTTTGGTTTTGTGTTAAGATTAATGAATTTACTTTGCATTCAATGAATTATATTACTTTTTAAGTTTTTCCATCATTTAATATGACAAAAAAAATTACTTTTCCTGTAAAATATTATTTTATGATTACATAATAACTAAAACTAATAAAAAAAAATGAATTCCACAACTTTATCCACTTTAAATCTCACATTTCAATTGAGGCGTCGAAAAGACTACGTGCGACCGCTTTTGTTACAAAAGATGGCGCGCCCGCTTGAAGGTTAAGAGACAACGGCTACGCTGGCTAGGTCATGTCGAAAGAATGGACGAGAACGCTCTGAAAGTATTCGACGCAGTATCCGCCGGTGAAAGTAGATGAAAAGGACCTCCACGCCATTAGAAAGAGCAGGTGGAGAAGGACCTGGATACACTTGAAATCTCCAATTGGCGCCAACCAGCGAAAAAGAAAAACGTCTGTCGCGCTGTTGTAAGCGCGTAAGCGGTGCCTACGTCAATAAAGAAGAAGAAGATATGATTTTACATATATGTATGAAATAACTAATCTACTTCCACTTCATTTGGTCCATCAAGGTTTTCTAAAAGCTTTTCCGCCATATAACAAAGTTTTGGATTCATTTCAAATTCGGAACGGGTTTCAACATAACCTCATTGATATCTTAAACCGGCAATGTATTAATGCAATCAGGGAAAATGGAGTGTAAACAGAATGTATGTGTGGGTGTGAGTGTATAAAATGTACATCGCAATGCTTTGTTACAAAAACATCAACAACAACAATAAATGCACGGAGAATTCCACAACGGAAATGTGTACAATAACGGTAATAATAACAAATAGTCGCCACCCACACAACCCTGCAACAGTGCGAAGAATTATTACAAAACACTGAAACGGTAAACTAATAACAACAACCCCTACACACACCAAAAACGAAGCAAGAAAACACTTGCTGTTGTTGTTGTTGCGCTTTGACGTTGCGTACGACAGTCGTTTTGTGTCGATGCCATTATGTATTGGCATTTGTGGCCACCGAGTTCGCGTAGTCGATAGCGTGAGGCACGTTGCAAACCAAAGCGCAAAGTATAAAAAATTACGGTAAACTACCATGTGACAACAACAACAAAAGCACAAAGCGCACCGAAGCTGAATTGTCCTACAGCGTTGGAATGGCAACCGCAACAACAATACGAAACGCAATTTTAAGGTTTACAGAAATGAAAAATCCTTTACACTTTATAACCATAAACAAAGATAGATAGAAGCTACAACGTTTTAACGAACCGCACTTTTACAAAGTATTTTAAAGATGAGTACGAGTATATGTTATATTTGCGGTACTATTCTTCATTCGTTTTTATATACATATGTACGTATCATTCGGTCTCTGTATAGATACTAGGCTAGGTTATCCAATGTGGACAGCTAGAAACGCCTGTCCGTTGAGGTGATGTACGGCTCAAAACGACCGCCTGTCGATCGACCTAGTGTAAGCCATAACTTTATTGAAACCTTTAATAATCCCACTTGGACCGCTGGAGACACCTGACTGTTGTAATGGCTAGAACTACTGAGTATGGACCAAAAGGACCGTCGGTCTACCGACCACAAGCAATCTCCAACTGTATTGAGGTTTCAAATAATCCCACTTGGACAGCTACAGACGCCTGACCGTTATGATACCCAGAACTCCTAGGTACGGACCAAAAAGATCGATGGCCCACCAATCCAGAGCAAGTCACAACTTTACTGAGCCAACTAACATCTACTTCAGCCAATTCGCCGGCTTCGTAGCAAATATGCCAACCATGATCATCTATCTTGCGAAGACTCGAAAGTGATATTTCCACCTCATGTTCCTCCCTGCAACTTTGATAAGTTGTGTCCTCCAAAACCATTAGCCTCAATGCTTGAGCAGTAATGCAACAGTGTCCATCTATCATTATGGCCATGTGAACCTTGCTTAGAGCTAAGTTTTACCATGGATTGTTTATGTTACACTCAGGACTTTCAGAAACCCAGAAGATTTGGTTGCACCAACGCTTACTAAGCTCACACGCGGCCAATAGAAGCAGTGTCCGAGTACGCGAAGACAAAGAATCCACTGCTATTTGGCATTATGATGGAACTTGGATAAGGTTGCTCTTTCTAGCGGCAAACGACGTTCTATCTCCGTTAATCTGGATCTTAAATATGTGGTAAATAACCTATTGAAAGAACTTGAGAAGACATTTCTGGCTCAATGGGTATGTAAACCAGCAAAATTGCCGCATTTGAGACGAAGAGCAACCTGAAAAGATTCAAAAACTGGCATTTCATCCAGAAAAATACTACGTTGTGGTGTGTTTTGTAAGCCAATGGAATCATGGGTCAATATATTTTTAAAAATGATGCTGGTAAGAACGTAACCGTCCATAGAGACCGCTATCGCGCAATGATAACCGACTATTTCATGCCTTAAATTGAAGCTCGTGATCTCGGTGAAATTTGGTTTCAACGACGCGGCGCCACTTCCCACGCACCGCATCAATCAATGTATTTTTTGAAAGAACACTTCAGTGAACAAACAATTTCACGTTTTGGTCCGGTCGATTGGTCCCCAAGATAGTGTGGTATCACACCGTTAACCTTTTTCTGTGGGAATATGTGAAGTCTAAAGTCTATGCGAACAATCCTGATCCGATTCAGGGTTTGGAAACGCGGATGTCAAGTTACCAATCGGAATGCTCGAACGAGTCATTGAAAATTGGACACAACAGATGGACAATCTGAGACGTATGTAGCCCCGGCCAACACTTCAAGCGATAATTTTCAAAAAATAAATGCCAAAGAATATTTTTGCGAATGATAAAAAAAAATCCCCCATTAAATCTGAAATTTCCGTGATTTTTCTGTAAAAAAAATAGGGAACCTCGAAATAGATCAGAATTTAGTTGATCAAGCAACTAACCAAAAACAACCAATATCGGTATTTGATATAGGTTCGAACATCATTATCAATGCCACAATTGACCGAATCTTCAACTCCATGCCTCAGATCGGGAGCGTAAAAAATGATTTCATCATTTACCAACATACTAATATAACATTACTTAGAACAGACCTCACGACACTGCTCTACAGTCTTCTTAGTTTTTCTCACTAGCTTCTTCTAATGGCTTCTGCCCTTTACAGTCGTCCAGGATGATAGAAATGACGACGAAACTTTGATTGATTTGCCTAAAAAGTTCATTTTAAATTCGCTTTGCTTCCTTCCACGGACATTACTTATTTGCAGAAGTTTGGCTCAAATGACATTCTAGTTAAAATTTAATGCTTTGCACTCAAACACAAATGCAAATATATGCATTTCGATGTACACTTTCATGTGACCTTTTGGATGCTTATGCATACATATAAATCTGTAATCGACACAAGTATGTGTCACGTAAATAACTTTACTTAAACTATTCTCGTGCTCCGCTCGCTTTCGGCACATCCTGTCAAATCATGGTGACTAAGTATAAATATAGATTCTTGCAAAAGCACAAACATACTTACACGCCACATAAAAGCTTGTTTGTGTTTGTGCACTTGTGCGCGCGACACAGACAAAATGGCAGTAAAGCTGGCGCCAACAGCCGCGTCACGCATTCTAGCACGTTTCATTGTCTTCGATTCGATTTTAGCCGCCAACATTCCGAATGGCAGCGGTTCTCTATGACAATTGTGAGATTTGCTTTGAATATTTGTGCGAACTGGGTTGTTGTTAATCGAATTGAAGTATATAAAGTTTTTAAATAGTTTTTGAAAGGTGTACTCAAGCAACTATTTCAATTTTTTTTAGAAAGTCAAATCCTGGTTTTGAGCACTCATCTCAGCTTGGCAATATACAAAAATATTTCTGCTTACTTTTCACACTTGTTTTCCAACGAATTCACACTTTATTATTAGTAAGCTTCAAATAAAATTTGGTTTTCATAGAACCCACGTCTTGAGAGTAAAATGTGTACCAACAAATTGCCGGTTTTCACGCTGAGTAGCGTATTTCTCCATCTTGCTGGAACAAATTACAACTGAGGCCATTGAAATTGATGATCTTCGCTTTGTTGTTCTTCAGACGAGTAATTGCTATTCAAACTTCTTCAAGATCGGGCAATGGAACGTTTGCTCCATCGTCATCAATTGAGGAATCGGGTTCGGCGTTATTCTTGCACCGTCATTCAGCAGGCTTTAGAAGTGTTCGCTCCATAATTGCAGTATGCTCTGGGCATTAGTCTCTAGATCACCTCTGCGTGTTCTATAAGAGTATGCGCCAGTCTTGACATCTTCTGTTAGTCGCCGCATATGCATAGAAGGCATCTTTGGTCACATCATCCTTCTCTTCTTCCCAGGGCTCGACGACAGAGTCTGTCTCCAACCACGAATACCAAACTGAATTGGCGCTCCTTTATATGGCCACTGTAGTAAATGCCACAAGGTCCTACTCATCTCAATCCTTGTCCCGTCCATCGCACTTCTTGGACGGCGGTGATGTCAACCTTTATTTTTAGGAGGACATCAACCAGCTGAGTAAAGGCACCTTTCCACTTAAGGGACCGGATATTCCATTGCATGCTCTTAAATCGTAGTTCTTATTACATTAGCTGTGGTTTTTATCTCTACCGAGACTGGTGTTTACTTTTCATTGGGAGCTTTTTTAAGTGGCGGATCCCAAACCCAGCATACAACCCTGTGGAAGAATGATTCGGCTTTTCACTTCAGCTCGCCTTCAAACGGATGTTCTTTGGCTATCCAGAGTATATTTGGTCTAAGACCGGAAGTCGTGAGCAGCTTGAGCCATACTTAAAAGAATCGTTTCTAGCCACTCCCAAGTGAATGGCAATCAGAAAACTTTCCTCACTTGCGTAAAATTTTTGGTTTGGGTTTTAACCTACTTTACCGTGGGTTCGAGACTCTCAGCGACTTGGTTGATAATCAATATGATATTCAAAGCACAAGTGGAAAGAACTCCAACATTGAACCCATACAAACCCTTTTCCATTCAAACTTGTACTTATAAACTGCACAAAGTAAGTGTTCTGCAAGCCAAACTAAAGTTGTTTACAATTCTTACAAGAGACTATTCCTACCATCTCTCACTCACCAACTATACGCCGACACTATCAAACAACAAACCGAAATGCTTTTTAGTTTTTGTTATTTTCATTGTTTTTCTCACTTTGTAAGCAGCTTTGGTGTTGTTGCTATAATTCCCATAATTACTCATACTGTCACTTTAACATCCTTACGCAATTACCGTTTTATTAAATTAGTGAGCGCGCCAAGTTATGGCAGACACAAAACAGCACCAGGGTGCGAGTAAATGCCGCTGATGGCAAACGCAGCTGAGTGAATTGAGTGCTTAACTAGCGTGCAATAGTTCGTGTGTTCGGAATGTGGGTGCGAATGTAAAGGGTGATGCATTTCGAAAAAAAAAATGTCGCCGGGATCATAAGCTTCAATTTCAGGCCTCAAATAGTCGGTTGTCATGGCGCAATAAAGGTTGCCATTACCTACGCTTCTTCTAACGTTCTCACCGACATCATTTTTGAAGAAATATGGACCGATGATTCCACCAGCTCACAAACCACACCAATCGTTAATTTTTCTGGATAAAATGGCAGCTCTTGAATCTCTTCAGGTTGATCCTCGTCTCAAATGCAGTAAATGCCAGAAAAGGGCCTCATCGCTGAACAAAATTTGGCTCGAAAACATCGAAACCTCGTTGGAACTTTTCAGGAGGCTATGAAGTGATGCGATATCGCTTGGGATGGTTGAAGGGCTTCAGTTCTTGCTCGATCTGTATTTTGTACGATTTCAATTTAAGATCGGGACGTAAAATACGGCAAGGCATGCCATTCTCAGTCCGAGTTACTGCGAATGGCTCCGAATTGACTCTCCATGGTCTTCGTGTAACTCCCAGCTTCGGCTGCTATATTTTCTTCACTGCGTACTGGACGTGCTCTTTTCGGTCTAATATTATAATAATCTCTGAGCATATTTCTGATGATCAAAATCTAGGGTTCTAGGGTTCTATTACTTGGAAATAATACACTCAAATATAAGAAAGCACGGCCTAACACCTGTAGCTCATGTATCTCTCTCCATCACTGTGGTATAACTATTTGTGCGCTTTTTATAATAAATGAATAAACACAAAAAACTTTCGAATTCACGTGCTTGTTTGTCTTTGCCATTTTGGTGCTCATTTGTGTCGCATTACTGCCGGAGAGTGTTGCGGTGGTTGCGCTGTTGTTGCTGCTTAATGTAATTGCACTTTGAGGTTATGTCGCATGCCAGCGGTTGATTAAAGTTTGTCACTTTACGAAAGTGTCGAAAGGGAATGTTTGTGTGCCACCGACTGGTGGTTGCTTTTGCCATTTCGTTGCAAGTTGGTAGATGGCAACAGTGTAGGTAAAATTAAAATAACATACCTGTAATTGAAGTAGTACTTTCGTTGGAGAAATGAGTTGTGTAAGGAGTGTTTGACTTGGTGGTAAAAATAGAGAAAGGAGAGCAATGTATTGCAACATTTAGAGTTTTTACGATTTTTTTAGTGGAAAAAACATTTTTTTATTGCTATAGGTTATTTAATAGATCGTTACTTAAAAAGAAAGAAACGAAAATATTTAATATTTAATTAGAATTTCGCATGAGTGAATCCTTTATGGAGCGCTGTTATTTTACCTTGAACGTCGTATATTATCAGAGCCATGGTTTGAGCTGCTCACCTGTCTGTCTTTCCCTTTCTTTCTAAGGTCTAAAACAAGTACCTCTATAGAAAATTTTTTTATTTGACAAGTTATCTTCACGAATTTTGACATACACTTTTGTGCAAGACATTCTGCTTTGCCACCGACGTCTTGATAATTTGCACGATACCCTTGTATTTTTTCTACAGATTCCTCTTCTCATTTGCGTAATGTACTCTTGTGTCGGTGAGTTTTGTGGTGCTTCTGTAGCTGTTTCACTTGAGGCTATCTTTTCTCCAATTTCGAATTGTTTTGGAGTGATGGTGAGTGTAAGGGATCTAAGTATCCTACTACTTCTACGGAAGATGGACCCGTATTCCCGTATTTGTTGTTCTTTCTGTTGGAATTTTTGTTGTTGATTTTGCGGTGCATTCATTTTTGTTCTAATGGGTATCCGCTTCAAGATGCTATCTCCGCACGTTGTAACAGTTGCCCTTTATGAACCCCGTGGTTACCTATGCCAGCAGGGAGGGCACGCAAAGGTTGACACAAGTCCTTATGCGAACTTGTGTTAAGAGCCAGGTTCGGGCACGAATCAGGAGCTCGTCTCAACTAAACCTGTAAAGCCAAAAGTTTATGGCGACGTGCACTGAACGTACTTGGAGACCTGGCAGGACTTTAACGAGACGGAGTTGAGAACACTATTAGCCTGCCAGCTATTTCGGAAAGGTATGACTCTAACTCACTGAAGTGATAGAATACCGCATTCACGAGCTCTTTATCTAACTAATACATTCCGGGTTTTCATTATACTATAATCAGAATCTTATTGGCCTCAATTATGATAGGTGCTTGCACAGGATTTTCGTCGACGTCTGTGCATGTTTGGTGGGGGTCGCTGTATTGTGCCCTCGTCGCATTGTTGCCTTCCTCTCGTGGGTAGGTTCTCCCTCGGTACAACCCTAGTGGGGATTGTGGACGCTTATTTAAAGGCGGCATCGGTTCGCCTCTTCGCATGAGGCGTTTTGAGCCAAGCTCTTCTCTTCTGCTCTTCTTCGGAGGTTGCGTATTACTATTCGCAACTAGCCTACTTAACATAGGCCGTTCACAATGAACCAGCTGTGATCCCGGTAGTAGCCTAAGCTCAACCTTACAGACCATCACAATACATACATATATAGCTACTATAAATATAGCTGTCATACATAAGTTGTTATCTCAAACATTATTACAATTTCCGAGCACATTTCTCAGATCGGCCCGCTTTAGCCACACAAACTGCCAATCCAATTTTTACTTTACACGCTTTTTACTTTTTATATTTCGGGTTTTGGCAACATTAGTGTTGCAATCTGGAAACTCGGCCAAGAAATGGAATTAAATCGCGAAAATTTCCACGCGATTATTTTTTACAACTCTCGACGTGGATTAACTCATCGAGAGTGCATCGATCAACTTAATTCAATTTTCGACCATGAAGCTCCATTTGAGGACTAGTGTTTATTGAAGGTATGGTGAATTCATTCGAGGACGCAGATCACTCGAAGAAGATTATGATGGAGGTCGTCTAAAATCGCAAACTGATATTGCAAGATCGTCATGTGACCTATCGTAGTATTGAGACACCTATGGGCACTAGTGGAACTATGGTAGATTAAATATTGCACGAATATTTTGAAAAAGAAATTGTTCACGTTGGGTCTCAGATAGCGCTCGCTCGATCGCTAAAAAAGTCTCCTGTCGCTTGGTCGGAAGAAAAGTTAAAAAAAATAAGATAGTGGTACTTGGAAACATATCTATAAGTACGAGACAGATGATGAAACGTCAATGGACACGTATAAGCCTGAAATTGAACAGCCGAATTCAACAAAAGTTGCTCGCACATCAAGCGCTTCCGAGCGAATGATTGTCTGTTTGTTTGAAAAACCCTTCACATGTCGCATCCATAACACTGGAACAGCGCAGAACAGCAATTTCGTAGCGATACACAACCTGTTGTCTTTCAAGAAATCCGGAAAACTAACCGCCGAATACAGATCACTTCTTATCATCACAATGCGAGTTCGCACAAATCGACTGAAGCAACTGCATTTTTGAGCACTTAAAACAAAGATTTGATGGATCATCCTCCGTATAGTCCTAATTTGGCACCAAATGACTGCTTTTTATTTCCGTACATAAAAAATAAACTAAGAAGTCAACATTTGTCGGCACCTGAAGATGCGGTTGAACCGTTCAGAACGCATGTTTTGGAGATATCTCAGAGTGGCAAAAGTAATTCGAGATTAGTTCAAACGCATGGAAAATTGTATAGATCTTAAGCGGTTAAATGGGTTTTCGGGTTTTAAAAAAAATTACTTTTTTATTGTCTTATTAAACTCTGGAACACCTCTAAGAATTTTTCCTAAATTTTCAAGTTGATCTGAGTAATCGTTTAGGAGATACAGCCTTGAGAACCTGTGCGCTCGAAGTTAGCTAGTGCGCCGTCTTAAAACGTTTTTTTCGAAACTGTGTTTTTTAAGTTGGTTGGCTAGATATTCTCGAGAACTACTGAAAGGATCTTCATGAAATTTAACACTGGTCTTTGAGATATTATGCAATTCTTAAAGACTTGGAAAACGGATTTTTTTCGATTACAACTATTTGAAGAAAATTTGCAAAATTTTCACTGAAATTTTAATTTTTCTTTAAAAATTTCTGCCAAAAATCCAATTTTCAGTTTTTTTCCTTCGTCCGAGCTCTAAGCTCTTAAGGTTTCAACAAAAACACGCATTTTTTTACTTTGGATGATCCTGTAAGGAGTTATCTTGCCAACGCGGGCGCCTCTGTTTTCCGAGGGGTCACCGGAAATGGCGTCGCAATGGCTGAGTATAAAATATTTTTTTTCCAAAAATTTCAGAACATATTTTTTAATAGTATATATTCGTAACAACAAAAATTTCTAATAAAATATTTCATTTTTTATATGTATGAGAAAAAATTGTTGAAACAGGCTGTTTTTTACACGAGGAAACCCATGTAAGCCCTTAATGGAGAATATTTTGATAAGCAATAAAGCAATTTGCGTCGCTTAATGTTTGTTTTTGTTTTTCAATACCGAAATATAAGTGACAATTTGTGAAATATTTTCATTAAAATAACCTTTAATACAAGGTGGTCAGCTTTTCTTGCCAAATCACTTGTTCAGCGACCATTTGCTGTTGTGTGTCAAATCTCTACAAAACCTTAAAAAGTAATGAATTTGCAATAAATTTTTTTCTATAAAATTGTTAAATGCATTTCCAAATAATTTACTATTCAAATGTCTTCAAAAATTTCATTAAATCACCTGGCATCTTTTTACAATCTTTCCCTCAATTATCTTCGCTTATTTGATTGTATGGTGAAGCAGTATGCAAGCAAACCGTAATTCATGCGCCTTCTTTGCTATTGCTTGTAAGCAAAAAGTGTGGCAGAATTTGCTCCGAATTTACTTCATTCTGAATATTCATACTTTTTTCTAGCTTAATTACTTTAGTTTTATATATATTCATTATTTTGCCCAAATAGTCAATGTATGGCATGTGCCCGTCAATGTAAGTTTTGTGCGCACATGGCGTATACGTAACTTTTAATTGTGTTATAATAAAGGTCATTGAGTAGCCAGCTAAGTAAAGCTGAGCACCGCGACACTCAGAACAATAAAACTTCATAATTTGCATGAAATAAACTTTAAGGAGACTATGTACTATTCTAACAGACCAATAAATAAAACAAAGAGTGGAGTGTCTACAAAATCAATATGGATGAGCTCACTATTCGTAACAAGCAATTTCACTGGAATTGTGATTCATGTTTGGTGGACTTTACTCGTTTCCTGTGAAGTACGCTTGATATTTTATTTACTTAAAATATTTTTATCTACGCTGACATAATACATACGTAGCTGTATATATACATATATATACTCGTATATATACATATATTATAAAGAGAACTTCTTTGAAAAAGTAAAAGCTAAAGACTTCAAAAAGCTTAAAATAATAACGACACTTTTCTGTGAAAGTAGTGAAGGTTTTCTTTTACAACCAAAAGACAGATTAAGAAAGCAGATAAAAGAAGTAGAATGAATGGCAAAAACAACAAACGTAGAGTAACATGATAAAAAGGACACCTTTTTTACCAAACAGTGGAAAAACTAAGCGCAAAAGCGAGTGAAATTGAGCTGAAGGCGTCAGATAACAGCAAAACAATTATGACAGATGACGCCATGCAGTGAGAATAAAAAAAGAAAAATGTTTTGAAAAAGTGAGTTGCGTGCGACAAAATGGTGGAAAAATATAACTGTGTAAATGTGAAGAAAAAGTCGTGCTTCTCTAAATAACGAAATGTGAAAAGCAGCTGCTAACCTTACTTTAAAGTGATGTGGACAATAAATATATAAACTAACGAATATGTTAACAATAAATAAGGAAAATTATGAATATGAAAAGCAATAAAAACAAAGAAATTCGGTTACACCGCAGCTAGAATTATATATACAAATTAAAAAGTTTCCATAACAGAAAGTGATATTGTTCATTCAGTTTGTATGACAGCTATATATGTAAGTGATCCGAACTGAAAATTTTTTTTTTTCGCAGATTATACATAATAATTATCCCTGCTAAATTTCAAGAATATATTTCGTCAAATAAAAAACTTTTTCATACAAAAACGTATTATGGATGGTTCAGTTTGTATGACAGCTATATGCTATAATGGTCCGATCTCAATAATTTCTAGGAAGATTATAGCATTTCTGTAGACAATACTTCCTGCGGAATTTCATGCAGATAACTTGCAAAATAAAAGAGTTTCCCATACAAGCACTTGATTTTCCTCGTTTAATTTGTATGGCAGCTATATGCTATAGTAGGCCGATCTGTTAAATTTTTTCCAAGATTGTAACGTGGCCTTTTGTAGTAATCTCTACCAAATTTCGTGAAGATATCTTGTCAAACAAAAAACTTTTCCATACAAAAACTTAATTTTGGTCATACAGTTTGTATGACAGCTATATGCTATAGTAATCCGATAACCACGGTTTTGACAAATAAACAGCTTACTGCGAAGAAAAAGTCGTGTACAAAATTTCATATTGATATTTCTAAAACTGAGGGACTCGTAGGCGTATATACAGATGGGCAGCTGTGGCTAAATCAACACAGCTCGTCACAGTGATCATACTGTAAGCGCTGTAACTGTACTCTTTCAAACAAACAAAAAAAAATACAAAATGAATATTACACATATATATATAATACATACATATATGTATATATATATATATATATATATTGCATATTATGGCAAATAATAGAAAATTAGCAAAACATCAGAATATAATTGCATACTTTCAAGCGCTCTTAATTCAATTATTTTGTGGTATATTCAATTATTCTGCACCAAATTTCATTAGAATGTAATTTTATACAGGATTTTGTGTTAGTATCACATTCGCTTGATAAAAATAATTACACTTGAAGCTCATGGTAAATGGATACTACACATGTGTTCACGCCTAAAAGCATACTAACAATTTTTATCAACTGGCTAATAATTCTATGACATACAAGTGACTAATGTGTCACAGAAAATTAAATAATAATTAATAATGACGACTAAGGAGGTGTTTGTTATAAGTCATCTGATATCTTAAAAATATAAACAAATGCGAAGATGGGAAGTAAGTTAAGGAAAAGTGAGCTGAGAGCATTACAAACGCCGAGAATGTAATTTGAGACGCCCAATGTCTCTCTCTCGATTTATTAATGTGTCAGTATTTAATACACAAATGGCTGGTTGCTTGGTTGGAAATGGCTGCGTAGGAGCGTCAGATTGCAGGTGACTGCACTAAAGCCATAAATGTACCCTTTCTTGCACGCGGGGCGTAACTTTATTCCCCAACTGAAGGAGTTTTGACAAAAAAGCTGATTTTTTTCTTTCCCTGCTTCCCAATGTCTCTTAAGTTGGAGCATTGAGAGCTGTGGAGTATAGCCCGTCTCATCCGCTGAAGGCTGGACATTCGGAGAGACAATGTTCCAGTTTTACTGGTGTTCCAATACCTGAGGTATTGCTTTTGAAGGAGCTGTACGGTCTAGGGCTGCTGAGGTATACTTGATTATACATATCTCCAGCGGACCAACTCTGTCTTTTCATTTCTTTCTAAATAAATAAAAATGAAATTTAAAGCTTTGTAGGCTCTTGTTGGCCAAGAACAATAGCCCAGTGGCGTCATATTACTTAACGCTGAAGAAAAAATGCGATTGTAACAGAGAAAATATATAGATTAAAGCATGAGCGCGCCAGCAACAAAAAGTGTTCGAACACAAATTCCATAATCACAGATGCGTATCGGAAAAAATAAAAAAATGCGACGCAAGTTGCGAAAGCCGAAACGCAGCAGCACTTTTTCCGGCTACAAACCGCCGCCTATCTTCTCTGAACGGGAAGGCACTACTCCACGCACTTACACCCTCTCTCAGCTCATACGATGCTGGCATGTACATCGTTTGTTTTTCTTACGCAGCCGCTTTGTAGGCGTTCGTGTTTTCCTCTTTGGGCAATAAAAGGTTCTGGCCGCAAATGTCAATTTATCATGTCCGTTTCCTAAGCACATTCGCCAGCGAATTCGCAACGAATAAATAGAGGGTGTAGACTGAAGTGTTAGGCTGCTGAAAGTACCGAAGAAGCTGCTTCGCGTAGATAGTTAGTGACGGCAATACATGCGAGGAGTTGTGTCAAGCGAGGTTGTGGATTGTTGTTGGTCTTTTGTATACTTATGTGCGCTTTAAAAACACATTTCTCATTTGTTGTGACAGTCCACTGAGCACATATACATGCGCACATTTTTATTAAAAGTTTCCTGATTTATATAAAAATAAGCAAAAAGTTGATTTTTAGAAGTTTGTGAATAATCCAGTGAACATTTTGGTCGCTCATTGGTTGGGGATATGATTTTATGCTGTACTCTACACTTCTGGGTACACACGGGAGCTTTCTTACTGCTTTTTTTTAATATCCGAAGGATATTCTTCTACCTTGAACTTAACTTTTTCCCGGTGACTTAGATCCGGAGATATATCGTGTGAATAGAAGATGGCTGATGCTGTGGCGGATCTTGAGTTTTGCGATAGAAGTGTTTTTTGCGGTCTTGAGAGTTTTCCGAGACTCACTAGAAATAGGAATTGAAAGATCGCCTAAAAACGAAAAAAGAAACGGACTCGAATTTTTATCTGGCCAAGAACTGTTAACTTGGCACTATTCTTCGAAATGTCAGTAGTGTTTTCAGCCGCTACAACAACAACCAAACCATCTTTTAGATTTCGAAGTATATATAACCGTGCTTCGAGAAAAGCAAAAACTTTCTCATCTAACTGAAGGAGTGGATGTTATGTGTGCTAGTAAAGATATAGTTGCATACGAGTACCCATTAGCCCCTTCCTGTCCTTTCTAGAAGAAATCTCATTTTAGATGATGACAACAAGATTGCGGCCTAACAGCTTTCGAATCATTCTCTTCCTTTGTTTGGTTCCTCATAAACCATAGGTACGTTAAAACATATGTTAACTGATGATTTTGTATTTCCTTCTTTCAGGGGTTCTTGGAACTCTCTGCTTTTCAAATAATCCCATAAAAAAATAAGAGAGAACCCAAATTTTAGAGCAGTCATTATCTTTTGAACTCAAAAGTCTTGCGATTTTTTCTTTGCTAAAACTCTGAAGTTAGGTTCGATTAGCTGACTAATCCATCAACAAGGCAGGGTCTGGTTATATGGCTGATCCCTCAGCGTATATTTTGATAGCAGCTATTTGCAAAACGCCCTGAACACATTATAGATCTGCTTACGTGTATGTTTTTCTTTTCGGTATTTCAGCTGGGTGTCTAAAAGTATGACATCTGATGTGTTTTTGCCTTGATTTTGCAAAAGAAAGGCGTTAGAGATGTAAGTATTGAGATGATTCTATCACATCTTCATCATTGAAAGATGAACCTTGCTGAGAGCAAAGAACTCCTTAAACTTTCCAGGAGAACCTTGCCTATTGAATTTGAAGGACCTCTCCTGTTAAGCTTATCAGCCTTACAGTTTCCTGTAATACCGCTGTGGTTAGGTACCCAAGCCGCTCTAAAATCATAAAAAAACTCGATGGAGTTTAGGCATTCCTTCACTAACCTTGAGCGCATTCAAGGCTAATATAACTGCACTACTGTGGGAGTGTGTAATCATCATTCTGAAGGAATATGTGCTCTGAAGCAATAGCTCAACTGCGACGTTTATGGCAGTCACCTACGCTTGGAAGACACTAAAGTGGTCAGAAAGCCTAAAATTGGATCTGATTGAAAGTTCCCTACAATATACTTCTCTACCAACCCGCCACACAAGTTTAGCTCATTGTTGTTTTACATTTTGCCGAATCAAAGACCCCTTTCTATACATTTTATGAGATCAATGACCTTTGGTTTACATTTAGCCAAGTCCACAACCTTTTTACATTTAGCCAATTCAACAACCTTTGTTTGCATTTGAGTTCACTGATCTCTCTGTTAACATTTTATGCAGTAATTGACGCCTTTGTTTACTTTATGAGTTTATTGACCTTTTTGTTTACATTTTGTCAAGGCTAATGACCCTTTTGCTTACATTTAGCCCGGTCAACAACCTTTATGGAAAAACGTTTTCATTTGTTTAGGTATATTCACGATATCTGGGGTATTTTCCAAGGAAAAAATGCAACTTTTGAAGAAATTATGCAATTTACATCACATTGCGGCATGACTGTCACCTAAGGTCTAGCTGGGAATGGAGCCTGTTTTCCCAGAAGTCTCCTTGTGACTTCCACATCAAATCACATCGGGCAGCACCGATCAGGCTCTGTGCCTGCTTTACTTATATAGAGCCAGTTGGCAGCCAGTTACCCGTGGAGTGAACTCAAGACTTTTAACGAGCCGTGAAATTCCCCTAAGCACTAGCCAGGCGCGGTGTCTGCCTAACCTATATAAAGTAATCTAGCTGGCTACCAGACTGATATCTGAAATTTTCCATTAAAATGAAAAGGAGGCGGACAGTAAAGTATTAATTTTTTTTGCTAATTGGGTTTACAGTTATTCATAATACCTGATGATATCGTGTTTGCTCACTCCCTTCAAAGCATTTTGTATTTGTTGCCTTGCCATTACTGCCACTTCTTCTTCATTTGCATGGTTCAACGCATTTATATTATTATTTATTGCCTACGCACACACATACAAACATATAATTGTACACATACACGCATAAATGTTTATTACCGTGATTATTTATTACAAATATTTGCACTTTTTTTGCATATTCTTGTTGACATACGTCGCTTCCACAACACGCCACGTGCCAAACGCTCGGCGAGGAGGCGCTGCGCCAGCTATTTTTCGTTTATTGTTTTGCTTCCATTTGGGCTTTAATTAATTTTCGGTCGCTAAAGCTATCATTTTCTACATTTGCAAACAAATAAATTCTCTCACACACACATACAAATACATGTTTCACTGATCATTTACACACACTTAAATAATATAGCTGTCATTCTGGCACGCAAACACACATACTTGACGTATTGTTGTTGTTTGTGGCGGACAACAGAAAACCGTTAGGCACGCACTTCGCACTATTAACGATTTCACATTTTATTTAATGAGTCGCACCGAACCCAAACAGCTGAGTCCAGCTGCTTGGCTGCGTGACGCTGCCTTAAACGGCAATCCTTTGTGCCATAGCATACATATAGGCGCATTAGCACGCCCCAAAATTTTATGCTCACAATTAACTTTGTTATTGTCTCAGCGTTGTTTGCTAACTTATTGGTTGATTGCTGCCGCTTTTTGTATTTGCTCGTGTTTACATATGTTCGTACATATTCGGTAGTGAGGGGGAACCGTAATATTAAACAACTTTTGGGCGTTTTCGGGCATATTTTCAACGCCTGTCGGATTTTAAAACTCCACAAAGCCAATGGGCGTATAAGTTAAATTAATAGAAGTCTAAACGTGACGACGTAAGCACAAAGGCACACGCGCTGTTTGCGGAGGGAATATATAACCCCCTTTCCCTCCCAAAAAACCCGAGACCATTTCGATTCACGTTAATGTGATTCGCAATTTTTATTGCACGCATAAATTATTTTAAAGCGGATTGCGTTACACGAAAGCAGCTTAAATTAAATGAGATTTACAACATTCTAGGGTGGGGTAATCCCAAGCGGGCCAGGCCATTGGGTGGGCAGAATATTTGGAATATCGCGATGCAAAGTAATTAAACAAATAATTTATTGGCTGAAGCGATAAATGCAAATTTATTTGCTTGGATATAGATATATAGATATAGATATAGATATAGATATAGATATAGATATAGATATAGATATAGATATAGATATAGATATAGATATAGATATAGATATAGATATAGATATAGATATAGATATAGATATAGATATAGATATAGATATAGATATAGATATAGATATAGATATATATATAGATATAGATATAGATATAGATATAGATATAGATATAGATATAGATATAGATATAGATATAGATATAGATATAGATATAGATATAGATATAGATATAGATATAGATATAGATATAGATATAGATATAGATATAGATATTGATATTGATATTGATCTACAGGGTTTGTCCGGAAAGTGATTGGACCGATTTTCTTCCGACGCGACTGTACTTCGGGGGGGATTCAGTACGTTGTCTCCGAGCAACTGGAGAGTCAGGACAAACATTTTCGCGCAACGTGTTTCTGCGAGTGGGGCAAGCCGAAAATGCAGCGTTCGTTAGAGCAGAGGTACGCGGTTAAATTCTGTGTAAAACTCGGTAAATCTGCGACAGAGACGACAAGCTTATCGAGACGCCGCTTTAGCAAGAAGTGGTGTGTTTCGGTGGCACCAGGCCTTTTTGGTGGGCTGGGAAGTGGTCGCTGATGAAGACCGTGCTGGGAGACCTGCGACTGCGACAAACACCGACAATATGTGTGTGCAAAGTTTTCAACTGATGAATAACGTAATCACAGGTGACGAGTCATGGATCTTTGAGTATGTTCCCGAGGTAAAGAGGCAATCTTCCGAGTGGCACACGCCGGCGTCTCATCGCCAAGCGACATGCACTTCGGCTTTCAAGGCTATTACGGAGAATGCCTTCCGTGACGCCTTCAAAAGAGCCTATTTTGAAAGTTTTTAAAGAATTGTAATGATTGATTCAATAAATTTTTTTAAATCGACTCAGTCGTATTCCTTTCCGGACAAACCCTGTAGATTTGTCCAAGCTAGAATAAGAAAAAAAGTTCCATTGTCGACTTGAGAGATGGACGTTTTCTTCCGTTGAGGAGACTTCTCCATAGCCGTTAATTTCGAGTAAAAAGTAAAATATCTTAGCATACAAAATACATCTTGTATAAGAACTGAACTCGCTCGACCTTCCCAAGCGAGATCGCTTCGCTCTATGGGCTCTTGAAAAGTTTCAAGAAGATCCGACGTTTTTGAGCTGCATTTTGTTCAGCTATGAGGCCTATTTCTGTCTCAATGGATATGTAAACTCTTATTGGGGACGAAGAGACCTCTGAAGAGATTCAAGAGCTGCCATTTCATCCAGAAAAAAACGACTGTTTGGTGTGGTTTGTGGGCCGGTGAAGACATCGGTCCATATGACTTCAAAAATTATGCCGGTGAGAACGTAACCATCAATGGCGACCGTTCTCGCGCCATGATAATCGACTATTTGATGCCTGAAATTGAAGCTCGTGATCTCGGCGACGTCTGGTTTCAACAAGACGACGCCGCTTCCCACACATCACATCCATCAATAGATCGAAAATTGGATCGAATGGATGGACCATCTGAGACGTAGCAGCGGCCACATTTAAATGAGATAATTTTCAAAGGTTTAATATGGAAATGATTCTAAATTGATCACCCTTTATATTTATATAAATTTATTATAACCTATAATTTCGGTATTATTTTAATTTGGCTCACCCTAATATTTATCTATATATGTAAATATAACACATTCCCATTCTGTAGTGACTCATCGATGCGACTGTAACTAAACTCCGCTATTTCATACACTTTATTTTCAACTCATCTTCACACAAGAGAGAGAATTCACCTGCTGTTGCAGTTGCTAGCAACTATGAAATATTAAACAGTTATCTCCATATTATACGCTGCAACTCACTTGGCACATTGGCTATATTTTATTGTCGATAAAGGTAAAATTAAATGCCAATTCTATATTCTTAAAAGGTAGTAAAGAACACAAGTGCCAGCGGGCACAAACAGGGTGCACAGCAAGACTTATGTTCATAGCTGTATGGCAAGCACTTGTGTGCAGTTTGTTTGCACTCGCATAAGACCGCGCGCTTGCCATTCGGACTTTGTCCCAGATTAATAAATTCCCGCTTTCAATTTTTTTGCCAGGCCATAAAGCACCACAAAAATAAAAGCAGACGCTCTCTCGCTCGTGGCAGCAAAGTGGAAGATTAAAATTTCAAATTCAACTCACTCGCCGTTGCAAGTGGCGCGCAAACAAAGAAAGCAGGTACTTTATGTTCTTCGTTGATAAAGAAAAGTTTTAGCGCATTGCTCCGACTATGCGTGTGTGTGTGTGTGTGTGCGAGCAGTGCAATGTGAATGTCAGTGCAAATTAGTTGAGCTGAGAGCCAATCAATAGCGACTGCTGTTGACTGTCAATTTGGTTTTGTAGATTTTGCTTACAGCGCGCTTTTCGAACTTTAAAGTAAGACATAAAAAAGTAGGAAGATAACTGTTTTGAAAAGTTAACAAATGGTTAGGATGAATGCCTGAGTTAGAGAGTGAATTTGAAAATGCCAGTGTGAAATTAATGAGCAATCTCGACTCTTTTTTTGAAACAACCCTCTTTTTGACAATTGATTTGAGCTGTAAGAAACCGATGACCTTTACCAACAATTTTCAACTAACTTCTTCCAGCCAGTCGATTCCTCCTTACGCTATTTGGCGGCAATTGGACATTCCAAGTATTGTCAGGTCCTTCTCCACTTAGTCTTTCCATCGGAGTGGAAGTCTTCCTCTTGCTCAGCTTCAAACGACGGGTACTGAATCGAATATTTTCAGAGCTGGAGTGTTCTAGCCCATCCGGACAACATGATCCAGCCAGCATAGACCACTGAACTATGTCAATTTTCTTATCGTCCTACTCATCATATGTACATTGTCATTGTCCGTGTCTCCGCATCATATAACAGGACGGAAATGATGAGGCATTTGGTCTTTCCACCAGAATAGGCGATATTTCGTTTTGTCCTCATTTATAACCAGACTCATACGTTTCGCTTCCTTATGCAGTCTGTTGAAAGCAGAACTAACGGTTATTGCGATCTATGATCAATATCATCGGTGTAAGCCAGCAGCCGTACATTCTTATAGAAGGTTGTAACTTCTCTATTTCGCTGTGGAGCTCGTCTTGTATTATATTTCCCAGCAATAGATTGAAAACGACACACGATATAGAGTATCCTTGTCTGAAACCTCGCTTGGTGTGGAACGGCTCGGGGAGGTCTTTTCCGATCCTGACGAAGCTTTTCTGGTTGCTTAATGTCAGTTTACACAGCCGTCGTAGTTTTGCGGAAATGCTAAGGTCAGACAAAACGGAAAAAGGCAGCTACTTTTCGGGCTGTGGAAATCGACTCTAAAATCGACGAAGAGATGGTATGTGTCGATCATAACGATTGCAACAAAATGGAGCAGGAACTGAAGTTATGTTACTCAGTTAGTTCTCAGAAAACTTCCAGGAGATGAGGACACTTGTTATACTGAAGGCTAAATTTGAATCAGATCTAAAAGGAAAATATTTCTTTGGATTGGAATGACATTGTTTTATGGACGTATAAAATTTGATCTCCATATCAATCAATTAGTGTGCTTACAAAATACAACTTGTACAAGAACTGAAGTCGACTTTTCCAAGCGACATCACCTGTCTCTATGGGCTCGAATGTAATCTGGACGAAATTTAGTTTCAACAAAACGGCGCTACTTACCACACATCGCATCAATAAGTTGATTTATTAAGAGAACACTTCGCTGAGCAGATGATTTCACGTTTTGGACGATTCGAGATCTTGTGATATCACATCGCTAGAGTTTTCCCTGTGCAGATATGTAAAATCTAAAGTATATGCGAACACTACCGCTTCGATTCAAGTCTTGGAGCATCACGCGTGTAATTCGCCAGTTACCAGTCGAAATGCTCCAGCGAGTCATCGAAAATCGGACTCAACGAATGGACCATCTGAGACATTGCCGCGGCCAACATTTGAAAGAGTTAATCTCCAAAAGATAAATGCCAAAGAATATGCTTTCAAATCATATTAAGCATTCCCCATTTAATTTGAAGTTTCTGTATTTTTTTCTTTAAAAGAAAAAGTAGGGAACTTCGAAACGTTCACTCATCGACAGTAAAGAGTTCAGTTAGTGACTTGGTAATGTAATCGCGACGGTTTTACATAACTAACTGAAAGTATTATAAATTGTCCTAATAATAACCAAGACTTCATATGGGTATTGCTCAGTGAAACTCAATTGAAGTTTAAGGTTGTAATTTTAATAGAAGCTTAAGCCTTAAGACATTGTAGTATTTCATGCCACTAAAGTGAACTCATAGTGAAATTTATTGACACAGAATGTAGGTATATATTTCAACGCTAGGCTTCAACACTTAAACTAATATTTAAAGGTTAATGACTCGCCCATTTCTGCATTGTTTTTATGAGCGCCTCATTTTTTATGCTTTATTTCTGTTGGCATGACTTACTTACTGTGTAGGAATATATGTATACTCTACTTTAATATATATTTTCTATGTGTTTATGTACATATGTATACATATATATATGTGCATATTGTTTATATAGTGCCTACACATTTGGCTTGTCCGCTTGCCGGCGCCTTTGTGTGCCAAGTTTTCTGCCGTTATTTTAGGGTTCCAAACACTTTTCACAAAAGTGTGTGAAAAGTAATAATTTTTGTGTACTTATATATGTATGTATATCTATGTTGGTATGTATGGATGTATGTAACTACGAATATATAAAAACGGCGGGGTTTCTTTGGTGTTAATACGAGAATACTCTCAGCATTTCTTCTTCTTTTGCTTCTGCTTCTTCAATTGCTGCTTCGTGCACTTTCAGGCAAACTAAAAGCAAATACATACATACCCATGTACCATACAAACTTAAATATAAATTTTTATGTATACTATATGATAGGGTGCGCCAAAACCAGGACACCTCAAATACCCCACAGTCCTCTTAGCACATCAGTTGCAAATTTAACCTTCAGATTTGTTGAGTAGTGTAATTTTAAAATTTCTGATCCCAAATAACGGATAGAGGGTATTTGATCTTTTTAATGAAAACTGATGTTTTTACGTGATATTCCTATGGGAAATTTTTCCACAACAGCGATATTTTCATTCTGATCTTGTAAATCCCGAAATATCCAAAAACGATTATATTTTCAATGAAAACAGATTTTTAAAGAAGTATTTCTAGGGGAAATTTTTCCAAACAGGGATATTTTCATTCTGATCCATTAGATCCCAAAATATTCAAAAGCGATTACATTTTTGATGAAAAAAGATTTTTTAAGAGGTATTTCTAGGGGAAATTTTTTCAAACAGGGATATACAATTTCATCCTGTTCTTTCAGATACCAAAAGGTTAAAAATAATAATAATTTTTATGAAAACTAATTTTTTACGTGATATTTCTACGGGAAATTTTTTCAAACAGTGATATTTTCTCCTGATCCTCTACATCCTAAAACGTTCAAAAATAATAATATTTTTAATGTGAACTGATTTTTTACGTGATATTTCTCCGGAAATTTTTTCCCGCAGAGGCATTTTCATCATGATCTTCTAGATCCTAAGACGTTCAAAATGTTCTTATGAGAAGTTTTTCCAAACAGGGATACTTTCATCCTGATCCATTAGAATATTCCGAAATGGCTACATTTTAAAGAAAGCTAATTTTTACGTACTATTTCTTTATTTATTTAAATAGGGATATTTTCATCCAGATCCTCTAGAATCTAAAAGGTTCAAAACATACAATATTTCTATTAAAAGTTTATTTTGGTACTTCTATGGGAAATTGATCCAAACTGGGATATTTTCATCCTGATCCTCTTGATCCCTAAATATTCAAAAACAATCACATTTTTTTAACGAAAACAGATTTTTAACGTGATGTTTCTATAGGTAATTTATACAAAGAGGGATATTTTCATACTTAATGATTTTTTAATGAAAACGGATTTTTTAAAATGATATGAGAAATGTTTCCCAACAGGGATATTTTCATTTATTCTCCAGATCCCAGAACGTTCAAAAACAATGATATTTTTAATGAAAACAGATTCTTTAAAGTGATATTTCTATGGGATAGTTTTTCAAGCACGGAAATGTTCATCCTGATCCTCTAGATTCTAAAACATTCAAAAAAATTATATCCTTAATGAAAACTGATTTCTTAAAGTGATATTTCTATGGGAAATTTATACAAACAGGGATATTTTCATCCTGATCCTCAAGTAGTCAAAAATTATTATATTTTTAATAAAAAACTTATGAGATATCACTTATACTTATATGGAAAATTTTTCTGAACAAGGATATTTTCATCCTGATCCTCTAAATACTAAAAGGTTCAAAAATAATGATATTTTTAACGAAAACTTATTTTGTTATGTGATACTTAAATGGGAAATTTTTCCCAACAGGGATATTTTATATATTTTCTCTCTGATCCTCAAACATTCAAAAATTATTATATTTTTAATAAAAGCTCATAAGGTAACATTTATACTTATATCAAAAATTTTTACGAACAGGGATATTTTCATCCTGATGCTCTAGCTCCTAAAATGTTCAAAAATTATGATATTTTTAAAGAAAACAGATTTTTTTAAATGAAATTCCAGTGGGAAATATTTCCCAACAGGGGTATTTTCATTCTGATCTTCTAGCTCCTAAAATATTCAAAAGTTATGATATTTTCAATGAAAACAGATTTTTTAAAGTGATATTCCAGTGGGAAATTTTTCCAATCAGGGATATTTTCATAAAATAGGTGCATTTCAGCTCATAAATTAAATATTAGTTTATTTTCTGGCTCACCTTAATAAATATAAATATATATGCATGTACACAGTGACAAATGTATCGATGTTCCAAGCGTTTCGATACTTTCATAACACTGCTAGTTGTTGTTGGTTATTGTTGTTGATTTTTATTGCCATTACTTGGCAAATGTACAAAATGCGAAATGCAAAACACCAAATATCTCGGTTTGTAACCAAAAACGGCCATAAATTTCTTGACGCAATTTGACTAGGCGCAACAACACTTTGGTTTGTTCGGTGAAAACTTAATTCCAACCCATGGCATATGTATTGCTATTGTTATTGCTGCTGCTGATATTGTTGTTGTGGCGTTTTGTTGTTGACACGTCGGCCGGAAATGTTTGACATTCTGCAAAAATGCCTAGCAAACCGAAATAACTTTGTCAACTGCCACGTGCTGTTGTTATAACTTTTGTTGTAATTCATTATTCATTTTGCTATTTTTTTGTTGTTATTGTAGTGAATTTAAAGGCGTTAATAAATTTGCTTGCTCGTGAATTATGCTCGACTAAATTAGAGTTAGAATTTATTGCTTGTATGCATTGTGGTATTTTAATAATTTATCTGAAATTCCTTTTTCAATGTCCTTTCGAGCGTCCACTTTTCATTGGCACTGTAGTGTGGTACGCCTAAACAGTAAAGTGTTGAGCCTAGAAGCGCTTAATTCATATTTTGAACAATAAGCGATGTTTAAACCGGAGGGATTTGGTTTGCTGTTGGTTCGTTTAATCTAGTCAAATCAAAGAAACTTAGTAAAACTTCTAAGTTAGTGATTACTATATGTTATCTCACCGGATTGAATTGCGCGATATCCGAATTCCTTCTTCATTCGTTTTTTGGGTAATCTAGGCATATGTGCTTTGGACACCGCAGCCTGCAGTGACTAGTTTCTTCAACGTTTCCAGAAACGCCTCCAGAAACAGCCTCGTTTGTCGAAGCCCAGTCACTTGATACTAGCGGCATTTTCTACTGGTAATTTTCTCTTTCCGTAGCTATCCCCGCAAAGTGTAGCCTATAGGTCTGGTCACCGCAGCTTCTTTCGCCAAGAAATCGAGATCCAGTAGTTCATTTCCATTGATGCCTGTATACCCAACCCTGTTAAGCTACACACTCCAATAACATTGGTTTCGATTTCCACAGACGAGATTGCCTGAAGTATCGTGGAGTATCACAAAGTGGCAATTTTGTTGAAAAAATTTGGCACGAAATCTTTTTAAAGCCATCTCCGAACAAATTGTTCACACAAACTGATCAACTAAGCTCAAGTCCCTATGTTAACAACTTTTATATTTGACCTGATATGAGGAGGATTAACTCTATAGGATTTGGTAGAACCCTGGGCTGGTGGTTTCAGCATTCTGACACTTGTACATGATGTGGTGATACTCATCAAAAATGTCGCAAGCACCCCCATCCGTTCAAAATCCTGGCAGACCTCAGAGTACATTCCCCCTCCTCTCTCGCTTCTTTGCGCTGGTCAGCTCTGAACGTATAGTCTCATAAGGGCGTGCGTCAACCCTCGTCAATCTTAACCTCATTACTAAGACAACCTTGGGACCATTAAAGGCGAATGTCTTTCCGGAGGACGGAAAAGAAGTAAAGAGAGGACGCGACCAATACCCAGGTCTGTCTCAGGTGGGACTGCTACTCCTAAGGCGACGAAACCGTCGCTGACGAACTGCAGCAACAAGACCGAGGCCGCAGTAGGAATCTTTTCATCGGGCCATTCTACAAGAAATAGGATGGTGGAAAACCGCCGGCAAGCGACGTAGGTAGAGTCTTCATACGTGGCGGAATCGCCAGCACTAGCAAAGGAATCTTTGCTAGAATCCAAGCAAGTCAGCACTAGCGAAGATGCTAATACACTCAAGTAGGTCAAGAGTGCTGAGCGAGAGCAAAGACGATAAGTCAGGACCCGACACAACTAAAGCTAAACCAGCGGTTAAGCAGCAACGGTCGCATGAGGGACAAGCCTCCCTTGGCGAAAAACTGCGAATGACAGCTGCGCCGACCTTTAGCTTGACGTGTCCGCAGCAGGGAAGTTGCTGCTATCTCCCGTGAGATATGTAAGAGGATCGTGGCGGCTATCTTCTCAGTCTTTCTAAAGGTGGTCAAAGAAAACCCGGGCCACTCCAAAATTGTGTGGCTGCCGGATGGCACCATGAGCTTCATAAGCAGACGTGCCGATGAACGATCGGCCATCGATGAACGATCGGCTCTCCTATATAAGAAAGCAGTCTCTGAAGTGGGATTGGAGGCTGTGGACAAAGCGGACCTTCCACTTCGCCCTACGGCTCGTGTCTGACTGCCAGCTGAATCTTCCTCAGCGTAGCCTATAGCTGTCAAACAAAAGATCGAAATAAGTTTTTGAATGTAATATGTTTTTTTTTATATGTCAAGCCTCAAGCTTCGATGCAGCCGAAGTCAACATTGTTTGTTTTTTTTTAATTTTTTTTTTGTTTTTAATTTAATCTGCTCTTCGTAATGCTAATTAGCCCCTAGTTGCTGTTGGTGCCATACTATTGTCATTGAATTGCCACTTTAACTTGTTTATTTTACTTATTTAAATATTTATGTTAACCGGCAGCTGCGCATATGCGAGAAAAATAAATGAAAAATTAAGTCACCAAAGTGCGATAATAACGCTTAAACCAACAGCAAGCATGCGATAATCCCTAAATAAACACACCCAACAACACACACATATGTTTGTCATGTACATACATCCTTAAGCCTAACCACACACAATATTTGTGCATATATACATATACATATCTGACACACTCACACATAGCTATACATATTTGTTGCTGTGCACCCACCTGCTACACAAATAATTGACGTTAGCCTGCAGCTGTTGTCAAGTTGGCGCGGGGGACATGCGCCCTGAAATATGCATTTGAATTTCGGGAATTCTCAACTAACACTTGACAGACCCGCAACCACACACAAACAGCTTCAAAGCCAGTCACATACATATTTACATTAATATTCTATTAGATTTGCTTGTGTAGATTACTAGATGTAGGTCCATATATATGTAAATTTGTCCGCCATTCTGGGTTTTCATTAGAATCGCAAACTGTTTTATGCATTTGAATGTGTGGAGATCTTTAACTACATTCCTGTATATATGTTATAAATATCTATTTTCATATCTACAGATCTTTTTCCAAGCACAGGTCCCTTTATATATGCAGACATACATATGTATGTCAATATGTATTTATATATATTAATAAATGCCTGTAGTTTTCCCAGAATATTTCCATAATTTTAATTAAATGCTAGACTAAAAGCTCTCTAAAAGAAAGAAAAGAAAAATTAACAAAAACAAAAGCAAAAGGCTGCACCGCCAACAATGTCGATTGTCAACGCCTTTTGGAGCCAACAATGTGCAAAAAATGCGGCAAAACAAGCGCGAGGAATTTAAACGAACTCGTAAGGCACAGCCGAGGTGCGGGTGAAACCGAGTTTTGATTATTCGTTTTTTGTCACCAAAAAGTTTTGAAAAGAGTTGAAATAAGTGAACCAACATAACCTAACCTAGTTCTTACTTAGCATATTAGTAAAACCATCTTAACTAATTTTCTCCCAAGTTCTTGGAGATTTTTTGCTGTAATTTATATTACATACATATATCCATTCAAAAGTATATATATGAGGCGCTGAGATCTTCACTATCTTTCAGGTTTTATCCAAACCTTTGGATGAATACCTATACTATATGTACAATGATAAAAGATTGCAATCAAACAATTGTTTTCCAGATAGTTCCGATGAAGGAATAGGTCTTTATCAGTCACACTTTTTCTCTTACAGTCCAACACAGGCTGAAGGGCTAATAACTTTTCCATGCAAACTCATCATTAGATTTTATTTCATACATATCGTATTTGGCCCCATCATTCAAAGAACAAGTGTTAAAATGTCACATTGATCGGACAGTTGATTCGTGAGATATGGTATTTTGAGTCACACAAGTTTCAGTATTTGAAAAAAAGAGATCAGACAACAAACCGATTTAAGTAGTTACAGGCAGTTGACTCTCTAAAGATATGAAAGGTACGTGTTGGGCAATAACATAAATATTTGGTTATGCGAAAACCGAGTCCAAAGTGGGTGGAGCGCGGGCTGACAATCGTACCTCGACTTGCTCCGTCATTCTCTTCCTATAACATTGAACTTAAACTCGATCTCCATTGCCTTCCCTTCCAGAGATGAGTAAAAAAGGGGCCAAGAGCGAAAACGCAGTCCAAAGTGGGAGACGCGCCAGCTGACAATCGTGTTTCCACCTCTGTCTCATACTCGTCCTATAGAACTGAACTTAAACTCGATCTTCATTGCCTTGCCTTACAGGGATGAGGGCTGGGTACACAGGAACTTAGGGATAACCGTCAATACGGATGAATCCAAACTAGTTAATCGGTTGGGAGATGGTGTCCTTTCAGCAAAATTAGATAAAAAAGTCACCTTCCGTCCACCAGACCTATACAAGCGGAAAGCCACAGCGATTAAGGAAAGCCTTCTTGTTCTGACAAGGACTGTGCTCCCAACAAAGAATCTATTTATATATTTCAATAGCCGATCGGCTTTGAAATCACTAAAGTCTCATCAATGCAATCTGCAATGGTTTTCAAGAAATAGTAATATTCCTCGTAACTGTGAAGCAGATGAACTAGCCAGTGCATGCACTACCCTACCCGCAAAAGAGGACATTTTTATCCCCCTGACAGATTGTAAACGTTTAATCGACAAGCCTATTATAACCATACCAGAGTCTCAGTGGAATCAGTCCCTAACTTGCTCAACAAATAGACAAACGTGGCATGAATAGAGTACTCTAATAGGAGCGTTAACAGACAGACATGCCATACAATGACTATTGTGAATGCTTTGCGTAGGAAAAGACTTTAAATTAAAAGTCGAGGGTTTTTTTGACGATGTAAAAAAAAACTTTTTGTATTCATACACTTAATCAAAAGTACGAGTACTTCAAAGGGGACAAATTAGAGTGTCGAGATTTGAGTCCAGGTGGTTTCACAATGGACCTCCCAAAGACCTAGGTGCATCGTCAGACATCCACTCAACCTACTTATCTGCTCCCTCTTTCACAGTATTCTCGGATCTGAATCTTTGCAATAATGAAAGACCCGCTGAGCCTTGAAAGAAAACTATTTTCAAAAAATAACTCTGTTAGGTGAAAATTGGTTCGGGTCTGAACTCCGACTTTCCATTAAACTTTGTGTGCGGAATCAAATTTCTAGTGCCAAAACGAACAGAATGTTGGAAAAGATCTTCGGTGATAGTTTCTGTGTTGCGGGTAAGTGTTTTTAATTGGTACAAATTATTTAAAGAGTTCAAAGAGGGTCGGGAACGCATTGACGACGAACCACGTCCACCAACTGATGAAAAACACGTCAATAATATAAAGGAATTGGTCGACGATTAGCAGTCAGAAATCTTATTGGCATCGTTGGAATATCGGAAGGATCCATTTGAAAGATCATTTGGGGCCAAGAAAAGTGAAAACACGATTTGTTCCAAAATCACTTAATTTTTTTTTTTGACAAACGCTGCTCTCCGGCTACCAGGATGTCATGAAACGTGTTATTACTGGCAATAAGTTTTTGATTTATGCTTACGACACGGCAAAAGGCCATCAATCGGCCGAATATCGTAGCAAAGAAGAGCCGAAGCCGTAGACATCACGCAAAGCAAATCAAAAATCAAGGTTACGTAAACAGTTTTTATCGAGGTGTGGTGCACTCCGAATTCCTTCCGATCGGCCAAGTCAGACTGTCAACAGGGAATACTATTTGAGTGTTATACGTCATTTTCGCGAAATTTTTTGTGAAAAGACCCCGGAATTATGCATCGACAACTGTTGGTTTTTATACCAAGATAATGCTCCGCCGTACTAATATCGTACCAGAACCACCGTCTTCGCCTGATTTAGCTCCATGTGACTTCTAGCTATTCAGCAAACTCAAGCAACTGCTCCGGAGTAATCGTTTTGAGTCAATTGAAGTCATTAAACATGAATCGCTACATATTGAATTATAATCCGGAAATTGACTTAAGTAATTCTCAGGATTGGAAAAAACGTTGCAACAAGTGTATTGGGCCCAAGGTGGATTACTTTGAGGGAGACGACATGGATTTTGAAGAATAAATTAATAATTTTAAAATTATGAACAAAGTCTTACTGTTTTTTGCTCATATCAACCATTATAACAATTTTGAGTAACTCCGTGCGGAATTAATACGATAGACAGTGATGGTAGAGTAGAGCCATGGTGTATAGTATATCAAATATTTTTTTGATTCGAAAAGTGTTTAGTGTTTATCAGTGTTACTATCAACTTTGTCAAAACTTATAAGCGGCTTCGTAAGGAATAAAAAATGTTCCACGTTTTCAATACAAAAATTTAACGAATTGTTGGACCAAATTACACAACACTGACAGACGAAAGGTGATTTATAAGTAAAAGACTACATTTAGGCAGTACAAAAAAAATTCCCGAGCGCTGTATTACTGTATAATGAGCAACCTTTATATCAAGGAAGAGCCATGAAATACCTTTAAGCAACACATTGCGCTCGGGTATAAAAAGTTTTTCAACTGCAATACGAGTAAGGTTGCTCACAAAAATTTGGAATGCGCACAATTTCAATAAGCGCCCTGACATATGCCTACATAGTATACACATAAGCATTATACTTGTATGTATGTAATACAGAAATATTCATGGCAACTAAAATTTCAATTAAATACGAAAGTACTTGGGCATTTTTGGCCGATGAAGCCACGCCGTCGAGTTAAGTTAATTTAATGTAAATATCGGCAGGGGCGCGACCGTAGCTGTGGCGGGAGGAGGTGAATATAAATGGCAGCGGACGTGTGCCAACGGCGATTTTGGGACAGAGATTGAGTATGCATTAGACTGATTAACTTCCACTACGTTAATTAATACGGCAAATACAATTTCTACGAAACTAGCGTGTTATTCACATATAAAACTAAATATTTGCTTCTAAATGCTAGGTATGCCAGGGTATTTAAATATACATATTTACATATAAGTAGGAATATGTATATATACTTATGTTATGCTTATTGGGGGTTATAATTTCTTTTTTGGGGAGTGAAGAGCTTCACATATTATAGTCAAGTGCTTAGTTGAAAGGAACATCCTACAGTCATATTTTTTAAGGGAGTTAAACAAATGTAAAGGTCAGGCGCAATGACAACTATTTCAACAAAAGCTCTGGAGGTTGTCCTCAAAATCCAGCCAAAAAATATTCAAGTGAAGTATAAAGCAATGCTCACGGCTAGCCAGCTCGTAATTTTAGGCCATTGGAGCCAGACGGCGCCCCTACGGGGTATCATATATGGTATCAGACTCGACATTGTTAAGGAACTCTGACTAAACTAGCATTGCGACTGAGAAAAAGAGATCTATGAGGAATAAAATACAATGGTACTGTGATTGATATTTCCAATGGTGAAATTTCCATATACACCGACGGATCCAAAGGTGGAATAAGAACAGAAATGACTACTATTCAGTCTTTCAGGCCGATATTGTTGGCGTAACAGAAGCCTCCAGTAAAGAGCCAAAATCTCACCTCCTTAAGTTCTGCAAGCAACCATAACTAGACTCATAGTAGGTAAATCAGTTAATATCGGCTGACTCGCTTGGGGATAGCTGGAAGCACAATTCCTCTAAGTTGACCCAGACCATTCAGCTTCTTCAAGGGTAGTTTAAAGCAGTGGGCTCTAGGGGTACACCTCAGGTCTAGAAACATTGTCAAAACAGAGCGTACTACAAAGTTAATTCGGGTGAACAGAGCAAGAAGCTTCCACTTCTAGGCAAAACAGAACTTAGTAATGTTGTAGTGGTCATCACAGGGCACCATCTCTTAAGATTCCACCTTCAAAAAATTTAAAAAAATGGATTCGACGGCAACCTTTTTCAATAATATTTTCCTGAAACTATTTACTTTGATTTCCGGTGTTCTGTCTATTGCCATATTTTAAATTAAAAATTTTAAACAGGTGGCAACACTTTTCACAACATTTTTTTAGATTTTCTTAAAACTGTTTACTTTGATTTGCAATGCTTCATCTACTTTTAATAATTTAAATTCAAAAAAATATAAACAGGTGGCAGCCCTTTTCACTATATTTTTTAAATATTCTCAAACCTCTTTACTTTGATTTGCGATGCTTCATCTATTTTAACAATTTAATTTTAAAAAAGTTAAACAGGTGGCAACCCTTAGAATAATAAAGCACATAAAACTCTTCACTTTGATTGGAACTGTTTTATCCATATAAAAATTTTGATTGTAAAAATTTAAACAGGTGGCAACTCTTCTCAGTAATATATTTTACAATAAACTTTCTCATAATTTTTCGATTACATATGATATTCCAAAAAAAAAATGTTTAAATCGCCAGAGAGACAACTCAGATACCACCCTATTACAAGAGATCGAAATCACTTTCCCGAAAACCCAAAAGTTTAAACAAGCTTTTCCTAAAATTATGTTTCTCCAGCGTAGCCTTCAATATACATATGTATATTTTCCCGTAGTTCTTAGGTGGAACACAAGGGGGGGGCCCATTCAGCTAATACCAAAAATTGTCAAATGGGGTTGGTGATGCGAATATATAGCCTATCCCTCCCAAAAGTCAACCTCACCTTCGCGCGGTACCCCCTGTTCACTACGAACGAGGCTCTGACGAACGAGGCTCTGACGATCGAGTAAAGGCGGTATAACCTTAGCACCTGCGAGGAGGAAATTCCTACGCCATTGCCTGCCTAGAGGCGAAACCGGCAACTCCGGAACTAGGCTCGGATGCAGAAGGCTAATCACCTACTCATCTTAAGCCCTCTGATTACCGAAACCGAAATAAACAAAGTTAAGATTAAGAGCAGCTTTCAATAGTTTGGCTTAAAGTCCCTACAAAAACTTCTCTTCAACGCCGGTGAGCTTTAACTTTAACTTTTGCCAACCAACTATAGGGTGATTTTTTAAGAGCTTGATAACTTTTTTTTTAAAAAAAACGCATAAAATTTGCAAAATATCATCGGTTCTTTATTTGAAACGTTAGATTGGTTCATGACATTTACTTTTTGAAGATAATTTCATTTAAATGTTGACCGCGGCTGCGTCTTAGGTGGTCCATTCGGAAAGTCCAATTTTGGGCAACTTTTTCGAGCATTTCGGCCGGAATAGCCCGAATTTCTTCGGAAATGTTGTCTTCCAAAGCTGGAATAGTTGCTGGCTTATTTCTGTAGACTTTAGACTTGACGTAGCCCCACAAAAAATAGTCTAAAGGCGTTAAATCGCATGATCTTGGTGGCCAACTTACGGGTCCATTTCTTGAGATGAATTGTTGTCCGAAGTTTTCCCTCAAAATGGCCATAGAATCGCGAGCTGTGTGGCATGTAGCGCCATCTTGTTGAAACCACATGTCAACCAAGTTCAGTTCTTCCATTTTTGGCAACAAAAAGTTTGTTAGCATCGAACGATAGCGATCGCCATTCACCGTAACGTTGCGTCCAACAGCATCTTTGAAAAAATACGGTCCAATGATTCCACCAGCGTACAAACCACACCAAACAGTGCATTTTTCGGGATGCATGGGCAGTTCTTGAACGGCTTCTGGTTGCTCTTCACCCCAAATGCGGCAATTTTGCTTATTTACGTAGCCATTCAACCAGAAATGAGCCTCATCGCTGAACAAAATTTGTCGATAAAAAAGCGGATTTTCACATTTCGAACCGAACACTGATTTTGGTAATAAAATTCAATGATTTGCAAGCGTTGCTCGTTAGTAAGTCTATTCATGATGAAATGTCAAAGCATACTGAGCATCTTTCTCTTTGACACCATGTCTGAAATCCCACGTGATCTGTCAAATACTAATGCATGAAAATCCTAACCTCAAAAAAATCACCCGTTATAAGTACATATTTAACTATTCAAATTAAGCAGCATAATTAAGTAATTGTGAAATTAACAAAAGTTTTCCCTTTCAGTGGCAACAATGCTGTAAATGGCCGAGATAAAACGACGTAAATAAGTGCGACAATTTGTATGCTAATTAAGTCGTTCCAAAGCTTCATATTTTAAGAGGGTTATGTATATGTATGTATGTAGATAAGGATTTGAAGGGAGGATTCCTTTGATATTCAAATGCGAAAGGAAAAGTGAAATTGTTTGCGGAATATATTATATAATAACTAAAAATATGATAAGAGCTCGTGCTCCTCTAGCTTTCACTAATAATGCCGCGAAAAGCTTTTTGATGCTTTCAATTCTAAAGTTTTAATGAATCTAATGCTGAAATAATTACGCTATACAGCTTCACTTTCATAAAAGAGAGGTTATAAATACGCTAGATAAATTTTTATGTAGACAACGGTAAATTAAGCTCATTGGCTTCAAAGCTGGTTTGATAATTTTCGAGTAGACCACGACGATTTTCGCTGAGAAACTTTTTTTGCCTTACTGAAGAAGAATGGTTACAATCTTTTGCTGCATAATTAAAACAGAGAATATTTGTTGATAACCATACCCAGATCTAATATACCGTTATCTTAATTAAAACATGAGCAAGGACGTCTTAACTCAAATTAACTGTTTGGCGCCAATTGCATATTCCAAAGTGTTGCCAAGTCATTCTCCACTTTGTCTTCCCAACCGAGTTCAGGTCTATCCTTCCTCTGGTTCTCCGGCGGATTCCATCGAATACTTTCAAGGCTGGAGTGTTTTCACTCCTACACCATTAGCCACTATCTCTTAATGCGCTGAACTGTGTCAATGTCGTATTTCTATCGACTGCGATATTCACCGTTGCCAAAGCGAAAAGGACCATAAATCTTCCGCAGAACCCTTGTTCACTAACAGACCCCGTTTGATTCACTTCTTTCCTACCTACCTGGAAAGAGCAGAACAAACAGCGCGGTTGTTATGGCCAATGATATCGATGTGGTCGGCGTAAGCCAGCATTTCTCTATTCCGATCTGCAACTCGAATTATTTTCTCTAGGAGTAGGTTGAAAAAGTTGTACAATAAGAACTCGTCTTGTCTGAAACCTTGTTTGCCTTCAAATGGCTCGAAGAGGTTCTTCCCAATCACGATGGAGCTTTTGGTATTGCTCAACGTCAGTTTTCACAGCCGTTAGAGTTTTGTGGGGATGTCAAGTTCAGACATAGTGGCATAAAGACAGGTCCTTTTTATGCTGTCAAAAGCAGTTGAAATCGACGAAGAGTTGGTGTATGTCGGGCATCTGTCGACGGGTCTTTTTCAAGATTTGGCGTATGATGAATATCTGGTCGGTCGTTGATTTTTTCAGGCCTGAAGCGATACTGATACGTTCCAATCAGTTTGTTGACGGTGGGCTTTAATCTTTCACATAAAATGCTCGATAGAACCTTATACGCGAAGTTGAGAACGCTTATCCCACGGTAGTTGCCGCCGATTGTGGGGTCTTCCCTGTTTGTGAATTTGGCAGACCACACTTAAATTCCAATGACTTTGTTCTACCATATTCTATAAAAAAGAAGACTGAATCTAAAGTGCCTCTGATACTTGCACCCCAGCAATCAATAGAGAACTCATCTAACTCATCTTAAAATGTAACCCATATTTGATGATATTTAAAGATACTATAATCTCTGTATATTCAACAACTGATTTGAATGCTGGATCGTCGCTAGGAGTATAGTAAATTCCAATATGAAATTATACGAAAGTTTCTTCAACTCTGCTCCTTAACCGGTAATGCATATTAAGTTCACGGGGATCGCGTTGAGCCCGAGCAAACGGCGGCTTGGCAGAGTTTCACGGCCAGAAAGGTTTCGCTATGCGTTTGGTAAGATTTGCAGCGAATCAGTTTTTAGGAGTTTCTCCTCTACGGCAAAACTTTTAGTTCGGAAATGCACTGTCAATAATTGGACCTCTTGAAGGAAGCAGTCGCACCAAATCTGCCAGCTTTGCTCGAAATAAGAGAATTTGTGTTTCATCAGGACAACGTCAGATCACACACACCGATGGGGACTCGCCAGAAGCTATGAGAGCTTGGGTCGGAGGTTCTAACGGGTGATTTTTTTGAGGTTAGGATTTTCATGCATTAGTATTTGACAGATCACGTGGGATTTCAGACATGGTGTCAAAGAGAAAGATGCTCAGTATGCTTTGACATTTCATCATGAATAGACTTACTAACGAGCAACGCTTGCAAATCATTGAATTTTATTACCAAAATCAGTGTTCGGTTCGAAATGTGTTTCGCGCTTTACGTCCGACAAATTTTGTTCAGCGATGAGGCTCATTTCTGGTTGAATGGCTACGTAAATAAGCAAAATTGCCGCATTTGGGGTGAAGAGCAACCAGAAGCCGTTCAAGAACTGCCCATGCATCCCGAAAAATGCACTGTTTGGTGTGGTTTGTACGCTGGTGGAATCATTGGACCGTATTTTTTCAAAGATGCTGTTGGACGCAACGTTACGGTGAATGGCGATCGCTATCGTTCGATGCTAACAAACTTTTTGTTGCCAAAAATGGAAGAACTGAACTTGGTTGACATGTGGTTTCAACAAGATGGCGCTACATGCCACACAGCTCGCGATTCTATGGCCATTTTGAGGGAAAACTTCGGACAACAATTCATCTCAAGAAATGGACCCGTAAGTTGGCCACCAAGATCATGCGATTTAACGCCTTTAGACTATTTTTTGTGGGGCTACGTCAAGTCTAAAGTCTACAGAAATAAGCCAGCAACTATTCCAGCTTTGGAAGACAACATTTCCGAAGAAATTCGGGCTATTCCGGCCGAAATGCTCGAAAAAGTTGCCCAAAATTGGACTTTCCGAATGGACCACCTAAGACGCAGCCGCGGTCAACATTTAAATGAAATTATCTTCAAAAAGTAAATGTCATGAACCAATCTAACGTTTCAAATAAAGAACCGATGAGATTTTGCAAATTTTATGCGTTTTTTTTTAAAAAAAAGTTATCAAGCTCTTAAAAAATCACCCTTTAGTACCACCACTTAATAGTGCGGATCGGGTAAAAAGTGATTACTACCTGTTCCTGTTTATAGAGAATGATGTTGTTGGTGAAAATTCAACCCAGGAGAAGGTTGTGAAGTTTGGCTGTCTCAGCTTTGTCACTAAGGATGAGGGTTTTTACGAGATTGGCAGGATAAAATTACATCCATAGTGGCAATAAGTTACCGAATAAGACGATATATATTTGACCTTAATCAAATTACTCTAAATATGCCAAATGAAACCTTTAGTTTAATGCCAATATGCCGGATTTCTTTTTACTAGACCTTATATACATATTTAAGCAGAAATCTGACATATTAGCAGTATAAATTACTCTGCTTTCTCTTAAACATCAAATTATATTCTCTGAAAAAAAGTCAGCACTTTTGGTGCCTCAATTACATATGTATGTGACTGTAAAAAATTATATTCCATCACTTCCAAATTCCAACAAAGCCCAGTAACCATAGTTGTTTGGCCTCCCAAAGGCAAATACGGAATTCACTGGAAAGTACTAACCATATCTACCCATTATAACAATACACAGTCAAAATAATTAACGTTGCAACGAACGAAAATTCTCGGAATTAGCTAACGAACAATATGATTTATGCAAGCTTAATGCGCCAGAGCCACTGCAAAGCTTCGCAACATGGCAAAGTACGAGTCAAACTAGCCGACAGGCAATGAGCCAAGCGGTCAATCCACAAATGAAATATGTTTGCGAATTCGTGTTACTCCCGTGGGTGTCAAAACAAGACAATAACAACAAGCACATAAAATTAAATTAGCTTGTAGAAATTACTCAAAGTATCAAGCATTACCGACCTTCACTGCACACCCACTCTCTCAACACTTCGAACCAAAGCCAACACAACTTGACGAAGAGAGCAAGGAACCAGTTCATTCCACTAACCGCAACAATTCAGGACTCATTGAGTTGTTAAAAATTTTTGTGATTTCTGAGTCAGCGAAAAAAATATGCAAAGTAATAATTTGTGGCGTAATTACCATGGCTTTGTGACGGGGCGGCGAAGGGCGATGAAAAAGAGGCGCAATCAAGTGGAAATGACGACGGTGTTGTAAAGGGAAGCCAATGTCAATGCGCGCATGAATTTACAATTCAATTTTGTTTTATTTATTTTTTTAGGTAACAGTTGAGAGTAGGCATGGAAGGAAGTCATGGAAAGAAGACACACAAATATAATTGAAATAAAAGCACACAAATATAAGAAAAATAAACTTTTTATACATATATGGGCTCTAACACCCAACACTCAGATTTGTTGGTCACAGTTTAAATCGGAACTCTTATGACTATAAGCGGACTACACGCCACAGTTCCTGCGACAGCCAGTTCAACGATTCAGAGAACGAACCCTGTTTGAAGCAATAATTTTGTAAAAAATAAGTAGAGTAGATAGGTAGAGTGGATGTCTGACGACACACCTAACCTTTTAGGAGGCGCATTGTGAAATAAAAAGAAATAACTCGAGCTTAAATTCCATATTAAACCACGAAGTCCTATCGCCTCGGGAACGACTAATGTTGTTTGTTACCATGACCCTCCCAAAACGAAACATTGAAGAGCATAGATAGAAGAATATAAAGCGAAATCGATGTATCCATATCCGTATGCCTATCTGCCTTAACTCGCAAGCCAGTCCTTCTGTTCTTGAGCTATCGTTCTGGAAATCCGCGCAGGTCCTTTTTCACCTAACATTTGCTCATTTGTCGGTACAACTATAGCATATAGGTTAGTTTCGATTATGTTCGAAAGCTGATCCAGAGAAAGCACTTGGACAGCTATACACAATTCTTCATATAGCCATAAAAGCACAACTCCTATATTCGAGCAGTCAGCAAAGCGTATTGTGGCCAATACAAATTCGTTTAGACATTTAATTCCTATTCTTCGGTGAGCTATCTGAAGGTGTGAACTTCCAATTGTTTGAGCCTTCATCTCGCAAACGTGGTACAATCAAGGAGGAAGTGTTAAGATGTTTCCATTTCGTCTTCTTTCATCCAATTTCTACAGCTGGTAAGACTCTCAACCTTACGGGGTGGCCCGTTGGAACCGACAACTAACAAGAGGCTAGCCTGCATGCAAATAACTAACTGGATCTTTTACGATCGATCTTGATCCAAAAGGATATTGTGGCAGCGCATGAGCCGATAAAGGTAGAGTGCAGACAAAGCTCCTCCGAAACTCGGATATCCAGTAATGCAACACACAACGAGAGGACGTGTTCCTATTCTAGGGTTTCCTTCCTTGACAGCTCTCAACTTTATGGTTGCCTGCGATTCCGCTGCGGCCTGGCACCCGTCCTATTTTTATCATAAAGTAACTCGATGCCATTTATAACGAAAGTAGACATTCCTAAACCATGGTTAGCGAGCTCAAAGCTCGTATCGCCTCACGGCTATAAGAATGGATAGTCATTTCTCTGAAGAAGGCTGCAGTCTGGAGTAATAAATTTATCGCTATCTTAATGGCAGCAACCGCGGCATTAAAAATACTGCAAAAGTCAAGAAGTCTGAAACTGAAGATGATAGAGAGTTCCTGACAATATACACCTCCACCAACCTTCGCCTAAACTTTGCCCCATTCGTAAAGAAACTCATTGCGCCTATCCTCTACCGGCTTTTATCTATCCACAACTTCCTCGCAGGCATTTGGACAGAGTGAAAGCCGCAAAAGCTTGGTTTGGCGACTCAATGATCCAAAAGATCCGGTAGGAAAACAAAGTGTGCAAGGATTTCCGAATGTTCAGACATAAGTTCTTTTAGAAACCCAGATTTTGTGAGTGTGATAGCAAATCTTAAGTTAAAATGTTTCCCTGCTTGAAATAAAATTTCAGCTTTCTACTGGCTTTACTTTAAAAGAGTGGGAGAAACTCGCAGACGCTAAATGTTTAATATGAAGAGACCGCCAAATTTAGAGAAAAAAGAAAAAGGAAAACTTTTAGTTTCTCCTGGTCTAAAAATACCTCCAAGAGATGTCATACTATTATATAACTTAGCTGTCTGGAAGATCTTTAAGCAATCTTTAGAATCAAAATGTTTGTAATACAATTTTAAGGTAGTAAATACTCACTGACTTCTCTCAGCACTAATTGACAACCCGCGATACTCTTTAAGTTCTTTTTTAGTACACCAAATAATGTCTGAACTTCGAACCCTCGACACCACCTTTTCAAATTCTATAAGACACCACGAAATAACTGCGCTTGAACTCTGATTCAATAAACTCTTTGTGAATCATGAACCACAAATTCAATTACGCATTAGTGTCAAAAACCCCGTTAGAATAGCGAATTGGGTACAAAAGATTAAATAAAACTCGGCTTAAGAAAGCAACAAAATGACAATCCAAAAGCTGACAGCTGTCAAATAATTCGCAACAACCGTTTAACTGTAAAATAGAAATAGGTAAGAGACAAACTTTAGCTGCAGGGAAATGTGGAAGCGAGTGGGAAAAAAGCAAAGATAGGTAATCTTCATACAGGTGTCGGGTGAGTGGCGCAGTCAAAGTTGTTGAGACACAAATTGATACAACAAATTCACCGAACTCACCGAACTCACGAAGCAAAGGAATCTGGCGAAGATTATTTAAAATGCGTAACACAAGAGCGGCAATAACTTACTCATATACGGGTGCGTAAGCATTTGCGGTGCTGGTGGGGTGGTTGGGAGGGAAGCAAAGGACACCTTCGCTGGCAGCGTGCAGTAAAAGCAGGGAATCAAGGGCACACCGCTGACAGCAGCTTATAAACTAAGCGTGGAGGGCAATGCCAGGAAAGCGCATACATAGTAAGTGGATATATATTTATATATAGGTACATAACACGTCGACATAAGACACAAGACAGCGCACAGAGCAAACGAAATACGCGCACATAAGGCAGTTGAAAAAAAGGTAAAAGTTTTCGAAAACAAAACGAAAAGTGAAAGAAACAATCAAAAGGATAACGTACAAGTACTTAGTTAGTATGTATGTATGTATGGGGCGCTACGTACTCACCTTCGTCTTCGCCCAGTTCGCCCAATTCACCCAATTCGCTCATATCGTTGAACTCGGTTATTTCCGCTTTATCGCATTGCTGTTTCACAGCCGCCAACGCCTTCTCGAGTATGCCACCGTCACCCTCGTCGCGTGAGGCGCTGCGCTTGTTAGCATCACCGTTACTTATAATTGAATTTGATTTCGAGTGATTTGTGAGATTGTTTGACGTCGCCGTGGCCGCCGAACCTGCCGATGCTGCGGACGTGGCTGACACGGCAGAAGCTGCGGATGCTGTCTTTCTGGTTTGACTGCCAGCGCTGCCACCACCAACCGCCTTCTGTTGCTCCGCCAAATTGCCATTCTGCTCGCCGACACTCACAGTGCCGCCAACATTGCCATTGCTGGTTGCGGTGTTGGCGGCGTTGGTGGCGGCCTCGGCGACGAGCTCACCCTCGCCATTAGCGCTGCCAGCGTTGCCGTCTTTTGTCTTCAGCTCTTGACTGGTGTTGCAGCCCATTTCGCGTGCGCCTTTTGGGATTTCACTTAATGTTTCTCGTTTTTTGTGCTTTCTATATTGTCTAGTGTTGTTGTATGGCTGCCGGGAAGCGTTGGTTGTGGTCGTTAGTGGGAGCGCTGTAGTAACTGTGTTGTTGTTGTGTGAACTTTTTGTTGTAATTTTGATGGTTGTTGTTTTTAGTTTTGTTGTCTATTTGTTTTTGTTGTTTTTTGTTTTGAATTTTTGTTTACTACGCTATGCTGCGGTTATAACTGCGGTGATGCGCGCTTAGCTGCGCTGCGCCCAGAGGATGTGTGTGTTTGTGGTTTTAATTTTGAACTTCCGTCACTGTTTCAATATTTTTGCATTATCAAAATATTATTTTGTTATTTTTCGCAAACTTTATTAATTTACTTGCAGAGAGGTGGGAGCAATTTTAGTTTGTTTTTCAGTTTTTTTAGGTATATTTAAATGTTTTTATGAAAAATAGCCCGACTTTGAGGTTAAGTGCGCATAGAAATAGATTATATACATAAAGCGAAAATAAGTTGTTATAAATTTCATATATTTAACGGTAAATATTTTACCGTTTTTTATACATATATTTAGGTATATTTATGTAATATTTATATTATACATTAGGGTGTGTAAAAAAAATTAATATATATATTTTTCGACACCCCTTAGTAAGTTTCTTCAGATATGAGCTCTTTGTTGTGAAGATCTTCCGCCTTATAGTTGTATACTTTCTTATTATCGGATAGAAAACTTATACTCTCGTTTTCAACTACTTAAAAAATATCTAATTTCAATTTTGTGGTTCATTTCATATCACACAAAGTTTATTAAACTTTCTTAAAGGTGTCTAAAAGCTTATTTTAACAGAGTTCCAAGCGAAAAAAAATTACGTAATTTTTGACCCACCCTAATACAAATAAAAATATATTTTTTGACACCCCTTAGTAAGTTTCTCCAGGTGTGAGCTCTTAATTAGCAAGATCATTCCCCATACAATAATATATATTGTTTTATCACCAGCTAGAAATCTTCAAATCTCATTTTCAACTACATACATATACATATATATACTTGAACAAATATCTAATTTCAGTTTTGTGGAGCATTTAATTTCATACAAAATATATGAAAGTCTCTTAGAGGTGTCTAAGTACTTATTTTTCAGAGTACCAATCGAAAAATTTTTTTAATTATTTTTGACCCACCCTAATGCATACACAAAACAAATATTTAATGCTTGTAGTTTTTAAAAATAGTTACTTAAGAGTAACATATGCACATAAAGGGTGACATTCAAACTCTTTTATTAATTGCAGGCGAACACGCATGACTCTTGGCAATTTGCTTCCTCTCATTACAATTGCAAATATTTTTATAGTAGCTAGGGGCACCTGTGGGCAAACATTTTCGAAACATTTTCTTACAATTTTAATGTACATATCTCCTAAGCCACTTAAGCTACAACAAGTAAATTTTATAAGAACTTTCGGACTTCTGGTTGACTATGTACCGCATATAACGGCCAATATGTGAATTATCCCAATCAAAAATAGAGAGCGTGTTTTACTCAAAACAGTGCATCTTTGTGCCTACTTGCATAACTAATATCAGGATTTTCGAACATCCGGCTGATTTTACTCTATATTTTACACCTTAAAGTATTTCCCTGGTTTTAATTCTTGCACGTTGCAAGAGTATAAAATATTCGGTTGCACCCGAATTTAGCCCGTCCTTACTTGTTTACTATCAAAATTATTGATAACTTATTCCAGCTCTGACTAATGTTGACGTTATTGATTAGAATGCATTCATTCGATTGGAAGACAGTCGGTTTTCTGATGTCCTCTTGTATTCTTGCGTTGAATATTTGGACCACCACCTAACTCAGCGAGAGCTCATGAACAACCACAGTGACACGTTAGAGGTCCTCTGAACTACTTAGCGACGGCAATCTCGACACTATCAAATAAGTTCACAAGCAGTGCGGCTAAATACTTTGTCGGACGCTCTTTGCCAAAGCTGTATGGTGGAAGGCGAGGTGGGTTCATCTTGTCACTTTCTTCCGGCTTTCGCCAGACTGAAATATTTCGGTAGACACACCCTTGGCAAACCTAGAGAAGTTTCTGGAACTGATATTAACCGTCTTAGGAAATTTGTGGTTAACTCAAAACGCTTTGTCGATCTATAAGGAACTGGTAATACACTCTAAGGAGTTTACAAGGGACAAATATCAGACCAAGTAAGATCCATCAACCCATTGGAATTCATGATCACACTGTGGCTTAATACGCAGGCGTCCATCATTTTCGAAACAAAAAAAAAAACAATTGTCACTGGAAAATAAATAGAATTTCCAGAAAATTAAAAAAAAAATAATAAAGGTGAAAGGGATTATCTTTATTTCTGAAAAAACTACTAGTCATACATCTAAAACTTAGACATTTGTTAAGCCCTTTTATCATAACTAAATAACCATGTTATTTTGTCCAATGATTACGGGATCTGAGAAACCTATACCCACAGGGTATTTAGATCGATATCCTAAAAACTGAAGGACTGTATATACAGACAGACAGATATAGCTAAATCGACTCATCTCGTCACGCTAAACATTCAGATATATATTTTATAGGGTGCACAACGATTTCTTCTGGGTGTCATAAAATAGGAAATAGTCTAACGGCGTCAAATCTCACGACCGATGCGTCTAATTGACTGGGCCATTTCGAGAGATAACACGTTATGTAAACTTGGTTTTTAATAAATCGATTGTGACATTCGCTGTGTGGCTTATGGTGCCGTCCTGTTGGAACCACATATTGTCTAAGTCCATATCATCCAATTCGGGCTAAAAATATTCGGTTATCATTGAGCGGTAGCGATTCCCATTCAGGGAATAATATCGGTCTTGATCATCACGAAAGAAGTACAGCTCGATGACCGCAAAAAAACGGAATTTTTTCTGGTTGCAATGGTGACTCATAAAGTACGTGCCTGGCCAATACCGTATATTTTGCTTATTGACGAAGCCGTTCAGCCAGAAATGAGCCTCGTCGCTGAAGATGATTTTTCGATGAAAATCCTAATCACTTTCAAGTTGTTGCTGAGCCCAATTCACGAACATATTGACGATTCTGGTGGTCAAGCGGCTTCATTCTTTGAGTCAATTTGATTTTGTAAGAATGTAAGCCAAAATTTTTTCGCGAAATTCGCCGCAATGACGTCACAGGGAAGCTCAACGCTTGAGAACGACGTCTGAAAGACTGATTTGGGTCGTCTTCGATTTGAAGCGCTAGCGACAGCAATATTCTCGACACTACAGGCACTTCTCTGTCTCACTGGCACGGCCACATTTTGTACTGTGCCTATGGATGCAAATTATTCCACTAAACGCCCAATTGTTGATCTGACAGAACGATTACGACGACCATAAATTAGAACACTGACTCCGAATTTCGGTGATAAATTTTAATAATTTCGACTTGTTGTTGGATCGTATATCTTACGATAATAAAATGACAAATCTTATTGAAGAGAAATGTCAAAAGAGCATGAAAAAATATGGCGTCGTTTGCTGTCTCTATTGGTCTACTTTTGTAGTGTCGCTATTGAAAAATCCATTATACAGCCTGTTTTGGGTATAAAAATTGCTTTATGATAAAAGTCGTTTAAACTGCAAATCTGAATTTCATTACTCCCAAGTAGGAACATTTACTTTATTAACACATCGTTAAAAATTACTCAATTTTTAGAAAACCAGATTTTTAGGAACTTGGTTATTTCCTACATAGATATTTTTTTCATTTATAGCAATAAAATGCTTTCACATTCAATAGTCGTCTGGGAGTTGAATGCATCCTTGATACGGGAGTAAAAAGTGAGATCCACGAAACGAATTTTAGTATTCGTAAAACCGTTTTTGAAAGCCTCTCTTAGTCTAATTGCCAATGTAAAAGACTATCAACTCAAGCTCTTTAATATTTTTATGTCAATCGTCACTTATCAACATTTTAACGGTATTTTATGCCTTATAGTGGTATTATTTCAAAATTGCCGTATGCACTTATCAATATTATATACATGTCTTGCATGAAATCTGTTAATTTAAATCCTTCAGTAAAATATTGCTTTCGAAATGTCGTCATGTAATTCACAAAAGCAGAATTAGACCACACGAGTACTTCGAAAAAAATACATTTTTTTAATTAATTAGAGCACACAAGTACTTCGAAAATTATTGCAATTTTTTTTTTTTTTGTAATTATAATGGTACTTTGTTTAAATTTTCGCCACAAGTTTCTCTTATTTGCCTCGAAAACTTTGTTTACTTTCGCTTAAAACGGCACGCACCTTCATTAGACCGACTGTTTATGCTCTATTTTGAATGCAATAGTGTAACGGTTTCATATGCAAATTTTTGCATTGAAAGCACCAAGGCAACGCGTGTGCCACATTTTTTGTTTAATCAATGCTGCAAGGCACGTGCAATGCCGGAAAGTGTTGGAGGTTCCAGTGCATTCGCGAAATAACAACAAACAATACGAACAGGTGGGAGGCAGATATGACTTTTTTTGTTTTTATTTTAATATTTATATTTTATTTTTTTAATATTTATATTTTATTATTTTTTTTTTAATATTTATATCATATTATTTTTTAATATTTATATTTTATTCATTTTCACTTTGAAAAATTAGAAAAAATTAAAGCTCTTAACACACCTTTATTTCACACAATTGGAGATAAAAACTTTTGCTGCTGCACAACCGTTATTTCGCCTGAAACCGTTTCGTTACAGTACAATTACTGCGTTCAAATTTTCGAAATTCGAAAATCCAACCAGCGACACACACAAAATACGCCTACCAAACGCGGCCAACGCGCTAAAAACACCAAAGCAGTAATAAGTTTTCGATTCGTGCCGAAACAACCGTGTACTGACACTGCCAACGTCTGCTCAGCGCACGCACCGCAAGGAAAATAAACGTTGTGTCACATGAGCGAAGCAACGCAATGTCGAACGGACGCAGCCACGCTCGCACAATGGGGCAAGCACAAGCGAACGGGTGAGCGAACCTTTTTTCAGCGACGCAACCTACAGTCCCGCAGGACAAAAGCACACACACACATGCAAACACAGCCGAATGTTTCACGCTACACTTGTTCGAAGGACAAGACGCGTAATAGAGAGCGCAGCGAGAGTGACTAGTGACTATACAAAAGCACAGTCAAAAATTTACTCTCAAGTAAACAAACGGAACTAGGTATGTGTGTGTGTGTATGGAAAAATAACGGCATAACAACGTTACAGCGTTGCCACTTTGTGTGAAAATTGACAAGAATTTATTAGTTTGATGTCTATATGACAATTTCGATTTATGTTATTTAGAAGTTTACAGTAAAAATGAGAAAAAAATTAAATGAGCGCAAAAGTCCTGTCATTACTTAATGTTTTCTGTTAATAATACTATCCCGTTACTAAATATAAATTAACATGTATATTCGCTAAGTCAACTTTTCGTGAGAGCCGCCAAGCGTCCGCTCTCGCATAACACATAATCGCCTAGGCACGAAGTCAATCAGTCTCATACATGCCAGCAGTAAGCCGGCCTAACGAACCATTCGCGTCGAGCGCTTTCGAACCAACCAACTGTAACGGCATATACGACCGCAACGGCACAGCTAAAAACACTCGCAAAAACACACGCGAACACACGCGTTAGTTAAACGAATTTCTCAGCATATAACTGTTAAAGCCGACAAGTGCTCCTACATGTAGCGCATATAAAACGTATGCCTAGGGCTCACAAGCCATTTCCAATGTCTTCTCCCCACTCTCGGCGGGTTGGGGTTGGTATGTTTTTGCTTTTTTGGCTTGCCACTGAAATAAAAGCGCAAATAAGATTCAAATAAGGAGAATCAAATAAAAAGCTAAGAGATCCTGTGTATGTAGATTGCACGAGCAAATTTTATACCCAATATAGAAGTTGGATGGGCAAAATTTTTAGTGGCTTGGAAAATTTTTAAACATTTTGAGACTTGATTAGTATTAGATAAGCTTTTTATATTGAAAACTCGCTACGTTCTCGAACTTAATTGACCCCACGTAAGCTTCAAGCCAAGCAAACCTAAAAGATGGAATCAACGTTGTTTGGGCGGATAAAAACCCGGATCCATTTCTTGATGAAAGGCCGTCTAACGTAGGAACATCTTCACTTAGGTCATTCGAGAAAAAGTAGCTGCACGAAAACCGACAAAGTATCTATTATTCTTCTTCTTTATTGGCTTAGACACCGCTTACTCGATTATAGACGAATTTACAATAGCAGGTCAGTCATTCTTTTCGCTGTTTGGCGCCAATTGGAGATTCCAAGCGAAGCCAGGTCCTTCTACACTTGATCTTTCCAACAGAGTGGAGGTTTTCCTCTTCCACTGCTTCCTCCGGCGGGTACTGCGTCGAATACTTACAGAGCTCGAGTGTTTTCATTCATTTGGACGACATGTTCTAGCCAGCGTAACCGCAGTCTTTCAATTCGCTGAACTACAAGTACTTGTATGTCAATGTCGTCAGATTCTCATACAGCTCATCGATACATCGAATACGCAAAGGGGCCTAAATCTTCGCAGCACCTTCCTCTCGAAACCTCGTAAGGTCGTTGTCATCGTCCATGCTTCTGCACCGTATAGGAGGACAGGAATGATGAGAGACTTGAGTGAGTTTGGTTTTTGCTCGTCGAGAGAGGAATTTATTTCTCAATTACCCACTCAGTCCGAAGTAGCACCTGTTGGCAAGAGTTATTCTTCTTTGTTGCTGTTAATATTGCTTCCAAGATAGACGAAATAACTATCAACGAGTAACGTGGGAGCCAAGTCGTGAGTGCGACGACTGTTTGTTTGATGACAGGAGATATTTCGTCTTTGTCATCGCTTCCTTATTCATTCTGGAGAAGGCTAAACTAACTGTGCATGAATGGATGGAACGATGCCGTAAACGTAGTTCATCGTTCAGGATTCTAGCGCTTGACGTGTATTTCAATAGGTTCTGTGACCTTAACTATCGACACCTCTTCAAATGTTTCATACCCTGAGGTCCACAATTGTTTGAAGCGTTATCTTGCTTATACGGGACAAGTGCGTAAGATGTGATCCTTTGTTTTCCTCGAGCCTTGGTCCTGATATTTCCTGCAGTGTTCTTGAGTCAACGGGATACGAACCCTTATTGCTTGTATAACTGCATTTGTTTCTCGAAAACTCGTCACGGCTATTCCAATTTTTCCACTGGAAAGTCAAGTAGAGTTCTAATGTGATTCTTACCTGGAACGTAACTGGTTTTTAAAACCAAAGGAATACCAGCATCACCTTCTTAAATATTCTCAATTACCTGCTTGATTTTACAATGGGTAGAGGAGGCTATAAAAATACAAACATACATGGTCGAGATGTATATCACAGCGACGAGCACGACTCCCTGGTAACAAAAAAAATCGACAAATAAAAGAAGCGGAAATACGCTGAAACAGAGCAATTGCCAAAAATAAATAAGTATGGGTGATAAAAAAATTAAGAGGAAAAACGAAAACTAGAAGAAGCATAGACATGGTAGAGATGGCAAAAGACAACAAGTCTGCTGTTTAAAATTAAGAAGAGGAATCTTGCAAACTGTCTGCGAATACTTACGCCTGAGTGACTGGAAGTGTGAGTACACAAACTGGTAGCTGGATGACTTGCTGGCTGCATGGCAACTTGATTGGCGAACAGTCAATGACAGTGTAATTCTGTATATATGTATATACGAGTATATACATACAATATATAGTGTAAATGGTATACAATGAGGAGGCAGTATTCGATTTGGGAGCTATTTTATTGAAGTGTATTTATATATTTGAGAATTGTCACTCAATTGAGATTAGAAAGCAAGGCAGTGAATCTTAATATTGGCGAGTTCAGCAAAATATTGCCTGAGGTTCGATCGTGTACACTAATTGCCGATTTCTATACTGTAGTTGTATTGCCGCTTGACAAGTAATTTGAAGTTTCTCTAAACATGCAGGGTTACATTAAAGAGTATCATTGCAATTTATAACTGGGTTAGTTAAGTGAGATCAGGTTATGGAAACGAGTCAGAAATCCTAAAGCATTCCACTTGGTTAGCTGAGAATGCCCGTCTTTTGTGTTGCCATCAACTCCTAAATTTGGATCCACAGAAACCGCGTAAATCGTAGAGCGCGTAAAGCGCCCTAAACCTACCACAAATTGGTTGAGACGACTAAAGTCCATTCCAGCTAATTCGCCTGGCCACCGAGTTTCAACCTCAGACTGGAGAAAGCGGCAAAGTGGAGAAGAAAGTGTATAGATGTCTTCAGACCGTCTCGAGTTAGAACTACCACTATTGCGGTGAGATGAACGAGCGAGCAATTTAAAATACCTCCTACGTTCCACCGTAGGTCCAAAGAATTACGCTACCGCAGATATGGTGGTAGCTGACGAACGCATACTAAACTCACCCAAGGTCGTTCCCAGCCTGATGTGATTTGGTGAGGATGTTCTATCTTGCGAGCTCATCGGATTTGCAGTTTGCAGTAATGCCGCTGTGAACAGGTATCCAAACAAGTCTAATATGAAAGTCAATTGATGCTATTTCTAATGAAGTCATTGAGCTTGAGGCCTGTGTAGCGACTCTGCTATCGGAGTGTATGTACACCTTTATGAAAGGTGCTTTACAGTTCCGAAGATAGCCACTTCCGCCTTGGTAGCTGCTACTTCTGCTTAAAAGACACTGCACTGGTCCGGCAGCCGAGAGCAAAAATTGATTGAGAACTTCCAACAAAAGCTTCCTACAACATTCCTCTTGAGTTTCGATTCATCCGTAAAAACCAGCGACTCCGTACGGAAGTCACTAAGAACGATATACAACAAAATCTACGAAAGGGCTGCCAGGAAGATCCGAAAAAGATGAAATGCCTTAAGTACATTCAGGATTGCCAAGATCAGATGCAAAAGACCCTTAGAAAAACTTGTTTGGTTTTTGCTTACATGGTCTCGAAAGGACTGCCGGACGGTTGTTGGCCTCTTGACAGATCACATCCTACTGGCATCACATGCGAGCCGGATGTGCATAAGTGATAACGATACATGCAGAAAGTGCAGAGAAATTAACATAAGAGACCTATGCCTTTGTCCAGCACTATCTGAATAGAACTCAACTCAAGTATGTAGGAGCTTCGGAGTTCAAGGGACTGGGGGAACTACCAAACGTGTAGTCATTAAGTTCTTTTTAAAGCTCGCAAAAAACGTTGACGTCCTGGCAAGGAATACTTCAGCTAAAATTAAACTGAACCTCCATCTATCTATCTCTATTTATTACTAAGGACCACACAGAGAGAAGGCATAATAGCCGGCCAGTATAACCTAACGTAAGCAAGCCTTTTTTTGTTTGAGAAGATATCTTCACCAAATTTGGCACAAATTATTACCCCAAGCAATGCTGTAATTCCTGAAGAAATTACTTGGATCGGATTACTATATCATATAGCTGCCATACAAACTGCCCCATCGAACTCAAGTCCTTATATGGAAAACTTTTTCATTTGACAAGGTATCTTCACGAAATTTGCTATATATTATTATCCAAAGTAATGCTACAATATGTGAAGAAATTATTGAAGCCGGTCTACTTTAGCATATAGCTGCCATACAAACTGACCCACCGAACTCAAGTCCTTGTACGGAAAACTTTTTTATTTGAAAAGATATCTTCATCAAATTTGGCACAGATTATTATCCCAAGAAATGCTATAATTCTTGAAGAAATTGCTTAGATCGGATTACTATATCATATAGCTGCCATACAAACTGACCGATCAAGCTCAAGTCCTTGTACGGAAAACTTTTTTATTTGAAAAGATATCTTCAAGAAATTTGGCGTAGATTATTATTCAAGTCAATGCTACAATTTTTGAAAAAAATTGTTCAGATTGGTCTACTATAGCCTATAGCTGTCATACAAATTGACGTTAATTAAATGGCACTCCCGCCACTTATTGCACAAAGTGACATCTTTTTCAAAATCGTAAATGTTTAAAGTATTACTAAGTGCATACACACACCTACTTAGCTAATTTACGACTTAATCAGGTTAATAAAATTTTATTTGATCATACCTTACGTATTGTAAGCACGAATAGAGGCTTTCATACCACATTCTTTTATGCCCATACATGCGTGTGTGTGCGAAAGACTAATCAGTTTTCGACAAGTAATTTTCCTTCAATTTCCATTTCCGCTTGCAATTACTCCACTTATACATATACATACATATGTGTGTATTAAAATAGCGTATATGATACAATAAAGGCAAGCCACCTGCTACACGGCGCCGTTACACAAAAATCAACATGTGATTCCAGTCAATTAGATTGCGTGCCTGAGTGGCTAGAGCCCACCGCCAGTTACAAAAGACGCTTCGCACCTATTCTTCATGCCATATAGCACACATACACGTGTGTGTGTATGTGCGTATGTGGCAAGCAGAAGGAAAACATGAAAATACTATCAAATACAATTACGCGTAGAATACACCTTATAAATAATAAATTATCAACACTCATACGCCCGGGTGCACCCACAAACTAACCAGCTGCCTGCTGAGTATGGGCTTATAAATGAGTTAGTGGTGGTGCTAGTGGTAGGACAGCGTGTAGACTTTAGCCACATATCATATAAACACAATGCACTCAGACTTTCTTTGACTAACGGCGAGAGTGAGGCAGCAACACGCCTTTGTAGTAAAACGCCGTAACAGCCGAAAATGGACGAAAACAAAGCTTGGCGCACCTTCGTTTCGTATGTATAAATTTATATATGTATGTGCGCATATTTATGACATGACACTGCTCATAATAGAAAGCAACATTTCGCTTGCCACTCCCAGCTCATTCTACGCTCAATTATCGTTCGTTCGCCTTTATTGCCACCATTTATCTGCTACTACTCCGCCGCCGTTCGTAACAACTTTACCGCACTAAGTAACTCTCCCGTGCGCTCTTTCACCTTCACGTGCCAAAATCTAATAAAGTCAAATGCCTGCAAATGGTTCGGGCACTCGTGTCGGCCAAAAAAAAGAACACGACGTGCAAAACGGCACTCCGAAAAGGCCAGCGTAGCAGCAGAAACTATTGAGTACTTTAGAGTAGGCAAAAAAAACCAAACGCTAATGAATTCACTAAGACTGAAGTCATGCGTCCACCAACACACACACACACACCCACACACTCTAACCTTGGACACATGCAACAATTCTAACACTTCGACGTTGGACCCTCACTTCCATCAGCACTTTTCTTGTGTTGTTTGCCACGGCGCCTTAAAGTAGTCTAAAGCAAGTTGCATGCTGGCGCAAAAAAAAATGTCATCGATTAAGCAAAAACTGTTGGCACTTTAATGCTTTCTTTGAATTCGTTCTTTTTTCTTTTTTTTTTTGCTGAATTTGGTGGCTCTTTTTCACTTCGTCCACTTTGGCAACTACTGCCAGCGGCAACACACAGCCGGCGTGGTCATAAATTGCTATTTCCGGCGTGCGCTTTTTTTTGCCGCTTTGGTTGTTGTTGTAGTCATCAAGGCAGCCAGCAAAGTGTGAAAATTGTGCTTGAAATGCAAATGCCTCCATATTTTTTATGGTGCAGCAATATTTACGAGGAGAGTGAGACGCGTTGACCAAAGTTTGATGGAATTTTGACAGCTGAATGTGGGACCTGAAAATATCGTTTATCTATTCTACAGTCAGGTTAGGTTAGCTTAAATGATAGGATTAAACCATGGATGAATGTTGAATCTCAATTAGAATATTCCTTTGTTGTATCCATAAACTCCTTAAAATGGAACACCAGATCCTCATAAATCGACAAAGCGTTTTGAGCTGACCACAACTTAATAAAGGCGGGTTTCAATTCCAGCAACTTCTTTAGAATCTCTAAAGGTATTTCAATTTGGCAAAAGCCGCGCAATAGAGAAACAAGTGATAAAATAATTCCAACTTCCAACCTTTCACCACAGCCTCGGCAAAAAGCGTCCGTTAAAATGCTGCGCCGCGCGTGAGCGTATTGGACAGTGTTCAGCCAGAGCACTTAACGTTGCAACGATATCGACTTTGCTAAGTGCAAGTAGTTCAGAGAACATTTTACAGTGCACTTTGGGTCAGAAAGATAGTGCCTCGAATATCGGAGTGAATGCAGATCTCTCTGAAGGAGGCTGCATTTCTACCGCAACTTTGATGGCAGCCACAGCCAAGACATTACAGTGGTCTGGTAGCTTGAAACTAGAGTTGATGGAGAGCTTCCGACAGAATACCCAACATTCTGTGCTTCTTCTGGTTCTATAGTTGATATTTATTAATGATAAAAAATCAGAGAGACAACATAGCTTTAAAAAAGGACGAGGACACTCAGAGCCACACTGTCTCAAATGGCTTGGCCTAAACCCTCTACTGTGGAACTTGATGTGCGATGGGGTGTTAAGAATACATCAACCATAATATGTGAAAACAATCGCATAACAGGGGCCAAACATCTGGATGGCCTCCGAATTGCAATAATAAGATAAATAGTCTGCATCAATGGTTTCTACCATGAGTTTAGAGTTGGCTAAGCCGAAAAAAAGACTTACTCTTAAGCACAAGGAAAAAAGGTGGAAGAAAGGGTATCACTCACCATGCGACATTATTTCACAGCCACATCTGATATATCTGAGAGTAATACTGGACTCCAAATTAAAATTTAAAGAATACCTGGTTTATACATTGACATCCAGGGCGACGAATTCGCGCTATTGGACCAGATATCAGAGCCATCTTTAGTTGAAAAAAAGAGGAGATAACCAAAAGCATCACAATATGGCAGCGAAGGTGACAAATCGCAACCAAAGGACGATGGATCCGCAGACCAATCCCGGACATCCATTCGTGAGTAGATAGACAACAAGGGGACCTAGACTTCCAACTACCCAAATACTGGGTGGACATGGATGCTTTGGTAGCTTTCTGTTCTGATTCCATCACGATCTTGGTTCGTAGTATCCGACGTGTACAGAGGGCATAGAAGACTCTGAGTGCGTATTTTTTCAATGCCGCCGTTTTTCAAATGTAAGGGAAAAGTTAAAAACTTCACGTGGCGGTGGGTTGGACAATTTTTCAGCACTCACGTGTCAGTCCTCCGGTAAATGGAAAACCCTCAGTGTCATAAACAATGTAAAAAATGTCAGCCAGTCCGTGTGATAGATGAGACTCAAAGTCTCCCATGAAGTAATACTTAATCCGGTGGTTCCGTGGGAGAGATATGAATTGAGAGTACGTTAGGTTTAGCGAATTAAGGTTCCGAACGAACCGAAAGTTTGAAAATATTTTGGGAGTCGGTGGCTATGGGAAGTGTTGGGCAGTTTTAGACATTTTCGAAACAAAAGCACATTATTATAAGATATTATCTGGAAGAGACATCCTATGAAAATCATTAAGGTATCTTACAGGTTGATCAATATTATGAAAATCATTAAGATATCTTACAGGTTGATCAATATTTTCGGTAAAAATTGGCCATGTGAAATTGAAATGTTAGGAACCTTTTAGACGAAAGACAACGTATCTTGTAGACACCATTTGTGTTAAAACTTATACCAATATCTTCATTGGACAGTTGTTGTTATTGTAGCGACAGAAAACCTTCCGGATGTATTTTGGAAGAATGCTATTGAGTTGTGAATCCATGGCGTGATAAAAATCTAGGTTCGCAACGGTTACGTAGACACGACTGTCAGGAAAATACGGTGCTTGAGTGAAAATAATGAAAAAGTCGATCTTTGAAAAAGTCGATGAAATTATGGAAAAGATTGACAAGGACCGTCACTAAGGAACTTAACATTCATCATCAAACAGTTTTGAACCACTTAAAGAAGGCTTTATTTAATGGACCGAATTAATATCTGCGATTCTTTGCTGAAACGAAATGAAATTGAACCATTTCTGAAGCGAATGGTAACGGGAGATGAAAAGTGTATCAAATACGACAATAATCTGCGAAAACATCATGGTTCAATCGTGGTGAAATTCAACAAATGGTCGCAAAGCCACGATTGACGCCTAGAAAGATTATGTTGGGTATTTGGTGGGATTGGAAAGGAATCATCCACTATGAACTGCTCCAACCTGGTCGAACGATTGGTTCTACATTTTACTGTCAATAACTGATGAGATTGATGATGAGATTGAAGTAAGAAAAAAAAACGGCCAGGACTGATCAACAAAAAAGGCTTCGTTTTCCATTAGGACAACGCTAGAACACACACAGCTTTGATGAGTCGGTAAAAACTGGGAGAGCTTGGCTGGGATGTTTTGATGCATCCATCATAAAGCCTTGATCTTGCACCATCGGACTACAATTTGTTTCGGTCAATGCAGAACTCCCTTATCGAAGGACGTGTGTTTGTAGTGCTCGTCACGAAAATGGAAAAACGAAATCAAGAGCAACGCGTCGCGATAAAATTTTGCGCCAGATTGGGCGAAACAGCTTCAGAAACGTACGCTAAAATTGTAAGAGTGTGTGGTGATAGTGCTCTATGACCCGGAAACCAAACGCCAAAGCTCACAATGGTTGTCTCCGCGCGCTCCCGCCCGAAAAAAGCTCGCATGAGCAAGTCGAAGGCGAAAACGATGATTATTGCCTTTTTTTGATAGCCGTGAAATCGTCCACAAAGAATTCGTTCCACCGGGGAAAACTGTGAATCAAGTCTACTATTGACAACTACTCGAAAGATTGCGAATACGCGTCAACAGGGTGCGCCCAGACATCGCTCGTAACTAGATCCTTCATCACGACAACGCGCCGTGCCACACCGCCCTCAGCGTGCCCCAGTATTTGGCCTCTAAAGGGATCGCCGTGTTGCAACAGCCACCCGACATGTCAACCTGTGCCTTTTTTTGTTTTCTAAAACAAAATCGGTGGTCAAAGGAACCCATTTTGAGTCGATTACGGGCATCCAGGCGGCCGTGGCGAGGGTACTCGCGGATATCCCCGTCGAAGCGTTCCAGAAATGTTACGAAGCATGGAAAACGCGCTGGAATCGCTGTATAGCTGCCCAAGAGGACTACTTTCAAGGGGATGGCAGTGTTGTAGAATAATTTTCAAATATACAGTTTTTATGGAATCAGTCTCATTACTTAATTGTCATACCTCGTAGTTCGGGTATAAACAGGCGGTCATACGAAAGAACTGACGGACAAGACTAACCAAACTCAGCGCGTCTGGCTGATCATTTATATATGCATATTTACTTGTAAAGTCTCCGACCTTTCTTTATGGGTATTACAAACAACGTGGCAAACTTCTTTTATCCTGTGCAGGGTATAAATATAAAATACTTTGGTAGACACCGCTTGAAGCGGTATCTCCAGCACAATCTAAATCATCAAAGATCGTTTTGCACAAAACGCAAAACTATTTTTATTTCCACATTTTTACGTGACAATTTTGCATTTCACACGCTCACACACGCACAAACTGCAATTGGCAACTCTAAGCGTTCCGGGCATGCCACATTGGTGGCACATAGTTGTGGGCCAGAAGCATTCCAACAATTCCACACAACACAACAGCAATAGTAACAGAAACAACTACAACAAGTTGGTGCAAAACTACAACAACAAGTGAGTGCACAACTACAACACAAGTTAGTGAACAACTACAACAACAATTGAGTGAGCAACAACAACAACAAGTGAGTGCACAACTACAACAACAAGCAAGTGAACAACTACAACAACAAACAACTATTTACAACACAAATTTAATTTAATTGTAAACCAATGCAGCAAAGTGGGCGGTTAGTAGTCGCGTTGCGAGTATCCGGTCCGAGGCAGAGTTGCAATGCGCGCCATTATCAGGCAGCCAGACAGTTTGTCCCGACAGCAGCGTGATGGCAGTAATGGAAATTCCGAAAAATTGAATTGCAACGCCAACGAAACTCACAATTTTCACAGAACTCTTTTGCTCGTTAAAAGCGCCTTCGGTGTCTGCCACACAACATGACGCCGCCCGCGCGTCGCACCGACCATCGCAGTGGCTGGCTGCGTCTCTGTCTGTCTGTCGGTCTATTTGTCTAGGCGTCTCGCAGCTGTCTGTCCATGCAGCCTGTCTGGCATTTTCGGTGCACGAAATGTTCGACGACCGTCCACACAGCCACTGACATAAATATAGTTACACATATGTGCATGTGTATGTGCATACATACATTGGCTCCCACGTCCTTAGACATATGTAAGTGTTTGCTGCGCATATATTTACATATTGTCACTTAAATACATATGCATGTATGTATGTGTGTGTGTGTGTGTGTGTCTGTTAAGGTTACATGAATGCCATGCACCAGACAACGCCACAGACAGCGCAGCCTCGATCCGCTTATTCGTCCACTCGCCTATTTGCCTTGCAGCCTGTTTGTATATACTACACATATGTATGTGTGTATATCTGTATATATTTACTCTATATTTATGTATTATGGTCATGGTTTGGCCTGCTCGTCTGCCACGAATTTCCCTGTTGATTTTTGTTCGTTAATTCTACAAATGTATATATGTATATATATGTAGTGTGTATATATGTGCACGTGTCTACATGTGCTTACTTAGTGCTCTTCGTGCCATATACACATACATATGTACAGGCTATGCTAACATTTTTGTTTATAACACTCATTTGCATGAATTTAACAAGAGCATACATTTAGGCGCACGAACGTTGGCAGCGCGCAACAATTGCATGCTCAGCCACGCTCATGCAATCAAAATAACGGAACGTTGCGAATTTAATGCAAATATTTAAATATACAAAAGTATTTGTACACGCACAAGTATATATTTATACTTATGGATATTAGGGTAAACCAAAAACAAAACACAATAATATCCAATTTATGAATTAGAGAAGAAAAAACCTTGGTTTCGACTGATCCGACACTATAAAACCCTTCACAGACAAAAAATATGAAAGATACTGATTTCGACCGTCCAATTTATACAGCTACTATATGCTATAATGGTCGGATCTGAACAATATGCTCACTGCTTGCAGCGTTGGCTTGGGCAACTGTCCATAGCAAATTCCATGAAGATATCTAGTCAAACGAAAATACTTGCCATAGAAGTCCTTGTTTCGGGTCGAGTCTCAACAGGGTTGTCTTAACAACTAAGGAGCACACCAAGCACCTGTTAGTAATTTGTAGTGGAGGAGGCGAAAATAGCAGTAATGTCTTATATGCATGTAAGATCCGCCCACCAATTCATTCGTCCGTATGTCCATTTATCCATCTGTTCGTGTTTATACGTCCATCCGGTGCGTTTTTCCGTCCGCCCGTACATCTTTCCGTCCATACATCCAGGCGTCCATACATCCAGGCATCCATACATCCAGGCATCCATACATCCAGGCATCCATACATCCAGCCGTCCATCTGTCCATCCATCCATCCGTCTGTCCTTTTAGCTGACCGCCCGGCCGTCTATTCATTCGTCCATACGTCCAGCCATTTATCCATACGTCAATCCATCCATCCATACTTCTATCCGTAAGTCTGTCCATCCATTGGCCCAACCGTTCGTCCGTCTGTCTATGTAAGATTTTTAGCAGGAGATCGGCATTGCAGTTCGTTCATCTGTGAGTTTAACCATCCTTTTAGGCGTCCATCTGTCCATCCATCCATCCGTCTGTCCCTTTAGCTGACCGCCCGGCCGTCTCTTCATTCGTCCATACGTCCAGCCATTTGTCCATACGCCAATCCATCCATCCATACTTCTATCCGTAAGTCTGTGCATCCATTTGGCCAACCGTTTGTCCGTCTGTCTATGTAAGATAGAAGCAAGGAAGCAGTAGATGACGGAAAACGGCTGCATATAATATTTACTGAGTTCCAGGCCACAAGGAAATTCCGAAAATTGAAATAGCTCATGAGTTTGTCATAAGTATCATCTCCATGGCTACCGAAACAGTAAAGGAAATGTGGAAATCTCTACTAGCACCACACTAACGGCTGACAAAGAGAACGGCAGCGAAGAAGCTTATACGGCGGTCCCGCAGGACCAAATACAAGCTAAAGCAGCCGGAGTTAAGGGTTTATTACGTAGGCGTACTGCTTCGCAAGTCCAGTAAAGTTAGATAATGCTAGTTGGGCGTGATCCCGAAAGAGTTGTATCATTAGAGCGCAATAGGAATCTGGCATACTGCCTTCCTATAGCGGCAGTATCTTTTGAAGATTCCCACACCGAAATGAAACAAACACCAAAAAAAAAATCCTAAGCTTATAACTTGCCTTATCTAGAACTCGTCATAGCTAATTAGGAGCGTCGCAGTTGAAGGGACTAGTTGAAGTATCCAAATTGATTAAAGTCGCTCTTAAAGATCGCAAAAAACGTTGTTGTCCGCTCAAATTAAACATGAACCTCCATTACTAAATACCAGTAGATCTACATACGTGTGGCGTGACCGGCAGCCAGTATAACCTAACTCTTTCTAAACATGCTATAGTAATCTGATCTGTACAATTTCTTAGGATACTTTTACTTCTAGATGTTACAAACTTCGAGGCAAGCTTATAGTGATACCCCCTCCAGGATAGAAAAATATATCTAAGGTAAGTTTTTTAGCAACTTTTACGCTCTACAAGAATTTAAACTGAAAACTATTTCACAATAAACTGTCATTAGTGACTCCATTTTCAAAAGAAACATATTTATGACATATTATTTAAATGGAAAACTTTCATTACTCACCAAAACTAAAGCTAAAAATCCGCCCTTGCAAAGACAGTTTCCTCTCTGTATATAATAGGTACAGAGTAAATTCGATATACTTTTTCATTTTGGCTCACCCTAACATTAATATATATCATATAAGCATATATACCACAACGCTTCTGCTTGGCTTCTAAATATTTACGAGTTTAATGCCAAGGCTTATGTTTCGCTTGTCATATTCGCCATGAATGTAATGGCTTTTTCCATTAGTCCAACTGCTTGTAATTTTGTGGGTGTCAATTTAATGTAGATACTCCATTTCATGAATTGTCACGGATATCTGAGGTATTTGATGTGTTTAAATTTCAAAAATTTTTGACCTCTGCAATAACGGAAGTAATTGTTCATATTTCACAATTCTAAAATAATAACGGTTAATATACGAGGTTTGACAATTAAGTAATGAGACTGCTTTTATTGCCGCGCTTCCTTCCTTCCTCTTTTCCAGCATCCCTCCCCTCTTCACTGATATATTTACCATCGCTCTGGCTTGTTTAGTTCGCCTGCTGCGTCAAGTTGAGTAGACGTGTGTTTGTAGTGCTCGTCACGAAAATGGAAAAATGAAATCAAGAGCAACGTCGCAGAAGACTGTTTGGAACAAGTGGAAAACGATCCCACGCTGCTTGATCGAGTTATTACAGGCGATGAGAGCTGGTTTTTCCAATGCGACCCGGAAACCAAACGACAAAGCTCACTATGGTTGTCTCCGAGCGCCCCCCGCCCGAAAAAAGCTCGCATGAGCAAATCGAAGGTGAAAACGATGATTGTTGCCTTTTTTGATAGCCGTGGAATTGTCCACAAAGAATTCGTTCCACCGGGGAAAACTGTGAATCAAGTCTACTATTGACAACTACTCGAAAGATTGCGAAAACGAGTCAACAGGGTGCGCCCAGACATCGATCGTAACTGGATCCTTCATCACGACAACGCGCCGTGCCACACCGCCTTCAGCGTGTCTTAGTATTTGGCCTCTAAAGGGATCGCCGTGTTACAACGGCCGCCTTATTCGCCCGACATGTCAACCTGACTTTTTTTTGTTTCCTAAAACAAAATCGGTGGTCAAGGGAACCCATTTTGAGTCGAATTCGGACATCCAGGCGGCCGTGACGAGGATACTCGCGGATATCCCAGTCGAAGAGTTACGAAGTATGGAAAACGCGCTGGAATCGCTGTATAGCTGCTCAAAGGGACTACTTTGAAGAAGGTGGCGAGTTGCAGAATAATTTTGAAATATACGGTTTTTATGGAATCAGTCTCATTACTTAATTGTCATACCTCATATTCTTCACTTTTCCAAAATGAAGTATGTTTTCAACGATCGTCTTTGAAGGCTTTGTATCACTCGTACACTTGTGTTTTTGATAAAACTGAAACATTATAAGCCTTTTCCAACATTCGCAATGATTCCGAACACGATATTTAGTTAAAAATAGGAAACTTGAGACAAGTTCTTTGTTCGATATTATTATCCATTGTAAAAATCGCAACGCTTCTCTGAAACTGGTAAAAAAATCGCACTCATATTTGGCATAGTAATCAAGGACAGTCCTAGAACTACTTAAATTGCAGGAAAGAGGATGGAGACATCTTTAGAAGTTCACCCAAGTGAGGAAAATTCTCTGACCGCCATTCACTGAGGAGTAGCCAGAAACGTTTCTTTTACATGAGGCTCACGACTTCCGGTTTTAGACGAAATAATCTCTGAATAGCCAAAAAACATTCCTTTGAAGGCGAGCTAAAGTGACATCCCTCCCCAGGGTTGTGCGTTGGTTTTGGGACCCGTCACGTAAAAAAAACAGCCCTAATGAAAATAACAAAACAGCTTCGGATAAGAGGCCTTCCTTTTGATAATAATTCGAGCTGTCGATCTGAATAGAGAAGGTAAAATTCAAGACAAGACTATACAACTGTTGGCTTACGCGAACGACATCGATATCATTAGCCATAACAACCGCGCCATTAGTTCTACTTTCTCCAGGTTGGTCAAAGAAGTGATGCAAATGGGTCTGGTAGTCAACGAGGGCAAGACAAAATATCTTCTATCATCAAATAAATAGTCATAACATTCGCTACTTGGCTCCCACGTCACTGTTGACAGTCATAAAATCGAAGTCATAGATAATTTCGTCTATCATTAACACCAACAGCAACGTCAGCGCCGAAATCCAAAGCAGAATAACTCTTGCCGACAAGTGCTCCTTCGAACTGAGTAGGCAGTTGAGATGTAAAGTTCTCTCTCGACGAACGAAGACCAAATTCTACAAGTCCCTCAACATTCCCGTCCTGCTATATGAAGCAAAGGCATGGACAATTATACAATCTGATAAGTTAGCCTTCAGTTTAGCGAATTGAGAGACAGCGGCTGTGCTGGCTAGGTCATATCGTACGTATAGACGAGAACACTCAAGCTCTGAGAGTATTCGAAAAATGCTCTACTTATATAAGTCAATCAGTGAGCTATCTTAATGACATACTGAGAAGATATTTTCTCATAGTAATGTGCGCTGGTACCAAAAATATGTGATATCGAGTCAATACATCACGCATCCCACTTATACCAAACATTAAAACTTTCAAATAGCCGGTTGACTTCATATCACTAGTGAAGCCGACAGAAGCCTTGGTCTTAACTTGGTTACAATCGAATTTAGCGCATCCTTACTTGTTGAATATATATGTTTATCAATACCTGAAAAGATTGCTCCGCCCTTGAGTGTTCCAAAATATGTGACTATAAAATATTCAACAGAAATTTCATAATGAACTCGATGTAATTTGATTTGAAAGGCACAAGGTGACCTTACGTGAAGCTGGCTTTTTGCTGGCTCTATAGAAGTTCCAACAGAAAATTCATCATAAGTACAAGAACTGGACTTTGATCGATTAGTTTATATACTGTCTATAAAAAATAGTGGTCGGATATCGTCGCTTCCGGCTAATAAGTCTTTTTTAGGGAAAGAACTAAATATACAAAAAATCATATCGATATCTTCACAAATAAGTAATTATCATCCGACTACCACGTTCTCAACGGAATTCGTCAAAAGGAATCAAAGTGCTTGATTTCCTATATTTTTTGCCTACCAAGCCAACCCGATTAACTTATAACTGCCACCTTGATGTATCCACTTATCAGCACAGATACACTTAGACGCTCTCTCAACTATTATTCGCTGCCTGAGGTGACAATCGTAATTGTTAATTGTAATAACGAAAGTCAATTCGCTTCTAATGTTGAGATCTGTCAGCATTTAAAGCATTCGTTGCTGTTATTGACATCTTAAACACTTTTTGCTTTGTAAATAACACGACTTAAGTTGAAAAAGTTCAAAATATGAGCTTTGATCTTTTCACACATGGTCGCTTGGTGTAATCAAATTTTAGTATATCGTTTGCGTTAAAAAGTAAAACCAACAAATGTAACGCTTAAGTGCTCTCAGCCGGGAGCAATTAGACAATAGTCAATGGTGCAAACATTATGTCAGAGCAATAAAATAGTTTAAAGACAAACATACTGGTTATCGATATCAACGGTACTTTATTGTTTCTTGTTGTTGTTATGTTTTTTTTTGCATACCTTACTTACTACTAAGATAGATTTTATAACTATTTAATGATACTATTTTATAATTATTTTATTATATTTTCTTACACTTTAACTAGTTGTTTAGTGACAGCTTATGACATTTGCTCTATTACAACAACAATTTCAGCGAAAACTTAAAAAGGTTAACATACTTAAGTGGCTTAATTACTTTACACTGCAAATTGACGAAGTCTAGGAAGTATTTTCGAAGAACTTAGAACATTTAACTGCGATAAAGAGCAGGCGCAGAAGATCACATAGAGAGAAAGAGAGAGAGAGTCGAACACAGAACATATGTATGTTAAAGAGTTTTAGCTACAGCTGTTAATAAATATTGTGTACAATGAGGCATTAACTTAAATATACTATTTTACTGTTTTTTTTTTTATAGGTATACAACTTTTATTGGAAACCGGTGAGAGTCCTTGCAAGTCATTTTCCAAATCATACTGAACATAAATATAAAGCACATGTGTTTACTTTGACAGCTGATCTTTTCATATTTGTATTCCTCTCTGCGCCTCACCGAAATTTATAAAAAAAAACAAGAAAAAACATTAACTTCGGCTGCACCGAAGCTAATATACCCTACACAGCTGCATTTCTTTTAGTAGCTATGTGCTCAGTTTGTATGAAAGCTATATGCTATAGTAATCCGATCTGAACAATTTTTTCGGAGATTAAAATGTAGCCTTAGAAAATAATCCACACCAAATTTCGTGAATATATCTTGTCAAATGCAAAATTTTTCCATACAAGAACTTTTTCCCGATCGTTCAGTTTGTATGGCAGCTATATGCTATAGTTGACCGATCAGAACAATTTCTTCCGATATTACATTATTTCTATGAATAATAACTCATACCAAATTTGGTTAAGATACATTATCAAATGTGAAAGTTTTCCATACAAGAACTAAATTCCGATCGTTCAGTTTGTATGACAGCTATATGCTATAGTAAGCCGATCTGAACAATTTTTTCGGAGATTACATTGTAGCCTTAGAAAATAATCTATTCCAAATTTCTTTAATATATCTTGTCAAATGCAAAAGTTTTCCATACAAGAACTTTTTTCCGATCGTTCAGTTTGTATGGCAGCTATATGCTACAGTCAGCCGATCTGAACAAATTCTTCGGAGATTACATTGTAGCCTTAGAAAATAATCTATACCAAATTTCGTGAATATATATTGTCAAATGCAAAATTTTTCCATACAAGAACTTTTTTCCGATCGTTCAGTTTGTATCGCAGCTATATGCTACAGTTAGCCGATCTGAACAATTTCTTCGGAGATTACATTGTAGCCTTAGAAAATAACCTGTGCCAACTTTTGTGAAGATATATTGCCAAATGTGAAAGTTTTCCATACAAGAACTTAATTCCGATCGTTCAGTTTGTATGGCAGCTATATGCTACAGTCAGCCGATCTGAACAATTTCTTCGGAGATTACATTGTAGCCTTAGAAAATAACCTGTGCCAACTTTTGTGAAGATATATTGTCAAATGTGAAAGTTTTCCATACAAGAACTTGATTCCGATCTTTCAGTTTATATGGCAGCTATATGCTATAGTTAACCGATCAGTACAATTTCTTCAGGGATTACACTATTGTTTTAGAGAATAATCTATACCAAATTTTGTGAATATATCTTGTCAAATGCAAAAGTTTTCCATACAAGAACTTTTTTCCGATCGTTCAGTTTGTATGGCAGCTATATGCTATAGTAAGCCGATCTGAACAATTTCTTCGGAGATTACATTGTTGGCTTAGAAAATAACCTGTGCCAACTTTTGTGAAGATACATTGTCAAATGTGAAAGTTTTCCATACAAGAACTTGATTCCGATCGTTCAGTTTGTATGGCAGCTACATGTTATAGTGGTCCGATATCGGCAGTTCCGACAAATGAGCAGCTTCTTGAATAGAAAATGTGAAAGACACAAGGTAACCTCTCGGGAAGCTGACTGTCTGCAGGCTCTATATAAGTAAAGCAGGCACCGTGCCTGGATAGTGTTTAGGTGTCTTTGACATTACGATTTTTTAAAAAAGAATATCACTTTGAGAGAAAAATGAGGATCTCTGATATTCACAATAATTTTGTCACCGAAAATGCAAAATAACATAACATCGCTTTTCGTATGCTTACAGGCAAAGGAAAAACGATTTAATTAAAACAAAAATATTGAAACGAAATTTGAGTTTTGGTTATAAAATGGTGATGATAAATGGTTATATACTGGTTATTTACTGGATATATTGGAAAGCGGCAGCTGAAAATTTTATTCTACATATAAGTTATATGATGTAGTGAATCGTAAGCAATAAAACCCTCAATGTCCCTTTGTTTTATGATACGTTCTTTTTCATTTTAGGTGACGATATTCATATTGTCAATAACCGCTAAATTGCTTTAAGTGCAATAATATGCTTTTAATTATGTTAACAAGGTTGGGTGCGTACTTTGCCTGATTATATAATTGCTGGAATGCATAAAATTATTTATTATGTTTTTTTTTCTTATTGCGTCAAAACGATTTCTACAACAATTTCTTTCGTACTTTTATACCCGCGCAGCATCCTGCAAAAGTGTATAATTGCTAAAGAGGCCTCACAAGTAAGTGACAGAAATCCGTGATGAAAGTAGGGGTACTTTTTTCGGTCAAAAAAAAGGAACAGATCACGCGGGAGTCGTGTGACGCTGTCATATTATTTTCGTTCAGTTTTGTTTGGCATTTTATCATGGAAAGACTTAGGCCTGAACAACGTTTTCAAATCGTCCAACTTTATTACGAAAATTCACGTTCTGTTAAGAATGTATTTCGAGCGCTTCGCTTACCTTATGATTAACACAATCGATCTACTGAGCGCACTATTCGGAACACCATCACCCATCTTGAGAACCAGCATTCATTATTCGAAAATGTTCGACCAAATAAACAAAGCGCAGTGAAGAAAATATAGCAGCCGTAACTGAAAGTGTACACGAAGACCGTGGAGAAACGATTCAGCGCCATTCGAAGGAACTCGGACTGACGTATAAAACGACTTGGCGCATTTTACGTCGAGATCTTAAACAAAAAGCGTACAAAATACAGTTTGTGCAAGAACTGAAGGAAGTCGTGCGACCTGCCCCAGCGACATCGCTTCGCTCTATGAGCTCTTGAAAAGTTCCAAGAAGATCCAACGTTTTCGAGACAAATTTTGTTCAGCGATGAGGCTCATTTCCGGCTCGATGGGTATCTAAACAAACTAAATTCTCGCATTTGGTACGAAGAGCAACTTGAAGAGATTCAAGAGCGGTCATTTCATCCAAAATAACGACTTGTTGTAGTTTGGGGTGTCAAGTGGGATTATTGGTTCATATTTCTTCAAAAATGATGCCGATGACAATGGTAATGGCGCCCGTTAACGCGCCACGTTAACTGACTATTTGATGCCAGAAATTGAATATGGTGATCTCGGCGACATTTAGCTTCAACAAGCCGCCGCCACTTCCCATACTTCGCATCAACCGATGGATTAATTGAGAGAACACTTCAGTTAGCAGTTAATTTCAGGTTTTGGTCTGGTCGATTGGCCACCGAGATCGTGTGATATCACACGGTTAGACTTTTCCCTGTAGAGACCTGTAAAGTCTAAAGTCTATGCGGACAATCCCGCTTTGATTCAGGCCTTGGAAGAAAACATCACGCGTTGAGCACTAATACGATCCACTATGCGGTTAGTTTTAGTCAGCGCCTAACTAATGTTCGGCAGCGTACGATTTTATCACTACCTTACAGTGCAATTCGTTTTGTTTTGGTCGTAGCTTTCTCTGAGCGTACAAACTCCGTTTTATATTTACAATAAAAACATTTAACAATTTAACGTGGAGCTCGCATTTCAACTCACATAACAATGATTGATTAGGCGCTGAGCTGTTTATTAGTTACGCTGGACCCGTTTGGTGCGTTCAAACATTTTGCTTAGCACGTTCGTCAACTCTTAAAGCCTACAAATGTCGCTAAGTTTAAAAAGCATGTTTCACGAGCGCGGTAATGTCAACTGGAATATAAATGTAAATAATATTTTGACACTTGTCTACATAATTTCTCTTAACTTACAGATCCTGTGGCCGAGCAATTGCCACTACTCGGCTCACATGTGCCAATTATCGCGCTAACATTGGCCTACCTCGCCATTGTGCTGGTCATCGGACCGATTTTCATGCGCAACCGCAAGCCGTACAATATCAAAAAAGTGATTTTGATCTACAATTTTCTACAAGTAATCGCCAATTGTTTTCTCTGCTACCTGGTGAGTTGTGCTACGAAGTCCGTGCTTAGTTTTGCAAATAATCCAAGAAACATTTTCCAATATGTTCTCATACCTTCAGACGATCGTCACGTTCTATACGCACCGGGCGGAAGTGCCCGATTTCGGTTGTCTAACAAAATATCCTAACTCACCGACGCTGGAGAAGCTCAACATACGCGTACTCTACGCTTTCTACCTCCTCAAAGTGATCGATTATGTGGAGACAATCTTCTTTGTGCTGCGCAAAAGCTTCAAGCAGGTGTCCTTCCTGCACGTTTACCATCACATCATGATGAGCACCTTCAACTACTATCTGGGCACCTATTATGGTGGTATGGGCCAATATGCCAGCGTCCTTGTACTGAATTGTGCGGTGCATGGTTTCATGTACACGTATTACTTCATGTCGGCGCTGAATACGAAAATGGGTTTGTGGTGGAAGAAATACATCACAAGATTGCAGCTGACGCATTTCGTACTGGTTCTACTGCATCACTCCTATCCGTTGATCTTTCGGCCGCAATGTCAGTTTCCCAAGGGCTTGCTGTGGTTTGCTGTCGTTCAATCTTTCGTAATGTTGTATTTATTTGGCAAATTCTATGTGCGTACATATTTACGAAAGGCACAAAAAGCTGTTGCAACTGACAAGAACGACAAAATCATTAAAACGAATTAAAAATATTGCAAAGTAGTCGGTTTGGATAAAAATTGTATTTGAAAAAATATACAACCGAGTAATTCAGCATTTATTTTGAAGGTCAGAAATAAAACTAATGTCATGCTCAGGACTCTCTTTTTGAAGTTTCTGTCATCTAACTCCCGTCTCACACACGGTAGGTATCGATTTGTGTCTGTCGGTTCATTTCGAAGTCAAATCGCTTTTATATCTTTTTCGAATTTAACGTGACATTGGTAATATTCATTCCGTTCCTGGGTGGGCAGCTTCGCTTGAATGCTTAAAGTCCTTAACTTTTCGTGACGCAGTGTGCAAATCGGCGAAATCGGTTAATAACCGTACCTACCAAACAAAGGTTAGGTTAGGTTAGATCATACTGGCTTGGCTGTCACGTCATACATAGACCTCATTCAGATACGAGCTGAAGTTTATTATCGTGCAAGAGCTCACCGGGTCAAAGCTGATTTTTTATGTATGATCCGCCGACCCGGAATTTATGGTTATTCCCTCTTTGATTTAACTGCTGTTAATATTATTATTTCATATCGTGCTAAGTTTTAAGTCCAAAGAATCCATATTTAAACGAACTCGAAAACCCTGGAAGCAAGAACTCCATCTAAAATTGTAAGTCCAAAAATTCATATTTAATGAACTCGAAAATCATGGATCCTAGAGCTAATTTTTAGAAGCAAATATCCCTTTTCGAAATTTCTAGGTGAGTTTATTGCGATGTCATAATCATGCTTACCGAGATTAACTGAGAGAATCTCCAATTTTTTTGCTGAGTTTTATTATACCCTGAACGGAATGTATCAAGTTTTCTATGAAATTTTTTACTCCCAAAAGGAACCGTCGGAGACCTTATAAAATATATACATATATAAGTGTTCAGATTGATGGCCTGAGTCGATTGAGTTCACGAACTAGTCCTCCAGTTTTTGAGATATTGATCTGCAGTATTGCACAAATCCTCTTCTCCCCCTCATTTATCGGAACGGCCGATATTCGTTATGGCATATAGCTGAAAGGATCTTGTGTGGAAAACTTTTTCATTTGACGAGATATAAACACTAAATTTGGCTTGAATTATTTCCCAAGACAACTCTGCAATATCTGAAGAAATTTTTCAGATCGGACTACTATAGAAAAAAGCTAACTGAACAATCAGAATCAAGTTTTTGAAAACTCTTTTGTTTGATGAGATAACTTTATGAAAATTAGGTTAGTTTATGGTAAGTTAAATGTTTGATCCTAAAAAAATGGGTCTCACTTGAAGAGCTTATAACCCCGGCCCGCTGTTGTTCTTAGAACTGGGGTCATAAATCGACAATGCGCATGCGAATATATCATAGGTTCAGTGCTGGATGACAACGGAGATCCGATTCGTTCCCACTTATGGACGGGGTGCGCATGTGCCGTCATACTGGCTCATCGGCTTGGGAGTTTCCATTGATACCACTCCACTCAGACACTCGAACGAGTCTGCTGGTGAAGTAGCATGATGCTATTTTTAGTGGAACCAGACGGTCTTTGGCCAACTTTGAGCGCACAGTTTGCGAGCCCAATGCTAATTTCGTTGCTCTGCTGTCGGAGTGAATGCTCACCAGCCTGAAAAAACTGTATTCCGGAATAGTAAATCTAAATAGTAGCAACTTCTGCCTGAAAAGCACTACAGTAGTGCGATAGCCTAAAAGTAATATTTAGAGAGAGCTTCTTACAGAAGACTCCCGCTAAATTTACACATGTTAAGGTTTTTACAGGACTTAAATTTAATTTGTGTTGCGGCGAGTCATAATTTTTCGGGAGCCATTCTGCTTCAGACTGGATAAGGAAGCAAAGCAAATAGGTCTGATAGTCATAACTTCGAAGTTGTAGATAATTTCGTCCATTTTGGAACCAGTATAAACACCACTAACAATGTCAGCCTGGAAATCCAACGCAGGATACTTCTTTCCAACAGGTGCTACGTCGGACTGAGTAAGCAATTGAGAAATACAAGTCCTCTCTCGACGAACAAAAACCAAACTCTATAAGTCACTCGTTATTCTCGTCCTTCTATATGGTGTATAGGCATGGATTATGACAATGTTTGATGAGTCGATGTTACGAGTTGTCGAAAGAAAGGTTCTGCGAAAGATTTATTGTCCTTTGCGCGTAGACCATGGCTAATATCGCATTCGATGGAACGATGAGCGGTACGACATATACGACGCCATTGACATAGTTCAACGAGTTGAGAGACAGCGGCTGTGTCATGTCGTAGGTATGAACGAAAACACTCAAACCCTGGGGGAAGCAGAGAAAAAGGAAGGTGGATGAAGCCAGGTCCTTCTCCATTTGGTCTTCTCCGTGGGAAAGACCAGATGGAGAAGGACCTAGCTTCGCTTGGAATTTTCAATTGGCGCCAAGTAGCGTAAGCGGTGTCTACGCCAGTAAAGAAGAAGAAGCCATTCTACTCGGCAACTAGAAATCATACGCTAAACTTGTGCTCCCTTACTTTAGCGCTACTGCAGACGTCGGAACTTCAAACTGTATTCTTGCCTTAGCTAGTTATTTGCCTGAACTTCAAATTGTATTCTTGCCTTAGCTAGTTATTTGCCTGAACACTAAAGTTTATATATACTTTTACAAAAGCTCAAAGTATTTTGAGATTATAAAATCCCAAAGGGTAAATAAAAGTTGCAATAATCTAACAAAGAAATACAAGAGAGGGCAATTGAAAGCTTACAAGTATACAGTGAAAAATTGCCATGAATTCATACATACTGACACCACTTCGCCAAAGTTGATATTTTCGAGATGGAAGGCTTGCAAAGCATAACGAGTCTTACTACCAATATATGAGGTGAAATTTTCTTTTATTTATACTAGGGTGTCAGTTAGACCTATACTAAATAATTTTCTTCTACTTTGAACGAAATGGAAATATGAAGTAATAAATAACTGTGTATACATATAATGGTCTGACAGAAAACATTAATAAAACTGTTTTTATTGCCATTCAGATTTTGTCTCAATTGAAAGCTGTTAGCATCTTTACTATGCGAAGTACATTTAATGGTTAAGAAACATAATTGCATTTAAATAAGGAACACCCTAATGCAAGTAGTATTGCAAACATGTAACAAAAAAATACTCATACGCCACGATGACCGACACAACAACATCATCAACTTTAATGAGGGTAATATCAATAGTAATAAAGTCGATGGACCGAAAAGCACTGCCCACTACAACTTGGAAAACAAAACAAAATATGAATGAACGCCCAGTCGGACACAGATGCTTTGAGTGTCATTAATAACTAGCAAGTGGACAACGAGTGTAGTTAGCGCTTTCAGTGCTGCTGATTAAAAGCTCGTCAAAATAACTGTTTGCACGCTAACGCATCCTTTTAATTGCCTGACTATTCAAGAACGCTGCGAAATTTGTAAGAATTTTTTTTCCCTCAACCATATTATTTGAAGAGCTTTGCGAAAGCTTAAACGTGAAATCAATGAAAAGCTTCGGACAGCATACAGTTCCTAAAATTTTGATGCATAGCTTTAATATTTTGTAAGAATGTTCTGAAGACCTCGATGCTCAATATTTCAATAATTTCCAATTGTCTTCTGAGAGAAATTAAAACCCTCGAGGGACTCCTTTCTATAGCGTAAACACTTTAAGCTCTATAATCTACGATATATACTGGAGACTTTAAAACGAAAACATTTTAAGATAGAGTCAAGGTAGTCCATATAGTCAGTGTAGTCATAGCATAAACATGGGTTACAGTAGGCCATTTGATCCCCAGAATGTAATCTAACATAAGGTATATTTAGTTTTACGTAAATAAGAAGCCATCTCATACGAATTAGAGAGTTGAAGTTATATTTATATAAGTGCGTTTCATTGGGAGCTCTGAAAACTACTCCACTAACAAAGCAAGTGGCTTTGTAGTCCACTAAAACGGGATAAAAAACAGTTGCGGAACGTAAGTGGTTTTCATCTATAGGCTGCTATTGTAGAAATATAATTACTTACGAGTATACATACATATAATATATACAAAAGAAAAAAGGTATGAGTACGTACATATAACTGTATATGCGTACGTACATATAACTGTTAACGAAGTGTACTCAATGAAATTTCGGCAAGTGGCAAGTTAATTGGAAATATATACCGGGTTTTCCAATTGGGATGCTATGATTTCTAACTGAAGTTTTGACCATTTTTAATATGTAATGATCATTATTTATAGTATTTATAGTATTTGGCTTCCGTCGCAAGGCGGAATCCGCTAAACCTTAACTACTTCCAACTCAAGACTTTCCTACGAAACCACCGGTTAAGTATTACTTCGTACTGTGAGAGACAGCACATTTAAGTTGTGGGGACTGACGGACGTCTAACCTGTTGAAAAAGTCTCAGTTATGGCGTTATGAATGCGGACGCTTCGCTAAAAGCTTTCCATTTCTCAGTCGACTCACTCATGTGTCGTTAAATTATCGATCCTGAAATTACCACCGAGTGTGGTTTGAAAATATGAAAATATTTCAGCCGTTCTGGCAAGTGTTACTGAATTTTGTCGATTCCAAGACGTTCTCAAGAATTATTACTGTCTCAAACCACAACCTAGCCGAGTTCTATATCCGTATAAAATTATTCTCACTTAAGAACTGAAGCCATTGGACCACCGTAAACGTCGTGAATTAGCTGATTTTGCCTTGGAACAACGTGAAAATGATAATGATTTAAAAAAAATCATCTTCTCCGTCAGTCTGTCGTTTCTGTTGCGAAGAAAATACTCCAATTATTCATGAACAACCATAATTGAAAGTTTCGTGTGGTTTTTGGTCTAGTGGAATCAACGGTCCGTAATTCTTTACTGTCATAGGAGACATTGAGTATACTATAGATCGATGATAGCTAACTTTTTATGACCGCAATTGGAAATAGTTGCTCTTGACAGCATCTGACGGGACTATATGCCGCACAGCACGTGGAACAACCGAATTATTTCGATCAAAATTTGGCGATTCGGTTTTTGCACGAAATTATAACATTGAATGGCCTACAAGAAGTTGCGATTCAACACCATTAGACTACATTTGGTGGAGTTATATGAAGTCTTTGGTCTTTAGCAATAAACAAAACTCTCTTCAAGTTTTAGACATGCTATTCATGACATACGACTTGATTTGGTGGAAAAAGTACTCGACACCGCTTACGCGGTTAGAGCCGAGTTTGCAACAGCACGCCAGTCGTTCTTCCTTTTTGCTGTTTGGCGACAATTAGATATTCCAATTGTATCCGGGTCCTTCTCCACCTGGTCTTTCCAACGTATTGAAAGTCTTACTTTTCCTCTGCTTCTCCCGGCGGGTACTGCATCAAATACTCTCAGAGCAAGAGTGTTTTCATCCCTTCGGACGACATGACCTAGCTAGTGTAGCGGCTGTCTCGTAATTGACTGAACTATGTCAAAGCTGTCGTATACAGCTCATCGTTCCATCGACTGAGGTATTCACCGTTGCCAATGCACAAAGGATCATAAATCTACTGCAGACTTCGCATCATATATGTCGCAGGACGGATACCTTGTAGAACTTGGTCTTTGTTCGTCGAAAGAAGACTTTAGTTTTTAATTGCCTACTCAGTTCGAAGTATCTCCTGCTGTCAAGAGTTATTCTGCGTTGGATTTCAATGCTGTCGTTGTTGCCGAAGATTGTTCTTCTCGATCTAGACGGAGCTATTGGTATTGCTCAACGTCAGTTTACACAGCCGTATTAGTTTTGCGGGGATACCAAATTCAGACATCGCGGCATAAAGGCAGCTCCGGTACTTGTAACTAAGTTGGATGGAAATTCTGAGGAAATTTTATTATTTTTCTGCATATGAATGTGTCTATGTATGTATTAAAAATATTCATATGGATTACTGTTTCTACATTTGTATGTATATTAGGGTGTGCGTTGATAGATTTGTGTATGTTCCACTCATTCCAAGGTATCCATTTTAGGTAAGCTCTGCTCCTAGTCGACTATAAAGAATAGAAGACGGCCTATGCGCGAAGAGGGGTGAAGAGAAACCACCCTTGTACAGCATGACGGTATTTCTTTCCTCTAGCGCAGGTAAAGCCAATAAATTCGCGCTTGGTTTGAACAACACCAAGGCGAGGGCGTCAGTAGCTCGGCGTGGAGGGTAATCGGGAGCAGCATTGACCGGACACCGGATGGAGACTCAACATCACCGTTGAAGACGAGTTCTACAAATTCATCCGGCAACAGGGGTACCGGCTGAACTACAGATTCGGCGAGTTGGTTAAGCGACCGTGGAAGCCTATAGCGTCGGCGCAGAAGGACAGCCAGGTATACTCGTAACGGATGCAAGTGGACGAGAAACCGACTCATTCCGGCATCAACACAGTTGAGCAGGTTGCTACCGCCATTGTCGTTGAGAAATAACGGGCACCTTAATATATTATACATACATACAAGTATATGTACATATATCTGCATATGGCAAGTTTATCCAATAGGCAGTTACTAGCTCTTACTTATACATATATGTATATACATATGTATGTGGATATGTATGTCTGTCTGTCTGAAATAAAAGTAGTTTAATAAGCAAAAAAATGCGAGCAATCGAATTGAACGTAACACAAACAATAACAGCAACAACAAACAAGTAACAATAGAAATCTCAAACGCCCTTAACAAAGGACAAGCACACAAATGATAACAAAAAATGGAAGGAAGTAAACCCAACACACACACACATGCACACAAATGCTCATAAAATATAAGCATTCAATTTATAGGTTGTAGTTGCCATTAAACACACACACATATATACAAAGACACATAGCCCTAAAACTACAACTACAAGTACAACTTTAATGCGACGCTGTGGAAAACACCGGAAGCCGGAAGAAAATCAAACAACAACAAACTACACTAACTACATAAAAGGACGCAGAGCAGAACTTAGCTTCTGCCTTCGCAAATGGAGATGCTCCGCAGAGCAAGAAGACGAAGAAGAAAAGCATGAAGAAGAACCGCACCGAAGGACTTGAGACTTTGTCCGCAGACCGCTTATCAGAGCTCAACGCTAGAGCGAGCGATTTTCCCTCGCGTCGTCGTTGCCTGCCGACGGAAGTAGACAGTCTTGCGTCGTTGTAGGCTGATGCTGCCATTCATAGTTGTGAATAATAATAATAAGAGCAAAATACAATGAAAAAAAAACGTGGAGTAGCAAAACGGCTTGGCTGAAATATTAGACTTATCGATTGAGAGGAGGCCTGCACACATAAAATGAATAAATTTGTGGAGTGCTGGTAATGGTCGAGTTATTTGGAATTTATTTGGATATTGACATGGCCATTTAAACTATCTACGAGTATTACCTATTTCACTGGAAGACTTTTGATAATAAAATTGTGCAAATATTTGCAGTTGTTGTATTTCATGTGGAAGTGAAATAAATGAGAGTTGTATTTGTCATTGTGTCGAGAATATTTCAATGACACATGAGGGTGAAGAGTTTTAGGAGGTGAAATAGCGTATTTGAAACTAAATTGGTAGTCTGGTGTGGTCTTAGGGAAGTGGGCGTTGAAACACGACATTGATATAGTCAAGCGGTCACCTCAAAATACTTAGGATTCGCTTTTACAGCTTATCATCACACATTGGATCACAAAAAGGAAGTAAAGAATACCAAGAATACAAGCGCAGCTGTCGGAGGAGAACACTCTCTTCGAAGAACACGCCAGAGACGACAAGTTTCCTTCTAGAAGCAGCAAATTATTCGAGACAGCACCGCAGATAACAACAGCTGCAAAATAAAGCAGCGTGAGCAACCAGAACAAAGCTGCTATGAGCCGAAGCCCCAGCCAGCAACATATTTGTGAAAAAAAGGGTTCGAGGACTTGACGCGAGCAGAAATGACAACAGTCCGGTACGTAACCGAAATCGGAACGGACCGAAGACCGGAAATAAGCGGGCGAAACCATACCCACTTATACCATAGTAAAAAATTCAATTGGAGATGGACCGGATCTACACCGCTGGTAGCAAATTCGTGCAAAAGAGGGTTCGAGAACCCGACGCGAGCTCAATTACAGAAACCAATGCCAGCTGAAAAGCGGACAAGCAAACAAAATTGGGTAATATCCGCTCAGAAACAGAAGATGGTTGGAAATAGCTATCTAAGTCACTACTTTCTAAAGAAAAATAAAAGATACCGACTTTTCTTTCGACGATAAAAAAAGAACTAGGAGAGCTCCACTCTTAACTCACATCTCAACAGAATCAGAAAGAAATGGTATACTGACACCTCGAAGACAGCTGATGGTACTGGTGCTGGAATGATAGAACCATGAACCAAAACCTTACCGGAACCCTTTTTCGCCCACACACTTTTAGGGAAGAAATTTGGATAGAGAAAAGGGCTAGTAGGAATCTCTATCGGCTGCAAAGACCTGAATTTAGTCTAAAACTTACCGATCCAAACGAGGCTAGGTCACTTGCTTCTAGCGTAACCTGCTCTAGGAGCATCAAAAGGTCCTTATCAACTGCGTCGATGACATAAGACTATACCCCGAAGAGACTTCGGACGCAACTAACTTCAGACATGCACTGACCGCCATTCACGGTGGAGCCATAAATATCTTCACCGATTCCCTCTCAGTGAATGGAGTCAAACCACCACCCATTGCAAAGGAAGAGCTCGAGTTGCGGCGAGAATCAATAGTAACCCTTGCGCAGCTTCGTTCTAGATCAGGTTCAAATCCAAATTATCCAAAATCGATCTGGACATATCAAATATATGTCCAGCGTACAGCAACTACTCGCATTACCTAACCACCTCTTTGCGTGCCCAGCTAACCATACACATCTGACACCTCTCTCCTATGGATGACCGTCGATGGTTATTTATCTGAACTTTGCCATCCTAACGGCGACTAGATAACCCTTACAATAACAAGAGCAATCTGGATTTAGTTATGCAGAATGTTTCCGGAAAGTAAAATCTGAAAGTCTTCAAACAGATATTCCCCTTGCATCAAGACTAATTAAAGTGGTTTGAAGCAGTGTATATGTAAAATTAAAATCAATAAACTCCAAAATTAAACAAATTTAATAATAATTTTAATTAAATTTCGGTAATTTTGTTAAATTTTGTTAAATTTTAAAATTATTTAGTTACACGAAATCAATTCTCTGCGTCACCCTATACGCTAGAAACACTTACGTGATTACGATATATAATTCACTATCAACGTAAGTAAACTTCAATCAGCTTTGGACGGACGTGGGGATTAAATTTTTCGATCGTGGAAAACATAAAAATACCGACTGGTGTCTGATTATTTCCTGCTAAGCTGCATTAGCATAACTTTAAACGTAGCAAATTTGCATTTACGATAACAAAAGCCAAAAAGTATAGCAGTCTGCTTTAACATTACGACTGATAACAGTCGAAAAATCCAGTGTACATAAGCAAAAAAAATACCAATACACACAAGTGGTGGGGCAGAAGTCGATGACAGGGAGTAGCAGTGAATCGTAAGACTCACCTGTGCCGTTTTGTGAAATGTAAATGACGGATGTGGCAATTGATTTACACAACATTATTGCTGCACTCAATTACGCATATAAGACTTCATTTAAACAGCGGCATTGAAAAATGTTTGCTTCATTAAAAAATAAAATCAAAGAGGAGACAGGTTCAGACGTGGCTCCAACAGCCACGAATACACGTCATATCAACCATAACAACAACCGGATACGCAGCCGTTTCTCATCGACATTAAGTGTAAATTCGACTAATGAGGACACCGGCGGAGGTGGCAATGTGGACTCGCAAAGTTATGGAGTGCGTGTAAACACATGAAATTTAAATATGCATTTAAAATATATAAAATTTTTCAGGCAGAACAGCTCTCCACTTTGCGTAGTCAATGTAATGAGCTGACCACCAAGGTGACAGATCTAACAACACGTTTACAAACAATTCAAGAGGAGAAGACACGCATTGAAAAGACGAACGAAATCCTATTAGAAACTGTGAAAGTAGCGCAAACGCAAAAGGATATATATTGTGAAGAACAGGAAAAGATACAAAATCTACAACAAAGTGAAATTGAGAAATTAAAAAATCTATTATCATTTCGTGAGCAAGAAGCGGTTGATCGTCTAGCAGCTATGCGACAAAATCAGCAGCAAATTGAAAACTTAACCACAGAACTTGAACGACTGAAGCAATATGAGCCCATGGTCGAGGATTTACAGGTGAATAAGTGTGCCAGTGAAGTTTATATGTATATGTTTTGTGCGTTTCGATATATATACAAATGTATATGTAGCTGCATATAGGCTTTCAAATACCACAGTGCTTATCTATCAATTTTTGGTTTCTTGTTGATTTAAGTAATATCTATTGGCTTTAACAGTAAATTACGTATAGTGCTGCGTATACTTTTAACTACCATACTACAGTTACTTTGTTGTTGGTTAGAGACTGTATTATTTAAAAAATTTCTTTCGCATTAAAAGTTCTACATAATTTTAGTTTGCCACAACATTATCTACGTTTTTCACATTTTTTACATATTTTATTTCGCCAAATAAAAAGAAAACACACTATGCTTTATACATTTTGGTGTACAGTTAAAGGTGACGCTGACTCATGCTGGTACGTATAATTGTTAAGACGGTGCGTGGGTATGTGTATAACTATGTTAGCATATCTACAGCTTAGTTTATCAGAAAAATTATATATATGTGTTAACATAGCTAACATTTTTCTTACAGGATGAATTGGAACGCCTACGCCATTCTTCTCAACTGGGAAAAAATAACTTAACCACAACATTGGCCGCTGTTGAAGAAGAAAATCGCCATTTAAAGATGCGTCTGCAAATTATGGAACAGGCACGCCTGGACGCGATTAACTCATTCAGCGCAGACGAGAAAATGCAAGCGCTAGTGCAAGAACGTAAAATGCTCGAACAGCATTTAGAGGAAGCACATCTGCAGCTATCCGATATAAAAAGTACATGGAGCGGTCAGAATTTGTCATTGGAAACGCAAGTCAGTCGACTGTCAAAACAAGTTGCCGAAGAGACGACCGAAAAACGCAAGGCGCTGCGAGCACGCGACGATTTAAATGAAAAAGTCAAGCAATTAGAATTCGAAATGTTGAAGCTAAAGGACGATATGAAGCAGCGCGAAGATAAGGTAGGTTATGTGGCAGCATTTACTTGCAGCTTTACCATAATGTGCGGTGTGCTTTAAAGTAAGTTTCGGTTAAAAAGCATACAAATGAGTTTTTAATTTGGAAAAGATGTGTATGTGTGCGTGTGTATACAGTTATTTTGAAAAATGACGTGAGGGAAGGAAATTTAAAAAACACGTAATATCAATTTACTATTTATGTAAATTTTGTAACTAAAACACCTCTGTTCTTCCAGATAAAGTTGCTTGAGGAGGAGATAGACGAATTAAACATGGCGCTGAAGGAATGTCGCGAGGAGAATGAGCAACAAATTATTTATGAACGCAATAAGGCTGTGAGTATACCCGCTGATGTTGATGATTTGCAATGGGATAGCATGTAACTAACCACACAAAATGTTTTAAAAGTATTTAATACCTCCACACACGTATTGAAATTGAAACGCTTAAATTAACCCCACCACGCATCACCAAATAATTGCTTTCTTTTGGAGGCACATACACATAAATAATTTACAAGCGCCAACTAATGCCTTTTTTATATTTGTTAAATGTTTTATGTTATTTAATTATTTGTTAAAAATTGTATCATGCTTAATTTTGAATAAATGATTTATTTTCTGCCGAAAAATTGAGATTTTAATTACAATGCAAGTATTATATTTGGCAGTAATATATTGTTAGTACAATTTTTTAATAATGTTTATTTTTTTTATTTTTTATTATTAATTTTACTATTTTTAATACATATTTTTTTGCATTAGTATTATGTTTTTTTTTCAATTTATTTTTTATTGCTTTTTATATTTTTAATTTTTTTTTGAACTTTCTAAAACTTTTTTTATTATTTTTCTTATTTTCAATATATTTTTATATTTCTATTTTCAATATTTTTTTTATTTTTTTTTAATATTTTTAAAATATATTGTTTTATTGATTTTATTTTATGTTTTTATTCCTTAATTTTTTTTTATATTTTTATTTGTTTATATTTTCCTTTTGTTTTTATTTTGTTTTTAATTTTTTGTTTACAATAAAAATATGATATATTGCATACAAAGTTTTTGAAAGTATTCTACTAAAATATTTCTTTACCTACATAAACATTTAGGAGACACTCGAAAATGAAACGAAAGATCTGAAGTTGCGCATCAGCACGGCCGATGAACGTTTTAGTGAATATGCCACCAATGCTGAACATGTGGCACAATCGCTTCGTCAACAAAATACACAATTACAAGAGCAGCTGAACGAAGCGCAAAACCTACTTGAAACCGAAAAGGAAGAAAAACTCACAGCATTGTTGCGTAATGCCGAAATATCACAGAGCGAAGAGATACTGCGTAAAGAGTTGCGCATGGAGCGTGACGAAGCCAACGAACTGCACGAAAAGAACGTGCAGCTAACCAGTGAAATGGAGGCCAAGACACAAGAGATGAAACAGTGTAAAATCGAAATGGAAGAAATAAAGACTGTGATGTATAAGAATGATGAGAAGCTGAAGGAGATCGATGAAATGCAACGCGAAATAAGCGAGAAAAATAAGGTAAATTTTGCACATAACTCTTCCATAATTATATTTATACATGTTTTCTATATTTTACTTGTGCCCCCCGCAGACAATAAAAGTTCTAAATCAACGCCTGGCCGATCTGAAGAAGACACTGCAGAAGGAGTTTCACAGCGCCAAATCCTTCGAAGCTGAAAAGGAGCGTAACGGCAATTGCATTGCAGCGAAACCGCCAACCAACGCAATTGTGGTTGCCGCCAGTGCGGCGGTTGTGAATGATACGTTAGCTTGTGAGCACTGCGGTGGTGTAAGCGCAGCCACAAGCAGTAGTATAGTTATGGACGAGGTCAATTTTAAATATTTAAAGCATGTAATTGTGAAGTTTCTTACCAGTCGCGAGGTTAGTGCTACATCGCAAGTTTTCGTTTTGTAAATTTTTTAAAAGAAATTAATTTATTAACAGGTGGAAGCACGACATTTAATACGCGCTGTTGCAACTTTATTACAACTCACCAAAGATGAGGAGAAACTGCTGCAGGACACGCTCAATTGGAAAATGAGTTGGTTCGGCTCGAAACCAAATCATGGTAGGGGTCAACATTCCTTCTCTATACCACCGAGTTAATACTAAAATTCATTTACGCACTTGATATCTATTATACTAGTATAATTTAAAATCCAATTGTTGCTAGTTAGAATGTCCTAGCCAAACGACCAATAGACTTTAAAAACTTCAGCAGCTACGAATGCGATTTTGCTCATAGACAGCGTTTAATATAAGGAACGTATTGACTTCAATTATTTTATATGTCACATCTTGGAATTTGATTCAACACTACCAGCACCTTATCTTAGTTAAAAAGCAAGAGGAATTTATAAAAATAATTATTACAACCTAGATTAATTTAAAATCGCCAAATAACTCTCTAAAACAATTGTTTATTTACATAACTCCGAAAACGTTACGTAACTGTGTTACGAATGTTGTCCATTCAAAATTTCAAATTGTATTATATTTATTGAAAGATTTTGCGAAATTTCGGTTATTTAAGCTTTAAGTGAAAATCCTTAGTAAGTTTTAATGTTGATTGCAAAATTGCAGCGAAATTTCGGTTAATTAAGTTTTAAGTGAAAATCCCTAGTAGGTTTTAATGTTGATTTAATTATTGTGCATATTTATTTCCTGTTAGCTTATCATTCCATTTTGTACGTATAAGCATTTTGATACATATTTATTTATATATATGTACATATATATTTTGTATACTTTGTTAATTTATTTTGTTGTCAAATTTTATATATTAAAAGATGTTAAACACGAAAAACATCAAACGCATTTTAATTACATATATAATACACATATCCAAGGGTAAGTGCTGAAACTTTTTTTACAAAAATATGAAGAAAAAATGAAAGTCCAACCGAATGTAATATTCCCTATATATGCGTGAGGGGTATACACATTGCTGAAATCGTCTGACTACCGTAATAAATGTGGCAACACATTTGCGGCTTAGCAGCTGTCAAAGACAAAAACATTGAGGTTATGTCAAAACCAGCTGAGATTACATCGTTGCTTCACTAAAATTTCATGAGGGTCATGTCTTTGGGTTCATTTGGAAAAATTGCTATTTGTTGGTACGTAAATTATATTGTATTGTTATTATATCAGGAGCGAATATTTAAAAAATATTTATATTCCTCTTTACAAATATCGCAGGTCAGTCATTACAGTCGCTGGTGTGTCTGGGTTTATTTTGTCGAAAAATTCTGTAGATCACCGTCGTTATCAGGACATGCAAATACGTGAACGCATGCGAAAGTCGAATACTGGTGAATACGAACCTGTCGGTGAAAGAAGCTTCAGCGGTTAAATTAATTAGCAGTCATTGTTTACTAAAATTTTGTTCCCCGGCAACAAGCAGCTGTTTGGAACTAACGCGTATAGTGGATAATTAGCAACAAACCCTTTTTATTAAAACCAAAAAACAAAACAAAATTAGAAACGCAAAATGGCCATGCCACAAATAAGTCAAGCCGACCAGGCTAAATTGCAGTTAATGCAAGAAATGGAGATTGAAATGATGTCCGACTTATATAATCGTATGACAAATGCCTGCCACAAGAAATGCATACCACCACGTTATGGCGAAGCTGAATTAGGTGAGTAAATATTCGTGTAAAAATTTTGTGGAGTGCTGTGATTTTGTTTTGAGTCGGCTGTGATAAAAATTCGTGTGTGATGCATTTATAAGCCGATACTCGTTTTTTGTAACGATTTCCTGTTACTACAATAACAACAACAATTAAAATTTAGTGAGAAAATTAATGATTGATCTTTTAAAAACTCGGCTATAATCGCGTAAGCGGTGTCTACGCCAGTAAAGAAGAAGGTCTTTAAAAAAAGTAAAACCGGCTATCGTAGGAGCTTTATAGTGTATGTTAGTATCGCGTGTTTATAGCAAAGCTTTGTATATCCTTTAGAAATAAAATTATGACAAAAGCAAAATTATAAATAAATACATTCTTTTTTTTGTTCACAGGTAAGGGTGAAATGGTCTGCATTGACCGCTGTGTGGCCAAATATTTGGATATACATGAAAAAATTGGCAAAAAACTAACAGCTATGTCCATACAAGATGAGGAGCTAATGAAAAAGATGTCTGGTTAAGCTACTTAAAAAGCCAACAACAACTCAGGCCGCAAAACCAATTTAAAAATAAACAAACCAATAATTTTTACTAAAGTAGTTTTAAGTTTGCTGTCTTTAAACGCCAGTTCTGCGCTGTTTCCAACTTCCTTTTGTTGACACCTTCCTCAGTATGGCTGTCGATGGTGCGACACTTGACAGCACACCATTGCAACATTTTGCTGTGCAAAAATAAAATATTTGAATGTAAATGTATGTGATTGCATTTCATATGAGTAATCCTACTCTACTTATAGTTCAATAAAAAAAACATTTTGTTTTAAAATAAAATTAAAACGTTTTTTTCTGTTTTTGTTTTGTATAAGTTTAAAAGTTTAGAAGTTATCACATATTTTCAATACCAATATTAAGTCATATAAATATAGTTTTAGATATGTCTGTATATATGTATGTATGTTTGAGAGCACAGCTAACAAAAATACGCTCAAGTCCATAATGCGCATCGTTCATGTAAAATTCGTTATATAGCGTGAAAGTTCTGGTATAAGCATGGAAATATCCTCTAAGTCATTTTCGGGACCACTCTCATCGGTAGTGTCCAAGTCACTAGTTGCTATACTATTCTCCCAATCAGAGTTTACATCACCCTCTTCTTCGTCTTCATCTTCACTTTGTTCATTATTGCGGGTTCCCAGACGCTGTTGTCCACCCACATTGAAGTGCTCTTCACATTGAACGTGCATATGCTCCTGCAAAGAATATTATACATTATAAATATTATAAATGAAATTATATATATTTAAGAGCTTAAAATTCACTTGCACACTTCCTGTGTGCCACACTCACTCTAAGCAATTGACGCGTTTCCTCCTCATTGCATAGTGGGTTCTCACACAGATTCAGCACACGCACAAATCGTGTGCTAAAAAGATCTTCCTCTGCAGGCATTGTTGCTATGCGATTGTTATTAAGAAAAACAAATTGCAATTTACGCATTTGACGCAGGCAAGCGGGTACTTGAGTGAGTAGATTGCTCTTGAAATTCAGATGCACCAGCTTGGAGAGTGCACCGAGTGTGGCGGGTACATCAGTCAGTTCATTCGATTCGAATGTGAGCCAACGTAAATTCGTCAGCAAACCCATACTGTTTGGTAAACTTGTCAATTTATTGCCACGTGCGCCCATCGTCTCGAGGCGTTGGCAGTTGCCGATCTCTTCGGGAATCTCTAATAAACCCGTATTATTGCACCAAAATGTTTCTAATTGCGTTAGATGACCGATTTCCGGTGGCAGTTTAACGATTTCATTACAACTAAGATTAAGTATACGCAGGTTAGTCAGTTGACAAATGACGATAGGGAAGGCATCCAGACGATTGTAGTCCAATGTTAACACCTGCAGGCGTGACAAATTGGCAATAATGGGGGGCAACTGTAATGGAAGAGAATTGGTATGGAATCAGATTTTGATGACTTTTATTAAAGAATTTCGGAACAAGCAAGTTTTTATATAATTAATTATAAAATTATGACGGTTCGACATTAAGTTCACCTATTGCAGTAAACCATATTAGCGGCTGTAAAGGTGCTAGGTACATTTCTTATCATCACTGTATCACTGATAACCAATAAATAAAAAATAAATCCAATATTTGGTTATGCATTTATAAAAATAGATGGAAAAATTGTTGCAAACAATATAAGCGATAGTAGGAAATAATAAAAATGTACTCTGGGGTCAGATGAAATATTTTATTTAATTGCCAGATGCCGTAGATTTGAAAATGCTTTCTAAAATTTAAATATTTTTGCTTTAATTAGGCACAGTTTGATGTTATGTTTCACATGCTGTTCTAATATCTTATTTCACAACGCATTACATTTTGTTATTAGTAATATTATAGTTAACCAAACTAGATATACCTGAGTTGGCTTTATTTTAAACTAATTTCTTTTAAGCTAAGCCAATATTCATTCTACGCTTGGTAAACTGAATTTCATTTCAATTTATCGCCTTTCCGTTTCAATTCCAATCTTTCCCATAAGCCGTTGACCGTGACCTTCTCAACAAAATTATAGTCAATATAAAACTCACCCTCTTCAGAATATTTGTAGCCACAAAAGTAGTATTATTTGTACTAAGTACCATAAATGTAATATAAAATTTTACTATTTATCAATATTTAGTTTTTAACAACGACAAAGTCTGCATTTTTACTAAAAATGCAGCATGCAAAGTCAGGTAATACTGAAAAATACCCAAGAACCTAAGCAGTGTTCTTAAGAAAAGTGACAGTCGCTTATATGTACACATTTATACTCGTTATCATACGAAGTCACGAAATTTTTGTTTTGTTTACACTCCTGTTTTATCCAGACAAAACAAAAACTTTCCATGCGCAACGTAGTCCGCAGTCAATACAAAAAATATCCCACACCGTACCTACATACGTACTTACATCAATCAATACTGTTATGTACGCACGTAAATACGCTGCATTTGTATATTAAACGATTAAACACGACATTAAAACATTTTTGTGTAATATTGGGCATACGCACCTTGGTCAAATGATTGTGATTCAGGAAGAGTTTCAGCAGTATTGGACACTTTTCCACCAAATCAGGCACATCAGGCATCTCGAAACGTGACAAATTCAACGTAAACGATTTGTTATCAATGGCATCCTCGCATATGGCCAGGACGTGATTGTGACGGAAGAACTGGTAAATTCGATTCATTTTTACAATTTTGCGATATTTTTTTAATCGTTTGTTGGTACGACACGTTGTTATATAAATTTTTGCTACGTCTGTTTTGTAATTTTGGCTTTTGTTTTTGCATAAAATTGCTGTTTTGTATGTTTCCCCTTTCCGCTTCCTCAGCGATTTATTTGCTTTCGCTTTCGTGTAGCATACGAAGAAATATTTTACGTCAATACTTTTTGATGACTTTTACAAAGTTCTTTTAAAACACTCCATGACATTTACAAACGAAAAACAGTTGTGTGTAAAATTTTTTAGAAACTTTTTAAGTTTTTATTTTGCACATTGAAAGTATTTATAATCACCAACGAACTTTGCCGGGTGAAACGGCAGCAACACAACACTTGAGAGCAGGTATTCTACTGTAATAAAAGCAAGAACGGACCTGGCCAGGCAGTGCAGCGTCGAAGTAGCTGGTCGTTAAAGCACTGAGATTATGCGAACACACTAACAAAATATGCACCGAAATTGGCAAGCAACTGCTGAAATCTCATATATGTATATTTGTAAATATATATATGTATGTAAATAAGTATAAATGTATGCCGCGTCACTTGGCTGTGTTAACTTGTATTATTCCTTGCGATTCATGTTGCTTTTGCTCGTCTGCATTTTTAGTGAATACTTTACACAGCGATTTAAAACAAACAAAAAACACTTATATTGTGTATTCGTGTATAAATAGATGCATGTAGTAAATTAGTTTATATGCAATTTTTGCGTCCAGCACACGCGTTCACTTCAGCTGCTCGCACAGGTGTAATTGAAATTTCAAACTGCTTCGCTCCGAAACTACCTGCATACTTACATACTTATGTATGTGTGGGTATGCTCTAAACCAGCTCGCATGGGCAGTGCGAATAGTCGGCGTGTGCGTGTTTACTTTTGCCGCAGCGTCGAACAACAGAAGGCACGTCGTAACATTCAGTTTCAATAGCGAAATAGCACGCTAGAGTCTACGAGCACTCACTTTATACCATTTAAAAATATAAGTAAGCACATAGCACGTTACTAAGGCGTCACTAGCCATACTGTTTGATACTGCAAATGTTATTGTTGCGTGCTGAGCGTGTTTTGCTGTCGGCGTTTTATTAACGACAAACGCTCTTCAAGTCACAGACGTATGTATGTACGTATACTCTACGAGTTCCAGCGCCTTCGTCGTGGTTCATGAATGTCGCTGGTGTATTTGTTATCGTACTCTCTCTTCTTTCACTTTTTTTTTCTTCATAATTTTGCGTTTCCAGCATTCGCAAATTCGATTTTGTCGAATTTAAGCGGCGTTTATGATTCACAAACTAAAAAAGCCAATAAATAACGCTAAAAAAGTGACACTCTCTTGCAATTTATAAAAAGAAAAATCATAAACGTGATGTTTTTCCATTAAACCGGTTTGAGTCGCTCTCAATTCAAGTGTTGACGCACGTGAACAACGGTAGTACGACTACAGCTCGTGGCAGTTCGATGAATTTTTAATTCAAAATTGTAATCTATGACTATTTATATAAATATTGGGGGAGTTCATGGTCCGTAGACATCGATCGTGTCTATATATATGTATGTATATGTGTATACAACATAAAGGGTGTTCCAAACAGATGCAAAAAACTCCTTATCTTGATTTTGATCTGACACTTATGTATATAGTGGTATTATGACAGCTTTACGCTATAGTGGTCCGATCTTAGCGGTTCTGACAAATGAGCAGTTTCTTGGGAAGATCAAGATCTCAAAAACTGTGGACGGACGGACGCTCTGGTCATTCCTCCTGAATGCTATTTCTTCTTTGTCTCGAATGGAGGAGCCTTTGAACTTTAATTTCAGTCGGTAGATTAAAAAGTGCGATCGAAAGAACAACGATTCTTTAGCTGAATCGATTGGACTATGTTTAAAACCGCTTCGAGCCTAGTGTATAAAAGTATAAAACGAGTTTATGTTAGCTTCGTCTTCTTTCCTATCTTATCACTAATCTTAAAAGTACAGACACATTACTGTTTATCCGGTGTATGCAACCGGAAGCTTCATAGCGAAATCAACAACATTACTCAAAAATGTCTGTCAAACCACCCGCTATAAACATGTAATTATAAATGCATACACGCACTCACGATACGCAGTCACAGTTGGTAGAAATCTCGTGCTCAAAACACAATTTCGATTATGTCAATATGTACTTGTCTTATTGTCGTTGATCTGCCTCGTTCACTTATCAACGGACAGGCCCCGATTCTGCTGATCTCATTGTGCACACAAACAACAGTAAAATACCGACTGTCAATATCGCTAGTCGCTTCGCACTGTTATTACACACATACATACTTATAAATGCACCAAAGTACGACTTCGAGTACTGGTGTACTGGATGCGGGCCGAGGGCCGCGGCACGTATGCAATATGTATGTATGTATGTACGTAATTTTTTTGGAATTTGTATTTTGAAGTGATAGTATTCGAGGGAATCTCGTAGTATTTATTTAGTATTAATAATATTTATAGATAGGTGCAGTCAATTAAAGCGTGTGATTGGGAATTTCATCCGAGGCTTGTTGTTCCTTTTCATTGGGGGTGTTTTTTTTACGTGGCGGGTCCCAAACCCAGCGCACAACCCTATGCAGGGGATGTTTCGCCTTCTCACGTTAGCTCGCCTTCAAACGGATGTTCTTAGGCTACCCAGAGGATACTTGGTCAAAGACCGGAAGTCGTGAGCTGCTTGAGTCATATGCAAAAGAATCGTTTCTGGCCACTCCCAAGTGAATGGCGATCAGAGAACTTTCCTCGCTTGCGTGAACTTCTACACATGACTCCATCCTCGACGACATTGACATAGTTCAGCGAATTAAAAGACAGCGGCTACGCTGGCTAGGTCATGTTGTCCGGATGGATGAAAACACTCCAGCTCTGAAAGTATTCGACGCAGTACCCGCCGGGGGAAGCAGAGGAAGAGGAAGACCTCCACTCCGTTGGAAGGACCAAGTGGAGAAGGACCTGGCTTCGCTTGGAATATCCAATTGGCGCCACGTAGCGAAAAGAAGAAACGACTGGCGCGCGGTTGTTAACTCGGCTATAATCGCGTAAGCGGTGTCTACGCCAATTAAGAAGAAGAAGAAGAAGATTGGGAATTTGATACCTCTAAGTTAAATTTAAATTTAAAATTACGTTGTTTCACTTTCTGCTTCTTTGTCAAGCTTTTGCGAGACTGAGGTTGATACAACTCCACAGTCATACTTTTGGCAACCTCAAAGGCCCACGTGAAACGAATACTAGCCGCCTCAAAAAACGTATGATAACCTCAAAGCGCTTTGTTGTTTATGCGGGTCGTTACGATCAAGTAGTTTTAGGTATCGCAATGCACTGGCATTCTAAGCTTACCAAATGTGATGTGATGTGATGGAATCAAACTGTCTTTCTATTCTTACCAAATCCCAGTTGGCACTTGTCAAGATCAATCTTTTAACCTAATCTAACCTGACGCTATTTCGAAATTTTTCATTTATACATATATACATTCAATTTGAATTAATCTAATAATAATCTGGGTATATTGGTTTCCGGGAAGCAAGTTTATAAGGCGTTATAGACACAGCGTATTCTCATTATAACAACAATTATTTATCCCCACTTAATAATAAAGTGTATAGTTCCTCCGTAGCACTAAAAAAATTGACGGCCTTATTAGATGCCTTAAAAAATAGTGCTTTAAAATTATGATCTATTTTATATGTGAATATTTATAGATGGCGGTCACCGTGGGTACAAAATCGTTTCAGTATACAGTACAGTACGACACAAAATTATGAATACTAAACGTGTTTTTTTGGTCAACCACAATACAATGAATAAATAATAATAATAAATAATAAATATTTAATAACAATAAATAATAAATAATAAATATTTAATAATAATAAATATTTAATAATAATAAATATCGTAGCTTGATATGCATTGACACACTCTTAAACCGATTGTAATGAATAGTGATTGATTAGTGGACTTCACAATAGACATTTCTTAATTAATCTTAAGTGGAAGTCTTTGTCTGGTCTGTCTGTTTATAGCCGAACTAATTCCTCAGTTTTTGAGATATCGTTCTGAAAATTTGCTTACGCCCTTTTCTCGCCAAGAAGTTGTCATACAAACTGAACGGGCGGAATCAAGTCCTGTAAGCAAAGCTTTTTTATTTGACAGATATCTTCCCGAAATTTAGCATAGATTATTGTGGAAGTCAACGCTACAATATTCGAATAATTTGTTCATATCGTCACCTGAAATGCAAAATAACGTAACAACATTTTCGGAAATTTACAGTGGCATGAATGAAAGACGAAATAAAATGGAACATAAGTGAAACAAAATTTTAATATTGGTTAAAACTGGTTTATATGTGACCGCAGAATCTGAAAACGTTGAACATATGTAATATTATGTATGTAATTTGAAGTAGTGAAGCGTAATCCATAAGACACTCAATTTCGACTTTTTTGATGATACTGTTACAAAAGTAGTATTAAGTTGTATTTGTATTGCTATATGCATCCATTATTATGAACAATAGCTGTAGGTATATGGAATAGCATTTGTCTTATTGTAGACATCTGGCGCCGCGGCTGTTTGTTTGTCGAAGCAATAGCTACATCTGGCGCCGTATAGCAGTATGTTCTGGTGGTTTCTAGACGCAATATTCTAGAAGGACACATCGGCATCTAGCGACATCTGGCGCCGTATAGCAGTATGTTCTGGTGGTTTCTAGACGCAATATTCTAGAAGGACACATCGACATCTAGCGAGAAGTGCGTGGCTATATAAGCCGTGGCAGCGCCAACGTAATCAATCAGTGTTAAGAGTAAACTCCTATAGTGTAGACGAGTTGTGAAATAAAGAGTTGTTGAATTAAATTAAACAGTGTTGATTTTATTTGTCAATCCAGAGATACGAACCTAACAAAGTAAACTAGCAAGAGTAAATTCGTAACAATTGGTGTCAGAAGTGGGATTGTCAAATAATCCAAATTCAAGATGGTTAAATTCGGAGAATTGAGAATTCAGCAATTAAAAAAGGAACTGGAGGAGCGTAATTTGCCGATAAGCGGGCAAAAGGCGGATCTGCAGGCACGATTACGTGAAGCAATGGAAGCGGATGGAATTAATGTGGACGAGTTCGAATTTGTTGGGCCAGAAACTTCTACAAAGGTAGAAGAGAAAGTAGAAGAACAACGAACATCATCAAGTGTAGACATGAACACGTTGTTAGTGGCTATTAAGCAAATGGCAGAAAATGTAGTGCAAACAGAAAATCGTCTGGCCGAAAATGCAGTGCAGGCAGAAAATCGTCTGGCACAGCAAATAACGCAAATAGCTGAAAATACATCACAGTTAGAGTCTCGCCTTACACAACAAATAACTGAAAATAATACGCAGTTAGAAAAGCGTTTGGTACAACAGATTACAGAAAGTAATACACAAGTGCAACAGAAAGTTTCAAAATTGGAAGACGAATTAAGCACGTTAAAAAATGACGAAGAAAATTTGAAATCAGAAGTTCTTCATTTGAGTAATCGGATGCGAGAACTGCAACTGCATGGCCCTGCACCATCAACAAATAATCCAAGATTGAAGGCACCCACATTCGATGGAAGTATTCCATTTCAAATTTTCAAACTTCAGTTTGAAAAGACAGCAATGGCCAATAACTGGAATGAAGCGGACAAAGTGGCGTCCTTGTTTGTATCATTGAAAGGACCTGCGGCAGAAATCCTTCAGACTATTCCAGACTGTGAACGGGACAACTATGAGGCATTGATGAGTGCGATAGAAAGACGATATGGTAGTGAGCACCGGAAACAAATATACCAGATCGAACTGCAAAATAGGGGTCAGAAGATGAACGAGTCATTGCAAGAGTTCGCAACTGAAATAGAACGACTGGCTCATTTGGCAAATGCAGATGCACCTGTGGAATACATTGAGAGGGTAAAAATTCAATGTTTCATAAATGGAATTCGTGATGTGGACACCAAACGCGCCACATATGCATTGCCAAAAAGAACGTTTGCTGAAACGGTTTCGCACGCCCTCACACAGGAAACAGCTTCCCTACTAAGTAAACCAGCACACAAAGTACAAAGGGTTGAAATGGAACAACCAGCGCTGATGGAGGAAATATTGAAGACTCTGAAGACAATTGCTGCACCGCGAGTAAATACAACAGGCAGATGTTTCAACTGTGGAAAAGCGGGTCACTTTGCCCGAAATTGCAATATAAAAGTAAACCCATCAAAACGGAAACATCCAACAGATAACGAGGACGGAGCATCCACATCTCACAAGTCGTTAAACTAAAACGGAACAGTTCAAAGGGGCGTGAGCTGGTTCCCACAACTATTTGCCCCGCCATCTCGATATCACAAATAGGTCGCCATGACAACAATCTTACTATCAACGGTATCGTAAATGGACGACTGTCAATGCTTACTTTGGATACTGGTGCCACACATTCAATTATCCGACCGGATGTGGTAAGAGGAACGGTTGAACCATTAGTCGGTTGCAAGCTTCGAACGGCCACCGGAGAGGAAGCAGCTGTCGCGGGAAAAGTGTTTTGCGAAGTGATGATTGGTACCCTGGAAGTTAATCACACCTTCATCGTAGCAGAAATCACGGATGAAATTATAATGGGAGTAGATTTCATGATTGATCACGGGGTTACTTTGGATTTAAACAAGCAAATGCTGTTTTGCCAGGACATGGAGATGCCTATAAACACCGGATATGTGACCAACGTTGAAAGTAAGAGGGTGATTGTTGATGATAATCAGAGTATTCCACCAAAATCTGAGGCGATTGTATGGGCTAAAGTGAATGGAGGAGGTGGGACTGAAGAGTTGTGGATTGTGGAACCAACAAAAATAGATACACCCATATTGGTAGGAAGAACGCTTGTGAAAACTAGAGAAGACGCCACCATTCCGGTCAGAGTAGTGAATGAATTCAACACGCCTATAAGTCTGAAGAAAGGAGCAGTAATTGGACAGTGCCAGAATATAAGTGCAATAGCACGATGCGAACGGTCACAACAGAAGCCTACTATTGAGCCACAGCAGATAAGTCCTACACTCCTAAATAATTTGCTGAACGAACTGCATGGAAATGAAAAATTAAAAGCAGAAAAACTATTAGAAAAATACGCATCCATATTTGCAAACGAAGGAAACACAGGAAGAACCGGCATTGTCAAACATCGCATAAATACTGGAGACGCTAAACCAATCCGACAAGCTCCGCGTAGGGTTCCACTAGCAAAACGTGAAGATGCTAACAAAATTATTGAAGACATGCACAAAAACGGTGTAATCGAACCTTCAATAAGTCCATGGAGCTCACCTATCGTCTTAGTTAAAAAGAAAGATGGTAGCACCCGTTTCTGCGTAGATTATAGGAAGTTGAATGATGTCACAAAGAAAGACAGTTATCCTCTACCGAGAATCGACGATACATTAGACACCTTGTCTGGAGCGAAATGGTTTTCTACATTAGATCTACAAAGTGGATATTGGCAAGTCGAGATTGATGAACGTGACCGCGAAAAGACCGCTTTCAGTATGGGCGACGGGTTATGGGAATTCTCTGTGATGCCATTTGGGTTATGTAATGCGCCTGCAACGTTCGAGCGACTGATGGAACATGTGTTAAAAGGACTCAACTGGAAGACATGTTTGGTGTATCTTGATGACATTATCATCATGGGAAAAAGTTTTGATGATCATCTGAAAAATCTAGAGGAAGTCTTTCAGCGAATAGCATCAGCCGGATTACGCTTGAATCCCAAAAAGTGCTCATTATGGAAGAAGCAGGTCACATATCTCGGACATAAAGTGTCAACTGAGGGGATTCACACCGAGGAAGGAAAAATAAATGCAGTTAAAGATTGGCCTCGACCCACCAACATACATGAACTCCGCAGCTTCCTCGGTTTATGCACGTATTACCGCCGTTTTGTACCTGGATTTGCGAACGTGGCTAGAAGTTTACATGATTTAACAAAGAAGAATCGCCCGTTTGTATGGCAGTTGGAACAAGAAAAAGCGTTTGAGCAGCTTAAAGAACTACTTTGTACGGCGCCGATGTTGGCTTATCCAATACCTGGAAAGAAATTCATCCTGGATACAGATGCGAGCGCTTATGGAATTGGAGGTGTCCTGTCTCAGCTCATCGACGGACAAGAAAGAGTAATTGGGTATTACAGCAGAGTGCTCGGGAAACCAGAGAAAAACTACTGTGTGACGCGAAAAGAACTACTAGCTGTGGTGGAATGTGTAAAACATTTCCACAAGTATTTGTATGGACAAAGATTCTTGCTGAGGACTGATCATGCAGCATTAAAATGGTTATTACAGTTTAAGAATCCGGAAGGCCAAATTGCACGATGGATCGAAAGATTACAGAATTACGACTTCGAAACAGAACACCGAAAGGGGATTCACCACAAAAATGCGGATGCATTATCACGTCGCCCTTGTCCACTGGAATGTAAACATTGCTCCAAATCAGAGGGAAAAGAAGGTATAATCGACGTGCGATTACTGAATATAGAACCTGAAGATGATTGGACTCCTCACCGCATCAGAATCAATCAGCTGGAGGACCCTGATCTTGCAAAGCTGATAATGGCCAAAGAAAATGGGGTACGACCACCAAAGGAACAAATAAGTAGCGAGAGTCCAACTGCAAAAGCATATTGGGCCCAATGGAACAGCATAAACCTCGTTAATGGATACCTTCATCGTACCTGGGAAAGCGAAGATGGCAAACAGTCTCGTCTGCTGATCATAGTACCGAAGTCCATGATCCCAAAAGTATTGAAAGAATATCACAATGGACCTAGTGGAGGGCACCTTGGAATAACAAAAACTATAGAGAAGATTAAACAACGGTTCTACTGGATCGGTTGTCGAGATTCCATAGCAGAATGGATAAGTAATTGCGTAGAGTGCATGGCAGCTAAAGGTCCTAAAGCCAAAAGTCGCGGTAGGCTACAACAGTACAACGTGGGATCGCCATTTGAAAGAGTCGCAATGGATGTTGCAGGTCCGTTCCCAACCAGTACGGCCGGAAACAAATATCTACTGGTTGTCATGGACTATTTCAGTAAATGGCCAGAAGTATATGCCTTACCAAACCAGGAAGCGAAGACAGTAGCCGAAGCGTTTGTAGAAAATTGGATAACAAGGTTCGGAGTGCCCGTCGAATTACACTCAGATCAAGGCAGGAATTTCGAATCTTCCATTTTCCAAGAAGTCTGTACATTATTGGGCATCCACAAGACACGGACGACAGCGTTACATCCACAATCAGATGGAATGGTGGAGAGATTCAACCGAACGCTCGAAGAACATCTGCGGAAAATCGTTGATAAAGATCAACGGAATTGGGACAAGTGCATCCAGATGTTCCTGCTGGCGTATCGTTCAGCGAAGCACGAGACAACTGGTTACACGCCAGCAAAGATTATTTTCGGATCTGATCTGCGACTCCCCGCTGATCTTAAGTTTGGAACGAATCCTACAGCTGTAAGAAATGATGGAGATTATTGTTCTGCCTTAAAGGAAGAAATGAATGAATTGCACCTAATGGTAAGACAGCATACGCATCTGATGAGCAATAAGATGAAGGACCGGTTCGATCAAGCGGCAAATTCAAAAGGTTTTGAAGAAGGTGATCTGGTCCTATTGTACAATCCACTTCGAAAGAAAGGCTTGTCCCCGAAACTGCAGTCAGCCTGGGAAGGACCCTATATGGTGATAAAACGACTTAATAACGTGGTATACCGCATACAAAGGAATGGAAAAGCACGATGTAAAATGAAAGTAGTACATTTGGAGAGGCTCGCCCCATTTGGTTCAAGAGGATTTGTGCCTAATCGGGACGATTAGGCTTTAGTGGAGGGCAGTGTTACAAAAGTAGTATTAAGTTGTATTTGTATTGCTATATGCATCCATTATTATGAACAATAGCTGTAGGTATATGGAATAGCATTTGTCTTATTGTAGACATCTGGCGCCGCGGCTGTTTGTTTGTCGAAGCAATAGCTACATCTGGCGCCGTATAGCAGTATGTTCTGGTGGTTTCTAGACGCAATATTCTAGAAGGACACATCGGCATCTAGCGACATCTGGCGCCGTATAGCAGTATGTTCTGGTGGTTTCTAGACGCAATATTCTAGAAGGACACATCGACATCTAGCGAGAAGTGCGTGGCTATATAAGCCGTGGCAGCGCCAACGTAATCAATCAGTGTTAAGAGTAAACTGCTATAGTGTAGACGAGTTGTGAAATAAAGAGTTGTTGAATTAAATTAAACAGTGTTGATTTTATTTGTCAATCCAGAGATACGAACCTAACAAAGTAAACTAGCAAGAGTAAATTCGTAACAATACGTTATTTTGCATTTCAGGTGACGATATGTAGTATGTATATACATATGTACGTATCATTCCATTGGCGAGTACATTTCTGCTTAATACTACATTTTTGACAGATACTGTATACGCGACATTTCAAGCAACTATTTCATCTAATCTTTTAATTATATTGTATAATTACACAAACGCATGCGGTCCAGATGTACTACGTAGAACAAAGGTCAAGCATTCACATGTAGATCCAGCGGAAACTAAATATTGTATAAACTAAGCGTTTAGATGGCCAACACGCTGAATATTAATACGCTGAATATTAACACGCTTCAAACACTCATAACCTTATGGAAGAGATAATTAAGCAACATTTCGATTGCATGAGTGACCACATGCTCTAGATGCGATAAGCTTATGCATAATCGGCTTAAGCTATACTAATGGACCGGCGTTTGAGCGCTATTACATCATCGCCGCTGTAGGCTACATAGGAAAGAAGGCTTTATGGTAAAGAAGGCTTCATAGTAAAGATTAAACGCTTCATCTATAATTTACGATTTGTATTCACATTAAAGCTTTTATTTTTATTGTATTGCATTTTATAAATATTATTATTATTAGATTTAGATTAACGCATATTACAAGAGAATTGAATTGGAAATTTTATTATAAAAAAATACTTTTGTAAGCATTCCTTGTTCTTTTTTAATATTTCATATTTTGCAAAGTGCAAGTATTCAAGTGTCCATATGTGTTAGTGTGTTTAGTACTATATGTATTTATGTAAATTTAAAAGAGTTTTTTAAAGTTCACCTTAAAGGATGTAAAGCTGTAGTGTTCAATCAGACGCATTAGCAGATAACTGTTGATTAAAAAGAATAAAACACCTTGCGCGCCAATCCAGTAGAATGTGTTCCAGGTCTTGAATTCCAACAGATAGGCGGGCAGCAACCATAACGCTTGCCCTAACAACCATGTACCGAAGTAGATGAAAGCACGCGCCAGCGAAATCGCTTGTAAATTATTGAGGCAAAGCGGCAGCAGCGCCAAATACCAAACGAAGTATTGCGACGTCACCACCGAATTGAAAGTGACCATAACGAAGGCCAACGCAAACACACAGAATGTGAGCGTCTGGCGAAACTGTCCAAAACTGAAGCTCAGATAGAGCAGTAAGCCTAGTTGTGGTGCCAATATGAGCAACTTCTCCAGCAGCGATGTTTCCGTCGCATTGCCACTTAGGTATTGCAATAGGAAGTAGAGCGAAAAGTTATGCCGCACATCGCGTCGCACAAAATGATACAAATACGCTTCGTGTATATACTGCCAACCGTAGAGCGTGTAGAAGAACCCGGTAACTGTAAAGAGCGCGATACACGTACCCACAACTAATAACATTTGGCGGCATGAGGGAAATAAAAGTTGTCGCAGCAGATCGCGTGCGCTGCGTGTTAGGCTCGTCGATAAGCAGAGATAGTAGGCGAGACTGAAGAGCAACGGATAGAGGCGTAAATGTATGGCGAAGCCATGTGTCAGGCCGGCGGCGAATATTAACCAGTTTGCGCTGCGTTCCGTATCCTCGGATTTTACAAGCAAATAGACAGTTAAGATGACAAAGAAGCTGGAGAAGCTATCACCATTACCGCGTGTCGATATGATCGCCGTTAGTGGATTGTAGAGCCAAAAGCAAGCGCTAGCACGTGCAATATTCTCCGGTCGATTACGTGCATCGGTTTCATTGTACTGCTGTGCCGATCTGATTTTGCCAAACTTACTCAGCAATGCATGCACCGCTTTGCGGCATTGTACTTGCAATTGCAGACGCACAAGCAAGTAAATCAATATCGCCACAAATATATCGAATGCAGCAAAAATGACTTTGCCGAGGGCAGGATGTAGCAGCACATTGGGCAGCTGCATGTATGCCAAAATGGGACTATAGCGGTAGGTGTGTCGGTTGAAAGGGCTGCCGTTTTGCAGCACATGCCGCGCACCATCAGTGACCACTTTATAGTCGATGTCTGTGTAGGGCACCTCCGAGTGCGCGTCATGCCAATGGCCGTAGGTGATAAGCAGTAGACGTAATGCTATGGATATAAGCAGGTGCGTGCGAAAGCTAAGCTCTAGTAGCAGTGTGCCGCAACGGCTTAAAAGCGTTTTAGTTGGTTGTGGGGTATTTTTCGCTGCGGTGTTAGACATGGACATGTTATATATGTTGATTGTAGTTAAGTTTTTGTACAAATAGCTGTAATGCGTTTATAAACTATTTGGTTAGTTCAAGCATATGCAATTGATTTTGATTGATTGTTTAATATTTTGACTTTGTTTTTGTATTATTATACTTTTGCATTAAATATTTGTGGGAATTATTTCGTCATATTTACTAACCCATTAATTTGTTTTCATCAAAAGTAATAAATAGCATCAACAGTTTGTATGAAAAATTTCCATTTATAACAATCCAGCATTTACAAGTACGTTTTACAATTTAGTTTTCATTTCTTTTGCTGCTTTCTGTAAACATTCACTGAACTGCTTGAATTCCTTATCGCAAATATGATGCTGCACATTTAAATCTCGTGTCACACATGCCGCGTAAACAGCTGCCTTATCAGCACATTTGCCCAGTAGCACGGGATAATTGCGTAGTCTCTGCTTAGCTTTGCGCACTGATTCCATTACTTTAATTATTACATTAACTGTTGACTTTACTCGTTTATATCGTTTGAGTTTTATTGCACTTTAGTTGCTTACTTAACGTCTATGGCCTGGTGGTGCTCCGCCTTTTGGTGGCGGTACGGGAACGGCAATGAAGGCGTCGTACAAAGGCTTTGAAAAAAGTACCAACAATGAGGTGGTGATAAAGGTTATTTGAAAAAGACGTGGATTACGTTGAATCCAAGTGCGTTTTGGCAGCACTGCTGTACGACGACGTTGTCCACTCTCTTGTTGGGCTTGTTGTTGCAACTGTTGTATTCTTTCTTGTATTTCAGGTGACGATTTGTAGGGCGGAATAGAAGGTTTTTGCATTATTCACTGAAACAGAAAATCCTACAAATAAAAGATATAATTAGAATTTGTTTTGCTTTTTGGTTCTTTGTTTTTAACGAAACACTATAGAAGCTTATAAGAATTATGAACGCCAGTGTACAGAAAATCAGCAAAAGCTGTTTTTAGAACGGCAATGGCGGAGTAGGGTTCTACACTTAACCATTCCCGTCACAGTCCGCCTACGTAGCGGGAACGGATCCGGATTTTTATCTGGCCAAGAATTCTCATTCCGGCAGCATTTTTTTTTTGAACCTTTTATTCACAACTAACGTTTTCAAAGTCGGTTCCCCTCTCTAACTTCAAAATTACACTTTGAACACTATTTCTATACGTAATTTAAACCAGCCTTTTCTTTTCAAATTTGTTAGTATTTTTAATTAACAATAACAAATTAATCAATTTTTGCGAAAAAGTCGGATTTTTTCTTCAAAGTGTTCCCAAAAAGAGAAATATAGAAATTTCGAAAAACTCTAAGCTTTACCTGAGGAAAACGATTGGATTTCAGATGAACCAACACCGATTTGAACTTTTTTTGGAGACGCTCTAGAAAAATTGCTGCCATTGGAGTATACTATTTAAGATTTCTTCATGTAATTTTAACAGAATATTCTTCAAATGTCATACTATAATGTACCATTGGTTTTTAAAAATAGATTTTAACGGTAATCAACGCTATTAGAAATAAAGAATTTAAGAAACTAATGAAAATTGGTTTCTTTGGTTTCTCAAAGTCGAACCTACGTAATATTTTTATCACCTCAACTTGCATCAACATCATTCCCTAATTTAACATGCATTTACAACCTGATTATCAACCTACACACGTTCTAAAACCACATTCAATTAATTGTTGTTGCAGCGGCGCAAACATTTTGCTAATAATTGAAAGGAATACTGCCAATTCACAGACCAGTGCGAGTCCGCTGTGGTTACGAAGACCCGACCGTCATGTTATGGGAACAATATTAATTAATTCTAATTTCTTATTAAGAAACCAAATTGTTAACTTAAAAACTTAACACACCCTTACCTTTTATTACAGTAAATTTGTTCTTTTTTACGTCTTTATGACTTCTGCTTTTGTTCGTCCTTGTCAACGAGGTAACTTCTTTCTAAAATTATTCCTGAACAACAATTTGATTCCTTATGCCACTTTAAGCAACATAGACGCATTTGTTCCAGGACCTCCAAGCACTTGCTCTCTTGATAGTGATTTTCTTTGGAAGCAAACCAAAATTATATAATTTTTTTTTTAGTATTTCAATGCCCACGTTTCCAAAAAATACTCACCGCTTAAGCAGGCCTGTATTTTACATGCGTTTGCCTTACAAGGATCTTTGCGCTTACTGGACATCAAAGAGGAAAATAATTTATATGTTCAATGTTCATTTATAATTTTTATTTACAATTTTTTATTCTACTGTCGGCTTTTTTGCGGTGCGCCCTTGCAGAGCTGCCAGACATTTTTTTTAATCTCGCATTCGCTTAACTAAATTGTGACATTTGAGAGGTTTTTATTAGACGAAATAACTAGCAATTACATATATATTTCAAATGATTAGAACCATTTCATCCTCGATATAGTTAAACGATAAATTAAACAAATGGGAAAATTTAAATATACTTAAACATGTAGACTGAAATGTCTTACACATTGAAATTTTAATATTCCTCTTATGACTTCTACGTAAGTAAGTAAGTCATCATCCATTCTGATGGTTAATTTCTTTATATTTTTAATCCATATGATAGTAAAGATCTCTTCAAAATAATTGTTTATAGATTTTTACTACCATTATACAATTATGGCTTCTTTGGATGATCTCAATATAATTTCGTTAGTTAGTTAACGTTTTTACGTTTTACATCGCTTAATGTTCCTGTACTAAAACGTTTGTCAATACAACTCTGTTAAAAAATTTGACAGCTGCTTCGGTCGTCATATCAAATAGAGGAAAATCTAAGCCGTGTCAATTTTTCTTGTCTAGAATTTTTAACTACTGAGAAAAACAATATTCTATATTACAGTTTTTCATATTTCGTACATTTCAATTTCGATTAAGTGTCGTGGGGGAAATAGTTAGTTTATTTGTTGGATGAAAGTGAACTATTTTCTCAGTAACACAGTATAAACATCAACCCCCTCCATTTAGAATTAGAACAACAAAACCAAAAAAAAAAAAATACACAAGCAAAAAGCTGCTGTCGACGCCAACGCCAACGTTGTCATCGGTAACGACAGTATTGAGGAAGTAGTTAACGCAGAAGTTGTGATATTGGCGAAAACTGGCTGTAACGGCAGTAAAGATAAAACAAAGCAAATCAGACACCAATTGGAAAACATTGCATATATAAAATAAAAGTAAACTCATAAAACAGTGTTTGTTTTTACAAATAAAATTTACAAATCCACTGAATTCATTGCTGCAGCATGCCGTCAAAGAAGAAGAAATACAATGCGCGTTTTCCGGCGGTAAGTGCTACACTTCATCAAAGTGAATGGAAGTGCGAGTGTGTTGTAAAAGAAAACGCGGTAGCTATGACACAGTAAATGCTATTGTTTCTGCTAAAGTTTTCTGTTTAAAGCGTCGTTGTCGGTTCTCATACGCCCCTTGCGTTTATTCGTACGAAAGTTGCGCGTATAAAACTTATACCCATACACACACACATGTACGCTTTCATTTCGCTCAGCGGAAATATCTGATAAGATTTGTTTTTGTTTTGCAGGGTCGCATCAAGAAAATAATGCAGAGTGATGAAGACATCGGAAAGGTCGCGCAAGCTGTTCCCGTCATAATCTATATCCTTTTGAAAATGCAAAGCATGTTTTCATAACAAGAAAATATGCAAATGCTTATGTTACTTTTCGGAAAAAATCTTGAATTTCAATAATTAAGAAATTACATACATTTCTTATGTTTTTATTTGATATTCAATGAAAAGTTCTACATCCTTTCATGCTAAAAAAAATATAATTTCATAATTAAAGCAATATAACTCCAAACGCAAGCAACGAAGTTATTCGAATTTACATAATTTGATAACACCACTTCCATAATATTACTTAGAATTGCTTATGACACAAACTTCGCTTTTCTAGTGATTTTAATTTGTAATATACTACATATATACACAAAAAATATTTTACTTCACAGAACGTGACTGGGAATTATATTGTTTTTTTTTTTTTCTAATTTTGCCTAAGTACATACATAAGTTATCATTATACAATGTGAATTTACTCATATGAACATATAGCACAGTGCTAATATGTATGTACACACATATATGCAGTGCATATTTTGTATATACGCCCTTGTGTACTATTTTATCTTAATATATGCCACGAGGCTTGTAAAAACCAAAAGCAAAACGTCGAAGACCCTACAAAATCTATTTGTTAGATTATTGTTAGTTTGTTGGCCAGCGTGAAGAGCTGATTCGATTTAGCCGTTATCGGTCCATCGATATCGGACCACTGTTAGCATCAAACTCAAATTCCCGTACAACAAACTTTTATTTCTAATAAGAAATCATCACGAAATTTGGTATAGGTTATTTTCCAAGGCTACGTTACTACATACACTCTAACTAAAATCTTCAGCTCGGACCACAACTCCAAGAAAATTGTATTTTGTGCTATATTCACGTTATGTAACATAATCAAAACCGACTTTATAATTTCATTAATCACAGCCAAGCCAGGTTGAATTTCCTTAACTGGTATATTGTATATTTTGATTTCCTTATATATACCTAGGACATTGGAACTCTTTGTGGAATCGCTTTTGACGAAAACATTAAGAATAACAAATTCGCGAAATGCAAAAACACTTTCAACATCCCACATGAAGCAATGCATCATGTCCGAGCAGCGTTTCGACTTCTTGCGTGAATTGGTAAAGAATGTGCCTGATATCAGTGTAGCAGAAGAGGCAGCCAATTATAACGAAGAAGATGGACAGAGTTCACCCGATGATGTTTACCCAGATTCGGATACACCATACGATCTGAGCATGCCATCCACATCAGGCGGTCGCAATCAATACCGTACGACTCCTGCACAGCCGAAAGTCAATGGCGGACAAACACATTTCCAGTACAAACAACAACAGCAGCAGCAATTAACGCCGCATAACGGTAGCACTATTGACACTGCGGCCATTGAAGCAGATTTGAGACAACGCTTACATCAACGCCTCAATAACACACGGAGTGTAATTGTGCATACGGCATCAGTTGCACAAGCCGCTGCAGCAGCAGCAGTCAGGCCACCACCAGCCTCACCTGCAACAGCAACACCAACCGCAACGCCAACGCCAGCAAGAGGTGCTTATGGCAATTATGTACAGCCCATAAAGTTAATGCGTTCCGAATCGTCACCCGCCAATGCCGCCCAGCATTTGTGGCAAGTATCATCCAATTCGGCTACACAAAAGCAAACGGGCCAAAAGCGTCTCCGGCATCAGGCGTTATCAGTGCCGTGCAACAACAATAATGACAATTGCAGCGGTTCATCGCCAGCCAAGCGGCAAAAGCCCGATTCAATAACACAACAAACACATTCACAAACTGCCATACCCGCGCCCGTTTTCAGCTACGATCTTTGCAATAAGCCCGTGGTGAAGATCGATTACAGCAATTTACCGCTAACGCCTGCCACTTTGGGTGCCAGCGAACAGTTACACAAAACACCCAGTATGAGCAGTTTACCGTTGAGCGCGCCTGTGTCCAATGCGAACTTCAATTTCAGCGCCGCTGCACCCATTATCAACATTGATTTGTCCAACATTGTGACGAATAGCGGCGGCGGCGGCGACAGTAAATTGCTGAGCGCCGGCAATAAAGCTTCGGTTCCCGCTGTTGCCACCATAAGCATTGGCGCTCTACCAGTTGAAATGGCCAGTGCTGTGGCCTCACCACCAGCAAGTGGTGTGTGCAGCAACATTGGTGCGGTGGTGAAATCGCCCCCTACGTCCAGTACTCCGCCCACAAATCAATTATCTGACTGCAAAATAGACGCCAACGCCGCAGCCGGTGAATCAACATCATCAGCCTCGTCGTCCTGTTGCTCACCATCGTCATCGTCACTGGCATCGACGTCTGCCAACAGCCTACAGGGCGGTGGTAGCAAAAGCATGTTGAAAGCTTCAAGCGAGATAATGGCAAAAATGACTGCAGCCGGTACAAAAACACTTGCTGCAACGTGCAAAAGTTCGAATACACTGCTCGAACTAGACGAAGACTATGACAATATTTGAATTTAATGTTTTAAGTTTTAAATCTTAACATACATGTTAAGGATTTCTTTCCTCTTTTTTTTAATAAATCAGACTACCAAAAAGTGAAGTTGTTATTTTTTATTACATTGGTATCAAGCTAACGCCGTTACTCGGGTCTTTCTCACTTCTTCTCTGCAGCCAGCTCGACACTCCTCCACTAAATCTACAGCGACCATATTCACAAACTGAATGAACGAACCTCTCTCCAATGGTCCGACCCCGTTGAAACTGCACGTTTCCTGGCCCCATCGTTAAATGACTTCGATGACAAACACCTTGAACCTTGCCAGCCAAGCGGGGATTAGATAACCGCTACAACAGCAACAGGGAAAACCGTTCCCCGGGAATGACTGTAATGTATTGTTAAGGAAAAAAGACTGCAAAACATCGTTGCAGAGCACCGGTCCCCTCATAAAACACCAAGCCCGAAAAGAATTGTCTCCAATCCTCTCTCCTTCACTGCGTATTCGTCATATAAAAATATCAAACTTCTTGTTGTTGCAGTCGCCGAAAACATCCCTGCAATAATTTGGAGTAATGCAGCCCAGTTTGTTCGTTTTAACGGTTATCAAGTCCCTGTTAGGGTGATAAGATTCAGATAAGTTGTCATCGAAGTCAACACAGCTCAATATACTATTTCGACGGGATCGGATGTGTAGGAGACTCGTTTGATATGCCGGGATCTATTCTGGATAAGTAGGAGTTTAACCTGCTCAGTACCCAGAAAAAACCTGCGTAAGGGTCACTCTCAATTCTGGCGGCAGCTCGAGCTCTTCGTCTGCAATGGCTGGTGGTTTGGCTCCAAGTACGTCAGTCACTGAGAGAGAGTCGGTATAGATGTTTATGGTTCCACTGTAAATGGCAGTCAGTGCATGTCTGAGGTTAGTTGCGTTCGAAGTCTGGTCGGCGTATTGTTTTATGTCGTCGAAGTTGAGGAAAGACATTTTGATGCTCTTAGAAAGCGCTTACGCTGCAAGCAGATGACTGCAGAGATGATTTCTACGAAAATATCCCAGCAAAAATTGCTTGAAGAGAAGTTCATTATGCTCCTTAACTGGAGGATGCGGTCCTCAATGTGCAGATGTTTGATAGGAGACTCAAGAGGCATACCGTAATAGTCCGGCAGCTGAGTCGACCGTACTGGGCCGGGAAAAAATCCGCTTCAGTTCCGTTTGCGTAGTCCCGTAGTCATGAGAACTGTGCTTCTTCTTCTTCTTTACTGGCCAGTCAACAACAGCGCGCCAGTCGTTTCTTCTATTCGCTACGTGGCGCCAATTGGTCTCATCCGAGGCTGTTGGTGGTTTTTCATTAGGGGTGTTTTTTACGTGGCGGGTCCCAAACCCAGCGCACAACTCTATGCAGGGGATATTTCGCCTTCTTACTTTAGCTCGCCTTCGAACGGATGTTCTTAGGCTACCCAGAGGATACTTGGTCAAAGACCGGAAGTCGTGAGCTGCTTGAGTCATATGTAAAAGAATCGTTTCTGGCCACTCCCAAGTGAATGGCGATCAGAGAACTTTCCTCACTTGCGTGAACTTCTACACATGACTCCAGAACTGTGCTTAGTTACATTTAAAACCGTTATGTGCCCTTAATTTCAAAACACCGCTTTTGCAATATATATATAAAAAGATTTTATTTAACTTTTCAAAAATATAATTTGATTTTTTTCCTTTCGTTATGTTGTGGTTTTCTCTCTTTTTATACTAAAAATAAATATTGTTGCAAATTTCAAAAAATAAGTGTGTCTGCACATGTGGTCGATATCATTGCTGTAATGTGATTGTATTAGGTGTAGTTTTTTTTTATTGAAGACGTAGTAGTTGAGTTTACAAAATGGACAAGAGAGTGTGATTGTTATGCTTCTATGGTCTACACCAAATTTCCGGACTGTACTCGAATTGCATCGAATTGCGGGGTAGTAAATAATAATGTTTTTTTTTTTCTTTTTTTTTGTAATATTTAACAATTTCTTTCACAGTGTTTCATGATAGTGTATATATTATTGTTTAAAAACAAACATATGTAAGTATGTATGTATGACAAAATAGTGTACATTCTTTAAAAATCTTCTTCTTTACTACACGTTACACTTGTTCGCGTTCGTATTATTATCTCGTTTTTGTTTTAATTTCTTAAGATCAGCTCGTTTAGTTTAAAAAATGGAATAACAAAGTAGTGTTTTTTCTTAATATTTCTCTTTTTTTTTGCATTTTTGTTGTTTCTCACGGTTCGGTGTCGTTTTTGTACTTTTTGCCGCAGTATTCTTAATGAGTATGAGTTTTTTTTTCATTTTTCATGTTTGTACGCATACATAAAATGCGGTGTGTGTGTGTGTGTATGAGTGTGTGCAGTAATGTTTTTGTGCATTTCATTCACAGTTATGAGCATGAAATCGAGTTATGCACATTGCTGCCGCAACAAACAAACGTCCAGTCCACACAGCAACTCATGAAATTTCTAACAAATCATTCTTATCATTAAAAACAGCCCATCCACACATCCATACAATCGGTCGTCAGTCGTCTGTCGCGCACGCGCACGCGCTGTAACGCGCCAATATTCATTCGTTTTCAGGCACTTTCCATTGCAACTGCTTGCCACGATCGTAAAGCGTCTTCAGTGCGTTGGTGAACTTCTGCTCCGCCATCAATTTCAGGTAATGTTTATACAGTTGCAATGTGGTGCGCGCATCCTCGACGGAATCGTGTGTTTCGGATTGGATTTTGGTACCTTCAAATAAGTAAAGATAAATTCTTTGTAAATTATGTTTCAAAAATATGTGAATGCACGCAGGGGGTCCAAATAATGCATAAAAAGACAATTAAATTACAATTTAAATAAATATTTTATTTTGTTAATGCGAAAATATTAAGTAAAAATTATTTAAAAATTTCGAATCCCAAATACTGGCTTGAAAAATGAAAATTTTAATCCCAAATATCGAGTTGAAAAATTAAAAATAAATTTTTAAATACAAAAAATATCGGTTTAAACACTAAAAAATAAAACTTTAATGCTAAAAACCGTATTGAAAAATAAAAATGAGAATCTTTACTGGCTTGAAAAATTAAAATTTAAAAATTAAAAAAAAAAAATTCCAAATATCGGTTTAAATACTAAAAATGAAAATTTTAATGCCAAATATCGAATTGAAAAATTAAAAATAAATTTTTAAATCCAAAAAATATCGGTTTAAACACTAAAAATTAAAATTTTAATGTTAAAAACCGCATTGAAAAATAAAAAAATAGAATCTTAACCCCAAAATCCGTATTGAAAAATTAGAAATGAAAATGAGAATATTAATCCCAAAATCGGTATTGAAAAAATATATTATAATAATTTTAAGCCCAAACATCGGAAGAAAAATTAAAAATGTCAATTTTAATGCGGAAATCGGATTGAGAAATTGAAAAATTAAAAATATAAATTAGAATCCTAGAAACCTTATTGAAAATGTGAGTTAAAATTTTTTTGTTATCACAATTTTAAATTTAAAAAATTAATTAATTAATTAAATTTAAATTTTTGAAAAAATAAAAATTAATGTTTTAATACTAAAAACCTCAAAAAAAAATTAAATCTCAAAAATCGGAAGAAAATATTAAAAATATAAATTTGAATCCCAAAACCCTTATTAAAAAAATGTGAAAAAAATTGAAATTTTCATTAATTAAATTTTCAATTTTTAATTTTAATGTCATTTTTAAATAAAAAAAATAGGAAATTTAATTAATACAAATATAATTTAAAACAATTTGAAATTAAGTTTTCAATTTTCACGATTCGGTTTTTAATTGGAAATTTCATTATTTTTTTTTTTAATTAAAGATTTCCATTTTCTTATTTTGAAATCGCATGAAAATTAAATTTCAGTTAATTATATTTCCAAAAAAATTGTCAATAATTAAATTTCCAATTTTTAATTTTAATTTAATTTTTAAAACCAAAATCGAAAATAATTTGGAAATTTAGTTAATGAAAATTTAAATAATGAAAGGAATTAAAATTTAATTTTTAATTGTAGAATTGGAATTAAAAATTTATATTTCATTGATTAAATTTCTAATTTTTTAAGCCAAAATCGGAAATTTAATTAATTAAAGTTTAAAAATTTTTGAAATTATCATTTACCAAATTTTATTTTGGAAATTTAATTAATTTTTTCAATTAAAAAATTTGATGAGTTTTTTATTGTAGATTTGGATTAAATATTAAATTTCCCGTTTTTAATTTTGATTTCGCAACTGAAAATAATAATATTTGTAATTTTAGAAATAAAAATTAAATTTTCAACTATCAAATTTCCGATACCGGTATTAAAAACTTCAAATTTTAATAAAAAAAAACTTGCAATTAATTTTAATTGTAAAATTGGAATTAATTATAATTAAAAATTTAATTAATTAATTATAATTAAAAATTTAATTTTAATTAATGAAGTTTTTTTTTTTTTATTTAAGTTTTAATTTTAATGTAATTTATAAATTCAAAATCAGAAATTTAATTAACAAAAATTTCTAATTTTTTTAAATTATCATTAATTAAATTCCCAAATTCTTAAATTAAATTTAATTTTTAATTAAAAATCCAATTTTTCACAGTTCGGTTTAAAATTGTAAATTTAATTAATAAAGATATAATATTTCATTCCAAAGTTGGGTTTAATTAATTTTTTAATTATTAATAAACTTTAATTAATTGATTTTATAATTAATTTGTTTTTTTTTTTCTCCTAATTATACAGTTTGCAAACTTGAAAGGACATACATACATACATATGTAAGTGTGCTTACCCAAAAAGTGCCAGGCGAGAAATCGCAGCGATACCATGCGATGATGTGGGAGATGGAAAAGATGCACAGTGTCGATAATTTGGTCTGACGGCACATAAATATTTATAACTCTGAAAAAAAACACCAAAAAGAATAAAGAATTAATTTTTTTTGTAATATTTCGCCCACTTTCGAACTGCTAATGCATGGTTAACTGCTACTTCCACTCATTGCACTGGAGTATATTGGTAGATATCACAGGGCGCACTGAGCAAACACTTTTTGAAAATATTATGCTCAAACGCAAACTACAACGCTGCACTAAAATTGCACACTTTAAAATTAATCGGCATACTTTTGTGAGTTTATAATAACGGATTAATAATATATATACAGATATATAACATCAGATTTGCCACACACGTTATGCCATAAGAGCTCGGATGCTCAACTTGTTGATGTGCGCACACAAAGCGTACCGTGAACATTATCCCATCGGTCGTGTGCGCAGATCTGGCACAATCCACATGCTTTTCAACTATGCGCCAAAATAATAATGTTAATATTTCTAAGCAAATGTACGTGAGTAAACAATTTTTGTATATAAAAATACTAAAAAATTTAAAAAATACACGCATTTAAGCAAACCAGCATATGTGCACACCTGAAATCATTCTTCAATCCGTGTCCCACAAAAATAACACCAATATCCACCAAATATTTCAACTTTTGATATGAGTTTTTGAGCGCCGTCAGTCGTTTGCTGCTGAAGTTCGCATCCAAATCGCCCGGTTTTATGCCCGAAAATTGCGTCAGATAATCGACAACCTTCTCCTGCGTTGATATGTAATCGTCCATGAAGGGTACACCCTCATCGGGACCTTGGCTGGTGTGGCAACAACAAAAGATATGCAAAAAGTATTTACAAAACATACATACATACATGAGAAATGGTATCAATTTGAACACAACTAGCAACAAAATGAAATCAAATACGAAAAATACTAAAAACTCATTATTAACTAAAGAAATCAAATAAGCAAAGAAACAAAAAGGAAATTAGTGTAAAGAAAAACTGAAAAATCAAAAAAACATAAAATATTGTTGCGGCAATTTTGAAGCTGCTATGGCATAACGCATAGTTGGTGGGTATTTGGGATTGATTTGAGCCAATTGTAAGCTTTGCAACTTGTTTTCAGTTTACTTCCGGAATGCCCGCACACACCAACTACATGCCAGCAACTTCAACATTTGCTTTGCACGTGCGTTTTTTTTTTTGAACATATATTTTATGGGTTTTTTGAGACGACAGCGCTGCTTATCCGCTTACCCGCGTATGCATGAAATACGCGCCACACTCATGTGACATGGTTTTATGGTTGCTGTTTTGCCATCCGGACGTATTTCGTTCTCTTCGGGATTCAATGTGACAAATTCAGCATCCATAGCGACCAAATCACCTGCCTGTGGCATTTCATTCGCTTGCAATGGCTTAAATATAACATCGCCCATGCTGCTTGGCGCTGACGCTGGCGCTAGCTGTACAGGATTTGTTATATCCTGCAATAAGGGGGGTAATTATATAATAATAAATTGTAATTGAAATTCGCTCTCTCTTTTCTCTGCTTTGGCAAATACTAACAAAACAACAACGAAAAAAATAAGTATATGTGGATATGTTCTCATCTTGTGGAATATGAAAAGAAAAATAAAACAGGCAAGAGACACTTAGTTTACTTGTATGAATGGGTTATGTTGGGGTAATTCCGCTTCCGTGCTGTTCGTTGGCATATCACCTTTGGTGGCTGCAGCTGCAGCTAACGATATAGCCGACGCATCCATATTTATGCTGCTGTAGAAGAGTACGCACGGCACTTTCCAGTCCAGTGTGAACCAGACAGACTCCTGTATCGAAACGGGTGAAATGCTGTTGTGAAAAATACAACAACAAAAATTATTAACTGTAGCACATAGTATAGTAAATACCGTAAGTAGTGCCGTTATTCACTTGCCTGAAATCATTAAAAATGTACCACTGTTGTTGCTCTTCACCACTGTTGCCGCTAGACGCCAATTTTTGTATATGATATTTTTTACTTACATTAATCAGCGAGACTAAGTTCTTCTGTGTGCCATCGTCAATTTGACAGACCACAGCATGCAGCGCATATTCACGGTACGATTCGCTGGTAGTCGCTGCAACAACAAGAAGCGAAAGCAAAACAATAGAAAAAGTTGATAGATTCTGGCGCCACAACAACAAAAAGTTATAGAAAAGTCCTACTCCCGAGACATTCGGGTCTAAGTAACCTGAACGGACCCGGATTTTTAACCGGTCAAGGACTGTCAACTCGGCACCATGCCTCGAAATTACTTCAGAAACATAAAAGGATTTGAATTTGATTTAGTAGTCCATTAGTGGGGGTTCCGACAAATGAGCAGGTTCTTCTGAAGTAAAGGATGTGTGTGTTGTTGGATCGGTTATCTAGTTCCCTTTTAAGTGATAAGGTTCGGGTTGCTTGTCATCTTCTAACCTATCTTATATAATCTAACCACGAAATCTACTGTTACGAAGGTGTCAGGTCATAGTGAGAGGGAATACTCGACCTTTCTCACGACTGTCAGGTCTAAGTAACAGGAACGGACTCGGATTTTTAACCGGCCAAGGACTGTCAACTCGGCACCAGGCCTCGAAATTACTCCAGGAACATAAAAGGGTTTGATTTTGATCGTTCACTTTATATAATTTTAATAATCCTTGGGAGTAACGGACGTGTAAAAAAATTCAGATCGTTTTCTCAAAAACCGAGTGACTAAATCGAGTTGTTGTTGTTGGATCGGTTATATAGTATCCGCTTAGGTGATAAGGTTCGGATTGCTAGTCATCGTCTAACCTCACTTATATAATTTAACCAGGAAACACTGTTTCGAAGTGGTCGGATTAAAGTGAGAGGAGATAATCGACCTTTCCCACAAAGTCGAGTCAGGTAATCCGATCGGCCTCGGATTCTTAACCAGCCAATGACTGTCACCTCGGCATCAAGCCTAAAATTACTTCAGGCATGTTTTCTGTCACTACAATAAAAACATAGTGAGAGGGTTTTTAGATGAGCAATGTTCATTGGGCATGCGAAGAGATGATTGGAGGCATGCGAGACTCATTGCACAATGGACACTCATTTGGTATGTCGAGGTCTATTCTGCATAAGTAGGAGTTTAAGATGCTACAGTATCCAGAATGAAATTGTGCCAGGATCACTCTATATTCTCGGGCTCTTCGTCTGCAATGGGCGGTTTGACTCCAAGTTAGTTATTCACTGAGAGGGAGTAGGTGCAGGTGGCGTGGGCTTCACTATGAATGTGCGTAACAGTCTGTGCACGTCGAAAGTTTGTTACGTCCCAAGTCTGGTCGGCGTACTGTTCGATGTCTTCGACATAGTCAAGGAATCATCTCTCAATGTTCCTAAAAGGCGTCTCTGCGCTTCAAGCAGACGACTGGAGGGTGGATTCCGCGAAAACATCGCAGCAGAAACTGCTTGGAGGGGAGTTCATTATGTTCTTTGACCGAAAGCATGTGAGCTTCACTGTAAATTCTCAACCGGAAATATCAAGAGGCATCTTGCAATCATTCAAAGTGCACATTTTGACACATCTGAAGCTTCTTCGAAGACTAGGGCACGTGAATCACTTACAATTTGCAAATCGTTTTCTTCCACTCTCTATGCTCGTTTCATGAATGCTTCTGCGATTTTCCTTATTATCCGCGTAATTGTGCTATAAATAAATAAGATATTCAGTACAATACTGAGAAACTTTTAGCTGACATTTTTGTTTTTACCTCTTCTGTTTTTGTATTACTGTGCTCGGTTTGCACACAAAGTTCACCCTGTTCGCTAATGGACATTGAAAAGCTCAAGGGAAACCATGAATTCTGACGGCCGTTCGGCGATGTGTTGTGTTGGAAGGATGTGTTGTTGGAAGCGGGTGATTTCCTATTAATCCACGTTGAAATGGAAAGATTTAATATAAGTTTTATACAGACTAGAAGACAACTCACCTATCGGGATGTACAAAATGACAGTCGCTGCGCGAACAGTTGAGACCATAACGACAGGGCTTACTTGTATTCAATATTGCTGGACTTTCGGATGGTGTGTGTAAATTGCGATTCAATTGTCTACGCAGGAATCCCAAATCTTTTTCATTGCTTAAACCACAATTGATTGCCAATATTTGTGGAAGACAAGTAACCTGTAAATTAGTTATATTTATAATTTTTAATACTTCCTTGCAAAAACATCACATATTATAATTAACGCACCTTAACACTTTGCTTCGTGGGTGAGAACTTTTTGCAACTTTCACAAAATGCTTGTATATGCTTTTCCGTACTAAGTGAGGCTTTGAGTATGGAACCAAAATGAAACTGCTCGCCGTCCTTTACTTGCAGCGGATAAGTCAGATTACACGCTAATAAAATGTTCTGTTTCGTTTTCTAGAAATAATAAGTTAAAATATAAAAATTTTGATATAATATTTAAACTTTTAAATAACAGAGCCAATTACCTCATCATTACATTTCAGACAATGATTAATGCAATCTTGTCTTGTGCCAAAGAGTCGACTAACTTCCGAATCTTCGTTGATTTTACTTCGTTCGCGGTCATCGTCTGTTAAATATTTTTGTTTTCGCATAATAATGTAAGTATTCTTGTATGAATGGGGATTAACTTACTTTCTTTCATATCAATTGTTTGAAATATTTCTCCTGCTTTGTTGTTGATATCCAGCACAGGTTTGTCATTGCCAGCCGAATTTTCATCTGCAAAAAATTATTTATTAATGCAGATAGTAAAATGTAATAGAAAATGGAATATGAAAAAAGTCACTTATTTCATATTATCATCGATTAATATATTATAACTAGAAGTAGTCAAAAAATAAAAAAAAAATAATAAAAAAAATAATAATATATGAAAAAATTAATTTAAATTTGAGATATAAAATGAATTTAAAAAAATATAAACGATTAAAAAAATATTTTTAAAAACAAAAACAAAATTAGAAACCAAAATTTGGGATTAAATTTTTTAGTAAAAAAAATTATATATGATAAAAAAAAATAAAATTAAAAAAAAAAACAATTAATTAAAATAAAAAAAAATATTCAATACAAGTTAAAAAATATAATAATATAACTTTTAATATTCAAAAAATAAGAAGAAAAATATATTAAAAAAAATAAATTTAAATTTGAGATATAAAATGAATTTAAAAAATAGAAATTAATTAAAAAATATAAATGATTATAAAAATAGTTTTTAATATTTATTTAAAACTTTAATATCTTATCAAAACAGTACAAGAACAAATAATAATATTATTAAAATTGAAACAAAAAATTAAGTTTTTTAAGAAAAAAATAAAAAAAGTAAAATAAAAAGCATAAAAAACAATTAATTAAAATAAAAAATATATTTAATTCAAGTTAACAAATATTTTATGATATAAATATTTTAAAAGAGAAAAAATTAAAAACATATGAAAGGAAAAAATTAATTAAGTTTTAAAATGAATTAAAAAATATAAAAATGAATAAAAAAATATATTTTTAAAGACAAATATAATTTTATTAAAATTGTACAAAAACTAATAAAAACAATATTAAAATTAAAAACAAAAAATTTGAAATAAATTTTTTAGAAAAAAATAATGTTTAAAAAAACACAATTTCCTATCATATCTGATAAAACATAAATGATTTAAAATAATTAAAACTTACATATTTATGATTATGAAAACAGAAAAGGAAGGAATTAGAAAAATTAAAAATATATAAATAAAATAAAATAAATGAACGATAAAAATTCGTAAAAAAATATTAAAATAAAAAAATGAGATTAAAATTATTTTAGAAAAATTATGTTTAAATAAATAAATAAAAAAATTCTTTGGTAGTTTTAAATTATTTAAAATATTTGAAATATAATAAAAAAGGAAGAGATAAAATAATGAAATTAAAAATATGTACATATGCGAATAAAATAAAATAACTGAAAAAATAAAAAAATAAAATAAAATAAGAAAGTAAATAATTTAATAAAATTAAAAAAATAACTAATTAATAAAAATTAAAAATTATATTAAATTAAAAAAACTCGAAAAATAAAGAAGAAAAATGCATAAAAATAAAAACGAAAATTTTAATTTAAGTTATAAATTATATTAATATTAAAAGATTATTAAAAATAAAAAAAAATTAGAAATTTATCAACATTAAAAAAAAAATTAAATTAAAAATAGTTAATTAATTAAAATTAAAAATAATAATAATTTAAAATTAAATATTTTTACTATAGTAATTAAATTATATAATTATTATAATTTATAATTAAATAATTATTATTTAATTCAATTTGTAAAAGAGCTTTTGTCAATAAAAAAAATAAAAAGTCTCCCACCCCTAAATATATAAATAACTAAAAATTAAAGCTTCTGATTTAAAACATATTTTTCTTTTTATAAATACGAGCGCTACAGTAACCGAGTCTTCGAACATTTTCGATATGACCACATGTTTAAAGCAATCTTAATATCATAAGCAACCTACTAGTGGAATGTAAATATAAAAGTGAACTATACCAGAACTACTTGTGCTTGTGCCGCTATTCAAGCGGCTTTTCTTCTCCGAGTCCACCATTTCGTAATGCATCTGATGGAGAATAAAACGGTTCCAATTCTGCAAATTAAAATCAGTATAGTTAAGCGACTTGTTCTATTTTGTATAAACGCAAATATGGCCTACCTGTATAAGACTTATTAAATTAACATTGGACGAGCGATCGGACAAAATAAGACCCAGTGCTGATGCTTCAGGCACTGTGCGAAATGAACGTAGAAAATTGCTGGCTTGACATGGAGAGGCAGCTGGAAAAGGATGGAGACAAAATTATACTTAAAATACTACTTTAGAAATGCCGCATATTTATAAGATTTACCCGAGCTTTTATCCAACATATTAAAAAGAAAACCGAGTTCACAGGACAAACAAAACTCCTTTTTGCAAGAATGTTCAATTAACTTTTGACGTAGTGGTTCAATAAAATATAAAATCTGTAATATATGTAAATAAGTAGTGTTAAAGCGACTGTGTTGAGCGCATGCGTAGGGATTTATGTTCACCTGTAGCATGGAATTACAATAGGAATTTGGCAAGGTAGCCTCCAGACCAGCAAAGCATGTTTGATTGTGCTGTTCAAAATCGAAATCTTGCGTACCCAACTTGGAATATTTCAGTTCCACTTTGCGATAACGTCGCGGTATGATTTTAACACCACTCTCCGTCGTTTTTGTCGAAGTGTTCATGCCATTACTGTTTGCAGCCAAACTATTTGGTGTATCCAATATGTAGGGTATTTGATTGCGCCGTACAGTACGTGGATTTGGTGAATAACCGATGGGGCCTTGCATTTTCATACTATTCAGCACATCCGCCTCAATCGGTTTTGGGCGTCGATATTGGTAACGCAACAATTCGGCTGGCCAATCGGAAAACCAATGTGTGCCGGTCACCAAATGTGGCAGGACGATCGATGACAACGGAAATGTGGTGTCTGTGATGGGTACGAAAGGCAACTGCGGCACTGGATCAGCGAACTCTGTATTCCGTGAGAAGGCATTGAATTGTGGTTGCGGTGTATTGACGGCAGCGATAACGCTTATATGCCCCGATTGTGCGCCAAAGGCCATGGCCTGCGATGAGGAGCACACATCGAAACTCAAACACTGACTGCCAGTTGTATTTATTTGATACATTGATACACGTGGTTCGCTCAATTCAACCGTATCTACTAACTGTATTTGCCCATAACTGGAGACCACAGCCAAACGTGAAGTTTGTGATGGTAGAAATTTTAATAGCTGTGGATCAATTAGAACTTGTATTGGCGATATTGAACGCAACATACGTAGATCATACACCATTAGAAAACGATCGGCGGCCAAGGTGCCTTGTCTGCCGCTATAACCGCATGAGATAAGATAATTGCCCTGCACATCGAAATCAGATAAGCTGCCAGTATGAGTTTTGATGGTGTGCTCAACATGTAGCGTATTCAGATCACGCAATGTCACCATACCAAATGGATCACCAGCGAACAAAAAACGTGAATTTTTACGTAGAACTGTGCAACCTGTTGAACCGACGTGCTCCTGAAAAACATAAACGAAATATTATTTATATTATAAAAACATAAAATCTTACTTGATCAACTCTAGTCAGTTCTTACCACTTTCGTTTCTTTCAATGTACGCAAATCGAATTCGATCATTTCATCTTGCAGACCGGCCATGACCAGACGGTGTGGTGTCAGCAATTGCATACATACCATTTCCGACATGCTCTTCGAACGATGTGTAAATTTCGGTATGCCACGACGTATTTGATGTCGCAACGATGTTTGGGTTAGTACCAAAATACCCGCATCTATGGTTATAATTTGACGTACTATATCGCTGGCATGCACTTGAAAAGAAGTGTACTTTTGCAATGTGCCACTGTAGTATGATGTGACGTGGCCCTATATGAAGAAGAAAAACATTAAGAAATGTTTGTTGAGCGAATTTGTACAACATTATATTGTTTACCCCTTGATTACCCATCCAGAGCAACTCTTCATAATCGTCAAATGCTAGAGCTGATACACCGAAATTTTCGCCGCCATCTGCCAGTATGGGAACCAGTTCCATGTAGCCTGGGTCCCCGGAGCTAATATTGAAACCATTAAAATTTGGCGAAAAGTGACCCGTGGCGCGTTGGCCGCCGCCATCGTAGACATCTACGTAAGAGCAAGAACAAAATCGTATATAAAAAACAAACACGATCGGAGTAGCGTTATATGAAAAAGAGGTGAAAGTTGCTTCATTTTCACAACAACAATTCAATTGTATATTTTTCGCCCAACACTTACTTAAAATGTCCTCTGGCGGTTCAGCGCCACAATAAACATAATCCATAAATTTTCTAACTCACGCAAAAACACTGTTGAATACAAGTTGTGTACCCACTATAAACGTTCTTATATGTATAACTGCGGTATTATTAATAGAAATTTCTTAAATTTAAAGTGAATTTGTAAAAATAAAAAGTTGCCCGTCTTTTGTTGCATCCGTGAACCCGAAACCAGAGAATTATTAAGCCTACGTTCTCTGCCGAAACTTTCTCAACAAATTTTCTTTGATTTCCCTTTTTTACTGTCTTTCAAATTGGGTTCATTGTTTTTCCAAATATACTAGTGCTGCCACACCAAAGCATACAAATTTTGGTTGTTCCTAACAGTTTGATTGCCAACATTTTGATAAACTTCTGCCATTAACGTTTAAAGCAGATACTATATATATGCCGCAACAAATAGACAATTTTTAAAATATTTATAAATAAATCATTTTATAGATATTACAAAAACCTTGAGTGGTAATAGGATCGAATTAACGCTCCTTACGTGCTTACGTCGTACGTACTCTTTTAGCTTTATTTTGTTTTCAGATATGGCAAGGTAATGAGTCATAAGCAGAAGAAATAAAAACAAATTGAAGAAGTAAATCCAAGAGCACTTATAATTTTGTTCTTTCTATTTTTTTGTTGTCATCGAAAGTGAAACGTAGAAAATTTTATTATTGTTGAAAATTAGTACACTTTGGATTTAGCGTATCAAATTTAGTACATATATAAAATTTCAGTCACTAATGCCAGTTAAGGTATTCCAAAATATGTCGCTGAAAGAAGAAGTCAATCCTGGACAGGGCGAGCAGAATCCAGTTATAATTACCGGTACAACTGCACAAACTGAAACAAATGCTGATGTCAATGATGCTGCGCAGGAACCACAAGTAACCAGAGAGCTGACACAGACAGATCGCATAAATAAGCATTTACTGAAATCATTTCTGGACCGTATAAATACTAGTGGCATCATGGAACAGTTTTCAACGAATACGTCTCAAACAACAACAGCTCAAAACGATCATGATGACTTTGAAGAACAATTGTTCATTGGTACCCAAATTATGTAGTTTGTCGGCATGTTTTCTATATTTAAGTTGGTTTCCATTGATGTAAAAAATGCAATTGGGTGTTTGATAAATAAATTGTGTATGTGCAATTTTGCAACATGTGGTTTATTATCTTATACTTTTAAATTGTTTTCATAATAGCATATATAAACAATTGATTTGGTAAGCTCTTGAGCATAACTTATTTGTAAAAACAGCAAACAGTGAAAAGTATTAATGTGATATTAAATTAGGATGAACTTAGGAACTACAGTCGATCTCCTTTTAACGCGGTTCTTTTTAACGCGGATTTTTTTAACGCGGAGTTTTTAACAATCCCCCGTTGTCTTTTTTTACGCGGTTTTACTTTTTTAACGCGGTTCGCGAATCATTTTGATTTTTGCCTTTTGTTTTATTTCTAGTGCGCTTTGCAAGTGCTGTTTAAATTGAAAGTCTAAGCCCTATATAAGAATGTATCTTCGTATTCAAAATGCAAACCTGCAACCATGTAAAAGAGAACCAAATGTCAAACCGAAAACAAACAAAATTAACACGAAATGGCTCCTAAGCGCAAAAGATTAAGCCTTAGGCAAAAAATTGTCATTTTAAATTCTTTAAAAAGTGGGGAAAAACCTGCAAACATTGCCAACAGGCATAAAATTAACGGATCATCAGTTCATACAATTAAAAGAAAGGAAAACGCCATAAGGAAAACTTTTACTGAATGCGGTTCCAGTAGCCTTACATATTCGTTCAACACTAGAGATGTCGTAATTGTTAAAGTTGAACGCGCGCTTGTATGGTGGATTGAGGACCTCGTCCATAGAAGAATTCCTGTGGATACTAGGTGCATAAAAGAAAAGGCCACTGTGTTTTATGAAAAATTTAAATGCGAAAAACCATCTAGTTCAAATATGCAAAATACGAAACAATTTTGTGCAAGTAATGGTTGGCTTAGGTGCTTCTTGAAAAGAAAACTCGCTGCACAACGTCAAAGATAACAGGCGAAAGTGCATCGGCAGATGAAAGAGGCAGCAAAAATTTTCCCGAAAACTTTTTCAGACACAATTAAAGCACATGGCTATGTTGCAGACCAAATTTTCAATGCGGACGAAACCGGTCTATACTGGAAGAAAATGCCAAGCCGCACTTACGTAGCTAAACAAACCAAATCGGTGCACGGGTTTAAAACAGCAAAGGAGCGTATCACGCTCTTACTGTGTAGCAATGCATCAGGGGACAAGCTTTTAAAACCTCTATTAGTGAACAAAAATTTAAAGCCGCGAGCTTTGAAAGGTAAGTTTTAATCATTAATAGCTGATTTGCGAAAATTTGATGTTTTCCGATTTTAGGAATTGATCTAAAGAAATTGCAGTACATTGGATGGCAAACAAAAAGGCTTGGGTGACCGCATCGCTTTTCAAGGAGTGGTTCGAAAAGTGTTTTGTGCCTGAAGTAAGAGGATACATGATCTCTAAAAAACTTGGAATTTAAAGTGTTGTTATTAAATTGACAATGCACCTGGACACCCAGTTATTGAGCACCCAAACGTCAAAGTGCTATTTCTTCTTCCCCCAAACACAACATCTCTTTTGCAACCGCTGGACCAAGGCCTCATTGCAGCTTTAAAAACTTATTACATAAAGCATTCGTTTTAGGTTCATTTTGAATAAATTGGAAAGTAATTCCGCAATTAATGTGATTCTGCTTGGAAAGATTTTAATGTAAAGAATTGTATCGATTGTATTAAAATTGCCGTAAAGGATATTACAAAAACCACCCTAAGTAAATGCTGGAAAAATCTTTGGCAAGATGTTTGTGTTACAAGAAGAAAGTGATAATGAAGGACTTGTTACCTACGCGGAAATATTTGAATTAGCCAAAAGCATCGGCGGTGAAGGGTTTGACGACATGGATATTGACGATATTAATGAACTGTTTGATCTGTATGCTCTAGACGATGCGGAAATTATTCATGCAATTGATAATAATAATAATAATGACCTTGAAAATGCAGAAGATGGAGAAGATGAGATGCTCCACCGTTTCACTTTCGTCAAAAATACTTCGAGAAGATTAGACAAAGCTGCTGACCTTGAAAATCATTTTATAGATCATGATCCTAATGATGAACGCTTATCAAAGTTTCGTCGAGATTTTTAAAAAACGCTATGGAGTGCTACCAGGATTTATATAAAGAGATGCATAAAGAAAAATCCCAAAGATTATTAACAGATTATTTCAAGAACTAAAATACAGCTTTGTACGTAGTTTAATATAATTTAATTTACAATTGATCTCAATGTGATTTTTTGCACAAATCTTGTAAAACAGATTTAAAATATTTAAGATATGTATATCAATGCATAGCGGATATATGTAATTGAACTCAATATGATTTTTTGTCCAAATTCTGTAAAACTAAAAGATATAGAATATATCAACGCATAGCGAATATGTGCCTATGTAATAAATTTGTTTACTTCCCCAAATTTGAGTTTCAGTTGGAATTTTGGTTATTTTAACGCGGATTTTTTTTTTTTGCGCGGATTTTTCGTAAAATAGGAACGAATAAACAAATTTGAATTGAAATGTGGGTTTTTTTACGCGGTTTTTTTTAAGCGGATAAATTTGTGTCCTGGCAAACCGCGTTAAAAAGAGATCGACTGTACACATAAAAAAAGTTATGTAAATATATTTAAATGTAAGTGTATTAAAGGATAAGTTCCAGTACATTTGACGTTGCTCCAGCACTATTCTAATTATTATTATTTGTATTCTAACACAATATTTGATTGGTAGGCTTAAATACTAAATTTTTTGGTATTTATATGCGCCGCCTCTTATTGCTTTGCACTGGCGGTGGTGTTGTGGATGGACTACTATTAGATTCTAAAGACAGTGAACCACGCGTACGTTTTGGTGCACGTTTCGGCATATCAGTCAGCTTTGCTGTAATCTTTTTGTCCATCTCCTTTGTATTGTGACTACTGGCATTAGCTTTGTGTGCTGAAGTTTTATCTGCATAACAAATATATTTTTTAACACAATAATTTTACAAACGCATGTGTGTAAATACAAATCATACCTGAACTAGCGCTCTTTGTTGTATTATCAGTAGCAACAGCAATAATAGAGGGCGGACCACCACTAGAATCCACACTACTAAGCCGTTGTTTCTCTTCGCTCTCAGCACGTTTTTTTGACAGCAATGCTGAGAACTCGGTCTCCGGCAGTGAAAATTCCCTTTCTTCATTGGGAAATGGCAGCGGTTCCAATTCATCTAATACATCCAAATTGTACATAGTACGTAAGTGTGCCCATATTGCTTCGGCTGGTACATCACGTTGTAAATTTTTCGACAAGCGATCAGCAATACAAGCCATATAGAAATGCTTATTTATACCGACTGGCTTCAAACCTTCCAATGCAAAAAACAATTGGATTTCTTCTTCGGCCGACCATTCGATTTGTTCACTATCGCTGGGAGGCACCACAGCTAAAGATGCCTTTTCCCGCGAAACCGTCATATTGGAAAAATTTCTTCAAGAATTTCACAAGATTTCACACAAACACGTTTTTAATTATATTGATCAATGGTCTTGTACTACACGAATAGATGCCGGCCGAGTTGACAAAACTTGTGCAATTCTCACGCAAACTCGTGTTTTTCTTCTTTTTGTCACAAAAAAAATGTGCACAAAAGCGCAGAGTCGCATACAGCGGTTTTGCGTGCAGTGTATGTGGATTTGCAGCAAACGCTTTGTTTACAGTGCTAGTCAAATGTTTTTACGCCACCTTTTGAAAAATTTTAAGAATAATTGCTTATACGTTGGAACGTTGCTCTGTTTAAAAAAAAAATTAACTACAAGTGCATGAAAAACATTTAAAGATATTTATTTTAAATTTTTAATGTTGCTAGAGCATAAAATTGAAAGTTATGTTGATGAAATTTTAGCACTAGCTGCAGGAAAGTGTATTTGTTTGCAAGCAAGCTAATGACACCTGGAGCAAATTAATTAGATTTATTAACATTAAACTGCATTATGTTAAGCTAAACTGTTATTTCGATAGCTGCGCGAAAATTTTCTTGCTTCTACATTTTTTTCCGCTGCTGTAGGCCGTGTGTATGCCTGTGTTTGTACTGTTTGGAAATTGCGCACAAAAACAAGCAGGCACTAAAAGTAAGGAGCAAAACAAAAACAAGGAAAATCTTATGTAAATATGTGTGCATGTGTGAGTTGCACGAGTTGCCATCAACTGCGCAGCTGTCGCATTTGGCTCACCCCGCTCACTGCCACACACCGATTAATTGAACATTTCGCGACACCAATTCTCATCTGTGCTGGCGCATAGACAAAGGACACGAACAGATGATACCAAATCGTTGCGTCTTGGTTAACTGCCGAATGCGCTGAGTGCAGTTGAGTATTGACTTTTTCCCGTGTCGGACGCATTAAAACAGTGAAGCGCATCAAACAGCGGCGTTACAAGAAAAAAATTCAGCAATTACACAAGAGTTCTTCTGGTTGGATATAAAATCGCAGAGAATTTATCAATATCGTTTTTTTATACACTAAATTGCAAGTTTTGCATAATTGCTGCAATAAATAAATAATAAAACTAGAGAGCATTGCAAAAATCGATGATTACAGGCTTTTTGCCGTTTGTGGCAAACATTTGAAGGAATTTTTAACAGAGCATTGCACAATTCAATTAACTACAAGCAGCGCTGGGAAAAAACGTAATCGCATGCAATTCCAGGCATCCAACGGAAGAACTTTGCAAACTATTTGTATACTTAGAGCAAAATATTCAAGCAAGTAACAGAAATTGATGCCTATTTAACACGGTAAAAGCAAATTAATTCCATAACGTGCCGCGCGTGGAGTGCGGCAGAAGGGAAAATATCGATTTGTAACATAAAACATATATGTACGTTTGGCAGCTAACAGCAACAAAGCACAGCGCAGCTATACGGCAAGTGCGGATCGGGAATTAACAGCGAAGCCTTGCTACGAGTTGTCACGAAAGGACTAAGCTAAACGGTGAAGTGAACTGGAACGCCGAGCAATTGCAAAAACAAACAAGCAAATACAGTGAACTTTAGTGCAACTATATTTATAGTAAGGAAGGCAATAGTCACAGCTGTTGACAGCGGGGTGAGTGGCGTACCCAGTGCTTCCGGTAGAGCGTTGACAACGCACGGGAAACACACCGTTACTTAAAGCGAAAAAGCACACAGCGACAGATAGTGAGTGCGACAGTTAGAGAGTGCGGAAATTGCAAAGCAAAACGTGAGCGTGCAATTGAGAGCAAACCGTTACTGAGCAAGAGCGCACAACTACACTGACAGCAGCAACACTTTGAAGCGCATCCTTAAACGAAATATATATTTTTTTTACTGTTAATTAGTGTGCATCAACTATCCTACAATTTACTACGACACATTCCGTGTACGCCGCTGTGATAGTACGCGCTGTCGTATACGTAACCAATATTGTAACGCGCTCACCTTGACTCACATTCACTCATTATAAGCAGTGGCTCTGTTTGACTACTTGAAAACATAAATTCTATGCCAAAAACCAGCAAAATGTTGCCATAAATTGTACGCACACGGTTTAACTTGGCCAAGCGCAAGTTGGATTTCCGCGCCGATATTCTTCGATTTTTTTTAAATTGTTACAAATTTACATATAAACAATTGCAACAAAACAAAAATAAAACACTACGTACCAAAAGTAACTGAAAATAACGTGAAAAATCTGTGCCAAAGGCTGCGCCTAAAACGTAAATATTTTTTTACTAATTTACAAACGCTTTTGTTCATAAGCGTTACTTACATTGTTTTCTTGCCTCTTTTTTTTCTTTTATAAATTTTGTACAATTTTCGTGTGGTTGTCGGTTGGTTGGTCGTTGAGTCCCGTCTATTAGCCATTGCAACAGCAGCTGTAACAACAACTACAACAACAACACTAGCAGCACATTTACGCCGTTGCCGTTGTTGTTGCTGGTGTCGGTGTCGGCATCGTACGCTGCTTGGTGCCGTCGCTCGCTTCGTAAGTCAAAGTAAAAATTCCGCCGACGTTGGTCCTGTCGCAACTATTCGCTTGCATCAAAAAAAGCCGATTTAAACCAATGCATTTAGGTTTCAAACGTGCAAAACGCCAAAACCAAAAACGTTTTTCGATTAGTAAAAAATGTCTTTGCCCCGAGAATGGAATTTTCCGGTGAGTACCTACACATAATTGCAGCGATGCTAATTATGCATTAAAAAAATATTGCATTAATATTGTTTTTAAATTAAATTTGTATTAATTTTGTAGATCAGAAAATCCTGTTTGAAAATAAGTTTAAAATTTCTAATTCCAAATTGTCGGCTTAAAAATTAAAAATTATTTTCAAAACGAATTAAAAATAATTTTCTTTTTAATAAATTTTATTTTTTAAATATACATATATGTATGTATTAATAATATATATGTACATATATACATATATAATAATATAATATTAAAAATAATGTTTAAATTTTTAATTCCCATTATGGGATTGAAAGTAAATAAATTTTGAAAACCAAAAATTAAATTAAAAAAAATTTAATTTAAAAAAAATCTATAATTATCAAATTTCCAATTTCAATTACCGGATTAAAAATACATTTTAATACCAAAAATCGAATTAAAAATATTTTTTTCAATAAATTTAATTTTTTAAAAAAAATAAATTTTGAAAACCAAAAATCGAATTTAAAATAATTTTTTTCCAATAAATTTCATTTCTTTTCAATTAAAAATAATGTTAAATTTAAATAAAATATATAAGTATCAAATTTCCAATTTCAATTACCGGATTAAAAATTAAAAATACATTTTTAATACCAAAAATCTAATTAAAATACTTTTTTCAAAAAATTTCACTTTTTTATTAAAAATAATTATAAAGTTTCTAATTTCAATGATCCGATTGAAAATTACAAATAAATTTTGAAAACCAAAAATCAAATTTAAAATAATTTTTTTTTTCAATAAATTTCATTTTCTTTTTTATTAAAAATAATGTTAAAACTTTTAAAACCAATTATCGTATTGAGAATTACAAAAAAAATTTGCAAACCAAAAATTAAATTAAAAATGTTTTTTTTTTTTTAAATTTAATTTTTTTAGTTAAAAATAATTATTTAATTTCTAACTTCAATCAGCGGATTGAAAGTTAAAAATAAATTTTGAAAACCAAAAATGGAATTAAAAATAATTTTTTTTTAATTAAATTAATTAAAACTGGATAAATTTTTTTAATTAAATTAATTTTATTTTATTGTTGTTTTCTTACTCGAAAAAATTAATTAACAAAAATTTTCCAATTTCTGATTCCCAAAAATCGGATGGCAAAATTTAGAATAAATTTTAATTCGAAAACCGGATTAAAAATTTTTTAATTGTGAAATTTAATTTGTTTTTTAAATTAATAAAAAATAATTTTCCAATTTCTTTTGAGGTCAAAAATTTTAAAATTTGAAAAGTAAAAATAAATTCTTAGTCGCAAAAAGAGGTATTAGAAATTATTTTTTCTTAAACAAATATACATATACATATATACATATGTACATATTTTTTAATTAATTTAATTTTTTTTAATTAATTTAATTTTTTTAATTCATTTAACTTTTTAATTCATTTAATTTTTTTAATTAAAAATATTTAACAAATTTCCAATTTCAATTATCGGTTTGAAAATGAAAAATAAATTTTGGAAAACCAAATATCGAACTAAAAATTATTTTTTAAGCTAATTGATTTTTTTTTTATTTTATAATCCCCAAAAACAGTTAAAAAAAATTTTCAAACCGGATTGCAAAATTAAAAATAAATTTTGACTGCTAAAAGCTGGATACACTTTTTTTAAATCAATTTGATTTTCTTTTCTTGTTTCTTTTTTCTCAAAGAACTTACTTAAAGATAATTTTCAAGTTTCTGACCTTAATTGAAAATGTTAGTTCAGTAAGAAATATGTAGATTTTAACTTTTTCAATATCGTTTTTTATTAGAAAAATATTTTTTTTTATTTTTGAAGAAATAATATTTGAACACTTTTTAACTCCGATTTTTGAATTAAAAAATTTAATGATAAATTATTTAATTGTCGACTTTTAATTGGCGATATTTTGTAATTTTCAAGAAAAAAATTGAAAAACTACTGCATCAACTGTTTTAAAATTTTGAAGGTTTACTTTTACATACATATTTGAAGAATATGATCGGATCTCCGACGGCGCTAAAAAAAATTCCTTCGACTGCAGCAGAGGTTCTGGTCTTTTTTGTCGATAAAAAATAATGCAAAAATCTCTTTACTAGAAAATATGGTCCTAATTGATCTGCGTTAGAAAAAATCAAAATATTTCTCGTCAATAAGATATCGTTATTATTGGGCATAAAGATAGCTTTCGTATTTTCGTCATTTAGATAGAGATTTCGTAGTCGAAAACATGATATTTGAAACAATGAGTAGCTCAGTTGACTTCAATTGGTTGACTGTGACTCATCTAGGCTCTGTTCCAGTGCATACATAACTTTCTTATGCAGTCGAAACAAAACATTTTTTTTCAAACTAATTACTATGACTTTCTTACAAAGATTGCTACTAGGATAGTATTTTTCCCATAAAAAGTATGCGCCAGTCATTCAAAATCTCTTAGAAAATGGGAAGTTGCTTCATTTTTACCTGTGTCCCTAGAATTCACACGAACATAACCTTAACAGTTTTTACAGCAATTTTTAATCTCTGAATATTTTCATAAAATTGCCTCATTAGTATGCATGTATGTATATTTGATTGCAATGAATCATAGCAAAAAAGTCTAAATAGTTTGTGCATACAAATGTTTGTATGTATGTATGTATGTATGTAAATGTATGTATGTTCTAAATGTGCATAAATCTGTGTTAAGGTCTTTACAGTCATGCAGTTCCATTTTGCGATGACTAAGCGTTCGCATTTGTATGCACTTCTTCAATTCGTATGTTTGTTCCTGCACAGGAAATGCACTTATTTGCAGAAACATTTCGCTTATTTCAATTAACTTTTTATGATGCGAGCAGTTCCATGGCAAACAAATTATTTTCTTACGGAGCACGTTTTTCTTCGTATTGCCTAAGGACGAACTTTTTAAATCGATTTAGGTTTGCGAGGCGAATTATATGCCACAAAAAGTTTTGCGTTTTTGAAATAATTATATTTTAAATTTTCGGATGGCTTGTAAGGATAAATTTTGTTTTGAAATCACAGGTAGAAAATATGCAACCAATGCTGTCTAAATATGTTTTTTTTTTATATTTTTTTGAATAATAAGTGAGGTTAGGTTTATCTGGCAGGCCAAGCATAGTAGACCTGTTTGGTCTTAGCGATACCAGATGAATTCAGTTACTACATATGTCCACGTGGAGTAGTCATCCTTAAGGATGCCTGCGCTTGACGCGAATTTTACCAGACTCTCCTTCTCAGGTTCACAGTTAGTATTCCTTCATGTTCCTACAGTCTCTTCTATCGAGTGCCACACTTCTATAGTTTGCTATCTACCGTTTTGCACGTGACTTTTTCAGTTTTGCACCCATGTAGCTCGTTCTATCAGGTTTTGATTTTCTTTGCCATGCTTCTGACGATATCGTCGTATAGACAATGCATGAGTTTCCCAATGTTGATCACGTTTTCAGATGTTTGTCGTTCACCATACAGGAAATTTCGTCCACTATTTCATTGCCCACTATTTCATTGGCCTGACACCCAGTAGAAGGGAAGTTGCTTACTTCTGACAACATTTTTTACTGCTTTCCAAGACACCCGATATGCGATAAGAAGTTACTGCCTTGATTATTGATTGACTGTCTACTTAGATGTTGACTTTGGAATTTCCTCAAGGTGCATTAGAGGCTACCTCCCCAGTTTTCGCAATAGCAAAGTCCTTAGCTTGAAATATACTGAAGTGGTCTGGCAACTTAAAAGGTTTCCATATGCCTCACTCTGGACAATATATTTACGCACCACCTCCATTCTCCATTTTCGAACCATCCGTATAGGTGGTTAAAGTGTTGCGCATAGCTAACATACCTTTTCGCCAGCCATATTTTTCTATCCAGCCTTCTTCCCCAGTTGTAAAGATTGATCATGTAGTCGATGTTTTCCCAGCAGCCCGAAGATTTTATATATGTAAAACTTCCAGCGGCCAGTAATTGTCCCACCGTTTTTGCTGCGCAGTTTTCAGAAAAGAGGCCTTTGGGTGGCAGGTTTAGTATCATTCAAGAGCCGCTGTTGTAGTTGTTCTTCTTCTTCTTAATTGGCGTAGACACCGCTTACACGATTATAGCCGAGTTAACAACCGCAGGCTGTTTACACTTTTTCATTGGGGATGTTTTTTTACGTGGGATGTTTCGCCTTCTCACATTAGCTCGCCTTCAAACGGATGTTCTTAGGCTACCCAGAGGATACTTGGTCAAAGACCGGAAGTCGTGAGCTGCTTGAGTCACATGTAAAAGAATCGTTTCTGGCCACTCCCAAGTGAATGACAATCAGAGAACTTTCCTCACTTGCGTGAACTTCTACACATGACTCCATCCTCCAAAGTAGTTGTTCTTAAAGCTCCTAATATGCACTGCGCAGAGAGCCTCTGAACCTTTTCCATTGGCTTCCAGTCGATGGATTTCCTGTCCACCATACTAGTGTACCGTAGAGCAGAATTGGTCTTACAATAGCATAATAGTAGCACAAGTGCGTGAGATGAGGGGAAAACAACTCCTGCCTACACGCATATTAAGAATTGCAAGCTTTCCTTTGCTTTTTAAATAATAACTGTAGTTATAATATTTTTTATGCAATTTCATTAAAAAAACTTGATAAAATTGTACCGAAAATGGCATGAACTCCGACCAATCACCGGAATTTTCTGGCGAGTCACTAGCGAGCTGTGTGGCCTGGTATTGTCGAGATGAAAAACAATTTCTCTTCTACTGGCCAAAGCAGACAGTTTCTGAGCGATTAATATTTTCCTCGGGTAAAAAACAACCTTTTTTCAACAATTTTTTTTCTCATATAAAAATGAAATATTTTAAAAGATTTTTTTTTGTTACAAACATACACTATTAACATAGAAATTCTGAAATTTTTGGAAAACAATATTTTAAACTTGTCCATTGCGACGCTCTTTTGGTGATAGCTCCTTACAGGATCATCTGAACCAAAAATTATGTGTTTTAATTAAAATCTAAACTTAGAACTTGAACGAAGGAAAAAAAACTGAAAATTGGATTTTTGGCAGACATTTTATCAAAAAATGAAAATTTCAGGGAAAATTTCCCGACATTTTTTTTTTAAATAGTTATAATCGAAAACAAATCCGTCGTCTAAGTCTTTAAGAATTTTTTTTATTTTTGTAAAACCTTATTCAAATGATTTCAAACGGATTTAGGTACAAAGTGGTGAAGGTAATGTTTTTAGAATGAAATCTCAACTTTCTAATGCCATAACCCGATCGCACTAATACATACAAAGCGAGATATAGTTTGGTAAACCCATCTATTGCAATGAGAATGGAATTATTTTTTCTACAATTCTATACACATATAACGGGTGATTTTTTTGAGGTTAGGATTTTCATGCATTAGTATTTGACAGATCACGTGGGATTTCAGACATGGTGTCAAAGAGAAAGATGCTCAGTATGCTTTGACATTTCATCATGAATAGACTTACTAACGAGCAACGCTTGCAAATCATTGAATTTTATTACCAAAATCAGTGTTCGGTTCGAAATGTGTTTCGCGCGCGTGTTTTGTTCAGCGATGAGGCTCATTTCTGGTTGAATGGCTACGTAAATAAGCAAAATTGCCGCATTTGGGGTGAAGAGCAACCAGAAGCCGTTCAAGAACTGCCCATGCATCCCGAAAAATGCACTGTTTGGTGTGGTTTGTACGCTGGTGGAATCATTGGACCGTATTTTTTCAAAGATGCTGTTGGACGCAACGTTACGGTGAATGGCGATCGCTATCGTTCGATGCTAACAAACTTTTTGTTGCCAAAAATGGAAGAACTGAACTGGGTTGACATGTGGTTTCAACAAGATGGCGCTACATGCCACACAGCTCGCGATTCTATGGCCATTTTGAGGGAAAACTTCGGACAACAATTCATCTCAAGAAATGGACCCGTAAGTTGGCCAAGAAGATCATGCGATTTAACGCCTTTAGACTATTTTTTGTGGGGCTACGTCAAGTCTAAAGTCTACAGAAATAAGCCAGCAACTATTCCAGCTTTGGAAGACAACATTTCCGAAGAAATTCGGGCTATTCCGGCCGAAATGCTCGAAAAAGTTGCCCAAAATTGGACTTTCCGAATGGACCACCTAAGACGCAGCCGCGGTCAACATTTAAATGAAATTATCTTCAAAAAGTAAATGTCATGAACCAATCTAACGTTTCAAATAAAGAACCGATGAGATTTTGCAAATTTTATGCGTTTTTTTTTTTAAAAAAGTTATCAAGCTCTTAAAAAATCACCCTTTAGTATATCTGCTGGGGATGACTCTGACGGCGAAAAATTAAATATAATTAAATATTTTGCGTTTTATTTACAATTTCCGGATACTTTTTTATTACAATATGTATAATACATATTCGGAACGAACAAGCAAATAAACTATCCTTAGTGGAATATTATATCCTCGACACGGTATAGAAATAGACTAACATTATGATGAAATAGCGGAAAAGGAAAGAAAACTAATGACCAACCGCTCTAACAAGTGTAAAAAGGTACATAATTTGATTGTAACAATCCATGGCGCAATATTCATTATTGAACAACGCCACATTCCATGATTCATGAGGGTGTAAATTAACTGCCCAGATCACGTCAGCAGTTGTTAAGTGTGGTCAATTATAGTAATTATTTCTAAATAAAAACTAGGTTAATTTATTGAGAAATAACATAAGCGAAAATAATCACTTGATAGTTTTTGCTTTTGAAAGGCGATATTACATATGAGAGTCATTACGTATACGCACTGTAGCACCGAAAACACTACTTAGTAGGAGCAATCAAAATCTCTGTCAATTCAACGGAATGCCATAACTGCTGCAAGCGCTTTAAGTAAAATAACTGCATTTGGTGTAGCATGTAACAAGCACACATACATGCAGCTGCACACATACGCAAAGTGAAGCGCACAAAAACGGTTTTACTTTCAATGCAAAGCCCTTAGGTTTAAGAGAAGCCAACATGCACGTATTTGGAGCACCGAACAGATGTTCTTGAACTTTTACAGCTTCCTGCATGCCAATAATAATTACACACACACATACACTCATATATATTGTATATGCATACATACAGACCAACTAAAGCAAAATAATAAAAATAACACAGTTTGTTCCCAATGCAACTCAGCGTATATGTGCATATGTACATACATGTATATAACAATATATATATATGTATATATGTGTATTTATATGCATGTGTGTAAGTATTTGCTCGTCAGCCGGCAGATTACCTCACACAACTATCGCACAGTTGACCAGTTTTACTTTGTAACTGTTGCTATATTTCATTACTATGCATCTCTCACTCTCTCGAAACACACTCTTTGTAGCACAATCACTGCGCATGTTCAATGCATGGTTCTCTTGGCTTTGTTAATCCTTTTATTTTCGCTTTTCACATTTATTTATTTACTGCCTTTGTTAATGGCTACGCGTTCAGGTCCATTGACACCGCACGGTTTCGTTGCGCACACACTTGTACAAAGCCGCAATTGGTGGTTTGTATGCCGCCTAACGGTTGCTTCTTGACCTTAAGGTGTCATGGGGTTGTGCGCACCAATTTGAGGTTATGTGTTATTGGCGTACACGAAATTCACATATTCTTACATATGCAAGAGTGCAGTTACTATAACTGTAATTTATATATATTTTATTGACAATCTCTTTTGCATATACTTATGTGCATAAATATGTGCTGTAAGTATATAATATACAAATAGTTCCGATTTTAGCACCAAAGCATAAGTAAATGATGTGTGAAGTTCAGTGCAGGGCAAATGGGTTCAACGGCGTCTGTATCAGTGTGACCTTAAATCCCTATTAGCAACTGCAAACATACATATACTTACATGTGTATATACACATCATATACTTTTGTATACTAAAACTATATCTTAGTGCATATTTAATTGGGGCTTAAAGCTTTTTGAAATGGACTTTCATTACATGTATATATACAACATTCATTAGTTCTTATATACATTGTGACAAAAAAGTATATAAAACGCAAAATATTGAATTATTTATCAATATTTATTTTGTTGTCTTCAAAGTAATCCTCACCAGATTTAATACACTTATACCAAAAATTTTTCAAGTCTCGAAACACTTTTCATAAGCACCTTTTGGCTCCTCCAACGAATTTTGTGTTATCTCTTCGATTGACTGAAAACGAGTTCCACAGAACGGCAATTTCAGTTTGGGAAACAAGAAAAAATCACACCTGTCCAAATCTGGTGAATACGGTGGTTGATCGATGGTATATTCATTGCGTTTTTGGCTTTAAATGCGGTCGCAATCGTGGCTCGATACGATGGTGCATATCATCGTGCACTATGCATGAGCTGTTCCTCGACCATCCCGGCCGTTTTCGACAGATGTTCTCACGCAAACGTCTCAATACGGCTATATAAAACTTCTTTTGACGATCTGTTCTTCACGAATATCAAAAAACAATGAGAATCATCTTGCTTTTTGAGCGGTTTTGGCTTGGTTTTTTGGTTTCGGCTCGTTTTTTACCCTCTATTCCGATGATTGTTGACTTGGTTGCATTTCAAACTGATAAACCCATGTCTCATTGGCAGTAATAATTATCTCCATGAATGAAGGATCGGAATTCGCACGATCAAGCGAAGCTTTACCGGGACGAGTCAAGCAAGAACGCGTTTCATACCCAAAATATTCACCACCAAAATCATTCAAACGGACTCGCGAGAAATGTCGAGCTCTCTTGTCATCTCTCTAACACTTGCCTGACGATTTTCAAGTTCTTAATATTTTTATCAGTTAAAGAGGTCAAAGGTCGTACAGAACGAGACATGTTTTCAATGATCTGCCGACCGTCTTTGTAGGCTTCTTACCACTCCTAGACTTCTGTATTTGATAAAATTTAATTTGGTTGAAAAAATTCTTTATTCGATATTTTTATTCATTGTAAAAGTCGCAACCCACTACTGAAGTGTATCAACTTAAGCAGCTGCTGTAAACAAACTGTTTGACAGATCGTGCTCATATTTGGCATAGTAATTAAGGACAGTCTTTGCAATTACAAATTCCAGGATCTTTTTTGTCACAATCTATTATAGCAAAACTAAAGTAGCCAAGCCCAATGATTATCCTCCTCTTGTCCTTCTTTTCGCTACAGACACCAAAAAAGTCATAGAATCCTACTTGGACTAGTTATCTCGAGTAATTAAATCTTAAGTATCAACAAAGCGCCTTGCATCCAATATAAATCTGCGTGTGTCTTTAATTTCTACTCCCGCTAGCTTAGCTGGATCCCCACATAAGTTTTAGCTTTGATCTCGCAAATGCGCAATCAGAAATTGGGGAAATCAAATCTTGATTCAAGGCTGTCTTTCTTTAAGCAGAGTTTTAGCCTTATCGCATTGACACCAATAGGACGATATCTATTAATAATCCCTACAGTTAGAGAAAACTTAACCTTGCTGAAAGCGAAGAGGTCGCTGGTTCCCCGGCGATTGACTTTGGGGCAGATGGATATAGCGATAGTGGCGTAGCGCTCATCAAGCTACTGCCAGGCCCAACTTCCAATAACACTCCCCAAGAGGAAAGCGAAACTCCGACTCGTTCCAACCCCAACACCAGGCTGAAGTATCCTTTTTGCCGACTCATCAGCTCGGAAATTCCGCGGTTTTGCTACCCAAACTAGTTAGTGATAAGGTTATTCCTTCATTAAGTACAAGGCTATTGAGGCTTTATTATTGAAGTATATAGTTACTTCCCTCAAGTGTGCTACGCCCCGGAGGAGTAGATCAATTGATACTTCGATGGCAGCAAACTTGGCTTCAAAAACTCTACTACTTGTATAACCAAGAAGCCTAACAATAGACACCTTATCAACCTTCCAACAGCTGTGACCTATCCATTAGGAAGCTCACTGCTTCTTAAATTAAGATAAGATAAATGAATGAGGATGGCATGAGACAATGTGATCCCTATTTGGAAACATGAATCCAAGGGCCTTAGTCCTGCATCTACATACTGCTGTGCAATCCATTAGCAGGTCTTCTGGAGTTTCAGACTTCAAGTCGCAGAACCGGCAATTTGCACAAGAAGCTAGGCCCATGTTGAATAAGTGCTTCTTGAGTATGCAATGGCCAGTATAGAAGGCGACCAGTAGCCTCACTTTATCACTGCTCCTTACTTTTGCGGCTTCTTTTTATCTCTTTAGCAGGTATGATGTCAGAGAAAGGACTGTCGAAGCTTTATGATCCCATTGTTTTAGTATGAAGTCAAAGCATGCGGGGATTTTAGAGTGTTCAGCTACATATTCACATTAAAATCCAGCTTCTCTGAGTCTAATAACATCAGCCCTGAGGCCCTTCTGATCATATAGGCATCATCAGCACTATGCTGAATTCATTTTTCTAATCACAATAGTAGGTTAGGTTATGTTAATCTGGTAGGCCAATAAGCCACGCATACACCAGTTTGATCCTTTGCGATACCAGATTGAGTTCAGTTACTAAGACCAAGAGGCGTAATCATATTTTAGGATGTCTGCGCTTGACGCGAATGACTCTGTGGCCTCACTATCGATACTACCTCCAGTGTATCATACCGTGGGGACCCTAGATGCTTGCAGCGTAGTCTTGCCAATGCAGGACAAGTGCACAAGAGATGCTCCATTGTTTCCCTGTTGCTCTGCTATAGACATTTCCTGCAGTCTTCTCGTTCTGTCGGCGCCATCCTGCGGGCGTGTGTTTCCACCAGACAGTAACCAGTTAGTATTCTCTTCATGTTTCTACAGTCTCTTCTACCAAGTGCCAATAGGAAGCTCGATATGTACTTATATCAGCTTTTAGGAGACTATTTTCATTATACAAAATATGTCCCATATACATATTTACTTGCTAACCATGTCCCAGTTATACACATAACTTGCCGACGTATGTATGTATCTTCTCATCATTCCCTAAATTTTAGGTATTTTTGCTTGTAAACGTGAGTTAGACCTCGAATGCTCCCATGCCCGAAATTCTCTGGATGACAAGAAATTATTTGTAGACCTTGCCTTCATTCTCAAATCAAACCTATTTCCAGTAAAAAGTATACATACATATTTACAAATATACATACATACATATTTGTATGAATTATTCACCTCCTACTTCTTTACTGTGAAGCTACTACATTTGTCCTTGCTTAGTGAGCCCTACACTTTGACCTTGACTGCTATGCAGAGTATCGTGTTTGACGGACGCGAAGGGGTTACCTTTGAGTTCATGGAATCTTCCCGAACGCCGTCATTCGCCTGTATTTATTTACTTTTTCCGATTTGATGAGTTCATTTATTTATTTGTTGATTCGCTCAAGTTGTGCTGGCGGCGCTTGTTATTAAATCGATTAAACAAGTGAGGTAAATTGTAGCTGCAATTTAAGTAATTGATTGAGTGCAGAAAACTATTTATGAGACGATTTCTCAGATATACATACACACATGTTGTATGTATGTAGAATACTTTATGCATTCGTACATACATATGTATATATACATATATGTAAGTGGAACACTTTTAAAGCAAAAAAGCGTTTCCAAGCACAGCTGCTGAAGGCGATTCTACGGTATACATGCTTTGCAGACTTGTATCGGTATAACCGTAAAACAAATAATGGAAATATTACTTTGCGTGCTGTTCGCGCTCTCCAATTTATTTATATGGCATAAATATCAAACTACTTCAAATAATTAAAAGCTTATTGGCTTCGCAACTTATGCGCTTGGCAATAAGCTATGGGCGTGTGTAATGAATCTGTAAGCGTGGCAAACGTTTTTTTCAAATAATATAATCTTCTTCAAACCATCAATTGGTTGCTGCACTAAAACATATCTGCGTGATTTTTGTCGTAAGGAAATAGCGTGTAATTATAGTTATCTATAAAATCTTTATTGCCAATTATTTCCAAATTCAGAAGTTAATATTTTAATGACAATTTTCGATTCTCATGATTTTAATGGTTTATTAACTTTTGTATACGAAAGCTACCAAAAACAAAAAAAATTATTAATTTCGCTCGCTACGAAGATATAATACCGTTCACAAATACAAAGTATTCTATAAAAAGGCTTGATTGCGATCGCTCAGTTTGTATGGCAGTACATAAGTTATCCGATTTGAACTATTTATTCAAAGAATGCACTATTCCTCGGACGATTACCGATGCCAAATGTGGTGAAGATATCTCGTCAACTGAAAAAAAGTTTTTCATACAAGCGCTTGATTCCGATCGATTTATATGGTAGCTATGTGTTATAGTAATTCGATATCGGCGGTTCCGACAAATTAACAGCGTATTGGAGAGAAAAGGACGTGTTTCAGGTCGATATATCAAAAAGTGAGAGACTAGTTAACCCATATACAGGCAAACGTACAGACAGATAGACGGACAACAGCCTTACCCCATGACGCTCAAGAGCACAGCGGATCAAATCAATGCGTTGACTAGCACCCTAAAAATGCCCGGCATTTTCAATACCAGTTGACAGCGAGGAATGGACACACTAATCTCCTTGGTAGGGTACGCGGCCCATTTAAAACCTCTGCCATACTTTGGGTCCTACACCCAGTTGTAATACAACTCCACATTCAACTGACAAAGTTTCAGTACGTACCGCACTCGGATTTTAACCACAACCATCACCATACTACCCGACGGACCAAACCGCATTAGTAGGTTGGGGCAAACTGTAAGAGTTTATGCTTCCCGTATGTATACCACAATTAAGTCTTCGGTCAGACTTCGTAGCCGATACTACTACCAGTTGAGCATCCATATTGTCCTGGACTGGTGATCAGGAGTTAGACCCCATTCACACAGCACTTACACACACCACTCATACGAAAACAAACCCTAATTTCCAGTAAAACGCCTGCGCCGCCTAAATAATTCACTCGCAAAACACCATAACTCTTCGGCATTCCGACTAGTGGAAATCACACCGCTAACATCTAAACGTTCATCTGTTCAGCAAATTCCCATACCACTCAGATCCTCAATATCGGACTACTCTGGGTATTCTGCAACTACATGTACCCAATCATCGACTTGCGCCCCACACAAGGTTAAAAAACAGTAGTAGAATCCGCGTTTGCATCAGAGATTTTACAAAGAGTCAGTAGGCTGATAGATCATTTCTTTTTAAACGCGTTTGATTGTAGAGATTTACCAAAGCATTAGCCAATGGGTTTGGATTTTCGCGAAGTTTAGAAATATATATCACTTTGCTGTCCTCTATCTTCCTCTTTACCAATAGAAATATCAAGATCTTTATGAATGTTTACATTACGCATGTACCATGATGCACCTGTGATTGTTCTAAGCATTTTAGAATGGAACCTTTGAATTATATCAATATTGGTTGCACAGGTCGTACCCCACAGTTGAATGCCATACAGCCAAATTAAAAGTTTCCTAAGAAAACTTACATTTCTTACATTATTTAGTGTAAAGTACAATCGGTACAATTAAGCTCTGAATATAACTTCATTGAAATGACCTTCACGACTTCTTTTGCAAGAACGAAATCGATGAACCCAATTTTCGGGTACTCTTTCTTTTTTTCTTATGTCATGAATAATTTATGGATTTTCTTCGCACAAGAATCTACAGTTTGGTTTATTTTCCTCACCACTCGAATGAAAGTCAGACTCATTAATTTTCTTTAAAAATTGTTATCGTTTTCAAGTTGTTTCAAGCCAAAATCAGCAAACTCATGACGTATACGATGGTCCAGTTCTAGAATCCGAACAATTTTATACGGATGCAAGTCCAAATCCTTTTTCAAAATCAGCCAGGATGTGGTTTGAGATAGTCCCAATTCTTGAGAACGTCTTGGAATCGACAAATTGCGGTGTTCAGCAACACTTGCCTGAACGACAACCATATTTATATTACTTCGAGACGTTCTTTGTCTTATTGGCACTTGAACATGATGTAAAGATAATGTACATTCAATATGCACGCATATTATGACAGTAATAATCAAGCGTTTCAAGATAACGGATTTTTTATTTGCATCCGAGCTTAGTTTCAGAGTTGCTAGCCTTGCCTCTAGGTTTACAAGGGCGTAGGCGGGGTACCGCGAGAAGGTGAGGTTGACATTTCAGAGGGATTTTAGTACTTTTTATAGGTGGGGAAAATCGATCCTTTCCTACGCCCACAAATTCACAGTCGAAAAGCAAAAACAAAAGATATCAATAGTGAGTGTGCCTTGGCCGCTTTATATGTTGAATAGTTCTTCATAACTCTAGCACTAATGAAGCCTGTAGCAGATGCCAACTCCCATCAGTCCATACTTTTTCTTGTCAAAAAATGCGTGGAAACATTATTTTGACTTATTTTCGTGTTAACGGTAGACATCCGGAAAAGTGCACTTGGACTTAGCGTTTCCTAATTAGAAATTTAAACGAACATTCTTTCTGATGATAAAATTCGTCATAATAACTCTACAAACTGTCGAAAAGAATCGATCATATTTACATATTGTTTAAAGAAATCTTTCATTTAAGTTTCTCATACGAACCAATTCAAACTTATTCATTAAAATTCATATTGCGAAGACTTCAAACTTGTTTTCTACACAGAACACAATTTTAGTATAACTAATCCTAATCTTAATGATTTCTCATTTTTAGAATTCACGGGGACCGTTACACGGCACGAGTGAATCGTACCCAACTGGTGGAGTCCAGCACCAGTCGGGAGGGTTCATTCGCACATCCACGGACAGCGATGGTGACTGTGGCGTTTACATCACCGATCGGCATAATCATCACGCCGCCACCGATATACCACCATCGCCGCCACCCTCACTTGTCGGCGCTTCGTGTGAACTGCCGACAACGGTTGCTTGCTCTCAACCCGCCCCACCATCATTGCTCACCGAGTATCAACAGTCGACTGGCTCGCTCTTCTCAGTCGTGTCAGCGCCACCGGTACCGCTCGCAGAACTTGACGTCAAGCAAGTGGATGCGCTTAATAGCGGTGGATTCCACAAAGTCATGGGCATCGCTGGAGGCGTTGGTCTGCAAGCTGGCGTCGGCATGGGTTTATCAACGATGGGCGGTAGCGCACAAAATGCCTACTCGACCACATCAATGGATGCAACAGCTACCGCCGCAGTTATGGCCGCTGGTGCCACAATCAATTGCCCGATGGACGGTACGGCTACGATCGCTGGCACCACCACACATGGCATACAACGTCGTCCGGCCACGTTGCCCATTAACACGCCATACTGTCCGGCACCGGTTAGCCGCACTTTGCACTCGAGCCTCTTGGAGCATCAAATTGCCGAAATTGAAGAAGAGGATAATGAAAATCTGTTGACTGTCTCCAGTATTACAGCGCGTCCATTAATCGCCAAATCGCGTGAGATACGTTCGAATCGACAGTTGCAGCTGATCGAACAATCCGCGAAACGTGGAGCTAAACAAACGCGACGCGCTAATCTGTCCGCACATGCCGCCGACGGCAGGTCCGCCGATACGGATCAGTGTGTAGCGGGCAAGCGTACAACCTCTGCTTCATCACGTTCCTCAGTTAATACTGATCCACCAGATGGTGGTTATGGTTGGCTAATTGTTTTTGGCGCATTTTCAGTGCAATTTTGGGTTGCAGGCTTGGTTAAGTCATATGGCGTGCTCTATGTGGAAATAATGGAAACATTTCCCAGTTCAACGGCCACCGTTGCTTCTTGGATACCCGCCATACTATCAGCACTATGCTTAGTTTTAGCGCCAGTCTCTAGTGCACTATGTCAGCGATTTTCTTGCCGTTCGGTGGTTTTCGTTGGCGGTATATTCTGTGCGTTGGGTCTTACGCTTAGCTACTTTGCGACTAGTCTGTTACATTTGCTCATTACCTTTGGAGTTTTAACAGGTAAAATTACTGAACTTCCTTAAAGTAGGCTCTTAAATATTAACTCATCCACATAGGTATCGGCGGTGGACTCTCTACAACCCCCGGAATCGTAATTGTGTCACAGTATTTCGACAAGCATCGTGCGCTAGCAAATGGCATCTGTGTTTCGGGCACCGCCGCTGGTAGTTTTATATTACCGGTGCTTATAAAACATCTCGCAGAGAAATTCGGCTTCCATGGAACGATTTTAATATTGGGCGGTTGCATGTTTCATGTTTGCATCTCAGCCACACTTTACAGACCTATAGAGGATTACAATAGTGAAAGTGGCAAGTTAAACGAGGAGGAGGAAGAATCGACGAAACCGCTGAATGACATCAACCCCAGTACAACGGGTATGCTTACTGGCTCCACATACTTGGACACATGTGATGCTACGCTCAACAACAAATTTATCGAACATCTGTTTCTTGAGGAATCAAAAAACCGACTTAACGACCTATACTCGGGCAAGCAAACTGGTAAGTATTATCTAGTATTGTAGGGTTTAGTACTTTCTAACTCATATTACTGCCTTAGCAAATGAAAAGCAAACTGCTGTTGGCCACGAAACTGATGATGATGAGGTAAAGGATGTTATTGGTGAGACCACATTCATCAAGCCAATGAAGAAGGTGCGCAGTTCGGGTATTATGCATTCTGTGGAAGATCTCAGCACCGACTCCACTTGGATGTATCGTAAGAATTCCGGCACGGATTCAAATCGTGGTAGCCGACGACGTCGGAACGTGTTTGCGAATGACGAAATCATTTCGAAAATACAAGCACATCTGGAGAAACCACTCTCTCCGCCGGCCGTGGTGACACGTGGGCTCAGCAAAAGCATGGAGATACCCACACCAGTTAGTAATTTTACTGATCTGAATAAACGTGGCGAGCTGCATGATCTCAGCGGTGCTATAGTAGCGCAACCACCAATAGATGCTGGCGTCAGCGAAGATGATGATGATGACGATGTACCACGCACCTGCTGTGAGCGCATCGAAATGTACTTGGACATTAGTTTATTGAAAGATACCACATTCATATTGATGTGCTTGAGTGTGACATTAATGTCGGTCGGTTGTCCTTACATGCTTTACTATCTACCGGCACATGTCATTTCAATTGGTGAGTTAAATCAGAGTTAATGTTTGAGAGAATATTTATAGGTTTCAAAAAAGCTTTAATAAATTTTCAAATTTGGAAAGTTGGAAGTCTAACCGAACTACTATTTCTATTTTTCTTTTCGTGGATTGAAACTAGTTTTGAGCCATTTCCGAACCGTTGATGAATTTTTATGAAAACATTTTCGAAATTAGAAATCTTCTTCTTCTTTATTGGCATAGACACCGCTTACGCGATTACAGCCGAGTTAACAACAGCATGCCAGTCGTTTCATCTTTTCGCTACGTTGCGCCAATTGGATATTTTAAGCGAAGCCAGATCCTTCTCCACCTGGTCCTTCCAACGGAGCCTTTTTTCTCGAAAACTCGCAACGTCGACTCATCAGTTGATGTCATCGTCCAAGCCTCTGCACCATATAGCAGGACGGGAATTATGAGTGACTTATAGAGTTTGGTTTTTGTTCGTCGAGAGAGGATTTTACTTCTCAACTGCCTATTCAGTCCGAAGTAGCACCTTTTGGCAAGAGTTATCCTACGTTAGATTTCCAGGCTGACATTCTTGGTAGTGTTTACACTGGTTCCAAGATAGACGAAATTATCTACGACTTCAAAGTTATAACTGTCAACAGTGACGTGAGAGTCAAGTTGCGAGTGCAACGACTGTTTGTTTGTTGACAGGAGATATTTCGCCTTGCCCTCGTTCACTGCCAGACCCAGTTTAGAATACAATGTAGAAATATATTGAATGATCTGAACTAATAAAGCGCCACCCGCGAAGGTTTGGGCTTTGAAAAAATTTGTTATAATATCTAAAGCAATACTTCCATTTCTGTCTTTCATTCCGGACACCTCAAGAAACTCATTATAATTCGGAATTTGCAAATTGAAATTTTATATAAAGACTTCGGCTGACAAGCGTGCTGTGAACAATCTGGGTTTACCAAATTCCTTTGTTTTTTGTCTCTATGGGTTAGTAGAGACCTACCAAATCACTGGCTCAAAAAGTGTTGGTTTCAAAAGAAGCTCAGCCTTGGTGCCTCTTCGTAAAGCTCTTCTACCACCGCATCACATAAAGCTGGGATTGACGAAGCTATTTGTAAAGTCACTTCCAAGAGATACTTAGATATTGCTTCTGATACTTTGTATCTACCTCGAAGGCAAAGTTAAAGGATGGTGTTGGACCAGATATTCCACGTCTTTTATCAAATCACCAAAGGAATGTTCAAAGCCTTTTCTTTTAGTTTGCCTAATGATTTTTTCTTTCCCACCTCGACTAGTTTCCAAAGAATTTAGAAGCAGAATGACCATTTTAACCAATAATATTTAAAATTTTCTCCGGTATTAGACAATACCTTACGTTCTATTTTTATTATTATACGTTTAGGCAACAACAAAAGTCAGGCCGGTTATCTAGTCGCCGTGAGTGCTGTGTTGGACTTATGTGGACGCTTGGGACTTGGCTGGTTGTCCGATTTGCAACTTTTCGATCGCAAAAAGACCTACATTTTTTGGTAAGTAAATAATTTCTAAAGCAACATATAAATTTTTTTCCTAAATGTAAACACCTCTCTTTTAGTATACTGGGCGCCGGCATAGCCGTACTTACAATACCGTCTGAGAACACGCTTTATTTAATTGGGCTCTCCGCTGCTGTTTACGGCTTCTGTTTGGGCAGCTGGTACGTGTTGATGCCGGTTTTGTTGGCTGACATCTTCGGCACGGATCGCATTAGTTCCAGCTATGGTTTGGTGCGCATGTTTCAGAGCATTGGCGCAATTTCGGTGCCACCGTTAGCCGGTTTTCTACGTGATCTTTCCGGTAGCTACGAGATATGTTTCTACTGTATGGGCGCTTGCATGGTGTTGGGCAGCATACCGTTGCTGGTTTCGGCGCTGCTTGAGAGTCGCGAACGTGATCCCTTCGAACAACCCGATGAAAGTGATGAGAACTCAACAGTATCTTAAGCGGTTTTGGTGGAAATTTTTTCCTGACAACAATTTGATTGACTGTTTTATGATTTGTGTAGCACAAGGAGTTTAAAATGAGATAAATGTGTCTCCCTGTGCTTATGCTATTCAGTAGTAGTTATTGAACACTGTTTTGATGTTGATTTAGATTCAATCCAATGTGTTTTTGAAATTCCTATTAGTATGTGTAGCACATAATTTACTCAGACAAGTAGTATATCTATCAATAGTAATTACATATTTACACACATATATGTATTCCAACTTATTACTATATACTAAGTTGTTGTGCTAGTAGATCATAGCTTTCTGGAACCTTGTCGAACTTTGTCGAAGTTTTCTGACAGAAATCATTTGCATATTATCGTAGATATTAGGATACCTGTTACTGACTCAACTGAAGTAAAACGAATTTATTTTGGAAAAATAAACCTTAAGGCAGTTCACTCAGAATCGTAACTAACCATACTCATACTTTTTGTTGTAGCCCTATCGAGGTACAAAAAATACATGCTGAAAAAAAAATAATTGGAAACTAATAAACTGTTTCCGAGTTCAGAGAGAATGTTTTAAGTTTTAAAGCTCAAAAAATACGCAAAAAAATAGTATATGTATTTCTAAGTACGGATAGCAAAGAGAGTGGAGAGTTTGGCACCTCAGAGTTAGCACTGTCGTTAAATACCTTCGGGAATATTTGAGCTGAGTTGTGCATTATTTTGTAACTCGCCTTCAGAAAAAAACCTAAAACTATTTTATATATATTTGTATTATTTTGGGTCGTTCACTAAGTAATTTCGTTTTTGCAATTTAAATATTTCTTTAATATTGTATTATCTCTTTCATCCAACACCTTTTTGCCATCTTTCGGACAAGACATTGATTTCACACTTATAAATTTGTTGATCCTTGCAGGCAAAGAAAATGTCCAAGTCGTTTTTGTCGTCCTGACTTGAGTTGAAGGTTTTTCAATCCAAAAAACTTTACAGAGACCGGAACAAGTATTAGTCCCAAGGTGCCAATGCCGAAGAATAGTTGAGGCGAGTAGCACATCTCATTCAAGCTGCTGCTTTTGCCGACTCAACAAATTTGTATGAGGTCTCACATTATTTATTTATTTAATTACTAAAATCTATGAACATTAATTCTTACAGACTATTCAAAAATTTTGATTAAATTATATATTATTTATTCAGAATTATAATTTAATAAAAATACAATTAAACAAATAGAGAAGTTAACAAAAAATGGAATTAAGTGTGTTCATGAAGGAAGCCCTAGAGTGAGAAAAATCAAGTAAAACTTTCTCGAAAATCGAATTAAACTCAAGCAAAGTGCGATTGAGAGGACTTTTTTTCTTAACAGATAGGGTTAGTCAATACATCCATTAATTACATTGAAAACAAATTAAAGGCAGAGAACGAACCGTCGTTTTGATGTGATTTAAGCTGCAATAGGAATAAACGAGATTTACGAGGAATGACAATTAAGTAATGAGACTGATTCCATAAAAACCGTATATTTGAAAATTATTCTACAACTCTGCCATCCCCTTCAAAGTAGTCCCCTTGGGCAGCTATACAGCGATTCCAGCGCGTTTTCCATGCTTCGTAACATTTCTGGAACGCTTCGACTGGGATGTCCGCGAGTACCCTGGTCACATCCGCCTCGATGTCCGTAATCGACTCAAAATGGGTTCTTTTGACCACCGATTATGTTTTAGGAAACAAAAAAAGTCACAGGTTAACATGTCGGGCGAATAAGGCGGCCGTTGTAACACAGCGATCCCTTTAGAGGCCAAATACTGGGACACGCTGAGGGCGGTGTGGATTAACAGTTTTCCCCGGTGGAACGAATTCTTTGAGGAGGATTCCACGGCTATCAAAAAAGGCAATACTCATCATTTTCACCTTCGACTTGCTCATGCGAGCTTTTTTCGGGCGGAGGCGCTCGGAGGCAACCATTGTAAGCTTTGGCGTTTGGTTTCCGGACTAAGAGCACTATAACACTCCTACAATTTTAGCGTACGTTTCCGAAGCTGTTTCGCCCAATCTGGCGCAAAATTTTATCGCGACGCGTTGCTCTTGATTTCGTTTTTCCATTTTCGTGACGAGCACTACAAACACACGTCTCTTAAACTTGACGCAGCAGGCGAACTAAACAAGCTAGAGCGATGGTACATATATCAATAGAAAGGGTAGGGATGCCGGAAAAAGAAAAAGGGAATTTCAAGGTTTACCACAAGCGCGGCAATAAAATCAGTCTCATTACTTAATTGTCAAACCTCGTATACGACGGTATGGGGTTAACAAACTCTAAGGAGCGGAAGGCAAATATAAAAAAGAAACATTTTTTGAAAGCGCTCAATTCTATCAATTGACAATATGCAATACTATGGTCTCCAAATGAACACTATATACAAGTACTTCAAGATAGAATGAACAAAAGATATATACAATAATTTTAACGTATAGGGGTCGGAAAAATTGGAAGCATTTCGACGCACAAAACCAAGCACAGACAATGATCTAGAAGTGATATATTCGATGGGATTATTGAAAGAAAAGTCATTGTTAAAGATTACCCCAAGATCATTGATTTCATTTACACATTTTATAAAAATTATCAATACCACATTGCAGTTTAATTGGATCTTCCGAGTTTTTGATAATTTCGAAAATTTTTAAGTCAAGAGAAACATTAAGAAATGTCGTTGATTAACAGCTCAAGTAGGAGAGAATCTAAAACGCTTCCTTGTAACATTTCCGAAGACGACATCCCATTGACAATAACAACACAACACCTATTGCGGGATAAAACTACTGTTTCAATTGTTTTAAAATTTTAAGGGTATATACATTTAAGTACACATATTTTAATTACTAATATGAACAGAAAATAGTAAGACTTTTTTATAATTTTAAAATTCGTAATTTATTTTGCAAAATCTATGTCGTCTCCCCCAATCTAATGCTCTTTGGCCACAAAACACTTGTGACAACGTTTTTTTCAATACTCGAAACAGTTATTTTAGTCAATTTCCCCAGAGCATTCGTTTGAGTTTGCTGAATAGCCAGAAATCACACGGAGCTAAATCAGTTGAATACGGTGGTTGCTGCACGATATTGGTTGAAATTTTGACGAAGAACTCGCGAAGAATGAATGCAGTCTGCTACGGTGTATTACTGTGGTACAAAAACCAAGAGAGATAATTCCGGCATCTTTTTACGTACAGCTTCACGCAAACAACGCATAGCGCTCAAGTAGTGTTCCTTGTTGACAGTTTGGCCGATCGGTAGTAATTCGGAGTGCACCACACCTCGATAATAGAAGAAAGTTCTACATATATGTAATCTTAATTTTTACCTGCTCTGACGTGGTTTTTTCGACTACGCCTCACTTTTGCCACAATATTCGACCGATTGATCATCTGTTTCTGGGTCGTAAGCATAGATCGAAGACTCATCGCGAGTAATAATACGTTTTATGACATCCTGGTAGTAGGAATTGTTTTACAGACGTTAATAGACGTTTTTTTTCGAAAAAATTGAGTGATTTTGGAATTGTGCTTACACAAAACTTAGGTCCAAATGATAATTCAAAATGGTTTTCACTGATCCTTCTGATATTTCTATAATGCCAGTAAGATCTCTGACTATTAATCATCGATTCTCAAGCACCAATTCCTTTATTTTATTGACGTATTGATCAACAGTTGATGTTGATGTCCGTCCTGGGCGTGGTTCGCGATAAACAATTATTACCGAAAGCATTTTCCAACATTATGAACCTTTCCGCTTACAAAATTTAATGGAAATTCTTTGTTGAATAATTTTATTCTCTTCAGAAAGACAAACTAATGATTATTCTGATGTCACATTTGGCACAGATGTCAGTCATACCAACCAAGAAAACTAGAAAGGTGTTTCCGAACGAAATTTGAATTAAAAAGTCTTACTATTTTTTGCCCATAGTATTTAGTAATGCACAATAAAATTTTTGAAGAAAATTAAATATTTTTCAAGCTGGCGCATGTAAGCTGAACAAAAATCTCCCTCACTGCTGCAGTGATTCCGGTCTTTTCCGTGTATGAAAGCTAAAAAAATTTCGCTGGTAGCAAAACAAATAAAAAATTCAATTGAAAAAAGTTGGAATTTACTCAAACTTTTGAATTCTGGGGGCTGATAAAACTGAGTGGATAAAATGTATACTCAAAACTATACTATGCTGTAACTCAAAAACTATATAATATTTTGTTAAAAAATTTTAAACGGTTAATTTTTAAAGCATAACATATCGAAATACGCCATTTTTTTTTTTTTATTTTTTTTTTTATTTTTTGTTTAATTTTTGTTTTTAATTTTACACTAAGTGGGCATCTACAGCATTGATAGAGTATTTTGCTTTTCAAGTGGGGAATTCAATTTTTTTGTTATAAGCAAAAGCTTTATCAATATTTTTCACTAACTTTTATTTATAAATTTATTTTAAGCTAATACGTTTCAATAAAAAAATAAGTTTAAAGAAAAATATTAAATTACAAATATTAAAAATTGTACTGCAAGAGATACTTTCTCCACAATTCACCACACTTTTTTTGAAATAATTATGTAATTGTTTCATTAATATAAAAAACCTAAAAATATGTCATATTTCTTACTAAATTCACACTTTAATGTGGTTCTCAAAAATTGAAGAATCGATATATATAATTTTTAAGAAAAATATATATTTTTTGGATCACATACCATATACATTTTTTTAATCATAAATACATTTAATTGTAATAATTTCATATTGTTTTCAATGCATAAATAATTGTATAGTCAAATGCATGTAAATAATGCAAATCATAAAAAATAGTCAAACACCATTGTCATATTTAGAATTAGAATATACTATAATATTACATATGTATATGTAATTGCCAACATCAGTCCTGGCAAAATATGTGTACCACTAACCCAATTACTTTTAAAGCAAAAATGCTGTAAAACTAAGGGGCATAAATTGTAATTTGAATTAATTAAGATAACAAAAATATTTATTGAAAAAAATAGAAAAATATTATTTCAAAAATTAAACAAAAAGTTGATGCAACAATAAGAAAGAAAATTCAACTAAAGATGCTCTGCGACCACGTCTTTCGAGAGTATAAGAAACAAATACGAAATGTCTTCGTTTTGGGCGGAAATAATGTGAGAAGCAAGTAACTTCGTTTCAACAGAGGAGTAAAATAATATTAGCGGTGCTTTTTAATACCACACAAGACTTGGATGTAATTATCATTAGACTTGCCGCTCAAAATTGAGATAGAATGCCGAAAAACGAAGAAAATCTGTTAACATATGAGGTATGACAACTAAGTAATGAGACTGATTCCATAAAAACCGTATATTTGAAACTTATTCTACAAGTCTGCCATCCCCTTCAAGTAGTCCACTTGGGCAGCTATACAGCGATTCCAGCGCGTTTTTCATGCTTCGTAACATTTCTGGAACGCTTCGACTGGGATGTCCGCGAATACCCTCGTCACGACCGCCTGGATGTCCGTAATCGACTCAAAATGGGTTCCTTTGACCACCGATTTTGTTTTAGGAATAATGCGGCTGTTGCAACACGGCGATCCCTTCAGAGGCCAAATCCAAATCTCCCACTCCGCGCCTCGTCTTCCACACTTTCACGCCCCTCCTTAAACTCTTTGTGCCATCGAAACACCTGGGCACGACTAAGAGCACTATCACCATACACTCTTACAATTTTAGCGTACGTTTTCGAAGCTGTTTCGCCCAATCTGGCGCAAAACTTTATCGCAAGGCGTTACTCTTGATTTCGTTTTTCCATTTTCGTGACGAGCACTACAAACACACGTCTACTCAACTTGACGCAGCAGGCGAACTAAGCAAGCTAGAGCGATGGTACATATATCAATAGAGAGGGGAGGGATGCTGGAAAAAGAGTAAGGGAATTTCAAGGTCAGAGGTTTACCACAAGCGCGGCAATAAAATTAGTCTCATTACTTAATTGTCAAACCTCGTACAATCAGTTGACTTGAGAATTTCGGGATTGCGAAATAGTTTCGCACTCAAATCATCACCTATAGCAAAAAAATCAGAAAATGACGTTGACTTGAAAACAATTATTTTACTCCCTTTTTAACTTTCTCGAATATTTTAAAAGTACTTTTTGAAGTATTTCAAAATTCAAGCCAGGTGCGTTAGAGAAATGTATAAAAAAAAGTTCCTATCAAATTTAAAAGGTTCGATTAACTAGAACTTGGGATATCATGTCAAGCAACTCAAAAACAAAAAAACGCCGTAGACGCCATGTCACAAAAACCGCTGCAAATCAGAAAATATTTCGAATTTTATAAATCCTTTTAATGGGAAAATTTTAAGGTTTAGACTTTGAAAATATGCAAGAAACAATCCATACTATAAATTTCTAGACCGGAATACCCTTATAAGTATGGCATACCATGAATTTCCACAAGATACTAACGAATTCTTTGCCTACCGTCAAAGAGAGTGAGAGTATATTTTATCACATTCGCACGCTGCGCAGCTTACTTGAGTTTTATGATCTACAAAATTATAAAGAGTCAGTCAAAAAACTTGAACCAAGGTTATGAAACATTGTTCTCGGTTATTATTCGATGCATGAAGTAGTATTAGAGTTAACTTTGTATCGAGAATGTCGGCTTGCAAATAAGAAAGTTTAGACTCATCTGCCCAAAGTACATGGCTACCCTTTCATTTTCAAGGAATACGTCATTTACAGTATACTCAATTTCCGACAAATAGTGAAAAAAGTGCCGTTTCCGCATTTAGTGCCTTTTTAAGGGGATATTCTCGTCTAGAGGCTCGAATTTCGACACAATCACAATGATGGTTTCTTGATTAGTACGAATGTCGCTATCTCAAGACGCAAGAAAAATGGAAAACTGTTTTTTTTTAACAAAAAGGCGGCTACTCAAAAATAAAAGTCGATATTTTAACTATGTGGATTTTTTTTTTTAAATATTACAAAATTTATGTTTAGAACTTGAGATATTTTGGTGACCGTATCAAAAAAGTCTTCTTTTTTTCGCGGTTATAACCGAGTTAACAAAAGCGCGTCAGTCGTTCTACCTTTTCGCTATTTGGCGCTAATTGAAAAATCCAAGTGTAGCCAGGTCCTTCTCAACCTGGTCTTTCCAACGCAGTGGGGGTCTTCCTCTGCTTCCCATTTTATCTATTCGGCCGACATGATCTAGCCAGCGAAGCCGTTGTCTTTTAATTCGCTAAACTATATTAATGTCGTCCTATACTCGTATCAATGGAGAGGGGAGGGATGCCGGAAAACAGAAAGGGAATTTTAAGGTCAAGGTTTACCACAAGCGCGGCAGTAAAATCAGTCTCGTTACTTAATTGTCAAACCTCGTATCTCGTGTAGCTGATTTGATTTTTGAAATATCCATTCCAGGAGATTATTTTGAATTTCTTAATTAAGTAATTATGAAAAAAATTCGATTTTTCAAGTTTATCAACTTAAGCTCTGACTAGTAGTCTGCCGAAACGATTTAGTGATGTCTGTCTGTCGCGAACTAGTCCCTCACTTTTTTCACACACTCGTTTCTCTCCAAAAGGTTGTTCGTTTATTGGAACTGCCGCTGTCGGACTACTATACCACATAGCTGTCATACAAACTGAACGATCAAATCAAGATCTTGTATGGAAAACTTATTTAATTAGCAATATATCTTCACGAAATCTGGCACGGATTATTGTCCAAGCCAACATTACAATCTCCGAACAAATAGGTCAGATCGCTGTACTATAGTAAACTGACCGATCATAATCAAGATAAAGTTTCTTTTATATCCTTTTATGCCAAAAGAAATGCACCATTGAAGCGTATTATAGCATCTGTACAGCCGAAGTTAAAGTTATTTCTTAATTTTTTCTATTACAACCATAATGATTTCGAAAACAATGCAATTTTTATACAATAAAATCGCTGCTCAGTATTTATTTTTTCATTGGTGTATAATTACATTTCAACATTGGTACTATTTCTTTGATCGGCGCTGTACGTTATCATAACTTCTGCTTACTTAATTCATAATTTTCGTAACTGCATATAAATATGTAAATATATACAAATACATGTACGTACATATGTATGTATGTGTGAAAACTTATGAAATTTAAATATTTTGATGATCGTAAATCAATAATGGTTCAATTTCGAGACGTGATCAGATTTCCAATGAAGCCAGTGTGGCCGCACAGCAAACACGATTATGTCATACGAATGCACGTACGATGTTGATTTTGTTAGTGCAAGTAAAAAAAGTTTTTTTTGTGTTTAGTAGTTAAATGCAGTTGTTACATATAGAAATTGACTGTTTTTATACCAATGTATAAATATATATACATATATGTGTTTACGAGTAAGCGGCATAAATAATGCTAATACACATTAATATTAATATATACAATATAATT